>NC_057358.1:6495000-7122500 GCF_016509475.1 Prionailurus bengalensis | reverse complement strand
GATAACAATATGACTTTGGGGTTTCTATGGCTACATCCTGGGCTAACGGGCCTGAGGGGGCCGGCTGCTGACGCCACACAAGCATTCTGAGTGCTTCTTTTTGGTTATTTATGATATGATTTATGATAACGACAACATCTCCTATTTTCTCTCCTCCTCAGGTACAATAAATTGCTATCGTTAATCACCCTTCTCGGTTCAACTGCGATCACAATAGCATAATAGGGCCTAGCCACGGTCACATTGTGGATTTTTTAAAAAAGAAATAAATACAAGATCTCTCCAGACAACGTCGATAGCTCTAATATTTTAATCGACTTCCTTTAAGTCTTTCAGAATAAATTCTGTTCCAGCTAAGATCCCATACGAGGGTGTAAGCCCTTCGTGCAAATCCAGGGCCACACGTTCACAAATCACTACCACCGTGATCTCCTCCAACTTGGGATAACAGTAAGACTGCACACTATGATATGAGAGCAACACACTTTCTTTTCCAAGGCAAACAATGGCAGGGTTTTTTTTCCTTTATCGATAAAACCGATCTCCCTGCTATCTTTTTTCTCCCCAGAACCAAACAAATTAGGCAAATTAGCCATTCATCTATCAGAAGGCGGCTCGCAGAGAAAGAATAAAAACTTGGCAATCATTCACACGTGTGTGATCTGCCGTTGCCAATTACCGGCTATGAAGACCCTTCATCTTTCTGAACTTCAATTTCCTTTTATGCTGGTTAGGATTAACAGAAAGTCCCAGCACCTCTGAGTAAGACAAAGTATGTAAAGAACCCAGCAACGGGCCTGATAAATGAGTTAGAGCATAAAAACAGAAGAGAAAGTCTGCCCCTCCCTACACTGATGCCTTTTTAATGGGCTCCTCAGTAAGAGGTGGGACCTACTTGATTGGGGTGGTCACGGAACTTGGTTTTGGCCAGCGGGTCAGAGTTGGCAAATGTGGCATTGGCCGAGGTTTCTTGAAAACCACCTGTGTACTGGGGCTTGCCCTCCTGCTGCTCACAGGACACCTGCAACCGCCCCCACGGGCATGAGCCGAGGTTAGCCTGCTGGATGGCAAGTGCGTGGCCGAGGGCCCACGCGGAACCATCAGACATCTGAGCGAGGCCGTCGATGACCGGCTGATCGCAAACGTACGACCAAGCCCAGCCACATCCAGCAAAAGCAGTGCACGGCTGGGCCAACCCCAAATACCAACTCACAGCATCGGGAGCTCATAGACACTGGCTACGGTAAGTCACTAAATTTTGGGGTGGCTCGTGACATGGCAAACGTGTTAATCACGCGTTCACATACGCACGGGCGACGGGTTTGTGTCATTGGCAGTGGTTACGTTCTACGAAGGTCCTGTGAAGACTAACTTAGCAAAAACTGAACCATCGCTCCCAGGGGAAATACGAGGTGAGGCTCCTGTGGGTCTCTTCTCGCTGCAGATCAATACAGAAGCTCGTTTTATGTATGTTTCTGTTTAATGACTTAAAGGCATCTCAATTGATGTACATTGTGGATTCCCTACCACTGAGCTCAGAGCCAGCAGCACTGTAATTCATGCCTGAAGGAGGCTGATCGAACACGTGTTTTTTTCCGCAAGGCACACCATAGCCCTCTGACGCTCAGGAACACTCTCCGGCACTTCAGCATCGTGCTTGGGGACCACTCCAAACGGCATAAGCACCCAGAAAAAGTAGAAACTGTGAAGAACGTGGCACCAACTACACCCTGAACATGACACTTGCTTACAACCGGAGAGCTGAAACGGCAAGGCATAGTGTCCCCCTGTTCGAACTCAGCTGCAAATGTGCACACCCCGGACAACTCAAATTCTTCGCCACACTCGGCAGGTCCCCGAGTGACTGTGAAAGCATCGCGCTGAAGTTGGGGTTACACGCACATCTTAGTGAGTGGGCAAAACATCACAAATACGGAACACGCGCATAATGAGGATCAACTACAAGTATATGGCTATAAACTCATCAGCACTGAGTACTTTTATGGACTACGGATTTAAAAGAAAAGATTTTACTTGAAACTAATTCCAGGCCTCGGAAGGCATTTAATGAAAAGATTAAATATGCGTGAAGAACCGTAACACTGTGACCATACCTGGCAAGGCATTTTTCCTGCCCCAAACTGGGACAGATTTTAGTTTACAGATATCAAAGTACCAGCTGTGCACACACTTTCTGCTCAAGCACAGGACTATTCTTTGAATTTCTGGAACCTACCAACCTCTTTCCCTTCTTGGCGTCTTTACAGCCACATCCTCTGTTCCTTTCCACGAGGAACACCCTCCCCTTCATTATTTCCATGCTCGTCTCTCTCTCTCACTCTTTACATCTTAAGCTGACGTACTGCTTTCTCCAAGAAGCATTCTTTAATCATTCTCCATCTCCAAAATAAAGAGTCACAACGTGTAGCTGTTTGATGGTCGGCGCAGTTTTTATCCGTTTCCCCAACCAAGCTCCGCCAAGACAGGAACCACGTTTTTCTTCAGCTGCTAAGCGATCGCCCGAGGCTGATGATACATATTTCCTTCACCACTGTTACTATGAGAAAAATAAGAAAAACGATCTCACCGTATTTCATCGATTCTAAGTTGTTAAAATGTGAAAAAAAAATGTGCCTCTCTTGAAGTTGGGATGTATTTCTTATAATCAGAGCATCTTCTTGTCTCTGTGGGACAGGTGTGATAACCCTGGCCCAGCAGTCACTACCCGCCAGTGGGTGAACTTGGGACTCCTGGTGAAACGACTGGATAACTGCAGCTCCTTGGTGTTTCGGTCACCAAACCATTAAAAAAATTTGACAAAGAGGTATCTGTTCTATGCGGTTAAAAAGTAACACTTTATACACATTAAAAAATGTTCTATTTTTGAGAGAGAGAGTGCGAGCAGGGGCGGGGGAGAGCGAGGATCCAAAGCGGGCTCCGCGATGACAGCAGAGAGCCCATGGGGGGGCTCGAACTCACGAACCGTGAGATCCTGACCTGAGCCGAAGTCGGATGCCCAACCCACTGAGCCACCCAGGCGCCCCTTTATATGCATTTTATATGATAAGAAAGAAGAGTTTGGCAGTCGAATTGGCAGTGTGTGTGTGTTTTTCTTAGCGGTACAGACAAGAATGGTACTTCTTAAACTGATGATGTCTTAGGATCAGTGAGACATGACAGTTGTCCCAAATTACAATGAAATGCTTACTACAGTCCTTCAACGGAACACAGAGAAACTGTTTTGGCTATTAAAGCAGCATTAAACTGGACATACCTAAAACCCAAGGGCCCACAAAAGGGGGGACTTGCAAACTGTGACTCAGAACGGCTTGGACGAGAGGTGATTTGGTTGTTGCCCTCCGATCTCCTTCTCCTCCCCTTCTTGTACTCACTGGCGTGGGACATCCCTTCACCAGTTAGATCCTGTAGATGACCCTTTTCACTAGACTGACTTGGCACATGACCTCTGGGTTTGGGGCCGTGTTTTGAAGCATGCTCTTTATTTCGAGCCCACACTGTATTTTTAGGGCAGTGTTTCATTCTAGTGGAAATGGCAATGAACTAGAAGACAACCTTGGTTTACAGAACCAGCCCTTTCCTGATCTTTGTGCTGACGAGCACCAGACTCTTCATCTGTACGCATGCAAAAATAACGTTGACCCTATCTGCTTCACAGGATTACCACGCGCAGTTAGTAAAGAGTCAGCGTGAAATCTGTGGACAACTGCTCCAGTGGCCACTGCCGTGAGTGGCGATAGCAGCACAGACCTTCACTGCCGCCTCTCCACTCACCCAGCACCGACCAGGAGCCGGCCCCAGGGAGGAGCGGCTCCCACACTCACTCCTCTCCCGCCCCCCCCAACCACACATGTGCGATCCGAGAGATTTTAACAAAATCGTGAAAAAAGGAGAGCTCGGGATAACTACCCAATGGCTGTTAAGAAGCCAGATTAGAAAGACCAAATTTGGGATGACTCCAGTCTGAAGTGGCAAGAGAAACATCCATTCAGTACCAAAGGATACATCTGACGGGGAAAGAAAGGCAGTATTTAAGCTTCATTGTCCCATCCCATCAACCCTAAAGACGCTCATATTTAGGGGATGGCCTATGAGATCTGCTGCTGGTCTCTGAAATTTGGTGATTCAAAACAAACAAACAAACGACGCCCCAAGAAGCCACAAAATAAGCAAATCACAATGGTATAAAAATGGCCAGAAAAATGCTATGAAATTACAATCAACTCTTTCCTGGCCTGGATGAAAAGTGGGGCAGGGGAGCCAAGAGGCTAATCAATCTGTAATAGAAATGACCATATACCTGAATCGCAGATTAAAAATTCTTCAAAATCAGAATCGAAAGCCCTGTACTTCTTGAACTTGGAACATCGTGTAACCTTTCTTTGATAAGATGTCCCAGAAGGTCTGACAAGGTCTGACTTGTCAGAAGGTCACGAGGTCTCAGGGATGAATGTCTCCCCACAGCGCTTGTGTGACTGCACATAAACGGGTTCGGACTACAAAGGGCTAACTACGACCACACCCATTCGCCCTTAAGGCCACGCGGTGGGTGAGGCTGGAGGGACTGTCCAACTCCTAAGTGTGGCCCTGCAGCATCTCCCCGCCCGGCCTCCACTGGCTTCGGCACAATTAAAATCCCAACCCCTCCCACGGCCCCCAGCGTCCCATCACGACCTTGTGCCGCGCTGACCCTCTGCTCCCCTTCTCGGGCCACCCTGCCGTCCTCGGCACTGCGCACACCTGCCGCGCTGCCTCCCAGCGCTCTCCCGATGGCCCCGGGTGCTGCTCGTGCAGGTCGTCTCACGGCTGCTTCTCGCACCTTACCCGGGTCTCCGGTGTCCCGGCCTCACGGACTCTGACCGCCAGCCCTTCCGCCACCCACCTGCCTCCCTAGCACTTTCATGCCCTGCTTTCTGGCCACTGTGGACATGCCCGCCTCACATCGTATTACTTGTCTGCTCGGCCATTTCTGTCCCACCCACTAAAACATGAGCCTTCTGAGGGCAGGGGCTGCGTCCTCTAGACTGAGTTCCCAGCGGCTAAAGCAGTAGCTAACCCAGAGAGCCCCTGAATATTTGTTCAGCAAAAGCTTGTGATGGCCAGGCGGTATTTCCTAGTAAGGGGGCTGAAGCCAAGGGTGTAAGGAAGGTCACCTTGGGGCGCCTGGGTGGCTCAGTCGGTTGAGCGTGCGACTTCGGCTCAGGTCATGATCTCGCGGTTTGTGAGTTCGAGCCCCGCGTCGGGCTCTGTGCCGACAGCTCGGAGCCTGCTTCCGTTCTGTGTCTCCCTCTCTCTCTCTCTGCCCCTTCCCCACTTGTGCTCTGTCTCTGTCTCTCAAAAATAAATAAATGTAAAAAAATAAAAATTAAAAAAAAAAAACGGTCACCCGAGGAAATATACGGTGTGTGAACAGCAGAGGACCAGGGACAGATATTATGCAACAGACCAAAATTTAAAGTAGTGGCAGAAGGGGAACTTGAGAAGAGAAAAAGACGGGATGGCCGGTAAGTTGGAAGAAAACCACAAGAGAAAACACAAGCGCGTACAAGAAGGTTTCAACAAGAAAGGAGTATTCAATCATGCCGAAGATTGCAAAGCATCAAATATACCTCCCTAAAGCGACTATGATCCACGACCACTGCCATGAAATAAACAGGGTAAAGTAACAGAAAAGCACCACTAAGGAGGCAGTGATGAGGGAGAGTGCCATCTTCTTAGAATGAAGAAACTATCTTAATACCAATTAAACACAGATCTGAGTAACTAATTAGAACAGCAATCAGAGACAAGCCAGAGGAAACGTATTCTCGGCACTTAGAACAGCCACACGTATAACGAGGTTGCGTGTTCGCGGCTCTGAAAGGAAACCAGTGTGGCCAGCGTAATGTGAGAATGGGATGCAACACGACGGGCTGGCGAGCAGGTGCAGCTTCAGGGGTCACGCTGAAGAGCTGGTTTTATTTATTTTTTTTTTATAAAATTTTTTTTTTCAACATTTATTTATTTTTGGGACAGAGAGAGACAGAGCATGAACGGGGGAGGGGCAGAGAGAGAGGGAGACACAGAATCGGAAACAGGCTCCAGGCTCTGAGCCATCAGCCCAGAGCCCGACTCGGGGCTCGAACTCCCGGACCGCGAGATCGTGACCTGGCTGAAGTCGGACGCTTAGCCGACTGCGCCACCCAGGCGCCCCAAGAGCTGGTTTTAAAAGTCTGCTCTGCTTTTGAAAAAGGCGACTCCAGCAGTTGTGAAAAGAACAGGACTTAGGTCACTGGTGACCCGAGTGAACAGTTTCGGTCTAGTGGGGGGTGGGGGCGGAAGCTGGAGGGCAGGTAGAGTCAGTTGTATGTCACACGATGAAGCAGTCTCATCCATTCGTTCACCCAACAAACACTACAATCTGTATAACAGGCAATATAGGCGTAAGGAAACCAAACACAAGGTTTCTCTCCTCACGGGCTTTACCCGCTGCCAGCGCGGACAGGAAACAAGTAAATACACGAGCAATTCATAGTGACGAAGTGCTAAGAAGACAATGAAGTAGGATCACGTGTTGGGGGAGGAAGGGCTACTCTAGGAAGAGTGGTCCCTATGGACACTTTAGTGGAGACCAGATTCGTGGGGAAACTGCAGCCACGGGATGATCTTTAGCACAAGCATTTTTGGGGAGAAAAGAGAACAAGGGAAGGCCCTGCTGTGAGAACAGACGTTCATGTCCGACGGACGGAGGACAGGCGGTGTAGATGGAGGTGAAGCCTGTGGATGCGGGGATCAGAGCATGCCTTGTCTTCCGTGCTGAGGGAGCCAGGGTGTGCCTGAGCACAGTGGGAAGCCACTGGCCAGTTTTAAGCAGGAAAGGCTGACCGAAAGAAACGGCAAGATTGAGAAAGGTAGGCGAAGAAAGCTAAGGGAAGGTTTGGAAAGGTTCACGGTAGAGATAAACACGGCCAACTATCAGACAACACAAACGAACGAACCAGAAAATAATATATTCCACTAACAGGGAGAGAAGGAGGAAGTAGTAATATGAAGCTTAAAATGACTGATCAGACTGAGAACGACCATACCCAATAGGAAACCGTTTGTCACATGAAATTACATACATACAAAAACCCCACAAAGCGTGCAGGATCAGCATTGCCATCTGACTTTTACACGGTGGGGCAGACAGACATATGCCAGAGGCTGGTGCATTTGAGAGAGGCTGTTTACCTTTGGGGCAATACCTCACTCTATTTTGCAAAGTACGAAGGCACATCTGCATCGAAGTGATGCGATGCCACATCTTTACGTTGCACGTACCCCTACGTACAGAGTAATGTATACTGTCAACCAAACCTTTACTCCAACGAAGGTCTATCCCAGGGCTCTAAGTGACCTTGGCAAAATTCTAGAAAACAGATCTCAGGACCTGGGGCTCCAAAGCTATTTTAGAATGAGCTCGGAATAATTGTCCCACAATATGCGTTTCTTGATTAATTGCTTAAGATAAGGCCTCCTTTTCCTTGCTGGCCTCCAGTGGCTCTCTCTTCTTCCCATAATCACTTCTGTCTCGTTCTTCTAAACCCTGGAAGGCTAAGGGAAAAATCAGAGATACACCAATTCCATTACTTGGGGATTAGCTAAGAGATAACCCTTTGTATTCCATTACTGACCATTATTTGAGTAATTATTCAATAACTATGGTACGTTTGAAAGATGCACTAATTGTTTTCTGGGGCTCACTCGTGCTTTGTATCAGACAAGTTACGAATGTTATGTTCTTTAATACTGCAAATCTACATTTGGGACACAGGAGAAAAATGACTCGTAACTTTTACTGCGTTTCATTTTTCTTTGATTTCTTTTCCTACGTAAAAAATAAAAGCTGAAACAAGAATAATTAGTCTGTTGAAGGTCTTACTGACTAGAAAATTAGGACTCTATTTTTGACCAGATTTATGTCTTGCAAGAGTCAAATTTTTGCATAATTTAGACAGAAAATTGGCAGGGGATGGCTGTTCCATCGAATTTCAGCAGAATTAGTATTCAGCCACCTGAAATTTTGGCAGTAGTCCAGTATGTTTATCCAAAGCAGTAAGTAGACAGAAAATAAAAGACAATTGACAATCATACCTAAATAAGTTACTTTCTCTCTTTCTCTCCTGCTCTCTCACATGCACACACACACATTTAAAAATGAGCCACTAATTTCAAAAGTATGTTTTGTGAAAAGACTTATGGTCTACCATACTTACGGTCTTAATATCAACTGCAGAAAGAAAAAGAACATCCGTCCCATTTCCAAAGTACAAAGAACCCTATAACAGTAAGCTGACTCCAACATGGTCTACAAAGGGGTAAAGCTGTTTTTAATTACCTGTCCTCCAAATAAAGCAAATCACACACATCACTTCTTGACTATTGCTGCTAATAGAGGAACACGATAGGAACGATGATCCCAAATTCATTAGTGACTGCTGTGGAATGCACGGTAAGGAAAGCTGAAAACCCCATCTATTAACTCTTGCTTACCTTCAGCTCCCCCTAGAACGTCAGTTGGCATGGAAGAAAAAGAGCTAAGAGGCCCACACATGCATTTAATGTTTACTGGGCACCGACCATCTGTAAGCCTTCAGCTCAGGGAAAACCGAAAAGTATTCTTCAAGGCCATAGTAAGTGTGCCTGGCAGGGTCCAAGTTTGGTGGTCCTGAGACCCTCCTGGCAGCTAGAATGGAATTGGCGGTGAAAGTGAAGAGCGGTATATGGTTCGGAAGGCCCATGTAAGACGAGGTCCATCAAAGCGAGGCTTCCATTCAGGAAGCGTTTGAAATACACCTTCCATGTGCTGGGTATCAGGTACTAAGTGAGAACTCTGACAAGTAAAAGACCCTCAAAATGCTCATCCACGTGAAATCTGCAGACTGAGATGCAAACATCATTTAAAATGAGGTAGTTGGCAATAATAAAAAGTCAACACGGCGCTAAGGCATCTCAGAAATAAATAGTAAGAACAGCACCGTCCAGTAGAAATACAATACAAGCTACACGATGGAATTAAAAATTGTGGAGCACCTGGGTGGCTCAGTTGGTTAAGTGTCCGACTTTGGCTCAGGTCATGACCTCACGGTTCGTGAGTTCGAGCCCCACGTCGGACTCTGTGTCTCCCTCCCTCTCTGCCCCTCCCCGACTCACATTCTGCCTCTGTTTCCCTCTCAAAAATAAATAAACATTAAAAAACATCTGTTTTAAGTTGTTCAGTAGCCACATTGAAATATTGAAAAGAGGGGCGCCTGGGTGGCGCAGTCGGTTAAGCGTCCGACTTCAGCCAGGTCACGATCTCGCGGTCCGGGAGTTCGAGCCCCGCGTCAGGCTCTGGGCTGATGGCTCAGAGCCTGGAGCCTGTTTCCGATTCTGTGTCTCCCTCTCTCTCTGCCCCTCCCCCGTTCAGGCTCTGTCTCTCTCTGTCCCAAAAATAAATAAACGTTGAAAAAAAAAATTAAAAAAAAAAAAAAGAAATATTGAAAAGAACAGGTAAAACCAATTTTAGTAATATTTTAACTTGATAGATCAAAAATACTGTTTTAATATATAATCAACATAGAAATAATTATTGAGATAGTTTAGCTTCTTTTCATACCGAGCTTTCAATATCTGAGATGTGTTTCATCCTGATAGCACCTACCAATTCAGATGCTAAATCTTCATTGGAAATACCTGATCCGTGTGTAGAGTAAATTACATGAAATTTACAGTTGAAAAGTAGATGCACATACCTGAGTTGTCTCAAACATACCTAGACATTTTTTAATAGTGAATAAATTATCAGTGTTTAAATTTAAATTAAGTAAAACTAAATATAATATAATGTAATAAAAACGAAATAGAATTAAAAACTCAGCCCTCAGTCAGGTGAACCACATTTTGAGAGCTCCATGGACCCTTGGGGCTACTGGCCACCATGTTGGATGTGCAGGTCTAGAAATCCATTAGGGCAAGTTGGGTTGGAGACCAGAAATTTAAAAAAAAATTTTTTTTTTCAACGTTTATTTATTTTTGGGACAGAGAGAGACAGAGCCTGAACGGGGGAGGGGCAGAGAGAGAGGGAGACACAGAATCGGAAACAGGCTCCAGGCTCTGAGCCATCAGCCCAGAGCCTGATGCGGGGCTCGAACTCCCGGACCGCGAGATCGTGACCTGGCTGAAGTCGGACGCTTAACCGACTGCGCCACCCAGGCGCCCCCAGAAATTTTTAAGGTATGGATCAAGAGGTACTTGAGAAGCAGAAAGAAAAAGACTGAATATGTGGTTGACTACGTGCAATTAAAAGAAAATCAGAGAGGCGGTATCAGAAGTAGCTGCAGAAAAATCAGTTTATAAAGAAGGGTTGGTTAAAAAAAAAAAAAAAAAAAAAAAAAAAACCAAGAAAAAATTGGTACTCTGGAACAATAATCTGTGCTTCCCCTAGAGAGCAGTGTATTCAGTGTCAAGCAAGAGTAGATTTTAAATCCCCCACTCATGTACGTACTTGTCAAATTAGCTAACTTTGCTCCATTCCTCTGTGCGCTCGCTCGAATACAACAGAAGGCAGTATTAAGTATGTTGGCTTGGGAGTCAGATGGGTTTGATGTCACATCCTGTCTTCATCACTTGTTACCTGTGTGAACTTGGGGAGGACTCTTCTCTATGCCTCATCTGTAAAACGGAGCTGATCTGGATAATATCCACGCCATAGGGTTGATGTGAGGACATAACTAGTTAATGCCACCAAAGCACGTGGTGTGGCATCTATTACACACAAAACGTGGCCAATAAATTTTGTCATAATTAATCCAACAGCCCAGATCTTTACCATCTTTGCCTAGAATATTAAAAATGAAATACTAGTTGGTCTTTGGGTTTCCAGCGTCTTGCTACCTCCAGTCCAACATCAGCTTTGCCATCAGAATTATCTTTTGAAATCAAGGACATTGATCATACCTACTCTTCTGCTAAATAATCTTCAATGGCTTTTGTAACTCTGCATTTGACCACACAACTCTTCATACATCTCTAGGATAGAAAAAAATTTCAATGCCCTCCTTATTATAGAAGACTTTTTTTTTTTTAAGAAGACACTTAACATACATCTTAAGAATTCAGAAAAACCCTTACCCAACCCTCTCCTTGGAGAATGATCCGTTTAGTCTTCCCATAGAGCACAAAAGTGAACAAGGCTCCTGGAATCAGATCGACCCAGGTTGGAAGTCTGATTTGGACACGTATCAGCTCTGAAACTTCAGGCATAGCACTTAACCTCTCTGAGTTTCGGGTTCTTCTCTAACACAGACTTTGCACAGTTGCTGTGAAAGCCTTAGTATAGTACCTAACAAATGGAGGGCCCTTAATGATTAGCTTCCTTCCTCTTTTTTTGGCAATGATTTCCTCCTCTATGAATAAAAGATATTTGTTTATATCGTTGTTCCTCTTCTTAGCCTGTGAGTCAGAAAACCTGACCTACTGATCCCAAAGCCCTAATATAGTGCCTGAGACACGACAGGCACTAGGTTTAACAAATCTTTGTTGAATTAAAATGAACCACACTTTTCCGGAATGAGCAACATCTCATCGTATGTATTGTAGATTAATATGAAAACCACATGGTCTTTGCGAGAATTCCCTAGAAGGCAGACTGGGGATGGTGGGTGGGGGGGGGGCGGGGGGGTTGCACTGGTCAGAAATATGCCCTGTAGGTAAGAGAGATCAATTTAGGAGTATTTATTTGCTGTCGAAAATGCATTCACTCTTGGATAAACAGAAAGTGGTGTGTTCACACAATGGAGTATTCATTGGCCACAGAAAGGCATGGAGTTCTGAGACATCCTACAATATGGATGAACCTTGAAAACATCACACTAAATGAGAGAAGCCAGTCACCAAAGATCACCTATTACAGTATTCCATTTCCATATGATGTCCAGAACAGGCAAATCTACAGGGACAGAAGGTAGGTTAGCAGCTGCCTAGGACTGGCAGGAGTGGAGGAAATGGGGAGTGGCTGGTAATGGGTATGGGGTTTATTCGTGGGGGAGGGTGCGAGTGTTCTAAAATTGGTGGTGGCGATGGTTGCATGACTCGATGAATGTACTAAAAACCAGTGAGCTGTGCACACTTAAGACGGGTGGAGTGTATGGTGTGTGAGTGGTAGCTCGATAAAGTTGTTAGATTACAACAACCCTTCACTCGACGATGTAGGTGTCTACTGGGTGGCTGGCACTCCTCTCGGCAGTGGCAACACAGCAGGAATTGAAACACAGAGGGTTCCTAACTTCACTGGGATAGAAAGCAAAAACTCCCAAAAGGCAGGATTAAGGAACAGAGCGCGAGGGGGTGGGCTGCTGTAAATGGGGAAGGGTGACGGGATGTTTTTGCCCACGTTCATGAGTTGTGCACATGTGTGTGTGCTTTAACAATGAGACAGTAGTGTAGAATGGGAATCTAGAGCTATTACCTGGACAGAAACCTTCCACACTGGATCCTTCGGTCTAAGATCTAACAGTGAACTGAAGAGCGCTGTTGTAAAAAGAGGTCTTTCTCTTCCTGTCATTTTAGAGCTCATTTTGATTATAAATTTTTAAACAATCATTACCATATGGACTTTATATTCTCAGTCCTGCTTTGGCTAAACAGTAGAGTAAAAACTCCAGCCAGAGAGAGAGGAGAAAGAAACCTGGCCCATCAGTTATCAACGGACACCGTCTTCCACTCTTTCAAACTGTCTTACACGGCAAGCCCGTAGGCGAGGGAAATGTCTTTTGTATGAAATGCCTTCAGTATTTCTAGGTATTCAACACACGCCCAGAAGTCGGTGAGATCTTACTTGCTGAGGAAGCGACACCCTCACTACAGTTAATTCGAGCACACTTTAGAATGGACGTTAAGCGGCACTTGGCAGGTGACAATGTAATATTTGCATTGAATGCTTTTCATCCTGGTGAGCTTTCCAAGCCTCTCCCCTCTCAGACTTTCTCTCCTTTTTTTTTTTAAGGGAGGACATTTGCATTCTTACCACCTTTTCTTTACCTTCATTATCATCCCTTTGACTTTTGCTTCGGTCTAGATGTCCACATTTTATTTTGCCTTTTCTTACAGCCTCATCTTCTTCTAGAAGTTCCTCCCCTTTGTAGAAAGTTACGAGGCTACAGTGGGAAGACTTGGGTGACGACGTGGACCTCTCAGAAGTCTGCTGCCAGCACCGGCTGTCCAGGCAGCTCCAGATGAAGCCCATCTAGAAAAATCTGCAAGCTCTCCCCTCACCCTCTCCTTTCTCTTTCATCTCTTTGAAGCCCCCCTGGAGAGCCCCCCCCCCCAACCTGTGTCTGCAGGACCAAGATCCAGAGGAAGAAGGACTCCAAGAGGGGGAAGCCCGAGGTGAGCCTGCTCCCCCCCCCCCCCCAGGGGACCACGCCAGCAGTGCTGACAGCCTGCAGCTCCCTGGGAGTCTCTGGGAACAGAGTGACAGGATCTGCCTGACACTTGACTTCGGCAGAATCCCAATAGCTGCTGTATTGAGAACAGGCTCTGGGGGTGCAAACACGGTCACAGAAAAGCTGGGAGATGACTGCAGGAGCCCAGGAGAGAGGTGACAGGGCTTGAGACCGGGCGGCGGAGATCGTGACTGGTGGTCAAATTCCTGTTGAGACCAGAAGATCCCAACAGTCAACCCAAGGGCCTGAAAGTATCTTTTCGAGGGGAGGGGCTTGGTGCATAACGTTTTTAAGCATTTTTAATTAGCTGCCAAGATTCCGGAATCCAGAAACAACCCCTTTCCCCCCAATCTAAATTTCCTGCCTTTACTAAAACGTCAGAAGATCTAGAATTCTATACCCACATTCCACAGGGGCACAGTAAGGCTGTCCACCTGTCACCGTACCCCCAGCTCTTCTTGGGAATCTGTGTTTACAGCCCCCACTGGAAAGCCTGAAATGGACCTACCCCCAGGATCTTCTCAGTTGGCAATGACTTAGAACTTGCTTAAATTCCCTAAAGTTTTCTCTGGAACTTGGTTTAACTAAGAAAGGCAAAACTTGTGGTTTTAAAGGTCCATCAACAAGAATGTCTTATAGCATTATTACCTGCATGAAGCAGTATCGTATAAATATAAAAACACATTTTTAAATGTTTCTGGCTGGAAGAAAAAAGTATTGTAATTTTCAACCGAAAAACAAAAAAAAACACCTGAATTATCAGAGACGAGTCCTATAAAAATTCCAATGAAATTTAATTAAAACAGAAATGCTAGAAATATGTTTGATAAAATATTTACCTTAAGTATCTTTTCAGATAAGTAATATTTATACAGTATACTCATTCTATACGGGAAGCCCTACTGAGAGCTATGAAAGGCAATTTATGGATCGCCACGGACGTCTGCCACATTGACTCTCTTTTTCCCCGGCTCTTACAGAGAGACTTCTTCCAAATCAGAATGATGTGTTATAAGAACATAACAGAACATTACAGAACTTGGTAAAAAACGTTAACCTGTCACCTTCTGAAATATAACCAAACTGGAGCCACAGGACACAACCCCATTTGTGAAGAAACTGACGTCAGAACAAATATTCTGGCCTCCCTGAGCTGAACTCAATCTGACACTTTTGGGGGAAATGAAAAAGAAGTAACTGAAATGGGACCTATTACCTAGAACAAACAAGGTTCTAAAGTAAAATTTTATTTAACTGAAGAAAGTAGGAACAGAATGCCAGATCCCACATACACTTCTTTCTTTCTCCTTCACTGCTTACAAATAGGTTCAATGCTTCTCTATTAGAACAGCCATGATCATAAAAACTCACCTCTTACAACCTTTTTACTTTTGCTCAACACTGCTATCCAACTCAAGTTAATGCTTTCTTTACTTTTTTGATTCCTTGAGAAGTTACTGCTTTCCAGATGTAATGTAAACAGGGGGAAAGGTATTTCCCAGTCTCAAGAAATTCAGTCCATTGGGAAAGACATACCAAAAAAAAAAAAAAAAAAAAAAAAAAATCAGAGTATAGTGAGGCAAGGGTACTATCAAATCAGTAAAGAGGGTTTTTTATTTTTTAGTCCTTTATCAAACTGCTCTGAAGCATAAGTTTGTACTTGACCACTTCCCTTCACCACTCATTTCCTCTGACTTCACCGGAAACGCCTTCCCATGGTCCCTTGTAACTTTCTCATTTCTCATTACAAATAATCCTCATCCTGCCTGACCTCTATGTAAGAACGGCTGTTGACCGCTCTTTCTTGAAATTCTCTTTTGTTAGATTCATTTAAACTTTAGGTCCACAAATATTTATTGCATACTGAGTCAGTGTCAAGAGGTAAGGGAAATACTGGACCCAGACTTTCAACCTGTCAATGAGCGACATCTGGAAGGCAAAACACGATAAACCCGCTGGATTTGCTGTCCTGAAGGACAGCTCTCCAGATGGAAATCTTTCAACCATTCCCATTTTGCCTACTAACCTAAAGATGGCCCTTTTAACTTGCAGCTTGATTTCTGTGGCTCTCTATAATATAGCATGACTTTGACTTTCACTCTTTTTTCCCCTAACATTCCTTCATTTCAGCAGCACTTCTGAACTACTTACTTCAATAAGTTATAAGCTTTCCATTCGTGGGCTTCTGGTTATATTGTTTCTGTCTGAAAGCTTTTCTCCCCATACCTGCTTATCAAAATCTCATCTGTTTTACCAGAACTGTCTCAGATAATAAGTTCCTTCATGAAACCCTGCTTCCAATCAGATTTGAGCTCTTCATTCTTCAAATCCCCATGGCAGTTGGCAGTTTCTAACTTTCTGAGAATACTTGTGTTTTTTTATGTTTCATATAGAGTTATTTACCTGAGTTACTCAAGATTTGAAAACTGAAAGCTTGTTGAAGATATGGATTGTGTCTTAATCATCTCGGTTTCTTGAATCTTTCCATGTAAATCTATAAATATTCATAGGTTACTTATATGCATGCCATCATGCTAAAAAACATAGTGAGTGCTCAAATACCTATTAGATTTCATTGAGTTTAGACCAAATCATCTGGTGGTTTCCTGATAAGAGTGGTGTGAGAAGTAACAGAAGTCTAAGACATTCCTGTTCTACCCTATGCCCTGATCATTGGGCGGCATATAGAAGCTGAGGTTAACATGATTTCATTCTAAATTTCAGTGGCATGTAATCACTGTCAGAAGACAGTGCTCCTTCAGTCAGACACTCCTATGAATTGCAATCCTTCATATGTGACTTAGGCATATATGATTGTCTCTTAACCTCTGATATCCTAATAAAGTGCCTTGTTGTGTATTTTTTATTCATTCATTGTTATGGGTACCACTTAGGCCCTCTTAATACGGAGATTTATATCCTTTAGTTCTGAGAACTTTTCTTGCATTATTTCTTTGATAATTTCATTTCCTTTGTTTTCATATTGTTTTCTCTTCCTGGAATTCGTTTTAGTACACTATAGCACCTTCTAAATTGAGTCTGTAGTTTTCTTTTTTCTCCTCTGCTGCTTCTCTTTATTTAACTGTTTAGATTTCCCTGACTTTTACCTTAAAACCCCCCTATAGAACTTTTTTATTTTGATTACTTACTTTTAGTTTCCAACAACTTGCTCTCGTACTGTGACTGTTTATTCCTCTGGGACAGTTTCTACTCTTATCTCTCCAAAGGGGTGTGTGGGCATGTGCAGTTTTTTCCTGCTTACTGTCTCTATTTCTGGTTGTTTTGTTTTCTCTTTTCCTCCAATGTCTTTTGTTATTTTTCCTCCAATGTCTGCTAGCTATTGGCTGTCTTTCTATTGGCTCGAGAGTCAACAGAAATAGTAGGAGTCAGTAGAAAGCTTGCTGGAAGCTCTGGGGGGCACAGCTGAGACTCTGCTGACTGGTGGGCTTCACTTTAAGACGAGTTAGCACTAATGATAATAGTATCATCAGCAGGCATTTTCCTGGGACTACTCCTGTCTCTTCGGAGAAGGCTCCTCTGATTTCCTGTATGGCAGGAACGTAGACTTGCACCTCACCTCCACTTTCAGTACCCTGAGCGTCAACCCTGTGTTCTGCTGAGCTCACTGACTCGCTCACCGCTGCCAATAAACAAACCCAAGCAAACAGACTTCGCGTCTGTGCAGAAAGGTGGGTAAATGGCCAGTCACCCGGTAGTGACTGAGCACCTGAGGGTCACTGCTCTTTACGGACTTTCAAATAATTCCCGTTTTTAGCTCCTGACCCCTTCTGAGGGAAGGATGACTAGAAGGAACACAAAGGTTTTCAGGACAGCAAAACGACTCTACAGGATACTATGGTGGTGGATACATATGGACTAATGCAAACTACGGACCCTGGATGATAATGGCATGTCAATGGAGATTCAACGATTGTAACAAATGTGCCACTCTGGTGGGGAACATTAACAGTAGGGGAGGCTGTGGGGGGAGGGGCAGTGCATGGCAGTCTTGGTACTTTTTGCTCAATTTTGCTGTAAAGCTAAAACGAGTGTTCTAAAACATTGTCTATTTTTCTAAAAAAAGATATAGTTCAAGTCTTACTTCTTTTGTGAAGCTTTTCACAGAATTCTCCTATTCTTGACTCTTATTCTGACATACGAGCCCTAAACATATAAATTGTTACTGAAATTCTCCTATGTCTTATCTCCTCAACTAGAAGCTCCCGGAGACGACCCTACAATGCTTAGTAAATTACTTTTAAAAAATTAAGCAGGGCTTGTTTTATTTCAGAAAATACTGTTACTTATAGTGTTTCATTTCCCATATGTCCAAAGAAATGAGCACATAACTAATACTCTGCTTACAGAATCCATCTTAATCTACTGTCCATTGTTTGGCATTATTTACAACTTCAAAACCATGGTGAGAATCACATCACCCCTCTTAACATATGACTAGCTCACTGGTATTACATGTCACTGTCTCTCCTGATGGTTCCCACCGCCTCTGAACAGGCCTCCACCCTTGCACCCTTGCTGGTGAGCAGCCAGATGAGATTCCAGATCATTCTCCTCCTTGGTTCAGAGCTTCCTCGAGCTTCCCATCTCACAGACTAGCTCAAGCCCTTGTCACAGTCCACCCTCCTAGACCTCTCAGTACTCTCTCCCACTTGCTCAGTTCCGGTTTCACTTGTCGTCTTCCTGTTCCCTGAATCAGCTAAATGCTTTGCAGGCACGCGGCCTCGGGATTTGCTGTTCCCTCTGTCCGGAATGCCCCCCGCAATGTGACCACGTGGCCTGTTCCCTTATTTCTTTCCAGTCCTATGGAATCACCGCTTCTTAGAGAGACCTCCCCTCAATAACCTCCCCATCTAAAAGTAGTAAGCCTCACCACTCTCTGTTCCTCTGCCTAGCTTTATTTTTCTTCTTAGTATTTAAGGCTAACATTAACATGTGTTGCTTACTGTACACCGTACTCCCTAGGACATAACGCTTCATGATAGCAGGCTTTAGTTCGGTTCACTGCTGTGCTTCCGGCTTCCAGGACAGTGCCTGCCTTATCCTAAAGGCGCAATGGCTATTTTTGAAATGAATGGGAGGACCACTTAACAAACTAGCACTTGGTGTTTAACAGCACTTACCACCTCTCAAAAAATGTCACAGTACTTTTTAATATTAAAAAAGTGGAGGGAGATTAAGATCTTCCTGTAAGGAAAGAACACTACTACTATTGGGGCGCCTGGGTGGCGCAGTCGGTTAAGCGTCCGACTTCAGCCAGGTCACGATTTCGCGGTCCGGGAGTTCGAGCCCCACGTCAGGCTCTGGGCTGATGGCTCGGAGCCTGGAGCCAGTTTCCGATTCTGTGTCTCCCTCTCTCTCTGCCCCTCCCCCGTTCATGCTCTGTCTCTCTCTGTCCCAAAAATAAATAAACGTTGAAAAAAAAATTAAAAAAAAAAAAAAAAGAAAGAACACTACTGCATTCTTTTTTTTTTTTTTTTTCAATGTTTATTTATTTTTGGGACAGAGAGAGACAGAGCATGAACGGGGGAGGGGCAGAGAGAGAGGGAGACACAGAATCGGAAACAGGCTCCAGGCTCTGAGCCATCAGCCCAGAGCCCGACGCGGGGCTCGAACTCCCGGACCGCGAGATCGTGACCTGGCTGAAGTCGGACGCTCAACCGACTGCGCCACCCAGGCGCCCCACTACTGCATTCTTTGAAAATGGAAGATGCCAATTAGAAGACACATTTACGTATCATTAAAAGAAAACCTGGCAATTAAATTACGAGAATGCATTTTCACCACTTAGAAATATTATTTTAGAATGACTGAACAAGCTGCTCCAGATGTATTTAGGTCGATTTTAATATAGCACTCATACAGACATTAAAAAGAAAAGTGAAATAAAGTTTAAGGTCGTCCTGAAACTTTACTTTCAGTGTCTAATTCTTCTGAATTACTTTTCAACCCGGAGTTGTCAAAATCCACACCTTACCACACAGTATCAATCTCTGTGCCACCACGAGTGTGACACATACAGCATTCTGTGTTCACCGAGCATCTCTGGGATTTTCTCATGAGCCATGACACTCGTTTTCTAAGTGTCAGTGCGCACACGCAGGCGACGACAACTATGTCAGGACAGCTGCTGGGCAGGGACTGTAAGATGCACCGGGATTTCAGACGTGCTAAAATACGAAAAGACGTGCATCTCGGGATCCAGAAAACGTTTTTTTCCTAACACGTAATAGCAAAGAAATAGTCTTCAGATGTTCTCTGTAAATTTCTCGTTAGTATTGCATGTTCACTTTACATTCGGTCATTTTCTTTCCCCCTTTCCCCACTGAGGATTATAGCGGAAAGAATCATCTCTAGAGATCTATAAAAGATAGCACGGATGTGTGTGTGCGCGCACGCACACGCACCTGTGTTAAGAATGAAGAGGAGGTTTTCCTATCGCTTTATCACTGTGAATAGTGTCCTACTTTTCTTTCTACTTGGATTTAAGGAGGGGGAGGAGGTCCGGGAGGAGGGGGGGGAAGAGGACAAGAGGCAGGAGAGAGGGAAGCCGGCACAGAAATTCCCCTCAGAGATGCTATCACTACTGGAAAAGTTATTTTCGGTAATAGATCTGCTCTCCAAAGGCGCAAGCGCAGTTTCATCTACGCTTTGCATCAGAGCCCGCAGAACAGCCCTTGGCTCCGCGTGGGTATTTCCATTCCTTAGGTGGGTTCCGTAAAGCTGCTGCACTGAGAACATTATAATGTGAGCATGACGAGATAAACTCTTTCCATTGGGTATCTCTGATCTGGAATTTATTTCATGGAACCGCTTGTATTTTCAGTGAACTGACATTGTGAAAAGCAAAATGCCACAGTGCTTGTGCTCTTAAGAGTAAATTTCTGTGTCTGCTTTAAGTAACTGTCTTTCAGTAACGTGAAATATGCAACAGAGATGAAAGAAATCTGGAAGACAATATAATATCTACTCCTTTTAGAGTCACCAGCTATTTTTTTGGTTTACTTTATAAGACTTTTTTTTTTTTTTTTTTTAAGCAGCAAGATTGTCAAACTCCGAGTGTAAAGATTTAGGCAGAATTGGGTTTCACAGTATTGCTCATTTAATATTAAGTATGACATAAATCAACATCAGTTGAATATTTGTATTTTGGCCTAGGAAAGGGGCTAACCCCAACTGGTGTCTGCGTTTAGGATTACTATAAGTTAAAGAATATAAAGATGTTTTGGTTTTACTGGTGATTCTGACTGCACATTTAAATTCTGGTTCCACACATAATCAATCGATCCCTCAAGCAGTCATCTGCCACCCTCCCACCCCTTCTCCCACCCCTGTCCTTTTGGATATTTACTGCAGAAAACATTTAACCAACACTTCCAGGGTTTGTGCTATCTGATGGAATACTGACTACCTGAGATGCCATTCTCTCTACCGGGCTGAATGCGAACTTGGCCAGGATGCTCCATATTCATTGAGCTTTTGCATTTTCTGAGAAGAGGGGAGAAACAGCATGAGTTATCGGCCCAGGTGAAAACGGATACCACTTTAGTGCACAGATCTATCCCTCACACTATTTTAAATAGGACCAACCGTCACAATGATTGATAGAAGTCATTTCCCCTTTCTAAGAATGTAAAGAAGTGGTGGGAAGGGGAAGGCAAGAAATGTGGAGTCAAGAGAAAATGAGATCAATAAGGAAAGCAAGAACTGGGTTAACACTGCAGTTAATTGTGTGTTCATCCTGCTTTACTTTCAGAAAGGTTGACTATATAGTCTCAATATTGAATGTGGCCCTAGTTAAATTTTTTTTTTTTTTTTAATGTTTATTTATTTTTGAGAGAGAGAAACAGACAGACCGGGAGTGGAAGAGGGGCAGAGAGAGAGGGAGACACAGAATCTGAAGCAGGTTCCAGGCTTCCAGCTGTCAGCACAAAGCCCGACCCATAAACCCATATGGCTTGAACGCATAAACCGTGAGATCATGACCTGAGCCAAAGTCGGACGCTCAACCGACAGAGCCACCCAAGTGCCCACCCCCTTTTTTTCAAATGTTTATTGGCCCTAGTTAAATTTCTGATGCTCATTTTTCCCCAAAAGTAACTAAAACACAAACCCATACAGATCTTTTAACTTCTGCAGCCCCACGTAGGGTAATACAATAATAGTCTTGACTAAAATAACATAAAAAAAATATATATTCTGGCTGAGTGCCATATCTATAGCTCCCCGTCCTCCTCAAATACCCAGTGCATTTGTGTTATTTCACCCTCTGCATCGCATGGTAAACAACCCACTTACGTACCTGCCTTATTCAGAAGGTTAGAGACGATACAGTAATACTTTGAGAAGGTAGAAACTACCATAATCATTTCTGGGTGTCCAATACCTGGCATGTAACAACTCCCTACAAATGTCTGCTGAACAAAGGGAATAAGCACTCAGTATTAGCACCTACTGCCCAAAGGCCCAGAATCAAGGAACACAGTTAAACTGTATACATAAGATGTTCTCATACTCGAAGATTTGAAAATATGGGCTTTTTATCTTCCATGTTGAAATCTTCAGGTCTCATATATTAGGACCTTCGTGAAAATCTGTGTCTCGTTTACTTATAAAACCTTATTGTATCAGAAACATTAAATAACTGAGAGTCTGTCCCTGTGGTCTACCAGAATTTAACTTGTGGGCTTCAATTCCCTGGGACCCAAGCCCATAGTTAACCACAAGTTCAAGTACCCATGGCAGATCTATCCCAGGGTGGAAAAGTAAGGGAGCTCTGTCTTAAATGAGCTTCAGGAACAACAGAAATAGAAACACAGCTTCGTCATTAAAAACAGAGTTTCTTGGGGCTCAAGGTCCAACTTTTCTACCGACCAGCAGAGAACAGGAAGAGGTAGCCCGACTTCTCCACACCCTCGTTGGTCATCAGTAAAATGGGGATAATAATAATTCGCTTCTCAGAGTAACCAAGAGTTGCTTTCAACTGAGACACCACACGACACGTATTAAACACTCAATATATTTTAACTATTACATGGGTTATTTGATGGATTAATCAAGCATAATATTAAATAAGGCAAAACCCAAATGAAAATAAAAAACAGCCAGAAAAAGCAGGCAATGCTACCAGTTAAATTGGCCACACTTACTGGCATCTGATGGCCACAGACTTAGTTGGTAACAGACGTTCACGTTACACCCTTGCTGTATTTCTAGTTCATACCACAGATTTGGTAGGTGCACTTTTGGAAAGGGAGAGCTGTGGGATCTCTGAAGATCCTTTTTCCCCCAGAGAGATATTAGCATATTACATGTGCTAAAAACAACAGAACCCCTAAGGTTTCCGATGTTCATCTTCCAGCGGCAAGAGAAAGAATTGGACCCCAGTGTTAAGTACGTCTATAGCGCTGTTGCCTCTGCAAAAACGAATTATTCAAAATCACTTTTTCAAAGGGGGAACACGTGACCTGAATAACCTACTCATGGATGATCAAGAATCCGTTACGTACAAGTCAAGTAAGTCTTCTCCTTTTCTCTCTACCCACCTCCCACCTAAACATCTATCTTGCCCACGTAACTGTTACCCTCTTAGGACCTCTCTTAAGCTGAAGCCTTCGTATTTACACACATACTTCTTATGTGGGTTTATTCACTCTGCTTTATTTTCCCTTCTTCTTGCCACTTCTGGACATGGTTTTTGTTGTTTTAGTTGTGCATCTTACTACTTTAGAACCACTGTAAAATTAGAGTAAAGCCCAACTCTTATGTAAGCATAAACGGTATTCTCCAGTCTTCTTATTTATTGGTAATGTATTGTTTGAATAATAGAGACTTAATATTTTTAAAAAGTAGAAAATACAGATAAGCATTGTGGAACATCAACAAGCAAACAAAACAAACAAAAACCAAACATAACCCTTACCCCCAGAGGTACCACAGCCTTGTTCCCATCTTAATTCACACAGTTATCCTTATCTGGAAAGGACTGAGACTTTGGAAAGCTGTTATCAAAAATAGAGGGAAAATTACTTCTCCCAATAAATACAAATGAAGAGGTTCTTGTATTTCTAGTTATATTTAGTTATGTCTAGTTTTATATATATATATATATATATATATATATATATATATATATATATATATATATATATTTCTCTCTATAAAACACTAACATTTATACATTAAATCCTCTGGGTGGAAGAAAAAGCAGAAAGAAAACAATCTGAAAGGCAAAAAAAAACCTCCCTTAAAACAGAACTATGCATTGCAGAACAAATATAATTTCTACATTAAGTTCAAGTTTGTACAAAGAGTAACTATTCTCTTTAACATGCCATTTCGAACAGTACAAACAGATACAGAACACTAAAAGGTAATTCTGCTTTAGAGATGAAATTTTTACCCTAAGCACATACCTTCAACTACACAGTGTAACCTATTTTATAATATGCCTACTTCTCTACAGGTCAGGCAGCAAGAAACCTTGATATTCCAGAATGCAGTTCTCTGCATCTGAAAACAAAAGCTACTAAAATAGTAACTATCTGCCAAAAAGATCGTCTGCATTACTTGAATAAGAGAAAGGGAGCCAATTGTAGGCCATTACCTAGATAACAGCAATTATTATTCATAACGACACCCTTGAGTTAGCAAATGAAGAATGTCTGGAGTACTCTAGTTAAGAAATTAATAAGACGGTTGATTTGAAAATAGCCATAAATACATTAACGTGCCGATTTTGACACAAAAGGTAAAGTTTTGCGGAGAATCCATTTATGTAACTTCCCCAGTTACCCAAAGATACAGGATAAATGTACTTCTGCTGTGTTGTAACTCTTCTGACGAGCGCGTGCAACCACTGCTTGGGCGCTTCCCATGTGTGAGGCCCTGTTTTAGCCCTAGTCACAGTGCATAAAACAGACAAAATGTCTGTCCGTGTGGAACTTACATCCCGGTGGAGACAGACAAAACAGTAAGAGTGGTTTCTATTTATTTCTATGGTGATTTTACTGTAGAAGATGTCAAAGGTATTTAAATCAGTGTTGTGTTTTTTTTTTAATATATTTTTTAATGTTTTATTTATTTTTGAGACAGAGAGAGACAGAGCGTGAGCAGGGGAGGGGCAGAGAGAGAGCGAGACACAGAATCTGAAGCGGGCTCCAGGCTCGGAGCTGTCAGCCCAGAGCCCGACGTGGTGCTTGAACTTGTGGACCACGAGATCATGACCCGAGCCGAAGTTAGACGCTTCACCGACTGAGCCACCCAGGCGCCCATTAAATCAGTGTTTTCATGCCCACTTTCTACATCCCAAACCAGAACAAATGAATGAACTCTTAATCCTTTGTTTTAAAATCAAGTTTTGATCATTCTCTTTCCGAAATAAAATGCTGGAAGTAGTAAAACAAATCATTCTCATCAACAATTCAGAACTGCAAAGAAAAAAAGCCATGAAAACAATGTCCAGATTTAGAGGAAGACATACGTTCCCTGTGAATGCAAGACAGACTGCGTTTTAAACATAGAAACACCACCATTTTCACAACTTCCTGGTTACTCATGATTGGGGCGCCAGGGTGGCTCAGTTGTTTGGGCGTTTGACTCCTGGTTTTGGCTCAGGCCATGATCTCACAGTTTGTGGGCTCCAGCCCTGCGTGGGGCTCTCTGCTAACAGCGTGGAGCCTGCTTGGGATTCTCTCTCTGCCTCTCTCTGCCCCACCCCTAGTCACGCTCTCTCTCAAGATACATAAGCATTTATATTAAAAAAAAAAAAAGGGAACTATGCCTCTTCATTAGCAAAACACTGTTATCATTGCTATTTCGTTAGAATTATTTTAATAGTTTTGTTTTTAATAAAGCTGGTTAGGTGTTACATATTATGTTACCAACTATATCCACTGACATTTATTTCATACCACAGTTTGGCCAAAAAGGGATGGACTTTTACAAGGCGGAATACAGATTCTGACCATTCATTATCAGCTGTTAACATACAGAGAGGTCATTTTGTAAATCAGTTACTGTCAACTCACGAGAGACTCTGATTCCACTGATGTAACAGCAAAAGAACAGTGGCGGGTGGGCGGGGGGGGAACCAGAGGAGGCACAAGAGAGGCAAAGTTGAGACTTTTCCCCCACATTTCCATGCACAGGTACATGAGCTAACAATTCTTTAAAACTGCAAAGCCACCAGCAAGGACCTCTTCAATGACTTTCAATCACCCACGTGCTGGAAGACGTCCAGAAGATGTGGGAGAATGAACACGCGAGCGGAGAACGGAAGGAAGACGGGTAACAGAAGTTTCGTGGGCCACGTGTACCAGCAAGGACTCGGTCATTTGTGTTCATTACCCTCTCCTTTGTACACTTAACTTCAATGCCATTCAAAAGTAATGCTAACCTCGTGGATTTGAAAGGTTAAGTATATAACACTAACTCAGAAAAACTCCTCTGACAATAGGCCTCCGTAAATAAGAGTCAAACGATCTTTGATAAGAGAGCAAAAGCACTACAGTGGGGCAGAGATGGTGTCCTCAACAAATGGTGCCAGGCCCACCGAACATCCACCGGCAGAACGATGCATCGGACACAGACTCACGCCGATCCCAAAATTAACTCAAATGGTTCAGAGACCTAAATGTAAACACCCAGAAGGTAACATGGGAGAAAACCTAAATAATCTTGGGTACAGTGAGGACTTTTCTTTTTAATGTTTATTTATTTATGGGGGGGGGGGGTGAGGGGAAAGGAGAGGGTGGGGGAGGCAGAGAGAATCCCAAGCAGGCTCCAGGCTCAGTGCTCTGTTTCACAACTGCGAGATCACACCTGGAGCCGATATCAAGAGTTGGACGCTCAACAGACTGAGCCACCCGGGTGCCCCCAGTGATGCCTGTTTAGATACAACACCAAAGGGATGATCCATGACAGAGATAACTGACATGCTAGACTTCGTTAAAACCTTCTCTGAATCTTCAGTTTGAACGAGGACCCCTTCACAGTACTTACAAGTGACCTATGCGTTGCATCTCTATCAGTTGATAAGCCACATTGTTACCATTGGTTAAGAAGTAAGACATCGGGTCCAAAATGGCACTGCTCATGCTCAAGCCCCATGTCACCAAAGTGAGATTTAATTACAGTAGGGCTCTCCCAGAAATAGAATCTTCAACCAGTCAGTCAGGAATCTCCTGATGACCACGAGCTAGGCCATCTGCCTGACAGACCCCTGCCCTCTCCTAAGGGAAAGTAACCTGCAATAACCAACGTGCTCTTTTGTCTAGAATTTCCTTGTTCCCGCTCCCTCCCAGCTACAATAGTCTTTCATTCTGTTCAGCTCCTCGCAGCGCCTTTCCACTTGTTAGATAAGATGCTGCCCGATTCGAATCAATTTTTGCTCAAATAAATGCTTAAAAATTTTAATAGGCCTCAGTTTACCTTTCAACACATGTTATAATGCACTTGTCTTTTTCTGTGTCTGTCCTCCTCCTGTAATATTTTCAATGGTAGGCCATTTTTACCTGTGGATCCCCAACATCTAACTGACTGCCATCGATAATATTGGACTGAATAGGAAATTATCCTAAATTCTGTCTCTGAGAATTTTCTTTTTCTTTTTTTAAATTTTTTTTTTTCAACGTTTATTTATTTTTGGGACAGAGAGAGACAGAGCATGAATGGGGGAGGGGCAGAGAGAGAGGGAGACACAGAATCGGAAACAGGCTCCAGGCTCTGAGCCATCAGCCCAGAGCCCGACGCGGGGCTCGAACTCACACGGGGCTCGAACTCACAGACCGCGAGATCGTGACCTGGCTGAAGTCGGACGCTTAACCGACTGCGCCACCCAGGCGCCCCGAGAATTTTCTTTTTAAATATGTATTTATTTTTGAGAGAGAGAGAGAGGGAGAGAACAAGCAGGGGAGGGGCAGAGAGAGAGGGAGACACAGAACCTGAAGCAGGCTCCGGGCTGTTGGCACAGAGACTGACGCGGGGCTCGAACTCACAAACTGTGAGATCATGAGCTGAGCCGAAGTCAGACGCTTAGACTGAGCCACCCGGGCGCCTCTCTGAGAAAGTTAATATTAAAATGCTGCAAGAAGCTGACAAAATAAAATTACTTTACTCATGATTAAAAAGCAGTAAAGCTTTTAAAATACCACTTTGCAGTTTTTTTACCTCACAAAGAATAGAAATTTTAATTTCATAATGAGCTCAAATTCAGAAACTAAAAAGGAAGGTACAGAATTAGGTTAAGTACATATCATAGAGGATACATTTTAAGTATACAGTTTGTTTTAATTTTCAAATGACCAGAGTAACTGTATAGGTGTGAAAAGATCTTGGGCAGACATAAGGCGGAGCCTACTTCATAAACAGAAAGAACTCGTAGAGAGTAAGCGGCAATGATTGCTCACATGTTAAAAACATAAAGTCTTTAAAATAATTTTTTTTTTAATTGGCAAAATACAAGCCCTGTGCAATTCTGTTTGTAAAGTAACGTACCCAGAAACACTTTTCCTGTTTAGGGCGGTGGAAGAATAATTTTCAGCCCAGCTCAGTCACCAAAATTCTGAATGAATGAAGTTTAACTTTACTCAGTCAAGTAAGACAGCACTTACTGAACATCGACAGGACACATAATACTGTGGTGGCCACAATCCCCTTTGTCCCTTGCTTTAATAAAAGAAAGGAACCATACTATACTATAAGATAAATTAATAACTCATTGTAGTCATAAGTAAAGAGGGGTGATACCATAAAATTATTTAGATCACACGCAGGAATGCCTAGAAGTTAAATCACCTTTTCTCATTCAGATCAGCAATATCTATCATTGATTTGGTTGGCTTATTTAAAATATTACTTCCATAGGGTAAATAATTTTTTATTTTTGTATTTTTAGATTTGTTTTTTAACGTTTCTTTATTTTTGAGAGAGAGAGACAGAGCATGAGCAGGAGAGGGGCAGAGAGAGAGGGAGACACAGAATCCGAAGCAGGCTCCAGGCTCCGAGCTGTCAGCACAGAGCCCGACGTGGGGCTCGAACTCACGAACTGCAAGATCATGACCTGAGCTGAAGTCTGATGCTTAACCGACTGAGCCACCCAGGAGCCCCAGGATAAGTAATTTTTGAAATCAAAGGGATATCTATATTTGTCCTTTCTGCTTTTTTTATATCAGAGATTTTCAATTCTTATAAACAATAAAATCCTTTTTAAAGCAAAATTTTATACAGAACTACAGAAGGCATTATTTAACAGTTTTGACAGCTTACTTTGTAAACTCAGGATATTCTTCAATTAAAGTAATCAAGGTATTGAAATAAAAAGAAGTTTGGGTTTTCAAAGAAAACTGTTTGTGTCTGTTATCACAATTATTACTCACAAGGACAGAATACAAATCAAGTGAAGAAGCATTCCATATTTACAAAAGAAGCTCAAACCTCCATACTCTACTCCAGAGTCATCGTGACAAAATATGCCCAGATGCACCTACTTGATGTGTCACAGGGGAGCGGAGACGGGCCCTGGGGCAGCATGGGAAGTCCATGCTGAGGTGAATGGCAAGGCCTGGCGGGGCCTGCACGGCATCACACAAACGCACGAGAGACAGACGCCTTGTTCACTTTTACCAGAGCAAACATTAAGGAACACAGTTCTTCAAAAGGTCAATACGGAACTAGAATTGTACTCAATGACACATTTACGAAGTTTAAGGCTAATCGAAAAGAACAAGAGCTTTATCCCAAGGTTCACAGGAAACACGCTAGGTTGCCAGGATTAGTT
Organism: Prionailurus bengalensis; assembly: GCF_016509475.1. NCBI lineage: Eukaryota > Metazoa > Chordata > Mammalia > Carnivora > Felidae > Prionailurus > Prionailurus bengalensis. The sequence continues at coordinate 7,093,241 of NC_057358.1, read as the reverse complement.
AATATCTCGGTGGTCTCCTGAGGGTTAAAATTTGGTGCCCTACACATCTGAACAACTAAATTTGGAAAAAAAAAATTATAGTTTGAACATCATGACTCTAGGGTATTTCTTACTCTCAAAAGCATGAAACAGTAATAAGATTAGGTATCAGGAAAAACTAAATTGACATGATTATCCAAAAAGCAGAAACTTCAGCGACCTCTAATTTCTGAATAGCTTATCTTTTAAATGAGATTTAGACACACTTGCGTCCTATGATAGAATGAAGCTAATAGGACAACTAGAGAACTAGGGATTTTCCTCTAAATTTTAAAATCGACCTCCGTTCTCCCCTACCCACCCCCCAAAGGCAAGCGTTGCGCTGGGGGTGGCGATGTTATGGGTGTTTTTCTTTTCTACTTTCCAATTTTTCTATAATGTTATACATACTTTAAAAGAAAAAAAAAGAATCGCTTTTTAAAGAACACTTGATCTTGTTTATATGGTCACCACCACCACAGTGAACTCTTAACTTGTACCAAGAGAAATGAGTTTAGTGTTGAAAAAGGTTCACGAGAAAATGGTAGACAGACCCCCTAGAGATGTGCCACGCCCTACCTGCTTGACTCCTATGTTTGTTATTGTGTGATAGGACACTGGACTCAGCAAGCCAGGCTCACGGGGAATTTCAGACTCCTAAATGACACATGAAACACAGATACCAAGTCATACCAGCTACAGTAACAGGACAAAAAGCTCAGACTACTCAGATGTGCTTTAAAATTGAAACACGAAACATGCCGGCAGAGAACTGTTGCTTCCTTCAGTGTTATCATGCCAATATATTTTCTCATCGGGTTGGCACAAAATAAAACAAACTTGGTGTGCTCTACCAAAAAACAGCCTCCGCTTGCTGTTTCTACCTCGCCTCTCAAATACCATGGCACTGAATATGGAACAGTAAATCATAAGAATGATATATTCAGACTTATTCACGTTGACAGCAAAGACGCAGAACGCGTTTTGTCGGCATGAGGACACTCACAATTCTTGTAAATACAATTATAGTCTAAATATTATCAACCGCTTAGTTCAACTGTCTGCGTTTCTCTGTTCCTATCGATATCGATAAAATTCAAGTATGAAATATACTTTATGCCTTGGGATGTCCCTTTATTTTCAAGATGAAAATAAACAGTTTCATTCTTACTTCACATCAAATGGCAGTTCTATACGAATTTCTTATTCAAGATATCTAACCTTGGTTTTTATATCAAAAGTCAATCATGTGTGCAAAAATTCAATTCTTTCCCCATTTATTCAGATAGAGGAGGATATCAACTACAGCAGTATTTGTATAGGAATCCAAAAAAAAATGGGGAAGGGAGTCCATATTTTCTTTGTACTGAAAGCAGGAAGGTAAAAAAAAAAAAAAAAAAAAAAAAAAAAGATCATCACGCATCAACTACTGTGTTTCATTCCGGACGAACACTAAAGCAACTAGAAACTGGAGGGAAACCAGGCTGGAAGAAACAAAGGCCTGTTTGCTATACAGCAAACACAGTAACACTAACTTCGGAAATAAAGCCAGAAGAAAATAATTACGAGCCTTTTGAGCCTTTTAAACTTAAAGGTGTGGCAAAACCAGACTGGTAAGAACGAGCACGGGTGTCCATGCAAGTAATATACAGATAACGAACAGAAAAGAACCCCCTCCAAACAACACAGGGGTCCGTCTTCATGACACATGCACACAACACCTCCAACAAAAAGGTTAATAAAAAGCCAAACTATATATCTTTACTTAAGATGTGACACAAAGCAATTTTCAATTCTATCTGATACCCTGCTCTTATGACTCTTTACTTTTGTTCACATGCCATGAATCAAGGATACAGAATATCAGCCTTCACTGAACTCTTTTGCTATTGGAGATTTCTGTCATAATCATAATATGATTTAAACACAGTTGCTCATTTCAACGACTTCTGTGTACTCCACAGAAAAGAAAAAAACTTTTACTGAAGACAATATGAGGAAATTAACTGTTTGGTGGGCAGACCAGAAATCTTATTATAGGAGATTTATACACATTCGGAAAAACTAGTGTTCCTAAGTGGTTTAAATGTATAAGCTGGGAGATACAAGTTCTCTAATAAACCTATTATTTATGACAGAACGATGCACTGTTCCAATTATGCACTGTAATCTGCTCTTGTTTTCTCTAAAGTGATATATGAACTCCAGGTGATTTCTAAATGTTTCCAAGGAGCAGCATCATTATTCTGTAACACTGCTTGAAAATGGAACACCTTTTGCATGTTCTAGTATGTAAAACTGACGTTAGGTAGTCAAAACACACACTGCAACACTAATAACTAAGTAATAAACTATGAGAGAGGGGCTGCTGGCCATCTCTTTTAAACCTGATGACTTAAAATGAGGACAGAGGACAACTATTGTTTTGAGCCAACAATCAAGTTTCCAGGCAGTAATCTCAGTTATGGGGTACTTTTAGCCACCCAAGTACTGACCATGAAACACTTTGATCCATAGTATAAACCAGCAATGTCGTGATCTGTAATGTCTCCGGATTTGAGTAGTGGATTTCTTTAAATTAGATACTGAGGCATCTGTCTGGGGTTTGACTTGATTATCGTCTATGTTCTACAGAAGAAGAAAAGACAGGCTTGGCAAAATTAAGGGATGGGATCAAGATAGTACAAATATTCTGGGGTGCCTGGGTGGCTCAGTCAGTTAAGCATCTGGCTCTCGATTTCGGTTCAGGTCATGATCTCTCGGTTCGTGAGTTCGAGCCCTGTACTGTCAGTGCAGAGCCCGCTTGGGATTCTCTCTCTCTGCTCCTCCCCAGCTCATGCACAAGCACACTTGCTCTCTCTCTCTCTCTCTCTCTCTCAAAATAAATAAACTAAAAAAAAAAAAAAAAGTCTATTAAAAAAAAAAAGAGTACAAATATCCCAACGGGAAAACCCGACATGTTTAAAACTCACAAACCGGTCCTCCCTTGGTTCTGGGGCGGGGGGTGGGGGGTGGGGAATCAAGATATCCACCAAATTAGGGCTCAAATACAAATGAGTCCAAAACTTTTTAACAATTAACAGCAGTTCAACGATAGTTTATTTAATGCACAGAAAAAAATTCAAATGAGAAGAACTACTCAATTATAGCCTTGAGAAATCTGACAAGTATCCGGGGGCAAATATTTCTTTTTAAAATTCCTATGAGTTTGAATACTGAGAGTTGAATTTAATAAGTAAATAGACCACCATTTTAAAGAAGAAAACAGTTAAAACAAATATGAACATACGCATTTCAACATGAGTCTGACAAAAATTTGACTGCGATTTCTTGGAGATGGGAAATGGTACCTTATATAGTTCAACATACTTAACTAGCACGACAGCCTTAATAAATGTTTCTTGAATTAAGAAAAACAGGACTTTTGTGTAGCTCTGGCATTTCAGCTTTTGATCATATGACAATGTCAGAATTAGAAACTAAAAATCACTTTTTAAAAAATATGGTAGTTTAAAAAAAAAAACTTCACTGTCTTTCCTTCTAAAATATCGAACAATAGCATTAGTCATACAGTTGAAAGTTCAAGATTTTAAAATGTAAACTTTATGCACAAAAAGACAATGACACCTTTATCTGAAATACCCTTTGTAGCAATAGTTTTCAAGCTTTGAAGGTGACCCACGGTAAAAAGAAGATATACTTTTTTTGAACTTACATATAGACACGTACAAGTAATAAACACAAGTGACGCGAAACAATTCCTATCCCTTACGATGGGTCATGTATTCTATTTAATTTTTTTTTTTTTTTAAATGCTGATTTCCAACCACTAAACTGATTTAACCACCATTAACGGGTCATGACCTGATTTTTGAAAAACACTGCTCAGTACATCTCAGAAAGTTTAAAAAGAGGGAGCGGAATGTCAAAGGGAGTTGATATAGTCTTTAGTTTTAAACAAAATATTTTTGATCAGTAACAGGAGACTGAAAATACGAGATTTTAAAGGAACTAGAACAATAATATCAGTACGCTGACTACTACAATATATTTTTTAGCAACCAAATAAAGTGGAAAGAATAGAAAAGCTACCAAAGAAAACTACGCTTACTTCCTACTTCAAAGTAAAGTTAATTACGTCTTGTACTAATTAGATTTCCAAGAGAAACAGTATGCATTGTTAACAAGGCCGAGGAAGAATTAAGAAATACATAATGTGTAAGCCAGCTTCTGACCTAAAAAAGAGCTCCTGAGAATTCTCTAGGGATTCCAATTTCCCTCCAACCCAACACCACTAATATCCTCCAGACTGAGCGGCCCAACCCCTCGAAGGCTCAGGAGAATGTTTACATTACATCTGGGTTCAAATGCAAGGTCAGTTAGCTTTAAGATTTGGGAGACTCCCAACGGCTTTTTAGCTACAGTATAAATCACTGTTAACAAAATTATTAACTTTCTAAATTGACAAACGTGATTTCACTCTACTTCAATGCCACCAAATTTCCTTAAAATACCTGGTGAAAAGATAAGCTTTATTTCACAAATGTTTTCCCCGTACATCAAAAAGCTTTTTTGGTGTGGTCACATTATGTTAAAGAAGGACAACAATTAACTGTGATGCTTATCTCCTTTCTGCCTTCAAAAATGCCAATTTATATCAAGTAAACAAGATAAGGCATTTCTATTGTACAGATGCAGCCCTGTTCTTTAGAAACCGTTTCTGTGAATAATACAGAAGAGACACCAGGAGATTATTTTCTATTTCATTATATGCTACACAAAAATCAATATGACTTTATTTGGTGTAAGATGGCTAGAAACACACTTTATCATTTATATCTCGGAACAAAATGGGCAGCATGTAAAGCTCGACGTTATAAACAAAGATTGGGATCGCACAACTCACACACAGCATTCATCCAGCGGAGGAGAAAACCCAACAAATAAACCAAGCATGCGCGCGTGCCTGTCGGGGGGCCGGGGGGTGGTCTGTGTCTATTTTTTGAAGAAAATACCAACAAGTGAACTAACTATGCATTCCTCGCTCAAGGTCCAGAAACGTATAAAACATTTTTCTGAGTACATATACACATGGGGCAAAAACGTCGTTAAGCATCTACTACAAGCTCAGTCCCTGTTGGGGGTGGATCTATATACACATTATCTCTAGATCTTAAATAATTGCAAGAGTGGACTTTATCTCTATTTTACAGGTGAAAACACCGAGGCCAGGGTGATCTCACGTGTTCCTCCGGGCTCAATACTGTCCACCTCATTGCCACACACTGTGGCAGAGACCAAACCAGAAGGGGCCTAGAGAAAGCAGACAGTCACCGCCCTCCAAGAGAAAATCAAGACTGAGATCATACACTCGACATCCCCTATTTCCTCAGTCACCTGTCATCCCAGAGCCTAAACCTCCCAGGCGGGCCATCTGTCATCACCCGGATTCCGATTCTCGAATGGTTTTCCAGCCTCTAGTCTGACGCAGCCTCCCATCTTGCCCAGACTCCGTGCCCTGGGAAACTCACGCCCTGTCATTAGCAGACACCCAGGGTCTTCTCCAAGCGCTCCCCCGCCTCTCTGCTACATCGCCGAAGATACCACGGCCATCACAGCCCCTCAACCGCTGGCATTTTCGCTCCCACATACCACGTGTCAACTTGTCCCAGTGCGAGATAAAGCCCTCTTTGCTCCTCATTTAGCTTTGTGGGCTCCCCCCTCCCCTGCCCTTCTGCCAGTTCCTTCTACACGCCCCAGGTAACCCCACCTGCTACTTACTATCCCTTGTGGCGGTCATCTTCTCTTCAGTGCGGTTCGCTGTTCTCTCCACCTCTGCCCAAGTGGACCCAGGCGATAGAATGTGTGGTTTCAAAGGCCGAACCCCAGGTTTTGAATTCCTACTTCACCCTTACCAGGCGGGCATACTGCCTTCGCTCCCTGAGCTTTCGCTTCCTCAGCTGTAACGGCAGGAAAATCGCGGACTCTGACCCAACTACACACTCAGAATCCAATACTCCCCTCATGTTCTTAGGTCCGTCCTTCCCCCCGCTAGACAGCACGGACCGAACCCGAATCACTCTTGCGGTCTCTCCGCTGCCTCGCTCCTCTTTTCCCATCATCACACGTTAAGTGGCCAACTCCTAATCCCGGTTAAAGCCAGCTCTCCACTTACTCTAGGCCTCTACCCGGTCAGCTGACTCTGGCCGCACTCTTCCGAACATAGAAACAAGCATTCCAAATGTGCCCCAACACTGCCCGCCACCCCACGTTTCTCTAGATGCCATGTCTGCCCTCTTTCTTAAAGACCGTTTCATACCTCTCCTCTCTATTCAAACGTCCAACAGCCGCGTCTCCTTCTTCGTGCTCAGTCCTTAACCGCCTCTTATTTGGCTCATCTCACCAGTAGCAGCAATGAGAATTATCTCTGCCAACTGACTCCAAGACTTTACTCCGCCACTGCGCTCTGTCTTAACCATCACCTGACTCCTCCCAGCCAGGTCCTCCGCGGGTGCTGTACTCTCTCCGATCCTAAGAGCGAAACGAACAAAAGACGCCCCTTGACCCAGCCACTCTCCCACATGTCTGCTCTGTTAGGTCTAAATGCTCTGAGGTTGCTTCTACTGGTCTCCGCTGCCTCACCTCCTGTTCCCGCTCCAGCCTCCTCCCACCGGACTTGCATCCCCAACTCTCCACCGAAATGGCTCCTGTCAAGGTCGACCGTAGCGTCTAACTCGCCGAATCCAACAGTCCATTCTCAGTCTTCATCTCCTGCGACGTCTCAAAAGCATTTCCTCCTTAGTTGCCTTTCTCCCCGTTGGCTTCCACTCCAAGGCTGCTCTTCTCCTCATTCCCCGCGTCCGATCCATTAGCAAATCCACTCGTCGGCCCCTCGCGCTGCTCTGAGTGCGAACCGACTTTCCCGCGGGCCTCACCCCCACCTCTAGTCTCCAAATAGCATCCAGAGCGATCTTGTTAAAACGTCAATTAGAGCATGGCACTCGCTTGATCAGAGCTCCTTTTCGATCAGGGCAAATCCAAGCTCTGTTCCACGCCCGGGCCACCGGCCCTCCATGAACTGGCTCTGGCTTGAGCCTCAAGTCCGTCAACCTCTCCGCATCCGCCTCCTGGCAGTGGCTCCGGGCTCTGTTCTGCCACAGACCGCCCTGTCATTCCTCGAAAGCGGAAGGCTCGTTTCTGTGGGAGAACACGTGTGCCCGCCTTGCCCTCTGCTTCAGGCAGTTACACCGACGGGATCCACGAGCTTGAGGGAAAAATTGACATCCACGTGGATTCCTTCATCAGGTGTCCTCCCAGGACCTGAGCACTCCATCAACGGTCATCCCCTCCTGACTCCTCCCCCTCACTCTCCTTCCTTCCCGCCTTTCTTTTTCTCACAGCGCCTACTGCCATCTGCAATGTTATCAAGTATGTGTTTTTGGCTGCTTTCATATGGTCTGGGTCCCCAAGTAAAGCGTGGTACCACGAGGGAAAGAACCGCGTCTGTTCTGTTTGCGGACGTATCTCCCACGTGATGAGCTGACGGGGTGGGTACTCGACAAATACCTGCTGGCCCATGAACTTACAGTAAGAGGTGGTGAGGCTTCAAACCCAGGTCCCTGTCATTCTAATTTTTTTTTTAATATGTAATTTTTGAGAGACAGACAGAGTGTGAGCAGGGGAGGGGCAGAGAGAGAGGGAGACACAGAATCCGAAGCAGGCTCCGGGCTCTGAGCTGTCAGCACAGAGCCCGACGTGGGCTCGAACTCAGGAACCGTGAGATCGTGACCTGAGCTGAAGTCTGATGCTTAACCTATTGAGCCACCCAGGCGCCTCACGGGTCCCTGTCATTCTAAAGCTTAACGTCTTTCTGGGACACAACATACTGCCTGTATTACTCAAGAGACTTAGATAAATGAGTAAAAGCCCAATTAAGTTACTTCTCATCAGCCAATTAATTTACTTCAAAACTTTATTATGTTGTAAGATAGAGAATACGTCTCAAATAGTAAACAAAATGTATCGAAAGAAGAAAACTACAGACACCCCTGGGTTGGTTTAAGGCAACAAGATACAGGGCAGCTCAAATTTATACACACAAAACATATAACTGAGTTTTAAAAAGATTCCTTGCGGGGTGCCTGGCTGGCTCAGTCAGCGGAGCATGTGACTCTTGATCTCAGGGTTGCGAGTTTGAGCCCCACGTTGGGTGTAAAGATTATTGAAAAACAAAATCTTAAAAAGATCCCTTTAAATAAGAAATTAGACTGGGATTTGACCTACAAATCAAACCCACAAACTTCCATTTTTAAAATCTTACCCGTTATGAAAGGCACACCACACAAGTCTTACAAGTTTAGTTATCTGGAAAGTTAGGTTAGACGGAAAAGTGTGTATCAGAGGTGGTGTTAGTTAGTAAGACAAACTTTGCTAAACTTAAGATACCTGTAGCTATATTGATAGATGTATTGGCATATTTTTAGAATTAATTCAGTTCTTATATTCTTAAAAATAATTCACCTCTTATAGTTGTCACACCTTACAGCTAAGATCTACATATGAAGTGGATAGGTGGAAGCAGCGATGGGTAAGTGAAGTTAATTACACTATTCTACTTTCTTACTAAAAGTTCCCATAAAACTTCTTATTGAAGGTTCCCACAAAAAAAACTTTCTAGGGGCGGCTGGGTGGCTCAATCGGTTAAGCGTTCGACTTCGGCCCAGGTCACGATCTCATGATGTGTGAGCTCAAGTCCCGCGTCGGGCTCTGTGCTGACAGTTCCGAGCCTGGAGCCCGCTTCCGATTCTGTGTCTCCCTCTCTCTCTCTCCCCCTCCCCCGCTTGTACTCTGTCTCTCAAAAATAAACATTAAAAAAAATTAAAAGGGGCACCTAGATGGCTTAGTTGGTTAAAAAAAATTTTTTTAAAACCTTTCTAAACACATTTAAATAATACACACCTTTGTTTCTACATGCGTGTGCAACTTTAAGAACATGATCAAAACAGGAATATCTATATTAATTCTCTGAAGGAGATTAAGACAAAGACACAATGTAATAATGCAGCTACAAAGGAAAACAGCTAGCTGGCCGAAAGCAAGGTTTCTATCGTGCACAGTACCTTAACAATTACCATTGTGGAGCATCCAAAGTAAACACTTCTGGGCTAAGTGAAAGAACTATGTCGAAACAAGTTACAAACCATTCATTCATTTTGACATAACACATATGATACCCTGATAGAACATTTGGACTCTCTCTTTTTTTTAATGTTTATTTATTTTTGAGAGAGAGAGAGACAGAGACAGAGAGACAGAGAGTGAGTGGGGGAGGGGCAGAGAGAGCGGGAGACACAGAATCCGAAGCAGGCTCCAGGCTCTGAGCTGTCAGCACAGAGCCTGACGTGGGGCTCGAACTCACGGACTGGGAGCTCAGGACCTGAGCCGAAGTCGGACGCTTAACTGACTGAGCCTCCCAGGCGCCCCATAGACCATTTGGACGCTTAAGGAGACTGGGGCTTTAAAAGCTATGTGGCATTAATAAATTCAGGATAACACGGTTCTCCAGCAGCCTAAAAAGTCCTCGTCCCAAACTCTAACAAGAATTCATACACCTGTAGGAAAGTAAGAGCAAAGGTAAGAGGGACAGGTTTTTCAGGAAAGCACTGAGGAGCAGGGAAAGTGTGTGTAAGCATACAGGTATAACAGGTGCATGATGTAAGTGTATGTTTATCGCATATGAGGAAAGGCCTAATGGGTCAATGATTTAACAATAAAGTTTTTGGTCTACCTTCAATACTCATGACAAAGTACCAACTATTTCAAAAGCGACTATTTAAAATATCTGTATTTGTCTCATGTTTGAGTTCTCAAGTGCAAAAGCTTAGGCGGCACTTGCTGTCTCCTCCAACCCCCGCCAAACAGAGGGAAGCAAAGAAGCTTTGGACATTTACAGTAGATGGCAACAGTTTACGTGCAAGTCCAGATTTGGAAACACTGACATGCAAACATGACATGAAATCAGATTTTCTGTCATTTTTTTGATACGTATTTCCCGAAAGCCTACCACTTGCCCTCCAGGGTACTCGGTGCTGAGTGTAATGTGGGGACCAGAGGCAGTCCCTGGTCTTCTCATGTCCAGAGTCTGCGGTAAGGAACACAGGAGACAGACACAAATGCTTACGGACAGCTTACAGCAAACGCTGCGGAGCCAACAGGACTGAAATCGATGGGACGGGGCAAACTCCCACTCTGGCCACAGACCCCTCCAAGGAGGGAGCGTAAACTGAGACCTGAGGGCGAAGGAACCAAGCCCCCTCTGTTCTGCCCCTCCCCCGCATCTCGGCACAGATCACAGACATCATATGTTCACCAGTAAACACTTCCGGAGGGATCCTTAAAAGAAAAGACATTTAAAGAACATGCCGCACGGCCAGTTTCACACCTAGCAAAAGTAGCAAGAAGTTTAATACGTAATTCGTCTTCAAATTTCCTCCAAAACTGCAAAAATTGTCTCTTTATACTTGGTTTCTTTGAGTCAGCATCTAACATAGGACCACGCATTGCAAATAGTTGAACTGTCACGTCTCTTGAGCAGTAACAGTTGCCTGCCCTCTCCTTTCTCATGCCATTTATTTGCTGGGCCGTTTGTTCTGCAGAAAATCACATTCCAGACAGAGTGGTTTCCATCCTCGTGGTCCTGGTTCACTTGATCTCATCCCCTGTGCTTCCTACAAGCTTGTAGCTGGATCTAAACTCTGATGACACTCAGGTCCAATGTATCTGGCAAGAACACTTCATAGGTGATGCCGTGTCCTTCTTGCCAGGCCACACTAGTCCTACTTGTGGTAGTGTCATGAGTCATCAATGGGATGATTTGAAGAGAAGGGCGGAAGAAAGTCCCCAGCACAGGGGACAACAGTGTTTCTGAAGCAGGGGGACTATTTGGGAGATAAAGGACACCAATGAAGCTGGAGAAGATGTGTTTACACAGACAAATTTGTACACCGGGTGTTAAGTTCCTCAACAAAAAGGATTTTAAATACTAATATTAAAATACTCTGGCCTACCTGGGTCAGCAACCTTCTAGAAGTGGGAAGCATGCTCCTGACTTCCCTATTTCTATGATTTATTACATAAAGAAGTAGAAACAGGATACCAGGAATTGCCAGGAGCGAGTAGGGACAAAGAATTGAAGGAGCTGCTGGGTGACATTCTCCTGTTATTCCTGCGTTCAAAAGAAACCCGTCATTCACTCTTCATTTCAATCTAAAAAACCTGATGGCTGAAAATGACTAGCAGAGGGCGTTCTGAGGCCCAACTCAGAAAGAACAAGAGAAGCCCCCGCAGGCGCAGCGGACTCCCCGCAGAGTGCTCCTACAGCCGCAGACAACCTGAGCGGACAGGCGCAGAGCCCCTAGCAAGGACCTGCCGGACTGCATTTGGACTTGGGGGGAAACACTAACTGATCTGTTTGTACTAACACGATCATCTGCTCATGTTTCTGACTGGCACACTTGCCCATTCCCAAAGATTTCTGCAAGTTTCTACCTTTAGAATCACTATGGATTTCCAGAAATAAGACAACGGTAGCTTTCATACCTGGAAGGGTTAGGTCGTTGAGTCTTGATTTTGCAGATAAAACCAAGATCGACTGAAGTTAGTGAAATTACAAAACTAGACATGTAGCTGGTCCCAGAACGAAAGAATCCTCAATTGTTCTTTTCACTAAACCATGCTATTTCTTACTCATAAAAATTACCATTCAAGAATTTTTCTCCTAATTATACTTGGTTTACCTACCATGGAGAGCGTCAAGTTCAAATGTTATTGTTATCTACTGGCTGTTTGTTTTTCCATTTCAATTCCTCAAAGACACGCTTCCTGAACAATGAGACAATTAACGGAATATGTCTTCTATTAATATAAAAAAATTTTCTCCCCAAACAAATGTGCATATAAATAATAAGTCATTAATAATTACGATTTCAGAATTCTAGATGACAAGATTATAAAAGTGAGCGTGACTCTATGTGACAGCACAGGCATCGTTTACAGGAGGGGTCCCAACCCAAATGCCTTCAGGGACCAGAAAAATGTAGTCAAGTAGAAGCAAGTGGTAGAAACAGAGCAAGAAGCAGAGGCAGCCAGATATGTTACAGAGAGGAGTCCTGGCCACCGTGCCAACTAGAGACAGCAAATCCCAGTTCTAGATAACTGTGCTCATTACTGAGACAGAGGCTCAATGTTCCTAAATCTTTTGTTTTTGTTTTTGTTTTTTTAAGGAAAGATCTAAAAACGAGTTGCTTGGTATACAAAATTTATCCAATTGAAAAATTTTTTAATGTTTGTTTATTTTTTGAGAGAGACACAGAGCACGAGCAGGGAAGGGGCAGAGAGAGTGGGAGACCCAGAACCTGAAGCAGGCTCCAGGCTCCCAGCTGTCAGCACAGAGCCGATGCGGGGCTTGAACTCACGAACCGTGAGATCATGACCTGAGCCGAAGTCCGACGCTTCACCGACAGAGCCACTTAGGCTTCCCTAAATTTATTTTCTTAAATGATAGAAATAATCATTCCAGAGTAGGCCAGATTTCATTTGCCAACTCAATATAATCAAAATGAACCATGGATTTGAATATTCAAGCCTCTCCCCATGTTTGCTTGTTAAGATTTCTATTTTCTGTAAAAATGTGTTTTGATCATACCAACAATTAATACACTTTCCATCTTGAAGCACTTTCTTAGAAAGATCTACATACTGAGGCCAAACTTTCAAATTTGTCTTTTTACTCAAATTCATAGAATCGAAAATCAAAATACATATCAAACACCCAAAACATATCATATATCACTTAGCGCTGATGGTGTGGCAAAAAAAAAAAAAAAATCATAGTTACTTAAACCTAAAGTCAACCAGCTAGCTTATCAAGATCAGGAGCTCTACATAACAAGGAAAATATATTTTTTCTTTAATGTAGACTTTTAACCTTTTAGAAAGCAGGCCAATGATAAACTACAAGTCCTAAACTCTGAGAAAATTCTATGCTCCTTAAAATAACAGAAAATGAAAACAACCACTATATACAGTTACCAAGCTAGCAAAATAATTAACAAACTGCATACTCTGGAAAAACAGAAGGCTTCAGTAGAGAGAAGATATTCACAGGAACTTTTCTTCCCAAGTGCTAGGGGTGAGGCTGGTAGCAATCCAGGTTTTCCTTTTAAAAAGTTGAGCACAGCAAAATAGGACACCATGTAGCAAGTATGGGGAACAGAAAGCGAGTTTTCCTTTTATGACAAGAAACCGAGGGAGACCTGATAGGCAGTCTCAACCAGAAGCACTCGACAAAAGCAGGCAGTACCCAGTGACTTACTGTACATTGTTTTCCTGAGGTATACAAGCAGTGGATAAAAAAGGCAATGATAGAGTAGACAGGACAATGGGTAAGGCACTAGGAAAGCTCTATTACAAATCACCCAACTTTGGGCAAATCCTTTAGCTTTTCTTTTTCTTTTTTTTTTTTTTGCCTGCGGTTCAACTAGGTATTTCTCAAATGTCTGGCACTTGTGTCTTACCTTTATAATTTCTTTTGCAATGTTGGCATAACATCTGAATTATTATGCCTTTATTTCTCTTCACATTCAGCTAATTTTAAGCTCACATACCCATGTTCCCATCATGTTAATTATATTTTTCTTATATACATTAAAAGAAAACAAAACAAAAAAACCAAAAATGGGGCATCTGGGTGGCTCAGTCAGTTGAGCATCCAGCTCTTGATTTCGGCTCGGGTCCTGATCCCAGAGTCCCAGGGTCGTGGGATCTACCCCTACATCACACCAGCTATGCGCTGAAGTGTGGAGGCTGCTTAAGATTCTCCCTCTCTTTCCCTTGGCCCCTAGCAGTATAAAAAGATAAATAAATAACCAAAATACTCACTTGTCTGTCACCCATTATCACCTGGCTTGCCAGTATGTCACATTTTGGAAACCACTGGATTTAAGTGATCTCTCTAGCTTTACAATTCTAGGCTCTAAAGAAACACCTCCTGAAGGGCTGCTGGTCCGCTGGTGCCCTGAAGGTCTAAGACGGTAACACGGCAAATGGAGACGTGGATACGCCTAGGCTTTGAACTCTGAGAGACTGTGGGCACTGGTGGTCCTCCGCACGGGCCAGAACCTGGGTTTGAATCTACAAAACTTGATAAAGGTTATTCAAGCTACTCATATCTACAGGAAGCGAAGCCAGTTGGCTACAGGAACACCGTTCACCCAATGGCGGTCTAAGTTTCAGCACAAAACGCATGGGAAAAGGTGAAAGTAAAGGCTCGTGGAAAGGCTCATGCTCGGAGATGAAGTCTTAGGTAAAAAACATGCTCTAAGGTCAGGGTGTCGAGAGGCTACAGGAGGCCAACAAAGAGTACGATGTTTTGTTCACGCTGCACTGGTTCCGTAGAGCAAATGAACAGGAAACCTTTAAGCTTTCATGTAACAGCCACCTTTGTAAACCTTTCTCTGTTTTCCTGTTTAGTTTTGTTGTTTTTTTTTTCAAATTCAAAGTTTAACTCTGGAAGCAGATGAGAGCTTCAGAGTAGAATCGTAACCAGCAAACTGACCCCTTCTGTGATCAAATGTAAGGTTTTTCCTTCGAGTTAGACTCAACAGTTACCACTGGTTTCTGAGAGCTTTGCCAGAAATGCAGTCCTGCTGTCTTTAAATACGGGCTTTATCACCTGCCTCATTTGTTCTACTTCTTGGTTAGGATGATGTGTCGATGATTAAGAGGAATGTTACCATCCAGTACTGAACTTCAAGATAGGACACTATAGAGCAATCACTTAGAGTAGGAAACACTGAAGGAGAGTCGGGGGAGGGAGGAACTGGACCAGGGAGGGAAGAGACATCACCTGCACAGTCTAAAGCATCAAGCCACACAAAAGTGTTTTCACAGCATCAACTCCTAAGAGCACCTGCAACCAGCCTTAATGCAACTCGCTAAGTCATGTTCTACAAAATCTCCTTTTATCTGGTGGGCTGTTGTCAGAGAGCCTTTGGAATGCAACTTTCTGCCTAAAACTAACTGGTGCACGTACTACATCTTCTTAGCAGTACAAACTATACAAGGCAGAGTTTTTTGTCTAATTTTAAGTTTCCAAAGGAGTATTACTGCGTGGTAATGTCTGCAACCCCTTGAGTTGTAAACTTCATAAAAAATACTCAAGAACAGACTATAACACAGGCATCTCTAGCCATCTCAACTCCTGCCAACCAACTCAGAATGTAAATAAAGTTGGGCCGCAGGAAATACTTAGGTTGTCGCTGTGTACAAAAAAACTGATTCGGTGGAAAAGACAGAAAACGCTTAACCGATCATTTATTTGAATTAAAATGAGGAAAAGTTCAAAAACTCGTAAGTCCAAATCATTGGCTCCCCCCAAAGCACACATTTCCCTTCACCCTCCTGTTTCTATTCAAGGCAGCACCTGGCACAGGTGCCCACTCGGATAACCTAACCGTTTTCTCTCCTGTCCTCCACTGCCCTCTGACCTTGTCATCTGCTGCTTCTTTTCTTTATATGTATTTATTTTTGAGAGACAGAGACAGAGACAGAGTGCGAGCAAGGGAGGGGCAGAGAGAGAGAGAGGGAGACACAGGATCCAAAGCAGGCTCCAGGCTCTGAGCTGTCAGCACAGAGCCCGATGCAGGACTATTGAACCGAGAACTATTGAACTGAGAGATCATGACCTGAGCTGAAGTCTGACGCTTAACTGACTGAGCCACCCAGGCGCCACCCCATGGCCTTGTCAGCTCGGTATGGTGCTCCTGTGGCGGGGAGGGTTGGGGGGGGCTCAAATTCTAAGGCTTCAGAAGAAGTCTCCGGGGGTTTGTTTCATAAATAGCCCCTTGGGTTGTATTCTTTCAATACAGACACATTTCACGTGCATATTGAAGACAAAGATATCGTCACTTCCGCAAAGAAAGATGTGCTCACCTTCCTAGGAATCCATGGCCCTTTCATTCTATCTTTGGCTTTATTTGACTTTTAAAAGACCCGGACACGAGAAAATATTTCACTCCTCCTCTCAACTCCATCAAAAAAGGGAGGGAAACAGAAAAAAAGGGACGGTGTGAGGGAAAGGGTAAGTGGCAGCTCACGGAGGGGTCACAGGAAGCACAGCTCAGCTGGGGGGGGGGGGGTGTGTGTGTGTGGAAAGCCTGGTTCCACCGAGCTCCAGCCAATTCCAGCCTGCCCGCTACCACCAGAGCTTCGTTTCCCAACAGAAGCCAGGCAAGTCCCAAGTTTTAAATGCTGGCAACGATTTCAGATTTCCTGAAAATGGCACGAAGGCTAACACCGAACGAACGCTAAAACAGAGCCAGTCCCACCAGGTCAACCTCCGCCCCAGCCGTCTCTCTTCTCATTCCGGCTTTCCCCTTCGCTACCGCGTGCACAACCTGTCCACCTGCCACTTCCTTCGTTATCCCTTCGCTTCGTTCGGTGACTTAGTTTCCGATTCGTTCAAGCACGCGGCAAGTATGGGGTGCGTACTTCCTGCGTGTCAGACACTGTGCTAAGGAGAGAGTCCTCAATTATGAGCGGGACAGGTCCTTTCATGTGGCATTTACATGAATTGTAACGGGGGCCGGACGTTAGAGAAGAAACATACCACAGATGATTTGATTTCATCTGTATCAGGGCTACACAACGCAAGTAAAACACAGCCTCCCCTTCCCTGCTTAGGGAAGACTCTTCACTGTGGGACCCTGTCATTTCACTCAAACACGTCCACTGAGATCTACCCACTGGCTCTCAAGAACACGGCCAAACATCACTGCTCAAAAACCAACAGTCTCTTACTGTCTACCGGATTCGGAACAAACTTAGCCTGAAATCGAAGGCCTCCCGAGGGTGGTTTCAATCTCATTTTTGGCCATTTGTACTAATTCCCTCTTTGTGGCCCTTGTTGGACTGGATTCTGCTCTAAGTCAAACATGCCATGAAACTCTCCTGATACCCTGGATCAGATCTGATCTCTATTTTCGGAGACCCCAGGACAACTTAAAATATTTTGCGATGCTTATCATAGTAATTTCACATTACAGATCTCTGAATAAAGATCTCGCAAAGTAGATCTCTGAATACAGATCTCTGATTATCACAGGCCTCTGAATATTCAGGCTGTTAGCTCTTCAAGGGTAAGATCTGTGTCCTCCTCACCTTAGTACTTATGGACCTTTCTAGTACAATAATAAAGGCCTTCTTCTAAAATGCTTGTTTTATTTTATTTTTTAAATTTATTTACAGAGAGAGAGAGAGGGAGCAAGCTCGAGCAGGGGAGAGAGAGGATCCCAAGCAGGCTCTGTGCCGTCAGCCACCCAGGCGCCCCAATATAAATACCTCTTAAACAAACACACGCTAAATAAAAAAAAGGATTTTGTCTTCCTGCAAAAAGATAATTAAATTCAAAGAGAAGCTCAATATTCTCATTTTTACTATATTAATAGTCCTCTTAAAACTGTGCTTTTACAATTAATTCTAATGTCATATATATTATATAGTACTACCTTCTGGATCATCTAAGCAATTTCAAATACCAACTAATCATAACACCTCCCTGCTTCATAGATAAGAAATTACTCCCTGAGATAAAGGCATATTAAACCACACATTTATAACACAGTTGAACACTTCCGACCTTATTAAAAATCATAAATTTTGCTGCCTACCATTCCTCCACTAAAAGGAGCAAAGGCGTCATGAGAAACGGCTGCTTCCAAGGCTGAGACGAGGTGAGGGCAGTGCCCCAAAGCAGACGGGGCACGTCCCACGACAGCTCTCAGGGGTGCTCACTGGCTAACGTTGGGGAAATTAAAGTAGTAAGGTATGTGATGATTTAATGGCACGAAGAGAGGATTACAAACTGAATACAGAAAGAATCCTGAGTCCAGCCTAACAACTGGCAAAGGGACAGGAGAGGGACAGAAACGGAAGAATTTCCGTGGAGATGAAACGAAGGCAATGGAAATCAACACTTTACAGCCAACATCGTCATAAGTGATTTAATAAGAGCCGTCAGTGCATGCTGAATTCTTCGGCATTCACACAGACTCAACTGACCCCCTGCATCAATTACCAAGGGCGAGAGTTACCTTTATCGTGAAAGTAACCTGGCAGATGCAGCTACCTTAACTTATTGATTATGGCCCAAAAACCAAACTGGATAAGCTGACATTGTATGCCTGCTGATGTAACACACTGGAAAGAAAACAACACCACCTACGCAGTGTCCCTGCCAAAGCTTTTTCGCCTGAATCTATTCATGAGGAAAATAATCACACACGTCCATATTGGGCTGGGCTCTTCAATAATATCACTGCAATAAAAGATTCAGGGGGAAAAAGCTAAGAGATTGTTAGAGACCAAAAAGACAGAAATGCAGCGGATGATCTTTGATTGGATCCTGAATGGAATGGTAAAAAAAAAAAAAAAAAAAAAGATAGCTACAAATAACATTATTGGGGAAGGTGGGGAAAACGAAATATTGGACAATAATATGCACTAGTGTTAAATTTCCCAGGTGTGTTAATTTGTGGTTATACAGGAGAAATGTCCTTTTTTGTTGGGAAAGACAGGCTGAAACATACAGGGGCGAAGTGTCACCATATCTGCAGTCTCGAGTGCTTCAGAAAATAAAGTGTGGGGTGTGTGTGTGTGTGTGTGTGTGTGGCACTCAAAGAGAAAAGGAGCCAATGTAGCAAACTGCTAAAATGATCAATAATGCCTTCCAAATATAGTACACCTTCCAAAACACAAATTCAATTATCAATAGGATCTTCCATTTGAACCTTCCAAAATGCAAAAATTATCAATCAAAATATCAAAAAGAAAAGCAATGTAAGTACTTGTTTTCTGGGGAAAAAAATTATTTTTAATTTAACTATCATAGGCTGTACTGACAGGTGGAAAATTTTCTCAATACCAGGACATTTTTGAAATGTTTTAATATTAAACACTGGGGCGCCTGGGTAGCTCAGTCAGTTAAGTGTCTGACTCTTCATTTTTGCTCAGGTCATGATCTCATGGTTGTGAAATCATGAGATTGAGCCCCACATCAGGCTCCACGCTGGGTGTAGAGACTGCTTGAGATTCTCTCCCTCTCTCTCTCTCTTTCTCTCCCTCTGTCTCTGCCTCTCCCCTGCTCATGGTCTCTCACGCTCTCTCTCTCAAAAAAAAAAATTAAATACTAATTAAGAATTTTTCTTTATTTCTTTATTCCCAATAGACTTTCGAGATTAGCTCCATTAGGCACAAACACACAGAATAACTGTGGTCAATGCAAACCTCACAGTGAGTCTAAAATATAACGAGCCATTGAATTCAAAGACCATTTGCCAATCAAACGCAACTGGCCATCTAAACAGCTATAAACACGGTTTTCCACTGAAGCCCAAATTCAAAGGAAAGTCGTTTTCAATGGTTGGTTGGTCAAAAACAGCATTAAACAGCAAGCACTAAAAAGTTAATTGAATGTTTGCCAGAAAGAGTATGCCTCGTTTTTATACTGGATAATTAATTTCTTTGTTTTTATAAGAAATTTAAAGAGTGACCAACACGCTCCCCGTGGGTAATTAACTTCATTCAAGAAAGACTCCTTACTTTTGTGGCATGGACTAGGCTTAGGTTTGGAAACATCCCAAGAATGTTTTTGTTTTAAAATCTTACTTCTTCTAGTATTTTTGTATCTTAAGGATATCCATTATGGTGTTAGAGTATTTAAACTCCGTTACAAATAGCGTTTATGATATCATTGATTGTATGTACCTAAATAAAGCCCCATAAAGAAAACAGGTTTATAATATGAGGCATTCTTAAGTAAACTATAATCAAATGCAATGGGTCTTAGTAACTTTAAATGTGTAACCTAAGCACTGGTTTTGGGATTGAGTCTAGGGTTTAAAAAAAAAAAAAAAAAAGAACACTTGGGAAGCTGCCTTAACCATGCTGACAAAAATTATAAATATTTATATACACTACTATTTCATGAAGCCTGGCTTTAAAAAATAATTGAAACATTATTTTTAATTTTTATAAGTGGCCATTTTATAGATGGCATCCTAAATGTGAATTATTTTCTGATGAATTTGTTGATTAAAAAAATGTTTATGCTCTCTTGCTGACTTAGCATAAAATTCACACACTTCCAGTCAGAGTCTTTATTTTCTTGATATGAATCTTAAAGAGAAAAAAGTTCTATGAAACAGAGTAACTCAAAAATAAACAATATCCTCTGATTTGTAGGTACACCTTCCTTATGTAATGTCCTTGAAAGGTGAGGAAACTGTAACTTCAATGTATCTTACGAGCGACAGGTTTTATAAAATTAGTTTTTCTGTCCTAGTAACTCGAAGAATCTAAATCATTTCTTAACCTTCTACTTTCTATTTTCTGGGTCTAGGTTTCACAGGCCACATGACAGGGGCACATGAGTTTTCAACGATGCCAGCTTGCAAGGTTTGTACTTGTTTTCTTGGTTCTTTCCAGAGTCACAAAATAGTAGTTGGCCGGCCGGCTCAAAGCTCAGGTGCCCACCTGGCAGCAGCGGTTGCACATAAAAGCCAAAATGCACTACTGGGACCTCATCAAGATCAGAAGCTTCTTTCTCCACGGTGAAGGAAACAATCAACAAAACTACAAGGCAACCTACTGAATGGGAGAAGATATTTGCCAATGACATATCTGATAAGGGCTTGGTATCCAAAATAAATCTGTTAAGAATTTATTAAACTCAACACCCAAAAAACAAATAATCCGGTTTAGAAATGGGCAGAAGACACGAATAGACATTCTTTTCAGATGGTTAACAGACAAATGAAAAGATGCTCAACATCACTCATCATCAGGGAAATACAAGTCAAAGCCACACTGAGATAACATCTCACACAGGTCAGGGTGGCTAAAATTAATTCACGCAACAACAGATGCTGGCGAGGATGCAGAGAGACGGGAACCTTCTTGCACCGCTGGTGGGAATGCAAACTGGTGCAGCCGCTCTGGAAAACAGTGTGGAGGTTCCTCAAAAAGTTAAAAATAGAGCTACCCTACGACCCAGCAATTGCACTACTAGGGATTTATCCGCAGATACAGGTGTGCTGTTTCGAAGGGGCACATGCACCCCATGTTTATAGCAGCACTGTCAACAACAGCCAAAGTATGGAAAGAGCCCAAATGTCCATCGATGGATGATGGATAAAGAAGATGTGGTGTGTATACACACACACACACACACATACACACACACACTGGAATATGACCCGCAGAAAGAATGAAATCTTGCCATTTGCAATGATGTGGCTGGAGCTAGAGTATTATGCTAAAGAAAATAAGTCAGTCAGAGAAAAACAAATACCATATGATCTCACTAATATGTGGAATTTAAGAAAAAAACAGATAAACATAGAGGAAAGAGAAGAAAAAAAGAGAGGGAGGCAAACCATAAGAGAGACTCTCAGCTACAGAGAACTAACTGAGGGTTGCCGGAGGGCAGGGGGGATGTTATTGAGGAGGGCGCTTGTGGTGCTGAGCACTGGGTGTTCTGCCTAAGTGATGAATCACTAAATTCTACTCCTGAAACGAATATCACACTATATGTTAACTAAGTAGAATTTAAATAAAAACTGGAAACATTAAAAAAAATGGTGGAAGTGGATTAAAATCCTGGATGTTACTGCTGAAATAAAAATGTCTTTATATTGAAAAAAAGAAGTCACCTATTTTACCTGTAATACTCTGGCTACCAAAACCCATGAAAATCCCAAGAAATGATATAGTGTTCTATTTATGTCTTCCTTAACATGATTTTGAGACAATTGCCCAATTAAAAATATACTTTAGCAATAGCTGCTATAGAAGACTATTTGCACACATCATCATTTCTTGACTTTTTTTTTTTAAAGAATAGAAGACTTATTTTGGCAATAAGAAATAAATGGAAAAAAATGGTAAGCGGTTGTTAAATTTATGGTATTAAAAGCCTCAGGTAAAGGCAAAAGCAATGTTACATAATCAGCCATACTAAGTTACACCAGTCAGTGGATTTCACTGCCGTGAGCTTCACGATCTTACAGAAATATCCACTACTTTCCAAAATATTCTAATAGACAAGTAATGAGGAAGTAAATTACAAAGTGCTGATACACAGGTAGATGTTAGCAGGTGTTAGTTAATACGGCAATTGAAGAAAATGAGGAGAAAGGCAATCCTAATTATAGTCCCGAAGATATTTTTCTTTAAAAATCACAATTCTACAACCTACAGCAGAAAAAAAAAATCACTGTTAATATGAGGGTTTTCATTTTCTTTTAATATTTTTTCTACACATGGTTTGTTTTTCCCCTACATCACTGAAATCCTACTGAACAATTTACATCCTATTTTCACTTAACAGTATTAAGAGCATATCCCTAATTCTCTTCAAAAACATTATGTAGTGAGCACGCAACAGTCATTTATTCAGCAGCATTACTACTGTTGAGAATTTAGGTCTCCCCTCCCAGTTTTTCCTTTATGTTTCCCTGTGCTCTCCAACATCGGCAGGACTGAAAGCTTCCTGAGGACACAGACTATGCTTTTCTTGTCCGATGCCCCACTGTTTAACACGCTGCTGTGCACAGAACATGCATTTAAACGTTGGTGGACTTAAAAAGAAATCATGCTGTAATCCGGTCCTCGATGTCACAAAATCGCATTTTATAGTGAAACCAAGATTAACTAATCATGATTAAACAAAGAAGGGAGAATTTCTGGATCAGCGTGGTAGAAGGGTTTATCTTTGCTCCCATCCAATCACCCTGCCAAAGGAAGAGTCGTTAAAGGAGCTTAACACAATGATAAAGAAAACAGGAGAGGGGAAGACAGAGGACGGGGTGTCGATGCCTTCGGAAGACGGAGAAGGGGTGACGACAGAGTGTCGGTAACTTGGCAGGGAAAGGAGAAGCTGCTCTGTACAGAACGCTGCAGGGAGAAAGACAAATGAGTACGGAGCCGCTTCCCAGGACAGGTCAAGGTGGGGCTCAGCAATCAGGGGACCCGGTCCTCGGAAGGGGGGGCTGCTTGAAGGCACTGGAACTCTGCCACTCGATGCCCTGCCCAACCTAAGCAGCCAGGCAACCCCTCCTCACTCTGGCAGAAGACATGAGGTGTTTCATCAGAGAAGGGGATTAAAAGAGTCCACCGACTGCTCCATAGCACACAAGAAAAAAAGAGAGAGAGAGAGAGAGAGAGAGAGAGAGAGACACCCATACAGAGGCAAATCACAGAGAAATGTTAAAATATGGTTATAGAGAGAAGAATGACGAAAACTACTAACCCGACTGGGATCCCGAATGGCACAGGATGTCTCAACTATATGTCTAAATGCTACAATGACGGAGTCATTCCTTTCAAACTTCTACAGCAAAACAAAGATCGATTTTGAATATTTTGTTTAGCCAAATGATTTGTGGCAGGCAGAACTCTAAAAATGATTTTTGTTGTGTACTCTCTCCCCTCCGAGTGTGGGGGATACCTGGGAATGTGAGGAGACAGCACTCCCCTGATTACGCAAAAATGAGATTAGCCCAGTGGATCTAATTTAATCACACAAGTCCTTTAAAGAGTTTTCTCTGGCTGGTAGTAGGGAAGAAAAAAAAAATCAGAGATTCAAAGCATGAGGAGAGGGTGATGGGCCCTACTGGCTTGAGGAAGGAAGAGGCAGTCAGAAATGAGGGCGGCCTCTGTGCAGCCAGCTGCTAGGGGTCAGGGACCTCAGTCCCACAGCTGCAATGCAAGAACTGGAGTCTGCCAGTGAGGAATCTTCTCGTGAAGAGAAACGGTCTGGAACACCATGTTGGGAGAGCCCCTCTTTGCCTGCCCCAGGAGCACTCCCACAGGAGAGCCCCGGGGAAGCACGCCCAGAATGAGGAAGGTTCTGCGGGAATTGGCTTTGCCCTTCGTCCCCCTCCCACCCGTCTGCCAAAATACAGTATTAAAAGATCGGAGGGGCACCGGGGTGGCTCCGTCAGTTAAGCGTCCGACTTCGGCTCAGGTCACGACTGCACAGTTCGTGAGTTCGAGCCCCGCGTCGGGCTCTGTGCTGATAGTGCGGAGCCTGCTTGGGATTTTCTCTTCCTCTCCCTCTCTCTCTGCTCCTCACCACCACCCCCTCTCAAAATAAATAAATAAATTAAAAAAAAAAATAGCTATGAGAAAAATAATATAGAGAAGCATTATTACTGTCTTAGAAAATTGGAAGGTTGAGGCAGACTTGCTTTTTACCTAGCTTTGTATTGTAACAGAGGAGAACAAAGTTCCAATATTCCACTCCTGGGTTGGGTAACCGAACACACGCGGCCAATTAGCAGCGACACACGCAACTTCCTTTCTTTCACCTGTCATCAGCAACCCCGTGGCTCTTCTCTTCTTGCCCCAGGGCTCCTGTTCCACTTCCTGCCCCCACCCCACCCCTGAGGCCCAAGTAAAATCTCTACTCTGTTACTCGTACAGTTCCCCCGGCTCCACTTACTACCCACCCCCACCCCCTCCCGTGTTCAGCCTGGCATTCACTAAAGACACTGTGGATTCCTGTCATGTCATAACTAGGAGCAGAAGGGGAACCAAGCAACACAGAAACTGCATAAAGGATCTCCTTTTATCTCCGTGTCAACCCTACGGGGCAGGCATCGTTACCCCCGGGTCACGGGGGAGGAAGCAGTTTCTCCGAGTCCTGCAGGCCACACGATCAGTGAAAAGATGTGTGCAATGGCAAGCCTTACTCCAAAGTCCACACCTTTTCTTTCTTTCCCATTAGAATCATGCCCCAATCTACCAAGACTCAACCAGCAACCCTCTGCTTTTATCTTCTGTTCCCTTCTACTATAAATGACACTCCTGTAGTAGTGACCAAAGCTCCCTAGCAGATTCGACGTGGGTGGACAAGTTATCCGGCGCCAGGCCAATGACAGCAATAAGAAATGCGACGCACCGATTTTTGGACGAGTCTTGTCTCTCTTCAAAATGCTTAAGACAGGACCACGCGACATCTGAGGAACAAGTAGGAATTGTCTGCCAGCTTCAGGACAGAAATAATGGTCACAAGATCTAAGTTTAGTAGGAAACTGAAGTCATTACAGATCCACCAGAGAATTTTCCAGAAAAGTTGACATCACTGCAAAGGAAGGCACAAATATTCCAGGCAGATGTCTAATGGGTCACTACAACAGCAACAGCGACAGCAACAGTGACAGCCAAGGCTCGCTTAAACCATCACCAGAGAAACTTCCCCTCATTTGGAATGTACCATTTGAAGAAAGGTAGAGGCTTTAAACAAGTACATCAAAGAAAAAAGTAAATGTTTCAAGACCCAAAGACCCTAATTTGAATACAGTTTGAAGGCTACGGGAGCAATGAAGGCTCACTACAGAGCAAATGAAGAAGGTTTGGTCAAAACATCTTTGGACTCCTATTTAAATAAAGTCTTAGCCCAGACCCCTAGCCTGTCAAGAAAACTCCCTAAGAGAAATACGTATTGAAATAGTTCCATATTAAATACAGATGACTCTCGAACAACATGAAGGTTAGGGGCACCGAACCCCCACCCAACATCTGTGTCTAATTTTGGGTTCCTCACAAACTTAACTACTAATTGCCTACTGTTGATCAGAAGCCTCAGCGATAACGAAAACGATCGATTAACACATATTTCGTACATGTATGACATGCTGTATTTTTACAAAAAAGTAACTTAGAGATAAGAAAATGACATTAAGAAAATCATAAGGAAGACAAAACACGTTTACAGTACTACACTGTCTTTATCCAAAAAAATCAGCATATAAGTGGACCCGTGCAGTTCAAGCCTGTGTTGTTCAAGGGACAAGTGTATGTGGTTTTATATATTCAAGAAATGAATATGAAATCTTCATAGATGATTTTCACTGATTTTTAAGTGAGTGGTAACTAAATATTAACTGACCGAATAAATGAATAGAAGATAGGTTTTCAGGAAATAAGCTCCAATTCAGAAGACTGACCAACAGCAAATCAGTATTCCACTTCCAGTAGTAGTTTGATGTTCAGTCGTTATCCGGGGATGGATGCGCTCACTTCTGTAGCACACCGCACTTGCAGGAGGAACAGAGATCTCTCTACTTGAGAGACCTACTTTCGAAACCAGACAGCAGTGAGATAACGATACAGGCAACGACTGCTTGCTTGTTTCTGTTTTCCTCCGTTATCATTTTCTACTCTATGTGGTCATTTCCCATCGCTTTACGGCCAAATGGGTTTCTTGGGTACAGACATCAGTACTGACTGCAGAATGCGTATTGGGTGGGGAGGTAAAGTTTTTAACACACGTGACACTCCGAAGTCAAATACGGAGAGTAACTATAGCTCTAGATTATGCTTCGTGGCTTTCATTAGAATAGCTAGTTGTCAACTGAGAGTTTAAGACAACATACAAATAGAAAAGAGAAAGGATAATTTTAAGGCTAATTAAAAAAAAAAAGGTGCAATACCTTTGGTGATACAGAACAAAAGATTTCAGTTGGACTGAAGAAATGTGCTTTGAGTTTTATGCCCACTCTGCCGGAGGAAAGCATTAGGTTAAAGATAGGGGACGAGACAGTAATAGAGACTGACCCCGTCTCTTTCTGTTTTTCCTAAGAGTTCCTTTGAGAAGGATGATTAAGTAGGCGGGGGTCTATTGAAATACAAAAGGAGACGGTACTTTAATGATGAGGCGAATTTATACAAGAAAGCTCCTAAGGAGGATTGGGCACATCTGAGAAAAAGGTGGATATGGGCAACACAGAGGTAAGAAGCGCAAGCTGGAGGGGCTGGACGGAAAGACGACCTCGGTGCACACACGTCAGACAGGCGAGGGCGGTGCCAGGAGCGCGGGGATTCGTGGGAAGCAAGGGGCAGCAAAGCAGAAGAGGACCAGGACAGATCTGGCTCCAGGAATGAAAAAGAAGTGACAAATATAACCAACAATAGGAGGGAGAGCATGCAGCCACGACCCGGCGCCACCTGAGACGGAAGCACAGAGGAAACTGCTCAGGGACCAGGGAGGTCGGGTCAAGTAGAGCCGTCACCAGCTCAGCAGGGCTCCCGAAGGTCCTCATCCAGACAGACTTGGCAAAACTTACCACTGCACAGGGCCTCCCTACTGCCTACCTGTTTATTTGATCTGGAACAGCAACATATCCTAAAAAAAATGTTTTTAATGTTTATTTTCGAGACAGAGAGAGAGAGACAGAGACAGAGTGTGAGCAGGGGAGGGGCAGAGAGAGAGGGAGACATGGAATCCGAAGCAGGATCCAGGCTCCCAGCTGTCAGCACAGAGCCCGACGCAGGGCTCGAAGTCACGGACTGCGAGATCATGACGTGAGCGGAAGTCGGATGCTCAACCGACTGAGCCACCCACGCACCCCAGCAACATTAATCGTACCAAATCTAAGATCATAAACACTTCTCCCTGTTAGGCCTATACTAATTTGTTATTAAATAAAGTCTTCTTTCAGAAAGTAGGCCTTTACATCATTCTCTTAGAAGATAGCAAGTTCAAGAAACAATTAACAATTTTCCCTATACATATCTCAAATATCCGAAGACTGTATTTTATTATTATTATTTTATTATTGAATAATAGTTGACATATAATGTTATATTAGCTTCAGGTGGACAGCACAGTGATTCGACAACTATCCATTAACATTACACAATGCTTACTCACGACAGTAAGTGTAGTTATCATCCATCACCTTACAACGTTATCACAATATTCCGGAGTATTTTCCCTGTGCTATACTTTTCATCTCTGTGACTCACTTATTTATTTTATTGTTATTTTTTTATCTGTGACTTTTTTTTTTAATTTTTAATGTTTATTTATTTTTGAGAAGGAGAGAGAGGCAGAGAGAGAGAGGCTCCATGCTGTCAGCACACAGCCCGACATGGGGCTCAAACCCACAAACCATGAGATCGTGACCTGAGCTGAAGTCGGACGCTCAACTGACTGAGCCGCCAAGGTGCCCCTGACTTACTTATGTTATAACTGGAATCAGATTGCATTTTAAAGTTTATTTATAACTTTCGAGGGGCGCCTGGGTGGCGCAGTCGGTTGAGCGTCCGACTTCAGCCAGGTCACGATCTCGCGGTCCGTGAGTTCGAGCCCCGCGTCAGGCTCTGGGCTGATGGCTCGGAGCCTGGAGCCCGTTTCCGATTCTGTGTCTCCCTCTCTCTCTGCCCCTCCCCCGTTCATGCTCTGTCTCTCTCTGTCCCAAAAATAAATAAAAAACGTTGAAAAAAAATTTTAAAGTTTATTTATAACTTTCGACGAAACATATGAAAATAACGAAAAATTATTTCTACATCAGACTCTTTGAGATTTCAAAGTAAAGATGAACAAACAACTGACCAACTGATGGACTGACAGACACAGATACTGTTGGGATTTTGTAAGAAGCGATGTGTTCCAAAAACCGACGTAAATTTGACAGCAGAAGTGATAATCAGAGATACCAAATATTTTCATTTTAATGATCTGACGATACATTCTATTCTACCTGGCTAAGATTTAATATTTAAAAATATTTAAAGACATTATAAAATACCATGTGCTGCTTTAAAAAAATCAGTTTTTCTTGTGACAGAAGAAAAGCTACAGCAATCAAGTTTTCATGTGTTTTTTTCATCTTGATGTCTGCAAAAATTTTGCCATCAAGTAGAACAAAGACAAGAAAATTCTGGTGCTTTCTCATGAAATCTGTATTTGACAAAGGAATGAAGAGCCCCCCAAGAGCTCAGGAACCCCCCCAACGGCGAGCCCATGCTACAGTCCCTGACGGACAGTATACAATGAATTTGCTTATTGCTATGTTTAGTCCGGTTCCATTATTCTTAACCGAGCCCTTCTGAAACGGATACGGTACACAGAAAACCCAAAACACTTGCAGAGAAAAGGGGCAAAATAAGCATTTACAGTGTATACCTGAATTCTGTAATATTATAAAGTTGTATACACAGTAATTTATGAATGAACTAAATCAGTGAATGAACATCTGGGTTTTGAAATTAAGTTTTTCAGAAAATCTCTCATTTATTAATACGAAAAGTGGTTATAAGTTAACTATCAGCAGAAATTATTCACTGTTACAATTTATACGCATACTGTAATAGCATATAACACTATTGTGCTTGCGTGAACAAGCAAAGTAGATATTCCATTTATATTGGCAATGTTCCATAAACAACAAAGCTAAGTCCAGTAGATACAACATTTTCAAAATGCATGTAAACTATTTAGATGAATTCTTTCTGCTGACAATCCCAGGGGAGAGAAGAGAAAATGATGTGTTTTACCCTAAGAGCTCAAGGCTCTCTGGAGAGGTAATTCAATTGAAATTTTACATTCAGTCTAGCCAGGCAGTGATAAACAGATGCTTAAATTAGCTGCCTTATGCCATAATCAAATATCTTACGCAAAAAGTTTCTAACAAAAATATAGAGAAGAGGGTAAAGAGAAAAAAGAGGGGAAATAAAATACTTTTTAAAAGCTTGCGATATTTTTAGAAAAAAATGTTTTTCTAACTTCTTCTGGAAGTATTGTACCATAGCAACCAAGCATGCCTTTCAATACATTTACTGGTTGGCTCATACCATAGGGCCAGAGCACACAAATAATCACATAATCGCTTAATTTTTTTTCTCTTTAATGTTTATTTTTGAGAGAGAGACAGAGAGAGACAGAGAGAGACAGACAGAGCGTGAGCAGGGCAGGGGCAGAGAGGGGGAGACACAGAATGTGAAGCAGGCTCCAGGCTCTGAGCCATCAGCACAGAGCCCGACGCGGGGCTCAAACCCACAAACCGTGAGATCATGACCTGAGCCGAAGTCGGACGCTTCACCGATGGAGCCACCCAGGTGCCCCAATAATCACTTAAAATAAATGAATTCTTACATGAAGGTTTTTGAAATTGATATAATTTGCAGAGGTTCTTTTAATGGTTGCATGTACAAAATTTAACTTGTATGTGCATCTTTTACTATATGCATCTTCAAGTCTTCTCTGAAAGTAACTAGTGATGCAAATAATAAATCCATAAGAGATGAAAGCTTAAAACTGACTCACAAATTGCTCCTATATATCAAAATGGGTAAAAAACTATAATAGCAGCTAAAAATAATTAAAACCAGCAACCAAACAAAGGGGGATAACCGAATCTCTATCAAAAACCTGCAACCTTGATTGGACTGACTCCCCAGATGAATGAAATGTGCTCCCGCCCTTCTCTGAACTGTGTCCACCAACACTCCCAGTCTATGGAAGGCACACAGCTAGTAAAGATCCACTAGGTGAGCTGTGTGCTTCTTACAAATTGGTCGTGCTGTTCTCAAGCCCATTTTCGTCAGGTGTACTTGTTACTGTTACTGGGATTATTTAATTACATATTAACCGAGGAAATAGGAGTGCAAAAAGAGACTTATTTCTAATGAAAACTAAATTGAATGTTTCAGGAAGACTCAATATAGACTAATCACTGGGGGCGGGGGGGGGGGGGAATGTCTGCTGATTTAAGTATGGGCAAGGATTTACAATATAAACTAGAAGGATTAGAAGTTAAAATCCAGAAGGATTCTCCACTGATTACTTTGCAAGTTTCTAGAGTTCTAACTCCACTGAAACTGGGGATCCCAGGGGATACACTGGAGTATGGTTTACATAAGAAAAGCAATGTTAAATTCCAATCAGAGAAGCACCAGGCAAAAGAGCCCGGACTCCACTTAAAAAGGCAGGTGAGGGAGCCTGGGTCACTCGGTCGTTTAAGCATCCAACTCTTGATTTCGAGTCAGGTCATGATCTCATGGTTCGTGGGATCGAGCCTCACAACGGTCTCTGAGCTGACAGCAGGGAGCATGCTGGGGATTCTCTCTCTCTGCCCCTCCCCTGTTCATGCTCTCTCTCTCTCAAAATAAGTAAACGCTAAAACAATTTAAAAAATGAAAATAAAAAAAGGGCAGGTGGATGTACATTTCTATGTCTTAATAACTGGGTATATACAACGTTTAAGGTTTTCCTATACAATTTCTAAAACATAATTTCCTGCTTTAACTTCTGTGTTTAACTGACCAACTGTGATAGGATTAAGAGTCTTCTACTGTGTTGGAACCTGGAACACAAAGACAGTGCCTCCCTAACTGGTGGACAGACGATTCGGCACGATAAAACGCCACAACACAGACAGGAATAGGATGCTCAGAGCGTCTAGAGTGGCTTGGGCAGGCGGGAGAAGTTCAAGAGGACCTGACATGAGTCCAATGTGAAAAGCAAAACAGAAGTTCATCAGGCAGATAAGAAGAGGCGATCTCTGAGGAGAGGAAACAAAGGGGGACAGGGGAGAGGCCACCGTGCATTCAGACAGCAGCCGTGAGGACCTGTGAGTAAGGGGCGAGGGGAAATGACCGGAAGGGAGGCTGGTCTTACCTTCCATGGCCAAGAGTTTGATTTTTATTGGGAAGGCAAAATAACGTCAAGGATTAAGCAGGCCGATAGCTAGATCTCTATTTCAGAAACAAGGCTCTGGTGCAGTAGGAGAGACAGAGGAGGGAGGAGACTCTAAACTGGAAGTTAACGTAAAATCAGAAATCCAAATCACAACAGGGGCCCCGGGGACTGGAAAAGACTATCGTTTCAATGTACAGGAAGGCAGCGTTGATAAGAACCAGAGAGGGAGTTGACGAGAAGGGTGTGAACGAGAAGCATCTGAGAAGGCCTGCAGGCTCTGAGCACCGGTGATGGGAGAGGTGATGGAGGCCATTCACGACAGGTGCACACGGGGAGACTCAGACCAGTGGAAGAAACAACCCTGGGTTAGAAATACCGAACGAGAGGTGAGGCTTGTCCCATAGGCCACTGAACGTACAGACGTGGACTTCACAGAAGAGGTGAAGGCCTGGGGAAGACCTATACGTTGGCAATATCCAAGAGTGGGGACAAGCATGGTCTTGGGAGCCAGGCCCTGCCGCTTCCTAGCTCCGCGACTGTGGGCAAGTTACTTGACCTCTTTGCCTCTGCTTCCTCATCTGTAAAAAAGGGTTAATAACAGTACTTCTTTCCCGGGGTTGTTGCAGAGATGGGATGAGTGTATATGAAGCGTTTACAAGAGGGCCTGGCATGTAGTAAGTGCCACCGTGGATTAGTTTTTGTCGCTGCTGTTATTACAACCAGAGCTATGGCTCTGGCTAAGATCAACCTGCAAATGAGGAGAGCCAGAGGAGATCAAGGAGGAAAGCCAGAAAGACAACCCTTGATGAGGGAGAAGACGGCAGCATATTGTCAGAGAAGTAAAAGAAAAAAAAAGAAGAAGGAAAAAACAATCTACAGTTTGAGAGAAGGGTAAAGTCTGCAACATTGAGGTCACAGGGATAGGAAGTAAAGTCATTTCTGAATTGCCCACTGGATTCAGGCATTAAGCAGTTGCTGGAAGTTTGAATAAAAGCAGTAGCAACAGTTTGGCCCCCCAGCTTTCGTGATTATATACTCCACATATAAAAAATAGATCCGTACGTCAATTATCCTATCTGTCGTTATACATGACATGCTAACTGACTAATCTCTCAAGGCGTGATATACGGTTGGTGATATTTTCAAACACCAACGATGCGAGATAAAACCCAATTCAAATAGTTCTATCAAGAACTTCCAACTTGGGGGGATAATTTCTTGCTAGATCAGATTAAATGGTGACTTTTTAAAATTTATATATATTTTTAAATTAAAAAAAAATTTTTTTTTTGAGAGAGAGAGAGAGGGGGGGGGTCAAGGGAGCATGAGGGGGGAAGGGCAGAGAGAGAGAGAGAGAGAGAGAGAGAGAGAGAGAGAGAATCTTAAGCAGGCTCCATGCTTGCTGAAGAGCCCAACGTGGGGCTCGATCCCTCAACCCTGAGATCATGACCTGAGCTGCAATCAAGAGTCAGATGGACCGATGCTTAACTGACAGAGCCGCCCAGGTGCCCGTCGATGGGGACTGTTAAAGTGCTATGTCGCTAACCACAAGGATGCACCAGGCACCGCCACCTGCTCACCGGTCACCGTGTTTGCGTGAAATTAGTAGAGTGTACGTCATCGCAGCCTTTCAGGCGAGTGTCTTCTTAAGACACTTTTCCATCTGGTGACAGTAGGCTCAGCTACAATTAGATAATATTTGCTTGAACCCTATGAATGACCAGTTTCCACTGGTTCCGCCCACTGATCCATAGATGCACTTAACTGGGCATACCTAAGCTGTCGCACGTGGCTACAGACCCAACACAAACAGATGAGCGAATGACCGCCCCTCCACACTGAACTGAATGAGCATATCAGTGTCTAAATGCATGAAATGTAAACACATGACATGCAGTTAATGTATCAGATATTAATAAAGTTAAAAAAAAATAAATGTAGGTAAAAGTTAAGTGGAAGGTAAACAGGTCCCCCCGTGTCCCATCTGGAACCACTGCTGCAAAGGTTAAAGAGGGAGGAGGTAAGGAGAGGCACTTGGTCCCTTGGGGGGAGCTTGGCTGTCGGTGAATGAAGGGGCGATGACCTCGGTGTGGAGGAAGACAAAGTCAAAGAGGGGCTTTAAACGTCGTTCTAAAGACGGCGGTGATGTGAGCGCACCTGCGGGCTGCAGGAAGAAGCCAAGGAAGACAGGGTGTGGGGTGAAGTGATAGCACCCGGGCAGGGACCCTAAGCTAGAAGGTGGGTCTCGTCACCATGGCCGCAGGGGCATTTCAGGAGCCCAGAAATCTCCCTGAAAGAAAAAAAGCCCCCCAAGTCATTCTGACATGGCTGCCCAGAGAGTGGATGGAGCTGGACGGCTGACCTAGAGCTCAGATCTAAAATGCTTCGTTGTTCCAACTCTCCAATTTACACTGGCCTTCTGTTGTAAATGGCCAATTAAAATTAGAAAGACTTGCAATAACCTAAAGGTACAATCAGGTATCTTCCTCTCTAATCCTTAACTTTTCCTTTATCACCCCCAATTTTAGCTTGGATTGAAAAGCTTTTCTTGAGGTTTGTTCTCAGACTTCAGATGATTCAGCATCAAAACACTCCTGGGGTTCTTATCTGTTTCGGTCACAGGCAGTCAATTCATCTTGCCTAAACAGTTCACAGTTATCACCGGGAAAGTCTTATGTTGCATTTTCATCTACTCTGCTCTCTGATCTCCTGCTTCCTCTCCCTCTAAGCAGCAGAAGTGGGGAAAGAAAAAGAAGGGAAAAAGAGAAAAAGAGGGAAGAGCTACACAGGGAGTCTTTTCATTGTAAGGATAAAGCCTTTCTTGATTCTATGTGATCACAGAAAGTTCTCTCCACACTTACAACACTTTCGTAAGCAAAATTCCAGGCCGGGTTCATAGCTACCCTATTTTACATAAAGTGGCAAGTCCTCGAGTAACTTCATTTTCCTTAGCAACCCCTTTAACGATGGTACCGGTCCACAAACTGCTTTCGATTCCGTTTCCTTAGCCAGTTTGTAGCCCTTATACAAAAGAGAATATTCAAACAAAATTGGAGGATAATCTTAAAGAAGATATTTAAAGTAGGTGCAATCTAAGATTACCCCCGTCTATATTATTTTTTATTAATGTCATGAGTGTAAGTTTCACTTCCTAAATAAGACTCACAGAAGTTACTTGAAAGCAGAGATCAGGTTATGAGTGTGAAAGTAAAATGGGTATTAGTATTAAGATGGGGAAATGGGAAGGGGATTAACATTTATTGGATATCTGCTATGTGCTATGATGCATATATGTTATCTCATCTAATTTTTAGAACAACTCCATGAGATACGATTACCCTCATTTTGCTGATGAGGGAACTTCAGTTGACAGGGGCTAAGCCCTACAGCTATTAAGTGGAAAAGCCAATTTCAAGCCAGGTCTATGACTCCCAAGCCCATACTTTTCTTTGGTTATTACATATTGTGAGTAAAGAAAGAAACAATAGTAGTTTCGTATTAAGGATAAAAAAATTGAAGAGAATATGGAAGGATGGTAGTAAAAAGGAAAGAAGCAGGAGAAAGAAAACAAAGAACAGAGTTAGGAAACAGCAGGGGGACAGGAGGGGATCCAGGTGAGGCCGGCAGGTCAGACGGGGACACGCACATGCGCTGACTCGCGTAAAGCATCAACACAGTAAGATTTGGCCGAAACAGGGTTCTTCAGACTTAAAACCCAGGTAACAGGTAACCACAAATAATGCTCTGGAGGCAAGCGTCCATGAGAAGGTTCAGCTCAGAGCCCCTGCTCAGAGGAACGATGGTAATGAAGACAGGGCATCTGCTAAGAAGACAGAACACATGCGTGTTTGTCCTTGTGGGGAGGAAAGGTTGATTATTTGGGGGAGAGTGGATTACCATGTGGGAAGAACCGAGATCAAAGGCACGCAAAGAAATATTTCAATTAGAAACGCTCATAATCAAATATAGGCGCACCAGAGGAAATGGATCTAAAAGAGACACGGGCGATAAACCGGAACCTGATGAGACCATTACCTACAGAGAAGGGTGGGGACAAGCGGAAAGGATGAGGGAGAGCGGCAACGCAGTGACACCTGCCTGAGTAAACGTCTCATTTTCAGAACCTTGTTAATATTTTATGTAAGGAAAAAAAAAACCCTCAACAATGGAGGGGGCCAAGCCTAAAAAGGAATATAAACAGAAACACAATAGAAAACAGAAATAGGAATAGAAATAGAAATACCTATGTTTCGAACGCACATCATAACTGTACTGGCGGTGAGGGGAAGGAAACTAACCCAAGTTCACTGTTCGGTGTGGGTGGTAAAACATATGACACAAAATTTGCCAATCAAATCATTTTTAAATGTGTCATTCGGAGGCATAAATTGCGCTCAGCATGTTGTGGGGGTATCGCCACTATCTCCACACTGCTTTCATCATCGCAAGCGGGAACTCTGGCCAATAAGAGGCAACTCCTCCTTCCGCTAGCCCCACCAAGTAACTTGGAATGCAAAATTTTGACTACATTCCTTCAAGCTAAAGACTTAAACAAAACAAAAAAACTGTGAACAAAAACCACAGTCTAGTTAGTAGGTTTGTTTTTCACATCACAATGGGTTAGCAGTTCTGCGGCTGCCTTCTGTGTATTCTAGAATCAAGCAACTAAGAGAATGAACTGTGTGCTTTGAATTAGATCTGGAGCTACCAGCAGGAACTCATGCGTCTACTACAAATGGAGGAATAATCACGGAAATACAGACAGATGTGGGTGTACACACAAATGTGTTTCCTAGTGCTGCCTGCCAAGAGCATCTGAAAGCAAGGGCAGCGTAGC
Organism: Prionailurus bengalensis; assembly: GCF_016509475.1. Classification (NCBI taxonomy): domain Eukaryota; kingdom Metazoa; phylum Chordata; class Mammalia; order Carnivora; family Felidae; genus Prionailurus; species Prionailurus bengalensis. Next base: position 7,056,843 of record NC_057358.1, on the reverse strand, counting down.
AGCAATGACCTTCTAGTGCCCTGATCTTGGATTCTAAACTCCATTCTTCAAACTTCAAAAGCCTGGGCTCTGGAGAAAGGGCCGATTCCAGGATGAGAACTGAGAAGTACAAAAAGAGATCATCTTGTTGGGCCAGAAAGTGATGAAGTACTCAAATGATACAGACAAGTCAAGGAGCACAGAAGACAGCTTGAAGGGCTCCCACGGGCCAAACAAATCAGGGGCAATTTAAGCACCAAAATAAATGATGGTATTAGTGAAGTATATAATACATTGACTAAGACAAAAATCCACAAGTGAACTCTGACATAAATATACAAACAAGTAAGTGGGAAAGAATGGAAAATCTTCCTTAAAGTAGAATGTGAACTAATATATGTGGAAGGATGGATGGAATTAGAAATTTACCATCCAGCAACCAGGGACAGTCATGACTCATCCAAGTAAAAACCATCAATGGATGTTAACAGTTGGTAAAATTTGATGAGAAACAGAATATTTACATCATCTCTGACCATCTACCCACCAGATAGCGATCAATGTCAAAGAGGAGACTAATAACTGGACAGCAGAGAAACCTGGCAGACACTGCCTTGACCAAGTACAACAATTTCTTAACCAAGAAATCGACATCATGGGGCCCGTCACATGACACACTGGAGGAACACAAGACCACTGCTAGAACACATGAACTGAACCTCATGAGTATGCATCACTCAAACCCAAATTGAGGGACACCCTATGAACTAACTAGTTCTCTTCAAAACCTTCAAGGTCATGAAAGGCAGCAAGAGCCCGAAGAGCCGTTCTAGATTAAAGGAACTCAAGAGCCACGGCAACTAAACACAACGCGAGATTCCTGATCAGATCCTGGACCAGACATGTTTGTTTCCTTCTGCTCTACAGGATGTTATTGGGACAACTGGCATAATCTGAATATGGTCTACAGATTACTCATTTGCATGATTTCAATGTTAATTTCTTGATTTTGATAACTGCAGTATGGTTACATAAAATACGCTTCTTATTTTTAGAAACACACACAGATACTTAAGGGTAAAGGGGCATCTTGTTCTAATTTACCTTCAAACAATTCAGAAAAACAAAACAAAACACACACACCGGAAAAGAATGATAAGCAAATGAGATAAGATATTAATGTTTGGGGAATCCAGAGGATGAATATTTGGGAATTCTTTGTGCTATTCTTGCAGCCTTTTCTCCACGTGTGAAATTATTTTAAAGTAAAAAGTAACACAAAATCATCCGGTGTATTCACCCAGCTATTGCTTAGTATTTTTGCAAGAGCCTGATCAAGTGATTACCTGGGTGACGCTCGAGGACCACCGATGCCCACCTCCCTGCTTCGACCACCTTCTGACATGAACGCCTGCATCTCTAGACAATCGTGGCTGTTAAAGAACTCTTCCTTATACTGAGTACAAATCTGCATTTTTCATCCATAAAATCTACGTGGCTGGAATGTTACTCCCCTAAATCTTTTCAAAGGCTTTCTGCCAAGCTTAGGTTTAATGGTAGCGTAGCTCCTTTTTTCAAAGACCAAACTTCTCACTCTCATCTCCTCCTTCTGAAGGTTCCTTTCCTCACCCCCTTAACAATATAATCTCCTCTGCTATAAAACGATGTAGATGGACTTATGGCCTCTGAGGCCCTAACCACCAGACTGAGTCTCTCAGAGGTAAGGACTATGGGGTATTTGCAAGGCCAACACTAACATGATAAATGAGGAGTGCATGGATTGGACTCATCAAACTTCCAAATCTAACACGCTACATAAATGAGATCAACGACTCTTTGATATTCTCCAATGAGCAGATCTCTGCACTATGCCACAGATCACGTACAAACTTCCAAAATCTAAAAAAGAAAGCACCTTTACATTTCCAATTGCTTCCCTGTAATTTGGTAAAATGCATCACCTTAAGAAATAGCTATGTTCATAAAAACTTGTGGATAAATCAAAACGGCCTGATTTACAGTTTCGAACCCACTGTAGGTACCCAATCGGTATCTGCTCAACTGAACTTGCTAATACTTTACACTACTCATTCCATGATATACCCGTGAATTTACAGGAACAGCCTGTAAGAAAGCCAATCTACATCTAGTATAAGCAATCTTTAGTGGTATAATCTCTGTTTAAGAATCACAAAATGCAGTTCCATGATTTTTTTTTTAAAGAGACAACTGGGGCAGAGAAGGTAAGTAACTTAGCCAAAGTCACACAGTGAATTAGGTTTCAAGTGGGAACCAGAACTTCCCCGGCGGAGCTCTTTCCACAGCGCCATCCTGCCGGCCTGCCGGGAAAGTGCTGCTCTAGGGTAACTGTGTCGTTACATTTAAACCTACCTCACCCCATCACATTTGGAGGGGCTCCCTAGAAATTGAGTGCATCTTGCTGTCTTTACTTGTAAAACATATTGAGACAAATATTCGATATAAAAACAAATCATTCATAAAGTTCATGAGTCACTGTAAAAAGTTACAAAAAAATTACAAAACTTGTTGCCCATTTTGTGTTTGAGAGACGAAAGTCTTTTATCGCCTTCCTAATTTAATTAGATCACCCTGTTTTCCAACATATGGCCCCTTTAAAGGGAATTCTGGAATTGCAATAGACTACTGACACGGAGCTATTAATTAAAGGAAGCTCTTGAAGGTCAGGGCCCAGGATATTAAAGGATAACTGAAGACTCTTCAGATACACCAAAGTACTGCAATGCATGGTGGGAAAATAGTACATTCAAAGAACTAACTTTTTAAGGGAATCCTTTTGTGATGTGAATTTCTCCCTAATTTCTGTCTTTGTCTCTCTGAACACTGATGTGTTGGATTTGCAGAAGATCAGAGACACTAATATCAATAGGTTATGAAGTTTAAATAGAATACATTCTATAGTACTCGTCATCAAAAATGATGTTTGCAAAATTACAAATAGCTTAGTAAACACAGCTAAGTGATGAGTAATAAGGAGTTGATTCTGGTAACCCTGGTGGTCGGAATAGAAACCATTCAGAAAATGCACACAGATGAGACACATAAAGCATGAAAAGAGGAACTTGTTCTAGAGATTCTAGCTCATTCTAGGAATATGAATGCATTTATAAGAAACTGCCCTCAAAGAAAGAAGGGCAGTGAGATGACCTGTCATATAATCGGTAAGTGGGAGCAATCTAAGAACATTCCAATACAGCTTCTCTTACTCCACTGTGCACCATCTTCTTTTTTTTTCTTTTTTTCTTTTTTTTTATATGAAATTTATTGTCAAATCAGTTTCCATACAACACCCAGTGTTCATCCCAACAGGTGCCCTCCTCAATGCCCATCACCCCACTTTCCCCTCCCTCCCACCCCCCCATCAACCCTCAGTTTATTCTCAGTTTTTAAGAGTCTCTTATGGTTTGCCTTCCTCCCTCTCTGTAACTTTTTTCTCCCCCTTCCCCTCACCCCGGTCTTCTGCTAAGTTTCTCAGGATCCCACATGAGAGTGAAAACATATGGTATCTGTCTTTCTCTGCCTGACTTATTTCACTTAGCATAGTACCCTCCAGTTCCATCCACGTTGCTGCAGATGGCCGTATAACATTCTTTCTCATTGCCACGTAGTACTCCATTGTGTATATAAACCACAATTTCTTTATCCATTCATCAGTGGATGGACATTTAGGCTCTTTCCATAATTTGGCTATTGTTGGAAGTGCTGCTATAAACATTGGGGTACAAGTGCCCCTGTGCATCAGCACTCCTGTATCCCTTGGGGTAAATTCCTAGCAGTGCTATTGCTGGGTCATAGGGTAGATCTACTTTTAATTTTTTGAGGCACCTCCACACTGTTTTCCAGAGTGGCTGCAAATGAATACTCCTGAGCTCTGCTGTGCAGTGTGGGGGTACTAGTCAGGATCACTGGATTTCTGACCTTTCACATCTGCTGATTTCCTCGGCTATAACCTAATATATTACATTTCATGACACATGATCACATTAATTAGAAAATATTTTTTATTTTCAAATGCACAAAAATGTTTCCAATGAATGTACTCTCCTAAGTGAAGGCTTTGTTTTCCCCAAAAATCTAGGGAATGAATTTTAATATTCCAAATGGGTATTTTTCTTTACACGTATTAGTATCTTTCATGCTACAGGCTGATAAGGCTAAGACTAAGAAGCAACACCACACCAAAATCGAAACAATGTTTAAAAAGCTAGAAAGTTAAATAATTATGGTTCACTAGAAGGACAAAGTGACTTGCCCAACAGGTGGGGGAATAAAGTAAATATCCTAAAAACAAGCCCCATTATTTCGAGCCAGCCAGCGCTGTGAGTTATCTTACTAAGAGAACCTGTTGAACATTTTGTATTCTTTTTAGCAGTCCATTTTGGGGCTTATTAATACAAAGTTTCTAAATGTCATCTGAAATAATACTGTGCCATTTTCCAAACAAAACAGTTCCTTGTTGCTCAATCTGATAAAACAGTCATTTGGGAACTTTTAATCATGTTCGTTTTAACCGTGTGATAAAGAATGAGGGGGAACATCACTGTTTTGTTTAATATATACTGAAAGCGGTTCTGACTCGAAACCATATGAAATAAAATACACAATCAAGGGTGTATTAGCATGTTACCAACGGTGATGCGAAACCGCCTTTCGTGAATAGTATGTAATTCCAAAAACCTTTCACAGACAAATTTGCAAATTAGTTACCTACCATAGCTTGATATTGAAAATTCGTGAGGAAAATTTTATGCCACAGGTACAACCTCTTAAAAGGAAGAGGTGTGAAAAGAGAAAATAAGAGTTCCCTGCTATTCTCTTTGAAAACAGTACTTAAAAAAATAAAATAAAATAAGATAAGATAAGATAAGATAAGATAAAATAAAATAAAATAAAATAAAATAAAATAAAATAAAATAAAATAAAACAACACGGGGCGCTTGGGTGGCTTAGTTGGTTGAGTGACCAACTCCTGACTGGAGTCATGATCTCACGGTTTGTAGGATCAAGCCCTTTGTCGGGCTCCACATGAATGGTGTGGAGCCTGCTTAGAATTCGCTCACCCTCTCTCTCTGCCCTTTGCCCACTTGTGTGGATGCACGCTTTCTCTCTCTCAAAATAAATAAACCTAAAACAAAAACAAAAACAAAAACAAAAACCTCAAACAGGGGCATATTTAACATTTCATAAAATTATAAATTTGTAAATTTTCAGCTTCAGAGGGATATCTATAGTAAAACCAGCCTGGGTCTAAAAAATAGTAAACTGAATTTATTATGGAGGGGAATTTACCATGAAGCTAATAATAGCCTTTGGATTCCTTGCACAAGTCCCTCCTAAGGCTGTATATTTGACTTTTTTTTTTTTTTTTTTTTTTTTTTAGTTTATTTATTTATTTGGAGAGAGGGAGAGAGAGAGAGAGAGAAGATCCCAAGCAGGCTCCTCGGTGTCAGCAAAGAGCCCTATCCGGGGCGCGATCTCACGAACTGTGAGATCACGACCTGAGCCGAAATCAAGAGTCAGACGCTTAAACCACTAAGCCCCCCCAGGCACTCCTTTGTATCTGATTTTAAACTATGTTTTATTAAGATATAATAAGCGTACACAGAGCACAAATATTATAAGCATGCAGCTTGATGAATTCCCATCACTAAGCACACTCAGATCAAGGCAAGAACCTGAGCAGTACCCCATTGCCCCCCCCACCCCCATTCACTCCCAGCCTCTTCGGTCACCCGTATACGGTCCTCCAAGAGCATAAGCAGTACTGTGTGGGCCTGACTTCTTTACTCGATTTGCGCTTAGGAGATCTTTCTGCACTGTGCGCAGCTGGACATAATTTTTCATCGCTATATAATATTCCACAAGCTATTTTTCCCTTCCATGGTGGTCAGGCCTTTGAATCTGCTTTTCTATTTGTCATCTTATATTACTTTCTTCACAAAGGCTCCCAAAATTGTGTGAGCTTTCAGCCTCACCGAACTGGGATCTGCTCCTGGATACATACATCCATATGATGAAATACCTTGTATTCTTCTTGCAAATCATGTTTTAGAATAACTGGAAGCATGGGAAGGTCAGGATGCATATTATCTGTGCTCTATCATTTTGATGTCACTGGTCCACAGCATGTTCTTATATACGTCTAGCAAACAAATGCCAACTTGGAAAGTATAATAAAAGTCATTCAAAGGAAAGCATGACAGGTAAGGTAACAGAAACATTAGCTCAAATATATTTTAGATTTGAATTGTTATTATGCTATAGAAACTACCTCTCCAGCTAGACCTTTGTCAAAACAACATAGTGTATCAGGGCACTCAAAGTGGGGGCAGGGGCACTGAATATATCGCATGGTTTTTAAAAGATTTTTTTTTAATGTTTATTTATTTTTGAGAGACAGAACGTGAGTGGGGGAGGAGCAGAGAGAGAGGGAGACACAGAATCCAAAGCAGGCTCCACCCAGGCTCTGAGCTGTCAGCACAGAGCCGGACATGGGGCTCGAACCCACGAACCGTGAGATCATGACCCGAGCTGAAGTCAGACGCTCAACCGACTGAGCCACCCAGGCGCCCCACATGGTTTTTCAAAAGTGGAGTACAAACCAAGAACCCTTACTCTATCTGTTATCCCTGTCACTAAGTAGCCTTTCAACCTTGGTCAAGTCACTTCATCACTACGGCCTAGTTGCCTTATCTTTTAGACAGAAGGGTTCCATGTCTCTTTAGCTCTGCAGTTCGTAGATTCTCTTCCCATAAGATAATAATGATAAAAGGAGAGCATTTCTATTTTGTTGTTGTTGTTGAAAGGGTATTTGAAAATTCTAGTAGTCCATCATGCCATATTCTCATTCGTATTCTAAATATTTAGGAATTGAATAAACAGGTAGTTTTTATAGTACTTTGTTTCCATGTGCCATAAAGAAATGAGCAAGAAATTCCAACTTTTTTTTTAACTTTTGTTGACAATTCTGGGCTAAGAAGATGCCTGCTTATTTTACTCAATGCTTTTACAATAACGAGAAATTAATTACGTGAAATACATTCAAATGTCAATGAAAAAAAACACTCCGAGGTACCCACTATCTTACCACCACTACCTCAGTCCCTACTGATGAGTCCCAAAGTTACAAATTCAAGTATCTTTTTAAAAACGTATAAAAATCACTATTAATTACTCCTAAAGACCCTTGTGAGATGGTCAGTTTTCTCACTTATTCTGTAAGATTCTCAACTAAATTCGTGGTTGTAGAAAGGGAGTAAAAAGTCATAAGTTAGAAAGTAAAAGTATTTTTTAAAATCCAAAAGGTAGAGTCACAGGAAAAAATAAACATCAGAAATAGAATCGCCATTAAAAAAAAAAAAAAAGAAAAAAAGGTAGTGAGCAGATAGGAAAGTGAGCAATTTGGGGAAAGGAAGTTCAGAGACAGATTTGAAAATCAGGATGACAGTTGTATTTAGATTTGCTAAAGATAAAGGAAGCAACTCAAAGCAGAAGTGATAGGTTTGGCACCGTGCTACTTCCAGTGCAAGGAGAAGGTCCAGAGGAAGAATCCTGCATTTCCCAAGGGTTAAGCAATCGGATGGGGGAAGGGAAAAGCCTAGATGAAGATTTCAGGAGAACAACAGATTATGACCCCCAAATAAAGAAAATAACCAAGTAAGTTTTATGACTTGCAGGGCAGTACATTGGTATTTTCAAAGAAACTACTTAAAAGCAAATACACAGAATGTGATGAAACAATTAATCCTCACGATTTTGCACACAGCTCTGACACATTCAAATACACAAGACTGCCATTCACACCCCTCTCGATGTGGACAATAAAATCATTTCTAATAACAGCATTTCAACAGCCACTGAGACAATAAAGAAGTTGTCCTTTCCAATTTAACTGTTACAAAACCGACAGGAAAAGTTTGAGAAAACAGTTCACACTTCACTATACCTGCACATGCCCCATTTCATTCCAAATAAAAATACGTCTCTACGACGGTTCATAATTATCTTCAGAGGCCGCGAGCTCCACAGTCAGAAATGGAGGTCCTGGACATGAGGCTTCAGGTGACCATTTTTTTAAATTAAAAACAAAACCAAAAAACACCCACTGTACATTATTTTGGAAAATTAACGCTAAACAAAATCTCTACTTTCTCTTACTAAACTCTTCTATTTTATGACTGTTCAGGAACAAAGGAAAAACATAAAAATACCTGCACAAACTAATTTATACACACGTAACATTTTCCTTTTGGTCATCAGGTGTCTCCCTTTATTATACAGAAGAGACAAACCAGAAGCAAGAAGGGAAAACAAACTTTCCTTTTTTGCAAAATAAATTTTAAAGTTTAATAGTACCATGAAATTGCTAATCACTTGGAGTTTGATTTTTTTGCAGTCAGTAAAATCACTCCTATGTGGGGAAAAATTTTTTTTCTTTTTAATTTGTTTGCTTTTGAAACCAAGTTTGTAGCTAGTCGCTCTCCTGATGAAAGGAGGATGAAATGAAAATGTTCTCCACGAAGGAAAGTAAAAACTTGCCACTTTTTGGAATGTGCTTTTCTGTTAGTAGATAAGGATTTCTCCTTTTCCTCTTTTGTTTTGAGTAATTAGACACCAGACATTTGGGGGGTAAATTCACCAAATTAGATAGATTTAAAAGGACCATTGTTCTATCTTTAAAGCTCTAATTTTCTTAAAATTGCATGAGGACCACCACACAAAGATAACTTTTGAAGAGACAGTCAACTTGTATTTCAAACTCCTGCGCGCCCGCTCGCTCCAGAACTGTGCCTGTCTCCAGAGTGGTTTTCTGCACTCGTCCACACCTCCAGAGTTTCTCTTTGTTATGGCACGAGCTATCTATTCCAGCAAAAAATAGACCGACCGCGTGTTAAGCAAAATCGTCGTTCTTGAGCCAGAAAGAGAAATAGCTAAGTAGGTGAAAACGTGGATCCATATGATGAAGATTAATAAATGTAAGGCTCAAAGACTGTCATTTATAAGAACTTTCAAAGAAAACAGTTGCAATTTCCAGAAACAGTGTCAGATGTTTATATTACCTTCAATTTAAATGGTTAAGTAAATAAACAATGTATGTAGTACGGAGAGAAAGGGTAAAAAAAAAACAGGAAGGGTCAATTATGACACCATGGAGTATTGTATTTACTACCATATAAATAATGACTGATAAATAATACCTAAAAGCAACATGAAGACTGGTTTCAGTCTCCTTATTTCAATCAACAGCCAAGATGAGCAAGCTTCATTTAAAACAAGGAAAACCTACAAACTGGTATGTTTCAACGAGCACCAAAGGAAAAACAGCGCATTTTGGGAAATTAACAAGCATAAACATAAACAGGAACGGCATAATGCTAAACTCTAAACCCATCAGGTTTAGAAAGGCTTTCTTTTTAATTGCACTACTGAAGAAGGAAAAGAAGGGAAGTTCAACACGTAATTCCTTTAGTCTACGCGTTCTGAATAGTTACATGATACTTGCAGGTAAGCAAACGGTAGGCAACTTTTCTACGTAATCTGCACCTATACAGAAAATTAACTCAATCAGTATTTCTAATATTGCGGTCACGTTTCCCACTAAAAACTAACCGGAAAAAAATTAAGACAAAACATATCCTTTTAGCATCTGTATTTTTGAACACATTCACGAATATATAAGCCACTGAAGTATTCCTCTGAGTGAGGGGGAAAAAATGGAAAATCCTTTTTGTCTTTACACAGAGCTTATTTGTATACTTAGTTTAGACCAGAAATTCTAAAATGACGAAATATTCACCGTCATCCCTTGATAAGCGTTAAGAGGTCTTTTTTGCCACTACGGTTCCTCCGACCAAGGAAGCAGAAATCTGATTTATTCAGGAAAGCCCGTGTGTAAGATATATAAACCTTCATAAAAATGATTATCTTTACAAGCAAATTCCAGTTCTGCTTGTGATTTATGAGTGCCTTAAAATACTTGTCCTTTTGTATTTCTTTTCTTTAAAAAATTAGCCTCTGAAACTTCATCAGTACAAGTTTAAATCTAGAGCAATTAAGCTTTCTAAAAATGTGACTTTAATCTGTTCCGAAGTTTCTTTTCTTTAAAATGTCTGTGAAATTAATTGCACTCCTGAGCTCCACACGAATAAATAAACACAATATAAGAGGCATATTTTATGACAAGCTCCCAGCTTTAAAAATTCATTAAGAGCTTGGCAATAATATTTTCAGTGCATTTTACTATTACCTATTGATTCTAATGCACTTGACTTATCTGTGGAGATAAAACTTATCTTGACCTTGCTGAATACAAATGGCCTAGACTAAAACCTGTGACGGCCTCTCTGGGGAGAACACTGCGATAATCATTACCAAGATGATAGAGGGAACTGTAAGTACTCAATACAAATGTTTCAACAAAATGAAAACTTGCTTTACTCCCACTTGGGTAATAGGAAATGGGAAAACAATAGTTTTATATCTATGGATAAACAGCAGTAAGTTTTTCTCTCATTGACCTAATATATTTTAGTTTCCTAATGAGAAACTGGTACAGTTTCTAGAGTCTTCTTCTGATATCTGGCTGCTACTTCAAAGCACCTGGCCCCACCTATTTCACAAGGTACCTAAAGCACAGAAGAGTGAGACTACCAATACGAGGAAGGGAGGAAAACAGAGTATCTTCCTTTGGGGACACTATAACACCAGAGGAACTGGGGGAAAAAAGTGATGGAGAGCTTTCTTAAGGTGCACTGAAATGTTCAACTCACGCTTTACTCCAACTCAACTAAAATATTCTAAAATTACACCTACAGCGACTCAGGCATAAAAGATATTTCTAAATGTTTTTTCTTTTTTTTTTAAGTTACAGGGTAGCTTCTTTGAACAATCTTACTCCTCTCTCAAATTTTTTACCCTTACGTTTTTATTGCCAGAGTAAGGAAGTCAACATGAAATTAGATAATTTCTGCTTTTCAAGGTCTGTGATATACACAGTAAGTCAAAGCAAGCCCTTCTTCACCTCTGAAAATGGAGGCCTGTTTTGAGATAAACACAATTTCAACAGTCGATTAGACCCTTAACTAGAGCATTTCATAAAGTTTAAAAAAAAAAAAAACTTCTTGCAGCAAATGCTAGTTAATTCCCTAGTTTCATGTGGCTACCAACTAAGGATTAAAAAATAAACAGTTAAGATTCTTCTCAGATACTTTTCTTTTACAAATACTAAAATAGAGAAGCAAATTAGTCTCAAACATATTAAATTATGACTTAAAATTTTTCAAGTTCCTGAAAATTACAGACCTAGCAATCTATAATTTGATTTGAAATAAGATTTCTGTTTGGCTTTAAACTACTAATGGCGACCCTGGGATTTATGGATAAATTACAACTTTATGAATCACACCTCTGACAACTTAAAATTCAGGCTTGGGTTTTTCCTCTAACCTCACTGCCCCCAAACATGTCCTAAGGTAGACAGGAAAAAAATGCACATTTACTGTCATTTTATATGACATTCATGTCCCTTTCAGAAAGAGAGATATAACTTTAATTGTGCTTTAATGTTCACTATTTTAGTAAATATCTATATCAACATTGTATGATTTTAAAGAAGCACGACAAAGAAATTATATAGAGAATTTGCTAAGTGGATCAGTGGTTTTTTAAAGCAGTACACTAATGCTGATTTTTAAAAGCCCTGCAAGAATTCCTTGTCCTCTATTATTATTCAGGGCACCTGAACACAAGATATTACTATGGCACATTAACTCTGCTATTTCTCAAGATAGAACCAGGAATTTTAAACGTTTCCTATCAAATAATTTGCTCAGAGAACCTAAATGAAACATACTGTAATTTTATATATTTCCATCTACAATATTGCTTACTGCTGATAAACCACAATACAACTTTCTGTATTTTCGTAGGCGACAGTTTTTGGCATTGGCTATAGAAGAGAAGAGACTGAAAAAAAATAACACCATCCACAAACTCCGCCACAAAGAATAAGGCTCCATTGCTAATTATACAGGGAACTGATTTTAATTACACAGAGAACATTGCTTTTAAAAACACTTTCCAAACTGCAAAGGCAGATGGGGGAGTTAGTGAATCAATAAAACACTTCTATCACGTTACAACAGTGCCCTCTACTGGTAAGTGTGGAACTGTGCAGCGAAAAAAAAGACATTTGACTTAGAAACCAGGAAGAACAAACTTTAATTATGAAAATCTTGCTGCTTTCCTTTAATATAAATAATGAAATCCAACTTGTGTCACTTTAAACCTAAATCAATATTTAACTTTATATTTGAAAAGCTTCTTGATGAAATTTATAGTTTTGAAAGAATTAAATTCAAGAACTGTGGCTTCCAACTCTATACACCATCTGGCTAAAAGACAAACTATGTCTTTTTAAATGATGAATAAATATTAGAAATGTTTGGATAATTCATCAATAATATTTCTTAATCTACAATTTGCATATTTAGTAAAATAAACTAGAATTCCATTCATTAAATGAATTTCATTCCTTAAATGGATTTTTATCTACTTTTCAGCCCATCATGCCCATAATACCATACTGTCAAAATAACAATAGATATTTCAAACCACCTTAGATTCAGAAAAAAAATTATTTCTCTCATTTATTTCTCTTAGGCAGCAAGCATTTCTTTAAACCAGTAAGTATTTCTGTAAAAATACCCCTGGTCTCAGCAATAATTAATAATCTATGCTTAGCACATGGATATCAATAACAAAATAACCATCATTACTATTATAGTTCCTTTGTTTTTTTTTTAATTTTTTAATGGTTATTTAAAAAAATTTTTTTTAATGTTTTTATTTACTTTTGAGACAGAGAGAGACACAGCATGAGCAGGGGAGGGGCAGAGAGAGAGGGAGACACAGAATCCGAAGCAGGCTCCAGGCTCTGAGCTGTCAGCAAAGAGCCCGACGCGGGGCTCGAACCCAGAGACTGTGAGATCATGACCTGAGCCGAAGTCGGACGCTTAACCAACTGAGCCACCCAGGCATCCCTTTAATGGTTATTTTTGAGACAGAGACAGAGACAGAGACAGAGCATGAGCAGGGGAGGGGCTGAGAGAGAGAGGGAGACACAGAATCTGAAGCAGGCCCCAGGCTCCGTGCTGTCAGCACAGAGCCCGATGTGGGGCTCAAGCCCATGAGTGCGAGATCAAGTTGGATCTTTCTTTTTTTTTTTTTTAATTTTTTTTTTCAACGTTTATTTATTTTTGGGACAGAGAGAGACAGAGCATGAACGGGGGAGGGGCAGAGAGAGAGGGACACACAGAATCAGAAACAGGCTCCAGGCTCTGAGCCATCAGCCCAGAGCCCGACGCGGGGCTCGAACTCACGGACCGCGAGATCGTGACCTGGCTGAAGTCGGACGCTTAACCGACTGCGCCACCCAGGCGCCCCGAGATCAAGTTGGATCTTAACCAACTGAGCTGAAGTTGGATGCTTAACCGACTGAGCCACCCAAGCGCCCCTATGGTTCCTGTGTTTCAAGTAAAAACTCTACTACATATGAAAGTCTGACTTATAAGAAATCAGAATATAAGACTTAAAGTTACTATACTTTATTTATTTATTTATTTATTTTTTAATTTTTTTTTTCAACGTTTATTTATTTTTGGGACAGAGAGAGACAGAGCATGAACGGGTGAGGGGCAGAGAGAGAGGGAGACACAGAATCGGAAACAGGCTCCAGGCTCTGAGCCATCAGCCCAGAGCCCGACGCGGGGCTCGAACTCACGGACCGCGAGATCGTGACCTGGCTGAAGTCGGACGCTTAACCGACTGCGCCACCCAGGCGCCCCAACTATACTTTAAAATCTTACATTGTAAGATAGGAAAATTAAAAAGTGAACAAATAAAGTTTAAAAACAAGTACATTCAAATGACCTCAACATATTATAATTTTTTAATTTCTAGAAAATGAAACTATTCCTTATCCTTAGAACTGTAGAAAATTATACATAGATTGTTGTCTGTCCGTATATATAGATTATTTGTATTGTAGATACATATAATCTAAGTTTTGGAAATGTATTTCTTTTTAATTTTTTTAAATGTTTATTATTTTGTTTTTTAGAGAGAGAGAGAGACAGACAGACAGACAGACAGACTGCAAGCAGGGGAGGGGCAAAGAGGGAGGGCGACACTGATGGAGGCAGGCTCCAGGCTCTGAGCTGTCAGCACAGAGCCTGACGCAGGGCTCGAACCCACAAGCTGTGAGATCATGACCTGAGCCCAAGTCGGATGCTCAATCGACTGAGCCACCCAGATGCCCCAGAAATTTATTTTAAAAGTCGTACAACAATTTCATGACAATATAGGAAATCAATTTTTTGTTTGTTTTAATTTTATTTTGGCACAGAGAGAGGGAGAGAGCAAGCAAGCAAGTGGGGGAGAGGGGCAGAAGGAGTGTGTGTGTGAGAGACACAGAGAGAGAGACAGAGATAAAGAGAGAGAGAATCGCAAGCAGGCTCCACACCCAGCAGGGAACCTGAGGCAGGGCCTGACCCTACCACCCCGGGATCATGACCTGAGCCCAAATCAAGAGTCGGATGCTCAACCTACTGAGCCACCCAGCTGCCCCGGAAACCAATCTGTTGTACATAACATGAGCTTCAAGAGAGGTGATGTCCAGAATACGGTCTTTCAGCAACTTAAATGTGGGGGGAGGGAGAAGGAAGGAGGAATGGGATCGAGGAACAAGATTGCTTCTTCCACAGAAGGGATCAAGAACAAAGCAGCCATAAGCGGGAAACTGTCAGGCTGGAGTGTAAAGTCTTGGGTGGGCCGGTGAGAGGTCCACGGGACAGATTTAGAGAAGAAGAAAAGGAAGCAGAAATGTGTCCAGTTAAGGTCTAAAGCTCTCAAATGAGAAGAGTTCTGTTGACGGTTAGTTGAACCAGTTACCGTCCTGAGTCTTCTTCAACAAAGACCCCCATCTCTCACTTAGCTGCTAATTCTCAATTGTATCACAGACCACCAGAAAGTATCTTCAGTTAGGAAAGAAACTGCATTCAAACTGACCACTAGAAGACAAGAAACAAAAATAAATAGGAAACCAGCAGAGAATTATGTTAGAAGTAAAAATGGAGAGGATAAATCCTGATGGGTCTGAAGCTTGGGTTTTTTCAAAGGCCACGCTTCCTAAAAAAGTCAGAATTGACTTCTGATATATAAATAGTTCCAAAGCATAACAATGGCTGATAAGAATTTCAGAATTAAAGAAGGAGCTACGGATTACAAGCGGGAAAGGATCCAATTATCGATCATTCTTGGGATCAGAATTTTATTTCCTAATTTTATTAGTTTTATGATTTCCTAATAATTAATCTAACATGCAGTAGGAAAGAAGACAAATCCTTAGAGCAAGCTGTTTATTTTTTCCTGATACCTATCTTACTATTTGTAAAATATTAGAGATCATCTTTCATTTCTCCTCATGATCTTAAAAGAAAAAAAGATGCTCACCTGAAATCCCTAAATGTAAACATTCATAAAATAAGATCAAATGCGGTCAAGTGCCTGTAAATTGTTTCTTTCCTGGGCCAATCAAAACTCAGGCGTCAGGCCTGACAAAAAGGGCCAAGGATAAAAAGAGCAATTTACAATGGAAAAACGACAAATAGTTCATAAACTAACGGTCATCAAAGGCACGGAAGATATAACGATTCTTCGTCAGTCTGGCAAAGGCAAAAAATAATACCCTCTACAGAGACACATGTTGGGAAAGAGGTGATCTCATGTTGCTACGGGACAGCACGCTAGTAAGGACCTTTCTGGAGGGCAATTTGGAAAACGTATCATCAAAAGTTCCTTAAAAATGTGGCAACCACCCTTTAATCAATCTAGCAATTCTACAACTAAGAATTCCTTTTAAGGAAATCATTACAAAGTACAAACAGACATGTGACCAAGGATGTTCACGAATGCACTCTTAAAATGGTGAAAATTTTAAACAACTAAATGTTACAACGAAGAAGCAGGTAAATGAGTTATGGCACTCCTATATAATGCAAAACTTAGCTGCCATGAGGCTGAGGTAATAAACATGGGAAGACACTCACAACAAAATAGGAGAGGGGAGGGAAATCATATCTGAACGTATACATATGGTGTGATCTCACTTTAGAAAAAAGAAAACAAGAACTACATACGTGACACGTATGCAGGAGAAAGGAATCACGAAGGAGATGCCGCGTTTCGTAGTGAGGTTATTGAGGGATGTCTTTCTTTGATCATATATATATTTTTAAATTTTTTCTAAAATGAATGGCTGTCTTATGTGATAAGAGGTTTTGTCTTTAAAATAGTAGGAGCCGGACACGAGAATATGGTGTCAAACCTTCAGACAGAGCAGGGGGATTGTTGCATCTGAACAATTGTTCTCTCTGGACTCTGAACTCTGAACCCTGATGACCTAGTTCCAATCCTGGAAAGACCTTTCTGGAAGATGCTATGCTGTTATGGTTAAAAGCATGAATTCTGGAGTCAGACCTTCTTGAGTTTAAATCCTACCTCTGCATTTGCCAGCTGTGTGGCCTTTGGAAATTTTCTTGAAGTTCTCCGAGTGCATTTTTCCTCTGAAAAATGGGGGTATTAATACTTGCCTTAGGGGTTATAAGTAAAACAGGTAACAAAATTATAACAATTATTATATTACTTTTATGACTACTGTTTACCCAGAACTTTCTAGCTGCCAGAAGACAGGGTGCTGAGACTTTGCCCGGATTATCACCTCATCTTTCCCACTACCCTGTGACAGTAAACTCTTTAGTATTTGGGCTTCACATACAAGGAAAATGAGACGTGGAATGCTTAAGTTACCCATCCAATAAAACACGGCTACTAAAGAGGTGCTTCAGGACTTGAACCCAAGACTGTGGCGTGCCTATAAAGCTCAAGGGTTCAACCACGATGTCCTACTGCCCCCACCCCTGAACGGTCACCACGGTTGTGCCACTGTTGTTCTTATCACCCCTGCCGGGTGATGATTTTCTATTATTCTTATTTCAGAACATTCCGCTTGTCAGGATAATAAAAATCTAACTCTTTGTTGTGGCTAACGAATGAATACATGAATCTTCCTTCCTATTAAAAGCTGTGCAAGACTATATCCCTCACCCTTAAACTTCTAGTAGCCACCCTGTCTCCATGTTCAAAACCATACAGAACGAGTATGGACCTTCCTCAGATTCTTCACATACTCCAGGAGGCCATAAATCTAGGAACAGTAAAACACAAACTGTCATCGGGGCTAATGCAGAGCCAGAGTATGATTTTTAAATGAGTACAGAACTATTTGTTTTCGAGCTCCAACCTAAACACACTGGATTCCCTGAAGCCTCAAGGTCAGCCTAATAATTCTAGAAGAAGGGAGTGACTAAGTACTACCTCTTTAAAATATAAAATACCTTTTAAATGTATACCTGAAATCACATCTTTAAAAACCGCTTTCTTCCGCTGGGAATTTACACTGTATGTTGATCTAAAATCTAATTTATCTTTACATTTGGAGATACCATTCCAGGTAGATTAGATTTTAGAGTGCACCATAAAAGCAAATGAATACACCTCTTTTGGGTCCTCAATCCAAGCCTTCACCTGATGCATGTAACGCCGCAAAGGTTTTCTCGAAACTCGCCTCTAACTGGGCTTTCTCGATTCTCTTTCGACTCGGCCGTCAACTTCAGCCTTTCCGACAGCTCCGTTTTCTTTCTAATAACGTAAACTCTTCAACGGTTTCCCATTGCAGTTCAAAGAAAATCCTCGTTCTTCTCCCTGATCGCCAGATAAGGGCTGACCTGTGCTTCGTCTCACACCCTCTCCCTCAGGAGCTTCTAGACGGACTGGCCTTCCTTCTGCGTCCTGAAGATACCACGTTCGCCCTACAGCTCACTTTCTGGCCCCTACCACACTCGTCTTCCCTCATCGCGACCTGCCCTGTCGTCACTGACACTTCCGCCTAAATGCTCCCCTCTTGGAGGAGCCTTTCCCCGAGATCCCACAGTCACAACCACCCCCCCTCGATTCGAATTCTCTCCACACACACACACACACGCTAGTTCTCTTCTCGGATTCGGTGCCCATCGGCCCAACTAGGGTGCGGGTGCCCGGAAGCAGAACGCTGCCTCTTTTATCTACTGCTACACCCCCAGTGTTGAGAAAACAGTGTGGGGACGAAAGGTACACCTGTCAACAGAACTAAGTCTCACGTTCCAAATTCCCTAATCACAAAGGAACATATGCGCACTGAAGGAACTTAGCAGATACGGAAGAACATTTTGAAAATTATTTCACATTCCAATAAAACCGCTGTTAATAGTGTGACACATCGATCCCCAAGAGGACTCAAAAGTTCTTAACTACGAAGAGGGAAGATCAACAGGATTTTAGGTGAGGTAAAAAAAAAAAAAAAAAAAAAAAAAGGTGCGAAACGACGAAGCTCCAATTTGTGTAGCAAACGGGGGCTGGAATGAAGCGCAGTCTGGGTCTCATGCTTTTACCTGCATGAACAACCTCAAGGAGGAACAGAAGTGCGTGCCACGGGAAGCGGGAGGAGGACACAGGGAAAGAAGCCGGGGGGGGGGGGGTGGTGGGGGGGGAGAACGTCTCAATCTGCACTTTTTGTGTTTGGATTCTCCAGCTAAGTGAGAGTACCGCCCAGCTAAGACATAAAACTTAACCTTCCAATCTCTCTTTCCCCCTTGCCTGAACCTAGACCAACCCGAGGCCACCCTCCCCGCAGCCGCATCCAACCTGCCAGACGTGGCGAACGCGGAACGGGAGCGGCCCCGTCGCGGCGGTCCACCCCAGGCGAGGCCCTCGCCGCAACTCCACAACCACTCTGCATGCTGCCAGCGGGCCTGCCTTTCCTTCTTTCCCCCCACCCGCCCTTCCCCACACTCCCGGCCCGCTGGCCGCTCTGCAGCCAGCGCCCTGTCTCAGAGGCCCCCGCACCTCGCCAAATCCACCCTGGCGACGGCCAGACGTCTTATCGAAGACCGTCTTTCCACACACGTTTGGTCAACTGATTTTCAACCAAGGAGTCAAGGCAAGTCCACGAAGACCGCGGTGCTTTTCAGCGAACGGCGCGGGACAGTTGGACACCACGCGCGACCAAAAAACCCCACACGAAGCTCCACCTACACTTACACCACACACAAGGATGAACTCAGAGCGGAGCACGGCCCTGAAATGTGAGCCCCACAAGTACGAAACTTCTAGAAGGAGGCCTATGAAGAAATCTAGATGATCTTGGGTTAGGTCAGGGTTTCATGGGACACAAAAAGTACAAATAATAATAATAATAATAATAATAATAATAATAACAACAACAGATAAAATAACTTCATCAAAATGTAAAACGTCTGCTCCTTGAAAGACACCGTGAATAAAATGAAAAAACAAAACACAGGCTGAGAGAAAATACTTGCAGAACACTTATACGATAGAGGACTCAGAGTTTCCCAGACTCTTTAAAAAGCGTCCATCACTTTTTTTGAATGGACAAACAAATTGTGGTATACTCATAATATGGGAGTACAACTCAGCAATGAAAATTAGTCACGACTGGCACATACTATCTGCATGAATGTTAGCGTTACGCTAAGGAGAGACAGACTCAAAGGGTTACATAATGAACCACTGCCTTTAAGATGTTCTAGAAAAGGCAAAATGACAGGGATAGAATAGATCAGTAGGTGCTGGGGAGGAAGTTAGGTTAAGGAGAGGAGGAAATCGAATAAAAAGGAGCCCAGGAAAGTTACTGGGATGATTCACGCTTTTAAAAAGTATCTTGCAAATTCTGGGAAAATAATGACAGCAGTAGCAGCGTGAGTTCTGGGGCCTTCTAAAGCTCCACGTGAAAACAGCAGAACAATGAGACGGCAACATCGGAAATTCACCGAGAATCTTTACAGCAAACTAAGGGATAAGGTATCCTCAACAAGTTCAAAATACAAGCAGATGTGGACAACCAACCAAGAGACATCTTCTTTCGGCACGTTACGGAAAAAGTGGAGGACAGTGACAGATGCTGTGACCGAATCTTAGAACAGAAGGACCCCCCCCCCCCCCCACAGTAACCAACAGGCATTCGCTGGGAAGTGCAGGGGCCACTTTGAGAACCGGAGCTAATACCGTAGGGGTTGCGGCCGTTCTGGACCAGAGGGTCCTAGCCCTGCGGGACAGTCTGAAGGCGCTGGCCGAGTCTGGCCTCCGTGGACTCTCGGGACGGACCTGCTGGGGCACCCTCTCAGAACAGGGCCCGCGATAAGGAGAAGCTCCTGGCACGGGGATCCCACTTGAGCACAGCATGGACACCAGACAGGAAAGAGGGACGGGGTCATACAAAGTGAGCAAGGGGCACAGTGCCAGCTAATCTCAGGGGCCAAACCGCTGGATTTTTGTTAACGCTACACGCGAACGGCGAGAGAGGGAGTTCTGGGAGGCCGCTGTCTGGACCCAGCCTTCTAAGAGTTCAAGAGAATGAATCTCAACGAGAAATGAACATCGGAAAAGTTGGATTGAGGTCAAAACCCAAAGTTATTGTATGAAACAAGAAGCAGATTAACAATCCTTCAAAAATGGAAGCAAAATTTCAACACTGAAAAAACATCCTGAAAAAACAGAAACAGTTCAACACTGAAACATACTACTTCAAAACAAGCTAAGGAACGTTTTCAAAATTATATACGTTATAAAAAATAACATCAGAACTAGAAAAACTCTGAAATGAGATAATAAAAGCAAACCAATTAGAAATTTTTTAAAAGAGCACTTCAGAAATGAAGACTAAACTAGGAAAAAACAAAAGTCCAATAACACAATAATGCCTGAAGGGAAAGGGTAGGTGAAAAGGAAATTGTGGGGGTGCCTGGGTGGCGCAGTCGGTTAAGCGTCCGACTTCGGCTCAGGTCATGATCTCACGGTTGGTGGGTTTGAGCCCCGCGTCGGGCTCTGTGCTGACGGCTCAGAGCCCGGCACCCGCTTTGGATTCTGTGTCTCCCGCTCTCTCTGCCCCTCCCCTGCTCACACTCTCTCTCTCTCAAAAATAAACATTTAAAAAATTAAAGAAAAAAAGAGAAAGAAGGGAGCAATTAAAAAAAAAAAGGAAATTGTGAAAATCAAAAGTAAAAGATTAGAAAGAATTAAGAAGAATATTGATGAAAGGCAAAATAAAAGCCCCAACATATGGCTAACAGAAGTCCTGAAAAAGAAAACCAAAGTCAAGGAAAAGAACGAACACCAAGGCGTATTACCTTAAAATTTTCCTCAAGAAGACTTTCAACTTCATAGTTGAAAGGGGACACAATGTACCTGAGGATATCAATCCAGAACAACAAATGCCAAGATATTCTGTTAAAATCGATAGATGCTTTAGAAAAAGAAAGAAAAAAAAAATCCTTCAGGCACCTAAGCAAAAAGAACAAGAGATTCATAAAAGAGAGAAGAGGCCCAGAAATGACAGCTTCGGCCAATGGCAGTGAACACGCCGGCAACCAGACTGTGGTTCCGAAATACCATCTCCCAAAAGAAAAATGAGCGATTGGAGCTCAGTGTCCAATAAAGGCAGAATCACACAGGTCGGACCAAGCCTTCCCCACATAACAGGAACTGTGGACGAAATATTAAGAGCAATTATCGGAAGGCACTGGACAGCAACCAAAAGCAGAATGCGAAAGCGCGTCACCACTTAGAAAAAGGGAGAAGTGCTGAGTCGCCTCCTAACCCTACAGCTCTCTGCTGAGGGAAGGCCCAGTCCGCGCCTCGCGAGAGGGCTGAACTCAGAAGTTTGTGGTTTAACTGGCTTGAGACGCCAGAGGGCAGGGTTTGGAGTTAGACTGGAAAGTGAGGGAAGAATCCTACAAAGGAAAGAGTCACAGAGGGGGAGCCTCCGTTGCTTTTAAACTCTGCCCAAATCTTGGCCCTCTGAACTCTGCGTGTGCAGGGCCGACTCCAAGCAGATAATGACAACGACAACAAGACAAAATGAAACAGTTCCCCGAGTGAGTTGAAAATTTGTGCCCGCACAAAAACCTGCACACGGATATTTATGGCAGCTTCGTTTATAATTGCCAAAATTTGGAAGCCACCAAGACGTCCTTCAGTAGGTGACGGATCAGTAAAGTGTGGTCCATCCAGGCAATGGACTCGGTCCTAAAAAGGAATAAACTGTCAAGCTCTGAAAAGACACGGGAGAATCCTAAGTGGATATTACTAAGTATGAGAAGCCAATCTGAAAGACCAAATACCGTATGATTCCAGCTCTGTGACATTCTGAAGAAGGCAAAACTATGAAGACACCAAAAAGAGTTAGTAGAAAGGGAGGGATGAACAGGTGGGACACAGAGGGTTTTTAGGGTAGTGAATCCACTCTATATGACACCGTAATGGTATTCCATATGGTGTGTATCATTATACATTTATCAAAACCCAAAGGATATACAACTCCAAGAATCAACCCTAATGTAAACTACAGATTTGGGGTAATAATGATGCGTCGGTACAGGTTCATTAATCATAACAAATGTACGACTCTGGCTTGGGTTGTTGATAGTGGGGGGCTATGAATGTGGTGGGGGGGGGTATATGGGAACTCTGTATTTTCTGATGAATTTTGACATGAACATAAAATTGTTCCAAAAAATAGTCTGTTTGTTTTTTTTTAAGCCACGTAAAACAGCATCAGAAATGTGAGATACTTATGGGGAAGGTCACAAAATATATATGAACTGCACATGGAAAACTACAAACCATTGCTGAGAACAATTAAAGACCTAAATAAATGTAGATATTCCAGGTTCACTGACTGGAAGGCTCAACGGTATTACGATGTCAGTCTCTCCAAACTGGTCTATAAATTCAGTGCAGTCTCCATACAAATTCTGACAGCCTTCCTTATAGAAATTGACAGGTCAATTCTAAATTTTATATAGCAGTGCAAACGACCTATTGACAAGAACGTACATAAAGCATGGGAAATGCTCTCCTACTTGTAAGCTAAGAAGTCAGTGGCCACAGTTTCAAGGATTCTGGTAGAAGATATGACTCCTGACTCGTAAAGAATGGCTTCCGACTCACAGCCATTCCACTCCTAGGTATCTGTCCAAGAAAAATGAAAATATAATGTTCAACAGCAGTTTTATTTGAAATAGGCCAAGAGAGGAAAGAAGCCAACCGTCCACGAATAAGTAAATGGGTAAACAAATTGTGATAGTGGAATCTTACTCAGCAATAAAAATAATTATGGATATTTGTGACAACATGAATGAACCTCAAAGTAATTATGCTACATAAAACAAGTGAGACAGAAAAATAGTGTACATGGTGATTTCATTTATAAAATTCCAGAAAATGCAAGATAATCTATAGCAGCAGAAAGCAGGTCAGTGGGTGGCTGGAAAGGGACTTAGGTGGGAGGGAAGAAGGGACGGATTACAAAGGGCTTGAGCAAACTTTTAAGGGTGATGGACATGTTCATTATTTTAACCCTGACAACGATTTCGAAAGTATATACGTACGTCAAAACTTATCAAATCGTGTACTTTAAACATGTGGAGCTTATTGTATGTCAATTATCCCTCAATTAAGCTGGAAAAGAAATTTAAGCCAATAGTACAGGAATAAACAATCAAACACCACACAGATTACAGCAGCTGCCCTACATATGAAAGGCACAGTTTGGAGTCTGAGTTGAGCTGAAATTCTGCTCAATTAGCTTCCTGCTGAAACAAAAAAAATCAACACTCTTCAGAGGAATACAACAGAACCCACAGTCTCTATAAACTGACATTCACAATATCAAGACTGTAATTAAAAAAAATTATCAGACATATGAAGAAACAGGAAAATCTGACCCATACCCAATGAAAAGGCAATCAATCAACTGAGATCAACCCTAAGAACCTGTAACAACTTGACATATCAGACAGCAAGGAATCTGTTAAAGGCCAGGAAGACCAAGTCAAAAGGAATAAGGAGCAAATATTAAGAGGCTTCTGCTAGCAAAAGACTGGACAATTGGGCTCAATAAGGGTAAGAACTGAAATGGATTAAAATCCATTATATGTGCTTAAGTCAATGAGTCACTTGAAAACTGAATATATTATATAAAATAGGTCAAGCATTTATCCTGCCTTTTGTTTTATATGAGCTATCCTACTGGGTAACCAAACAGTTCCTGAGGGGAAATGTCTCCTTATAAAATCATTTGAACGTGCAATCAAAAGTCAATGTACAAGTTACTTTTGGAGGGAGGACTAGGCTCTGATTGGGAAGGGCCAAAATAACCTAAGAGGTCATTTCAATTTCTCAGTTCTCAATTTCTCTAAGACTGCTCTCAAAATGGGTACGTAGAACCTTTCCAATTTAAAAACATCAGCACTGGCAATGCCTTACATGGAAGGTGGAAATTTGAGCTCTCAATCAGAACAAAACCTTTCCAGAGACAAAAACACACACCTGGCTGGAGGAGTCCATCAGTGGCCTAACGATCTACGTGGCTTCCATATGTTTGCTAACTATAGATGATTCCAAAATGGTTCTACCGCAAAATTTGTCGAAGACAGTTCGCTAAGCAACGTAAGATTTAAACTAAAACTTAATGAATTCATATACGTG
Source organism: Prionailurus bengalensis (assembly GCF_016509475.1). Lineage (NCBI taxonomy): Eukaryota > Metazoa > Chordata > Mammalia > Carnivora > Felidae > Prionailurus > Prionailurus bengalensis. The sequence goes on along the minus strand of NC_057358.1, from coordinate 7,032,162 downwards.
AATTATATACATATATTTATAATGTTCCCAGAATTACAGAAACTGAAGTTGATGGGGATTGCTGATCAAATCTAATCCATTATTTAAATAACTTGAGTTTGTCACATATCTCTTGACTGCTTCCTATACCACTCCCCTCCCATAAAAAAATGTGCCGTTGATGGCACATTACCTCTTACCCGCCCATTCCAGAGGTACCCAAACGATCTCAGTTCCACAGTGTGCTTAGAAAGTCTCAGCAATTTTTGTCATGGTCCACCGGGGCCAAGAGAAATGTCTCACGGTTCCATTCCTTCAGTAATTAGATCCAAACAACTTAGCACTCTGCCCTAACAACCTGAGAACTACTTAAATTAAATGACACAGCTACACTTTTTTTTCTAACTCTGTTTGTTTCCTGGCTCAGACAACCCGGTTACTCGCTAACAGGAGGTGCGCACCTGCGGGCGCTGCACAACGTCCCTGACCTTGCGGCTGGGCCGGACACAGGTCTGCTCGTCTTCTGTTGCAGAGTGGCTTTCACACAGTGCCTGCTTTTTAGTCACAGCCACCACTAAAAATCTAGTTTTGGAAATACAGGGTGACGTCCTCAAAATGTATTTAGTGTGATGTAATGTTAAAACTATAAACTGCCTTGAGTTAGTATTTGCAAGTGTCTGGAAGACGTGGAGTCCTGGCGTTTTCTGCTGGAAATTTCAAATATCCTCTGGCCCCCGTGTCAGCTCACTGTGTCCCCCAGAATGCCTCAGCATGGTGAGGGGACTGTGCGCTTGCTCCTACTGGTAAGTGATTAGTTTTACAAATTACCATACATTTTTTAAGGTAACAATGTCCACTGTGTACTTGATCTTACGAGTTAATTAGTTATACTCATCACAATATATTTTTGAAGGTAATAAATCAAACTCATTTATTAAAAAGGGCTGTTGTATTGCATTATGGATCTTCCTGTCACACCAACCGTTTTTAAAAATCAATTTTTCAAACAACACACCTCAAACACCTAAGAATTCATTTCTCGAACGAAATTTCAAAGGATGAATTTCAACTTAAATAACAGCGATTATTGACCATATTTAGTGTAAAATGAATTGGGAGACACAAAACGAGGAAGCTAGGGCAGTATACATAATAATCATCGTGAAATAAGTTCTCCAGGAAACAGTCATTTGTTCAACAAACATTTCATGAGTGCCTACTAGGGGCTGTGCGCTGCGTAAGTGCTAGGAATGAAAGAGTTAACAAAATGGGCCCTCTCCTGGATTCTCTCCTAGTAGAGGAAGACAGATAAACGAAATCAGTAAATTGCAGTCAAGTGCAGCCAATAATGCACCACAGGGGGGGAAAACGGAAGATAACACGATTGGCAGATAAATCTCTTTCCGTTTCCTTACTTCATTCTTAAATAAAGGAGAGCCTGAAGTTCTTTTCTTTCTCAAGGGTAAAGATGCGAGGGCAGGAATGAAGGGGGCTAAGACCAGGCCAGTAAACAGAAAACAACTGTATTCTGGACACGGCTTCAGGGACTAGGGACGTTGGACTGTGGGTCCCCATCATTTCCCTAGCCCAGTCCCATGTCAGGCAGCTTCAGAAATCACTGCCGCCCTCCTGGAACCCGGAATCCACCCACCGGGACGTGGAGATTGACCATGTGTGTGTAGAAGAGGGTTACAATTCTCCCAAAGTTCCAAAGGTCTCAGAAGGGACGTGAATAGAGACCATGGAAAGTGAGGAAGCAAGCAGTCAGCAGGACACACACTCTCTACCCCACACACTCTCATAAACATACCTACTGGACAGCAAAGGCTCTGACGTCATCCCCACCACCAAGTCCCTGACTTTTTAAATAAATTTTCTTAACGTTTACTTATTTTTGAGAGAGAGTGCGAAAGAGAGAGAGAGGGAGGGAGGGAGTGGGGGAGGCATAGAGACAGGGGGACAGAGGATCCAGAGCGGGCTCTGTGCTGACAGCAGAGAACCCGACGCGGGGCTCGAACTCACGGACCGTGAGATTGTGACTGAGCTGAGGTCGGACCCTTAACCGACAGAGCCACCCAGGTGCCCCAACAAGTCCCTAAAACAGGACAGGAAGAGCATTAATTTTTAGACTCGTTATACATCCCAACCGTCGTTCACACTTATGTGACACACGATTAATCAAGAAACGAGAGAAACCTACACACGGGCCATCCTACGAACCTGGCTCCGCCATGTAAGAAACGTGGACAATGATGTAACTCACTTGTCCAGACCTCGGTTTTTCACCAAAAATGAGGATGGGAATACCCACCTCACAGTGAGGCTGTGAGGATTAAACGGAGGACGGATTCGAAGCAATAGGCAGACTGTTACGCACGGCACATGCTCAAAATAAGCCGGTTCATTCCTCAACGCTCACGGGAAGCTCCACCTGAAGCTCCAAACACACACCCCGAGTGCTGCGGCAACAGTCAACCGCTGGGGGTCTGACACTTGGGGCAGTGAGCCTTTAAAATCAAGCACCATCTGAAGGTACACCAAGCCCGGGTTTTATTAGGACAAACCATAAGAGAGTATCTAAATTTGGTGCTTATACCGGAAGCTGGTGGCACCGTTTTTCTTGAGCCAAGCGGGCTGTAGGGCTCTGTCACGTGGGGTCAGACAGCACGGCTGATGGAAGACACCTCGAAGGGAAAGGAGAGAACGGTTTCTCTGCAACATCAGTGGTGACAACCAGCTCTCGTTATCTGGGGCGCTGGAAGAATCAACTGTTTCGTTCTCACTCCTTTCCTAGCTGGGGGTGCCCGGTCCTCTGCCTCACTCTCCTCGGAAGAGAACTGGTTTCGGATACACGGCAGAGCCGTGGGCATAACTCTGCAAGCATTTTCTCGGTTTTCTGTTCTGCAGGCAGGCCGGTGCCTTAGAGGAGCTAAAGACGCGAACAAACAAAAACAGAGGAAGGCCATACGACCAGGGACCCAGCGACAATGGTGTTCACATGAAAACAACAGAGAGTTTGAGCTTGTACTGGGCGCCTACACCCCGGGCGCCGTTCTAAGCGTGTTCTACGTACCAACCCCATGACAATCCTAAAGTAAGCTCTAGTTAACAACAGATGTATCTCTAAAGGTCCAAACAAGCGAAAAGACAGCACTCAGCTCTAAGCTAAGACACTGTTCACTATGACAGAGCTGGGAATCTGGAGATGGGTGTTGGGGTTCTGACTCCTGGCTCAGTGCTCCGGTTTGCAGCCACGTTTGAATAGGAAAGTCAGAGTCGCCCCGACTAATCCGTAATGACCAGAGCCCGTGAGAAACTCGTGACGTGGTTTTTTTACTCTCCAAGAATAAATCAACTCCGTCGGGGACAGCAACTGTCGCGTGGCTGACGTGAACTGTGACGTCATGCGGGAGGTTTTAAAGCACCAAGTGCCAAGAAGAAAACCTACATATGAAACTCAGTGACACAACGAGATTCCAAGTGCAAATTACACACCACTGTTGGAAACCGCTCGTAATATCACTCATTTCTTTGATGCCTTGTAAACCAGTGGCTTTAGAATAAAAAGGAAGATTTTAGAATAAAAAGGTAGATTTTATTCTCCCATAAAAATTCGTTGGGAAAGACCCCTCTTTAACAACCAGATCAGTCGCTATCTTGAGAGCATTTTTCCACTATGGGATATGAGAGAGAGTAGGAAGATTCCATGTCCCCATTTATAATAAAACAGAACTCAAAAGTTAATATGCTCCTGAAGCCACTCAATCCTATCTGTAAGCTGTTAACCCTATAAATATCCTCAAATTCCACTCTTCCCTACTCTTGCCTCCCCCAAATAATTCAACTGACGAATAGATAAGGTTTCGGAGAAATCCCCAAGGTTGGTAGAAAAAAAAAAAAATGTTCAGAAATCCTGAAGAGAACCCTGGAGTGCGGCAGGGCAGAAAAGCAGAACTCTCCCCTCGTGAGTTTGGAAAGCTAATAGTTTCATAACTTCTCTGATTTTCTCCTACCTTTTTCTTTCTTAAGCTTAACAAAACATCACTTAAGATGCTGAGGTAAATAATCATGTAAAAAAGCTAAGAGAAAGCTAAGAGCTGTTCTTGGATGATATTTATACCCGTGTGAAAGAAAAAAGTCATTATTTCCCTCAAATCAAAATACAATTACCCTTTCATGAAATAACTCGCAAAGAGGATGAAGAATTCAAGCAACATAAAATCGAAATGCCTTTTAAAACCTTAGAACAGGTCTGAGTAGAGTCCTGTGACAGTCCAGCAAATAATACACTATCCAGTGTCTACTTTAATGTCCCCAAGACTTTCCGGCACCAGCCCTGACTCTCTGGGAGTAGCTGTTGCTATTCCGCAGGCACCCAGCCAATTTCTCCTCCGATTCCAAAGAACTTTCTCCTAGACACACAGTCTGAGACAGCGGTGGCGAGAAACAGTTCTAACTTGCTGATGGGATAAAACGATGTACCCGCGATAGGAAAGACACAGTGTCAGAAAAAGGCTTGTGTGGCTTGCGGAAGATCCTGCGTTTTCATCCAATGAGTCTTTCTTTTGTTCTTCTTCTTCCTTATTTGCACCTTTATTTATTTTAGGCGTCAGCATGACCATCCAAATAACAGCACCGCAGAAACTAAATGCTTACTTGCACTGATCGCTATTCACATAGAGAGAGGAGACGTGACTCCATCAAGAAGGAAATTCAAAAGAAATTTTAGAACGTTGACCAGAAAATTCATAGTCTTGAAGGGACTCTTTTTTGGTGGAATGGAATATCATTATCATAATATTCTAAATGCAAAGCACCATCTATCTTCCCACTAGTGGCGGGGGGGGAGGTTCGAGTGAGTTCTCCTGGTTTTACGATTTATTTGTGTGTGGAGATAGGCGTTCCTCAAAAAACGACTCAAACTGAGATCACTACCTGTTTTACAGAAGGATCCGTCGCTTTACAAAGGCTTTGGGGCAAGCATCTTTTAAGTAGGGAGCATTCTGTCTTTACTTTAAATTCTACTTTTAGAAACTTGAGTCACATCCACTTTTCCAGATATACGCCGACTGCAAAAAAGGGAGACCTGACCGGTGTATGCTGGAGTAAGTGTTAAGATCTAGAGTTAAATCTTATAGGCTTACTTACGATTAATTAAATTATACGAAAAAAGTAATAAGTGCTTAGAATTCAGCACTCCTGATTATGATATTCTTTTGGTTACTGGCATCTACCGCATCCGTCTGATAAAAACACTGTACAATAACGTAAGCCACGAGCTCTCTTCCAACACGGCATTCGGGGACCTCACGGGGTGTTTGAAGTCGACCAAGTTGGCCAACTTGGATGAGAGGATCCTACATCATGGAAACGGGTATATGCTACAAAACAGACTGATGTGCTGTTCTGTTGACTACCTAGACCCAAGAAAGTGACAGAGAACACGGTGAGATGCAGATTAAATTGTAAAGTTTGTTACGCCGAGCGCCATTCCATTGTAAACAGCACCAAAACACGAAAAAACAGTCTTCCAGAATTCCAAACCCAGTATCCAACTCAGCAAAGAAATCCCTCTGTTACCAATGAATGAGCGAAGTTTCAATGTGCACATTTGTTGTTCTGTCTTCCTCGTTAACCTAAGAGAAAATACCAACCGCCACTCCTGTTGGAGCCACACTCATTTGTCAGTTGCGACTACCGGCAGGTCACAAATATACGAGTTTAGCAAAAATCAGCAAGAGCACGCTGTGAAAATCAGCTGGCTACATGGACTTGAAACTAGGGAGTAGGGGCGCCTGGGTGGCTCAGTCGGTTAGGCGGCCGACTTCGGCTCAGGTCACGATCCCGTGGTCCGTGAGTTCGAGCCTCACGTTGGGCTCTGTGCTGACAGCTCGGAGCCTGGAGCCTGCTTCGGATTCTGTGTCTCCCTCTCTCTGACCCTCCCCTGTTCATGCTCTGTCTCTCCCTGTCTCAAAAATAAATAAAACGTTAAAAAATTTAAATAAATAAATAAATAAAATAGGGAGTAGTGTTTATTTTATTACTATTTATAATCTGAATACCACACATTCTTACGTTAGTAAAATGTATAATAAACTTGTGAATGCATTATCTTCCTTCCTTCTTTCCTTTTTTCTTTCTTTCTTTCTTTTTCTTTCTTTCTTCCTTTCTTTCTTTCTTTCTTTCTTTCTTTCTTTCTTTCTTTCTTTCTTTCTCTTCCCTTCTTTCTCTCTTTCTTTCTGGGTGGGGGTGAGCAGCTGTGAAACATGACACCAGTGAATGCGACCCTCTTTAAACTGGCTCCTGAGTCTTTGATGGCTTTCTTGCTATCTGGAATGACAAGATGTTCCAGAACACTTTGCAGATATCCTACCCAGACTTGGAAACAGCCGTTTTTCCAGGGAGCCCTGGTTCCTTTGAGAGAGAAATAAATTCAGGGCAGCAGCCTGCCCCTGACAGTGCTCAATGCCACCGGGCTGGTCACTGTCTGCAGGCTTCTTCCGTGAAACTTTGGTTATGCAGATGGTGGACCTCCTGGACAGGTCCTACACTGTGTAAAAGATCTTTTTTTCTCTTTGAAAATCTTTCTTTGTTCTGCTTTCAATACCTTTACCTTCTAATTCTCTACTGAGCTTTTTGTTTTACTTCTGCTATGATGATTTTTCATTTCTGACGGCTCTTTTGGTCTTAGAACGAACGCTTCTTTTGCTGCTTCTGAGTCTCCTCCCCCGTCTCCTTTTTAAAAACAGTGTCCTGGTCTTGCTTCACTGTTACGAAACTTCCTTTGCACTCTGAGGATATTACTAAAGAACTATTATCAAGTTTTTTCCCCTTGCACAATTGTTTCCTCCAGGTTGCATTTTTGTTTGTTTTGTTTTCTTTCCCATTAGAAGCGTTCTCAGTTGTCCGGGAATCCTCTGTTACCCGCTCGTGCTTCAGGGTGGAATTGAAAAGCCAGCTGGGAACTCTGAGTAAGTCAGTGGGGCTTGGGGCTTGTAAACGCGGGACTTCCCTTTAGAGAGATTTGACAGGGCTACTTAGTTGGAAAATGTTTGATGTCAATACCTTTAAGTATTTCATCTCGGACTGGACAAATGGACATAGCCGTTTTCCAACAAAGGTGTATTTATTAAGTTAGGCTGCTGGCCAGAAATCGTTTGCTAACCTCCGGTCTAACCTCAAGTAAAAGAGGGGCACCTGGGTGGCTCAGTAGGTTAAGCGTCCAACGTCTGCTCAGGTCATGATCTCACGGCTTGTGGGTTCAAGCCCCACATCGGGCTCTGTGCTGAGAGCTCAGAGCCTGGAACCGGCTTTGGATTCTGTGTCTCTCTGCCCCTCCCCTGCTCACACTCTGTGTGTGTCTCTCTCTCTCAAAAATAAACATTAAAGTAAAACAAGAAAAGCTTATTATGTCAGAACTTTACTTGATTGTCAACTACGTGAGCAATGCCTTGGCTACCTCGTAACAGTTTTAGAATACTGGAAGAATGCTCCCTCATTTTTGGGTACGATTTACAATGGAACAGTTACAGGCGCTGTACATTTTGAAGTTAATTTATATTTTCAAAATTCTTCACCATGACTTTCTAGACAATCAACAAATCAGCATTTGGCTGGTTTCAAACTGCCAAAGTCACGTCTCTGAATGTGGAGTTGGGAGGACACACCCAGCACACTCCGCCATACAAAGTAAACTTAACCTCAAGGACAAGATAACTAGGACATGACGAGTTCTGGGTACCTTTACATTTAATATAAGTTATGTAGTTGTAGGTTGACGTGATTTAATTTTTAATAAAGGCTGTGTGTAACAACCAACCCACAAACTTCCACCATATTTAAACAACTGGTTCTCAGAGCCAACTGTCACCAGCTCCAGCATGTCACTGGTCCCAAACACCAAAGACTGGACAATCTGCACATCAGTAAGAAGTAACTGCAACGGATTAACACCCACCAGATTTCTTTAAATCCATGAGTTCACAACGATACTTGGGGAAAAAACCCACATGTACAACTAGCTGGTGACTGTTAGGAAAAGCCGAGAACCAACTCATTATTCGGAAAGTTGATGAATGAAGAAAAGAGATCAAATGCTTATCTAGCTTTTCACTTATAAACGGTACCACTCATAACCAAATGTCCGTGAAGGGAAATTTTTCTTTATAGAAGCAAAATCCAGCTGATAAAAGGAGAAAGAAGGATGACAAAACTAGATCATCACCATTTTGCAACTTCCGCTGACTGGGTCAGTGTTTGCTAAAATCATACACATACACACAGGGACACAGATGACATTCTGTGTCCCTAAATGGAAGGACACGTCCCCAACTATGGAATGTCACTGCCCAAACAATCAAACCCGAATCAACTTCTAGATACAATTATATTTACAGGATATACAGAAGACCATGTAAAACAAAGACATTAAGGGCGCCTGGGGGGCTCAGTCAGTTGAGCGTCTGACTTCAGCTCAGTTCATGATCTCACGGTTCATGGATTTGAGCCCCACAGTGGGCTCTGTGCTGACAGCTGGGAGCCTGGAGCCTGCTTCATATTCTCTGTCTCCCTCTCTCTCTGCCCCTCCCCTGCTTATGCCTCTCTCTCTCTCTCTCAAAAATAAATAAACATTGCAAAAAAAACTTATTAAAAATACTGAACTGCTTCGATAGCTATTGATTTCACCGAAAATACGTCTCGCACCGACCACAAGGCCTCTCCGGGTGATACCTTCTGCCGCCTCCTGACAGCCTTCCCACATTCTGCCCTCTATCACCATTCCGCACCAGTCATACTGACCCCTGTGTCAGATGCACCAGCCATGTGCCCTTTTTTGGGTTTGGCACTGGATCTTTTTCTCTGCTGAGCACCCTCTCCCCAGATGTGTCCCTCATGCCCTTTAAATCTGTGCTCAGGCGTTCCTTTCTCAACATCTACCTACCATATTTCTAACTGCAAACCGTCTTCCCCAACCCTCACATCTTCATTTCCCCTTACGACGCTCCATTTCTTCTCATCGTACCTTCCCTAAAATACCACACGGTTTACTTATTTTGCTAAGTTTATTCCCATCTACTGCACTCAGTAGAGTCTAAACTCCATAAGGCCAGGGAATTTAGGCTGTCTTCCTCATTCGTGTATTTTCTGTGTTCGTAATGGTGCTTCGCTCACACAACCAGAGATCAATTAAGTATGTGCTGAATAAATTTAATGAATGAATATGTACTGCAAAGCCAGTATTTAAATAGTGTCAATTTTTAACTTTAAATTTATGGTATGAATTTTGCCTCCCACCTATGACTTCCCCAAACGGATAGCAGGAGTTGTCCCATCGGTTCCAAAATAAAGTGACAGCAAATTCATGACAGCAAATCAATGAGCGGAGTAGTAAACTGTCAAGTATGCTTCTTAATTAAAACACAGCAAAGATTTAATCTATGGGTCCATCATGAAGAATAGAAAATAACACCGAGTTTCAATGCCGTTGTTGGCTGAGCAGTTTAGCGTGGCCCAAACAGAGGATTCATCAGGAGATGGGAATCCGTATGTTAGGCAAATCCTGTAATTTGTCATTCAATGGTTCCCAACCATTTCTAATAAATATTACCCTCTTTTTTAGCATCAAAAGATTTCACAAACCACCCCCCCCAAAAAAAAACCCTCCAAGATTTCACAAACTCCAACCATATGCTTGTAATTTTAGTATATGTTAATCAGGGAAATACATGATAACAGAAAGCTATGAACTAAACTATACTAGATGAATTTGCACGTTATGAGCCATAACAACTGTAATTTGGGGTGCCTGGGTGGCTCAATCGGTTAAGCGTCCGACTTTGGCTCAGGGCACGATCTCACAGTTTGTGAGTTTGAGCCCCGTGTTGGGTTGTGTGCTCACAGCTCAGAGCCTGAGAGAGCCTGCTTCAGATTCTCTCTCTGCTGCTCACCCACTCACACTCTGTCTGTCTCTTTCTCAAAAATAAACACTGAAAAAATTTTAAACTACAAGTATTTATATATGTATGTGTATATACATTTGTATGTATTTTGGTGTAGCTTACATACGATGCTTTATGTGATACAAATTCACACATCCCTTGCAATAACCCCAAGTCTTCCCGGAAGTCCAAGAGCTACAGGATAAAATCAGTGGCATAATGTATCTAAAATCTTCCTAACGAATCTTTCGCCCTTATAAACGGGAATAGCACTTGTAGACGTAGAATTTAAGTACAAAAATCATTCAGTAAACAAACCCCAAGCAACTAGCGCTTTGGAGTCAAACTGCCTGGATTCAAATCCTGGTTCCCCCAGTTACTAGTGTGCGATCTTACAAGTTAATTTGTCATCCCTGCAGCCCAGTCTGCTCATCTGCGGAATGAGGACAGTAACAGTCCCCCGGGAGTAAGTGAGTCAGCGTGGGGAGGATGCGCGGCCCCGAGTCAGGCCACCTAAGGGTCCCCGTGGTCGACTACCTTGCCCCAACTCCAGAGTCTGACCGCTCGTCCCTCAAGCTGTTATAAACTCACCGCGTTATTTCTTTTTGTTACTAAAGGTGGGAAAGACAAAATTGAAAAAAATAAGGACTCCGAAACACCCTCCTGTGAAGCACGTGTTAAAACATTTGACATGTGTCGAACTACAGGGCTCTCCCGCCAGCCCCAGCCTGCCCACCGCCGCCCAGGACCCGGGAGAGGGCGCACAGCGCGGGGCGCACACACCCGTGAAGGTGCGGCTTTTCCCCCCGCGGCGTCTCCCGTCCCCTCGCAGGGACAGTTCTAGCTCTCCTCTCCTGCCCGACAGAGCCGGCTGGAAGGCCAGCGAGCACACGAACCAGTTCGCTGGAAGCTGAACTCCAAGCAATGCTTTCAGTGCAAACCCGAGCGTGTCCCTGTTTCATATTTAACTTGCAACACGATACCCCGCGGCCGCCGAGGGACTGGGAAAGGTCTGCGAGCCGATGACGAGGCGCCCGCTGAGATGGGCTCCACGCGCAGGTAACACTCAGCTCTAGACAGCGTCTCCGACCTACATCCCGGCCCCCTTTAAAGTTAATCTGAACGCCCCGCACGGGAGAGGAAATGAAAAGTGAGTTTTGCTCCTTTACCGTGGCACTGGGACTTCCTGAGGTTTTCAGGCCACTGCCGATTGGTCCAGCGCTACCATTTCCTTCGAACTATTCCCACTTGTGTCTGTCGGACGTAATTAGGGTTGCACGCTAAAAAGAAGTGTTAAAATGTAACAGTGCCGTGAAACCTGACAACTATTTTTTACTTTAACCCTCAGCACATCAGGAAAAACAGCTATTAGCATTTGGCATCCGGGTCCGATGGAATCTTTTTATTTTCAAGTCATTTCACACATACTTTACAGAAGCAAGAATAAAAGGATAGTGAAAACTAGTTTGTTAGAAGTTGTAGTAAGGATTTAAACACAGCAAACTCTCAGTAGCACGTAAATTTTAGTGCATAAGAGCATGAAAGTGAAAAATTATTGTCGCACATCCTTTTAGCGAAACAGACTGGCCTTGGTTCTTGTCACAAAAGCATTGCATCCTGAAGCCCTTCCCGATGAACAACGAACTGGATAAGAAAACCGTTTTGCTTGTCCTGAGAAATATTGTTGAGTTGTCAATTCTGAGTTGAAAATTCATTGGGCACATTTTTTTTTTTAATTTAGAGAGAGAGAGAGAGAGAGAGAGAGAGAGAGAGAGAGAGACTCCCAAGCAGGCTCATGGTCAGCAGTGAGCCCGATGTGGGGCGCAATCCCACCATCCTGGGATCAAGACCTGAGCCAAAATCAAAAGTCAGACACCCAACTGACTGAGCCACCCAGGCACACCTCATTGAGCACATTATTATCTGAAGACCCAGAATCTGAGGTTTCTTTTATACAGTAAAACTATTTCTTCTCCTTCTCTTCCTCCTCCTTCTTTGTCTTCATCATCATCATCAGAGGACAGAGATGTTGCTAACTCTTTGCATTTATTTTTGATTTCTCTAATAAGTGTAAACCATGTCAGTTTTTCTCTTCCCCAACTACATTCAATGCAATCGAAAAGTAGAACAAAATGTCAACACTAGTCAAACTATGGAGACAGCCCAAATGCCCATCAAAGGATGCACGGACAAAGACCCTGCGGTACACATACAATGGAATATTACTCAGCCATCAACAAGATGAAATCTTGCCATTTGCAACGACGTGGATGGAGCTAGAATGTATTATGCTAAGCAAAATAAGTCAATCAGAGGAAGACAAATATCATGATTTCACTCATATCTGGAATCTAAGAAACAAAACAGATGAACATATGGGAAGGGGGAGGAAAGAGAGACGAAAGGAAACAAACCACAAGAGACTCTTAACGACAGAGAATAAACGAAAGGTTGAAGGCAGGTGGTGGGTAGGTGATGTGCTAGATGGGGGCTGGGCATTAAGGAGGGCACTTGTTGCCACGAGCGCTGGGTGTTGTATGTAAATGATGAATCACTGAATTCTACTTTTGAAACCAATATGGCACTGTATATTAACTAACTAAAGTAGAAACAATAATAAAAACTAACAGTAGTTTCCAGTCCTCTCTAATACATTCTTGAGGTAGAATATAATACTCTGGTCCCACAATTAGAAAAATGAAGTACAACAATATATTTCATTATTGCATCATCCTCATCTAGGCGATTCCATCATTCTTTTTAGCATAGTTGGGAATAATTGATGAGCAATGATGAGTCATAATAAAATAAAATAATTCTTATGGTGCTAAAACAGCCAAATGTTTCAAGATACAGGAAAATATAATCTATAAGAATGTACAATGTAACTTAGATTTATAAGAGTTCAATAGACCCACATGGCAATGACAAGATAGAATGTGTTTTATTCAACTTATTTAAAAAGTAAATTCTTTCTTTGTTCTTTTGAAAGCCTCTAAGAAAGAATAAATATCATGGAATGCCAATGCTTTCAAAGAGTAAGAACTGCTCAAAAATAAAACTCAAAACCTTGGAGCCAATCAACTCTAATAATACACCAAAGGTTAAGAACACTTTTTCTCGAATTATGTTAAATGTTAATACCACACGAATTAAACATTTTAAATGTGCGGGGCGCCTGGGTGGCTCGGTCAGTTAAGCATCCGACTTCGGCTCAGGTCACGATCTCCCAGTTCATGGGTGCGAGTCCCATGTCGGGTTCTGTGCCGACAGCTCAGAGCCTGGAACCTGCTTCCGATTCTGTGTCTCCCTCTCCCTCTCACACTCTGTCTCTTTCTCAAAAATAAAGAAATGTTACAAAATGTTAATGTGCATAAAATCATCTATGAAATTAGAAATGTTATTTTAAGTGAAAGATGTAGTAAAATGGGGAATCTCTAGTACTAGAGGTGCTATGAATTGATACAATAGAGGAATTTTATTTTAAAGATGTGTTTACACTTCATTCTCTTTAACTCAGTAATCAAACTTTCTAAAGCTTCATCATGAGAAATGATCTGAAATATTGAGAAAACTGTACGAACGAAAGTTTTTATTGCAGTGACATTTACAGAAGTTAAAACTTAGAAGAGGCCTAAATCTTCAGCACAAGGGGGTAGCCCGTCAAACAGTCTTTTTTTTTTTTTTTTTTTTTTAATTTTTATTTTTATTTTTATTTTTGGGACAGAGAGAGACAGAGCATGAAGGGGCGAGGGGCAGAGAGAGAGGGAGACACAGAATCGGAAACAGGCTCCAGGCTCCGAGCCAGCAGCCCAGAGCCCGACGCGGGGCTCGAACTCACGGACTGCGAGATCGTGACCTGGCTGAAGTCGGACGCTCAACCGACTGCGCCACCCAGGCGCCCCAAACAGTCTTTTAAAATAATGCTCATAAAGACTATCTAGCAATGCGGAATGATACTCATCTTTATTTCAGAAGAAACCTCGCCCACTATCCCTCTCTCCCGGAAGAGCTAACTGCTATGAGGCACATACTCATAGATATTCGCTAAGTATAGCAAATCAAAATACCTAACGACGTTGCGTTATCGCCATACAACCATCCTATTCCAAACCTACTGTTTGTGCACACCCCACTGTGACTGACAGAATCACCCAAACCAAATCACTCAAGTCTACTCTATATACTTCCTGTTCACTCCTACTGTCTAGCAAACAGAAGCCTATTTAATTTAATGGCTAGCATCGTGGGGGAATTCATTTAAGGAAAAAATACACGATGTAAAATTATATGCTATGACAAACTACGCTAAAATGAGTATGTGTGCACACACATGCATACGTATACACAGACTTGGAGGCCGTATCGTGGTAATAGTGGTTACGTGCCAGTGGGAGATTATTTTTCTTAGTTCTAAGTTTGTAAAAAAAAAAAAAAACAAAAAAAAAACTATACTTTGAAATTCAATTCCAGTGAGATGCCAGGAAACCGGTATGATCATATACATTCATTATGGCATCGTAAAATGACCCAATTCTTGTGAACAGCAACATGTGATACACGTCAAAATCCATAAATTTGTTTATACCTTTTACCTAAAAACTCCTACCTTGGGAATTTATCATAAGGAACTAATACAAACGAAAAGAAGCAAAAAGACTGTAGTATTTAAAAACTTAAAGGTGTCTGAAAGTAAAAGAATGGCTAAGAAAATCAAGGTTACATTCTTAAAAAATAGTAGATGTAAAATGCATAGAAAAAAGGAAAACACACAACATAGAAAAAAGGAAATGTTAAGCTAAAAAAGCAGAACACAAATAATGTTGAATAAACAGAGTAAAAGAAAATTGCATTAATTATTTTAACTAACCAAATATTCTCTTCGCCACTACAAAAGGGATGCGTGCGCTGAAAAGTAAGGAAAACTGTTACGTTAAATCACGCAAAGCGCTTTCATTTTGAAAGTGAGTATCCTCTGATGGGGCTTTGAAGATCAGGTTTAAAAACGAAAACATGGAAGGAAAGTAGATACTAAGGGATAATAATTTCACATTTTAAAAAAAGGAAATCTAGTTTCAGAAAAGATAACATAAGGCTTCTGCTAAATGATAAAAGGAATTCTTCTCTGGATACAAAAGTTTCCTTAAGGAAAATAAATATTAAATATGTTCATAGGTGACTGCTCCAACAAAGTTGCACGGAAGCGAAATTATTAACACCGTTGTTATTTTTCTTTCTAAAACAAGCCAGCAATGGTTTTAAGTTGTATGGTTTTTCTTAAGACTTTGAAAATGTTTTTTGGCATTTAATTGGATATTCATTAACACTAACAGAAAAGGAAATAGTGCCACCTACTGAACTTTCGCATTAAAAAAAAGAAATCAGTATTCTTTAGGCTGTGGAACTTGCGGTCCGCAGCAAGAATAAAATGGATGATAATTAAATATTGCCCAGTATATTTGAACATTACTTTTTACTACTAATACTTGATAAAAAATGAATTATAAGTTTAAATTCGTCTGATTGCCCGGATGAGAAATAATTAATGAGTGCTGATTGTGCACATGGCAGTGTATTAGCACAAACAGCAACAATTAAACAACACTATCACATAACATCACAGTGCTCATGACAAAAAAAAAAAAAAAAAAAAAAGAGGGAAATTACTGCTGTAAGATTAGACGCAAATAACTACAGTCAAATATCTAAAATGAGATTCTCGAATACGTCTAAGGGTTAGAAAACGTTGATTCGAAGTTACTATAAACGTAGATCCGTACAACTAAAGTGTTACCGCTAAAAACCAATGCAAGAGACACACAGAAGTGTGAAAGATCACGGCAGAGACCTGGCCCATACACGCTGCATCTCCGCAGGTGTCATTCTCTTCCCCCTCAAAGCTAATGATGAAATGTCCAGTTATGCTACCGCCTTCAGGGTCAGTGACTCCACGCCAGCCGGAACAAGCTCGCCCTGCAGCAGAACGTAGGGAAGCCCCCCTGGCAGAGGGGAGCCGCGCCTGCTCTCTGCCACAGCACTCCACACGCCCGGCCGGGATTCCCACGCTACACAGAACGAGGGTGGACGCCGTCACAAATGTGACTGCACTACAAGTGCTTTCTGTTTCTGGATATAACGGCGTGACCACCATTTTGCTTGGCGCTGAGATCTTCAGGAAAGCGGGTTCGAAGATCCTATTGAAGACCTACCATAGGAGGTAACCTTTTTCTCGTTCATTTGTAACAATCCAAAGTTGGGTACTATTCCCATTTTATAAATGTGGCAACCAGGAGAGAGGAAAAAGTGAGTAGGCAAGCTCCATTTGGAAGTAAAAAAAGAAAAAAAGAATGGCTTCAAATTGTCATACTTCAATGAAATTCCAAGTTATGAATTTTCGGAAGTCAAATATCCTGTGACTAAAGTGAACATCAGGCACCACTGTACAAATGTATCTAACTTCAAGTCCCGAATAATAAACAAAAACTTAATGTTTAATCTTTTAATCAAAAAAACTAATGTTAAGTGTTTTCCAGCAATTTCTGTTCTAAGAACGCAAAGAACATTAATTCAGTATCCTACAAACACAGACAGGGTCATGGTTAAAAATACTCCCTGCATCTGACGTCAATGAAGGGGGAGCCTTTGTACCCCTAGTATGGTGCCTTACTTATGGTGGGAACTCCATAAGTAAACTAGAAATAATAACAGTAAGAAAGTAAATCTAGCCTTTTTTAAAGGAGGTGTATGCACAGCCCTTAACAAGCAACAAAGCATGCCGTGTCTCAGGTTCATGACAGATTATACAGTTTGAACTCTACCCTATCCCTCTTTTTCAAAAATACATGGTTATGTTCGGCCATTGCCGGAGGGATAGGAGATCCATTCTAAATTTTAACTCCTGATCAGGCCCTTCTGTTTAAGACCCGGATATCTGGACTTCCTACCCAGGCTCCCAAGCTTGAAGCCTTGGCTCCTCTCTCTATCATATTCTCCACAGTCTATCACCAAATCCCATCCATCCAAGAGCTCTGGAACCTGCCCCTGCCTCTGCACCTCATGTTCACCAGCCAGAATTCAAGCCCCATCATATTTCCCTTGGATGATTACAACGAGCTCATCAACAACACTCTTTTCCCACAGCCTCCTCTCTCGAGTCTACACTTCTCACCAGAATTTACTGCTCGAAATTGTCCCAGCTTGTCCCAGCTACTGAAAAATATCCATCGATTCCCTCATTCCTTATAGAATACTGGGTAGATATACCATATTATAATTTAAAATCCTACGTAGGGGCGGCTGGGTGGCTCAGTCAGTTGGGCATCTCACTTGGGCTCCGATCATGATCTCATGGTTCGTGAGTTTGAGCCCCGCGTTGGGCTCTGTGCTGACAGCTTGGAGTCTGGAGCCTGCTTCAGATTCTCTCTCTCTCTCTCTCTCTCTCTCTCTCTCTCTCTGCCCCTCCTCTGCTCACACTCTGTCTCTGTCTCAAAAATAAACATTAAAAAAATTAAAAATAAAATAAAAAATAAAATCCTACGTAAATATTAGCCCAATCTTTCCTCCTCCACATAGATTGGAAGCTCTAGGAAGGAAAAGAAGGCCCTTTCTTTTTCATTCACCTCTGTATCTCCAGAAATAAGCAACACGCCTGACATACAGGAGACTGTCCACAACTGCATGAATGAATAAAAAAGTGATTTTGATTCCCCTTTAGTACCAGTGACACAAGATCAGTATATAAGCACTGTAAATGAAGGAAATAGCTTTATTTCACTTTAACAGAAATAGGAAAGCTCTGGGGTGCCTGGGTGGCTCAGTCGGTTAAGCATCAGACTCTTGGTTTCAGCTCAGGTCATGATCTTGGGGCTTTGTGAGTTCGAGCCCTGCATTGGACTCTGGGCTGACAGTGCAGAGCCTGCTTGGGATTCTCTCTCTCTCCCTCGCTCTCTGCCCCTCCCCGACTTGTGCTGTCTCTGTCTCTGTCAAAACAAATAAACTTAAAAAAATTAAAAAAAAAAAAAAAGAAATAGGAAAGGTTTATGTACTTAGAGCAGGTAATTAGTTAAATAAAATGCAATTACTGCACTGTCCTGAGAAGATTCAAATTCAGGAGGGCAAGACAGAATAAATCCTAACTTGTAACTAAAGCACTAACTTTAGGGTCTCACGCCAAGTCAGCCACGGAACATCTATAACCCTGTGCCTGACGACCTCCTTTCCTTAACACACACACATACACACACCTGTTAATGGGGGAAATTTTCCAAAAAAGGTAACTATGGATAAGAGAGATGTTAAACTTCCGGAAATTTTAAAATCTAGGGGAAAAAAAAAAAACCCGCAAAATCTTTTTTGTTGTTGTTGTTCTGGTTGCCTGCAAGGGGAAAATAGGAAGCAAATGTTAAAATACTTAATGTTTCTAAGACATCTTATATGATTATTTTGTTGATTTAGAAACATAAAAACTATTTTACTGTAATATTGGAAATGTGTTCTTATTTTTACAAATCCAGACAGTTTACAGAAAAAAAAAAAAAGCTGAACAAGGGAAGAAAAATTTGACCATGTCCACTATAAATTATAGTCTATCATATCTGGGTATGATGGTACTTTTATTCTTTCTTGAAACGTAAACATGTCTATCTGAGGGATAATTTTACCGGTATGAGTCCACAGCCAGAAATACCCATTATCTTTAAAAACCTACTTTAACCCGGGGCACCCTGGTGGCTCAGTCAGTTAAGCCTCCGACTTCAGCTCAGGTCATGATCTCATGGCTCCTGAGTTCGAGCCCCGCGTCGGGCTCTATGCTGACAGCTCAGAGCCTGGAGCCTGCTTCAGATTCTGCGTCTCCCTCTTTCTCTGACCCTCCCTGCTCATACTCTGTCTCTGTCTCTCTCTCTCAAAAATAAACATTAAAAATTTTTTTAAAAAACCTACTTTAATCTTTATGCTGCAGATAAAAACCATTCCTAAGGGTAACAATAATAAGCAGGAAAAGTACCATGAATAAAAAAATCAAATAAGATATCAAAACATGACTTTTTCTCAAGTAACCAGACTCCAGAGATCAATTTGAAAGGAAAAGAGAAAAAGTTGAAGAGTCACAAGACAAACGTTTCTGTTTTTATACCTATGTTCCGAGAACAATACCAGGGTAACAGATGACGCTGAGACTAAGAAACCTGGGATGTGACTGTCATTTCTGCTACTTAACAGCTGGGTTACTTTGGACAAGCTACGTCTTGACACAGCTTCCCCATCATCCTGAAGAAGCTTCCCGAAAGACGGCAGTAACTTTGTCCGCGTCCTGAATTTACCTCTCAGGCCTCGTCATAGGACTTGAGGTTCACGCGATAAAAGGCGGAATGCAGAATGAGTGTAGGATTTAAAGAGGAAGCAAGACCGGTGGTAAGTTCTCGAGACCAGTAAAACCAATAACACACGAAGCGTGAGGTGGAGATACACGTTACACGGACACCACAGGAGCGTGGCGAGGGAGGGGAGCTCGGAACCAGCCTGAGTAAAGATACGCAGGCCCACAGCTCCTTTGGGGAAATAAAAGCAAGTTTGTGATCCTGGAGATGAAAGCCTGAAGCTATCGGGGGCAAGAAACCACCATGCAAACCGGACAGAAGTCTGATTTCAGAGGCCTTACCTAGGTTTTCACCAAGAGACCTGTGATTTGAACGTCATGGGGAAGTCACCAAGTGTCAGCCCTTGACAACACTTCAGACGCAACCCGCTGGCTCAGCTGCTGTAGAACCAAGGAGAACGAGCAACACAGTGCACCCAGTTAATGGCCCTGGACACACAGGATAAACCTGGCCCAGACCCCTGCCCTCCAGCCCTGCCAGGTGGCAGGGGAAAACAGCTGAGTGTTAAGGGAAGGGCCGTGGCCTACTCGAGGAGGACTCAGACGTGAGGCTGGACTTCGGGGCCAGAAGAAACTCCGCAAGCCCGTCCGCTAAGAAAACCGGCTTGACGATGGTACCTCTCCACTTAGGAGTGTCCGACCCAAGCAGAGATTTCCAGGAACCACAGAAAGAAAGGCCAGGAGCGGGCAGGAAGGGACATCTTATCCATCCACCTTCAATCCCAGTTCTCGTGTAGGACTCGACCCGCGGGCGGTGCCCAGAAGGACGGCACTGAACAAAGTCAGCTAAATCCTAATCGAGCTCTGCTCCCCATCCACGGCGTACCTTGAGGCGATGTAACTTAACGCACCCCTTTTTTGGGCTTTAATTTCTCCTCTGTAAAGTGGGAATGAAACTAGCATCTGCCGTCAGGGGCCGTTTCAAGAAGAAATGAGATGATGCTTACGAATACATCACGGGATATCTAAGATAAATCATCTGAAGGCTGCCTTTATTTTTCTATTTTCAACTAAACCCAAATATTAGTATTTTGGCATCTGAAAAACAGTACAAATGTCCTCATTAACTTTCTTCTATTCATTAAGTGATCCAAACTGTGAGAGAATAAACATCTTTCTCTACATGATTAAAATTTTTTTTAATGTTTATTTTTTTTATTTTTGAGACACAGGGAGACAGAGCACGAGTGGGGGAGGGTCAGAGAGAGAGGAAGACACAGGATCTGAAGCAGGATCCAGGCTCTGGGCTCTCAGCACAGAGCCCGATGCGGGGCTCGAACCCACGAACGGTGAGATCATGACCTGAGCCGAAGTCAGACGCATAACTGACTGAGCCACCCAGGCGCCCCCTCTACACCATTAAAGCTATTTTCACTTCGGATGCAATAAGCCATGGCTCCCCCATCAACATGACTGGTTCTCCTTGAGAAAAAGGGTTGTTCTCTGTGACCGTAAGAGGCAGGAAGCTGACAAAGTGTTTTATGCCGTGGAATAAACTTACTTCTTGTTGAACAGTTTGTTGTGGAAGATAAGGCCAGTTCAGACAAAAGATAAAGGTTTAAACAAAGGAATAAAATTAGCAGGACTGGTTATGGGAAATGAAGAAACAGAATGAGGGAAGGGGTCAAAGACACATTTCGAGCTTGAGTGACGAGGTGTTAGATGTGCCACCAACAGAGAGCATACAAGCGTGGGGGCACCTGGCTGGCTCAGTCGGTTGAGCGTCCCACAGGCTCAGGTGGTGATCTCACGGTTTGCGAGTTTGAGCCCCATGTCGGGCTCGCCGCTGTCAGCGCAGAGCCCGCTTCGGATCCTCTGGCCCCCCAGCCCTCCCTGCCCCTCCCCCACTCGCGCTCTCAAAAATAAACATTTTTAAAAAATAAAGAGTACACGTGTAGTAAGAGTGACATAACGTGTGCAGCCTTTGGCATAGCGATCTGAGGTGCCCGTGGGAAACGTGGAAACGGCCACCTGACAGCTGGAGTCGGAAAGGTGTAGAGTCTGACAGGTGTAGAGTCTGAAAGGTGAAGAGTCTGACAGGTGTAGTAGGGTGCGAGTTTGGGGAGTCATCGTACACAGCTGGTTGTCAAAACCATGAAAGTAGATTAGATCACACACTGAAACCATATAAAGTGAGAAAAGCAATAGGTCAAGAATAAAATTTTAGGAGCACCAACATCTTAGAGGTAGGGGAGCAACATTAGATGAGCCCATGAAAGGCACAGAGACTGAATGTGCCCAGAAGCTGCGATGGGTGTGACTGCTTCCAGGATGGGGACAGGCAGGGGGCGGGGGACAGGAGCCCAGACAAGATCTGCAGAGGCTGCCGGAGGCTGGGCCCAGAGGTTTCAAATCCACCCCTTCACTGCTCCGTCCAGGACAGAGCCTGCGAGAAGAAACCTGCTAGGACCACACCACGACTGAGCAGAAAAGGAAGACTGGCATCACGGAAAAGAGAAGATCCAAATCAGAGCAGTTAAGAAAATCGCAAGTCTCAGAAAGCAAGCTGCCTTTTCTGAGCACTTACACCCAACACCGGAAGAGGGAGCACTGGGGACTTCCTTCCCAACATTCAGAAAAACTACATTCACACACCCCATTTCTATAAGAAAAAGGAGATTAAATCACCAAAACAACATCCCTACAGACGACGAAAGTTCACGAGAAACATCCTCAAAAACCAGATGAAAACACTTATCGTACTATTTTTAAATGGTCTAAAAGACACGAAAGAACATAAATCAAAATTAGAAAAACTAAGAAATGAGGTGACGGAATTCAAGAAAGTAGCTGTGTGGTCTGACAGTGTGTATATGGTGCAATCGTAGGACTGCATGAGCAAAACAAACAGACAAACCCAAATTGGAACCTGTTTCGGTCATCATGAAGGACAGTGTTAGTGTCACCGCCATACGTGTCATCTAGGATACGGGAGAGGAATACTTTGGAATGTTCTGATTATATCCTCTTGTTTCTCCCTGGGAACCAGAGTACTAGTTATGGACAAGAGCATCTACTGACCTGACAGTAAAACACCCCATTGGCCTGAATCTGAGTTGCAAATATCTGCACGAACTCATGAGGCTCCCTACCTGTTCTCCGTCTATCCACATACACCGATACATACATTTTTGAGTATACGTATTTACCTACTGCCTAGAAACAATGACCAGTAGTAACAAGTACTCCTTGTACCCAGATTATGGACTTGAAATACCATTTCTCCCTGGAAAATGATTGCAACTGTGGGACAAGAACATACAAGCTAAGCCGAAAACACTGTGATACGCGAGGCTGCAAGGACGCTACGGAAGGCTACTAGCGTCACGTGAGAAGGATTCAGAAGCCAGAATGAAGAAGCCGCCGCTGGCCAAAGATGGGACAATCGAGCTGCAATACGGGAAGTCTTGGAAAGGAAGAAACCTACCAGGTATGTTTAAAACTGTGAGTTCATAATGATATTTTAAAAAAATAACTAATCGGTCCTCTATGGATGATAAAGGGACCAACTCATTGTCTTGAGAACTGGGTATACAAAATGAAAGAGCATTTCACCTTCAAGCATTTACCTTCCTTTCCCTGGATGAGCTGTACCACCAAGTAACTAAACAGTGAAGGAGGGAAAGGCTTCCCCCATGACATTATTCTACCGAGAGAATGAAATAAAAACGAAGTGATAGCATATCGCTACCTTGCAACTCCTAAGGGATTAATGCTCGCACCGGGCATCAGGCATCAACCGACGCTGCTAACATCGAGCAAGTGAAAACGAGGCGTTATCGGCCTCCTGGCGAAGGAGCACAACAGTCCATGTATCTTGCCCAAAGTATTGAACCGGGGTCTGATTAATCCTCAGATTCTCGCTGCCAGTGCGCAAAAACACGCTGAACTGCGCTATGAGCACACGATCAGCAAAATCCACTGTGGGAAATCGCTCTGGTCAAATGACCCAGATTCCTCAACAAGTAAATGAAACGGTAAGAAAAAGAAAGGGATTTGGCAGGGGCAAGGGTTGGGGGACCTGAAAGATGCAAAGAGACTGAAAAGGCACGTAACATTTTAGGAGGAGGGTGAAGCAATTAACCTAAAGGACCTAGGGACACACATTTCACGGATAAAACTAAAGACAAGCAGGAAGTAATGCCTACAAGGGGTAGCCCAGTGGTCACTTCTGGGGGACGGACGAGGGACTGTGACTGCAGTTGGGCCCACGGGGTTGGGAGGAGCTTGTGGGGTAGCTGGCAGGGTTTCATGTCTTGAACTGGGACATGATTTATTTATTTATTTATTTATTTATTATTATTTTTTTTAACGTTTATTTATTTTTAAAAAAAAAATTTTTTTTTTCAACGTTTATTTATTTTTGGGACAGAGAGAGACAGAGCATGAACGGGGGAGGGGCAGAGAGAGAGGGAGACACAGAATCGGAAACAGGCTCCAGGCTCTGAGCCATCAGCCCAGAGCCCGACGCGGGGCTCAAACTCACGGACCGTGAGATCGTGACCTGGCTGAAGTCGGACGCTTAACCGACTGCGCCACCCAGGCGCCCCACGTTTATTTATTTTTGAGACAGTGAGAGACAGAGTGTGAACAGGGGAGGGGCAGAGAGAGAGGGAGACACAGAATCTGAAACAGGCTCCAGGCTCTGAGCCATCAGCACAGAGCCCGACGAGGGGCTCAAACTCACGGACCGTGAGATCATGACCTGAGCCGAAGTCAGACGCTTAACCGACCAAGCCACCCAGGCGCCCTGAACTGGGACATGATTTAAAAGGTATTTGCCTTACAATAATTCATGAAGCTACCTCTCCTCCCAAAAAAGAGCAGGTAGGACAAACAATTTCATTTAGGTCAGGCATTTAGGTAGTAATTGGTGATCTCAGTGAAGGCTGTTTCAAGAAAGGGATGGGAGCAGAAGTCAGACTCCAGCAGCTTGAGAAATAAATGGTAGGTGTCAGACGCAGAATTTTGACTTAAGGAGTCACAACGTCTCACGTGAAAAGATCTAGAAGGATTCATGCTTGTTAAACAAGATTACTCTTGGGAAACGGGAGTATAAGGGAACTGAGCAGGACCTTTTATTATAAACTTAATACACTTGGTTGGAGTGCCTGGGTGCCTCGGTTGGTTGAGCGCCTGACTCTTGATTTTGGCTCAGGTCACGATCTCACGGTTTATGGGTTTGGGCCCCGAGTCGGGCTCTGTGCTGGAGGAGCAGAGCCTGCTTAGGATTCTTTCTCTCCCCCCCACCCCCCACCTCTGTTCCACCCCTGCAAGAATGCTCTCTCTCGCTCTCTCTCTCTCTCTCAAAATAAATAAATAAATAAATAAATAAACAAACATTTTTTAAAAAACCCTTTAATATACTTGGGCAATAGTTAATTTTTCAACACATTTGTTACTTTTGTTAATTATTTTAAACTTGTAAACGTTATTTTTTAAAAGGACTTCATACTAAAACCAGGCACCTCTGGGGAAGAAGAGACACATCAAAAGGGCTCCAAATAATTTCTGCGGAAGAGTTTCATGGATGGAGATACTCCACCTTCAGGGAGGGGCATATAACTCCCAACTCCTTATGTGTGGGCTGCACAGGGCAACTTCTTGCCAAAGAGGACAGCATGGGGTGGGGAGTAACTTCAAGGGGAGAAACTGCACAGACACTACCTCGGCCAGGTGATCAAGGTCAACGCTGACACTGATAAATCATGTCCACAGTGATACAGTGTAATGACAATGGAGTCTTCCTCTCCAAAACTAGTAACCCAGTCTGATCATGAGAAACACCTCGAATTCCAATAAAGGGGCATCCTATAATATATCTGACTGGTACTCCTCGAAACGGTCAGGGTCATCGAAAACAGGGAAAGTCTAAGAAAGTCACAGCCAACAAGAGCCAACAAGACATGACAATAAAATAATGGGTATCCCGGATGGGGGCCCTGGCACATAAAAAGGACGTTAGGTAAAAACTAAAGATAATGGATTTTAGTTAAGAATAATGTATCAATACTGGCTCATTGATTATAACAAATGTAGCACACTAACGTAAGAATAATAACAGGGGAGGGGCGCCTGGGTGGTCGCTTAAGTGTCCGACTCTCGATTTTGGCTCAGGTCATGATCTCACAGTTCACGGGATCAAGCCCTGCACTGGGCTCTGTGCTGACAGCGTGGAGCCTGCTTGGGACTCTCTCTCCCTCCCCCTCCCCCACTCGCGTGTGCACACACATGCACACACACCCCCCAGTCAAAATAAATAAATAAATAAACATTAAAAAATAACAGGGGAAACTGGGTATAGGATATAAGGGAACTCTGTCCGTATCTTCTCAATTTTTAGGTAAATGTAAGACTATTCTAAAGAATAAAGTTGGGGTGCCTGGGTGGCTCAGTCGGTTAAGCGTCCGACTTCGGCTCAGGTCATGATCTCATGGTCCCTGAGTTCGAGCCCCGCGTCGGGCTCTGTGCTGACAGCTCAGAGCCTGGAGCCTGCTTCGGATTCTGTGTCTCCCTCTCTCTCTGACCCTCCCCTGTTCATGCTCTGTCTCTCTCTGTCTCAAAAATAAATAAAAAACATTAAAAAAAAAAAAAAAAAGAATAAAGTCGACTTAGAAATTTTTAAAAATAGAAACCCTAAAAGCGGCAACGGTATAGTATCTTTACCAAGTTTAAGTTCAGATGGATACGTTTCTTGCCATAAGCAAAGCCCAGTAAATTGTTTCCATTTCTCCTGTCGTCACACAGGTATGAGGAATCCATCAACAGACCACCTAGAAGACTCTCACAGACCAGCTGATCTAGTCACCGCACTCAGAACCCAACAACGACTCCGGCAGAAGATGCTATTTTCAGACGCTGCTCAGCACACCAGAACAGGGAGCAAAAAGTACGTTACTCATGTGAATCTGCAAATGTGTATGGCAAGCGGAGGAGAGAATGTTCTTGGATAAAACACAGGTACCGGCCATCAGAACTGTAACAGTCCAAGCGCAGTGTGCATTTAAAAAACATTTTCAAAGCGGTCTCATTTCTAAACATCGAACTGGATACAGCAGGCAAAAACTCCCTCCGTATCATCTCCTCCTGCATCATCTCCGTGCCACGGTCCACTCGCTCCTCAGCCAGGCATCCACCCCGGCCTAGCTCTCAGGTGTGCATTCCCTCGGCCCCTAAGCCCATGGTGAACACTATTCTAGATTTATCCTGATTGCAGACTCACTTCACAAATGTGGATCGGATTTCACCTGCAAACTGCTTAAGAGTCAGGAAGGTGAAATGGGAAGAGAGCTCACGCTGCTGCGTCTGTGTCTCATGTCCGATTCTATACAAATGACTCACAGAACCTGTCACTTAATCCTCACGAGCGTCCACGAGGTAGATATTCCTAAGCCTATTTTACAGATGATGAACGGAAAGTTCCGAAAGGCACGGCGACCTGGTAAGACGATAAACTCAATGAGCAGCTGGGTGGCTCCCCGGGGCCCACGATGTCCGTACCGGCACCTGTCCCTACCCCTCGCCAGAGCACCCCCGCCGCGGCAGGGTGGTGCTTCTCCGCCACGAGCCAAGTCGAAGGGTCAGTAAGTGGGTCGTCTCCTGACAGTACTTTGCTAATGATATTTTACGACCAAAGTCTGGCCCTGTCTGTGGCTCTCAAGGAAAACAAACAACCTGGTGAACAAGCATTATCATCCCAGGTGTGATAATAACGATCCCACCCTCTGCACCGCGAACCAGAATACTAGGGGCTTTCTAACAGGCTGTACCCGTGGGGAAAAGAAAGATTTCAGATTGTAAATGATTTATTAAATTGACTTGGGAGGCTATATTAAAAAATGGTAACTCTAGGACTGCATTTTATACCCCTTCCCTGAACAGGAGGAAAAGGTTTGATAAGCATCTTATGGTCCTGCCTGTCACTTATTGCAACCTTACGAACCATATGCATACCTTATGAATCAGCAGTATTTCTGCTCCTTGGAGAGTGTGTAATTGTTGTCAGCTGAAAAGGGAGTGTTCAAGGCTTATGCTATTTCTTCTTAAAATGTTTATAATTTCTTTTGCCTAAAACTTCAAATGAAGTAAGATTCTCTTCTTGCTTCAAATGATCCAGAAGAGAAACTCAAAAATTTACTGCAGTAATTTCAGATCGAAGTCAGTATCTAAAATCCCTAACCACGAATCTCCTTGTGTATCCTTTGCATGCTATGAAAATAAAACAAGTGGGACTAAGTACTTAAGAGTTGACTGTTATCAAAGTTCTGAGCTTAATTTTCAGTAGTGAGCTTGATAGGACTTATTACATTATTAAAAATGACTCAGTAACTCTCTAAGTGAATAAACGCAGGTTCTGCACAGACCAACGAAGAGCCTGAATCATGGATTAAGATAAATCAAACGTCCATCTGAGTCCACATTCTGTAAAAGGCCAGAAGAAACATTAAGCGATTTATTAAATAGGAGGTATAAGAGGAGACAGAAAGATACGTAAACCACAAAATGGATTTAGAAAGCTCCAAAAGGCACAGAGAAAATGGACGAGAATGTTTTAAACAGAGAAGATAGTAGCTCCTGTTCAGAAACAGGCCAGCTGAGCGTGCACGAAGTCCTGGCTGGCCAACCTTACCACGGATCCCCTGGTATGAAATCCATGATCACCCATCGTCCAGACAATCGCTAAGTACCAGCTACTTAGGCCAGCGCCGCTCCGTTAGTCTCCTCCTGTGTGACACGTTAACTTCTCTCCCAGCGCTGGATTACTGTTCATGTTTTCTGAGCACAATTCCAAAGTCTGTACTTTGTGTACTTCTAAGTGGCCTTTCCGCTAAAAAATTTCGGAGCCACTCAAAGATGACTCTTAAAGCACAAGAGGGCACATCATGGACTAACAGCGCTGCTTTCACGAAGATGTCTAGGATGCTTAATCAATCACAATGAGTGACAACAGCAAAGAAGGAAATTCCAGGCCTCCTTGATATTCACATCTGGAAGTGAAAATGGAACCCTCTGCAATCCAGCTACTAACCGGGCCTCTGCCCAAGAAACCCTCTTTTGATAACGTTGATACTGAAATGCATTTGTTATATTTTTAAAATAAACAAATATATGCTTAGAGAAGTTGTAACAAAGACAGGCTTCTGAGATCAAAGACGCTGCCATAGGGAATGAGGGGTTTACAAGGACAGACTTTCCACGGGGGTTATAAAGAGTAAGATTCAAATACAAATAAATTCAAAGGTGAGGAGGAGACAGAATCTTAAACAGTTACTGAGGGAAGCTGGGATGACTGAGATGCATGTGTACATTTCTAAGTTCAAGATTTAACTCAGTTCGAGAACATGTATGGAAGGCACGCTTTGTGTGATACTGATTCCGGTGAAACTGATTCCTGCTTTCAGTGGGTATTAAATCCCCAAGACCATGTGGTGGAGACGTACTAAGCTGACAAGCAAAGTCAACTTCCCAAGCAACTCTTATCAGAAAACTATGACACCTCCCAGGGCACCTGGCTGGCTCAGTCGGTTAAGTGTCTAATTCTTGATTTTGGCTCAGGTCACGAGCTCATGGTTTGTGGGTTCGAGCCCGGGGAGGGGCTCTGTGGACAGAGCTGTCCGCTGTCTGAGGACAGCGAGGAGGCTGCTTGGGATTCTCTCTCTTCCCCTCTCTCTCTCCCCCTCCCCTGCTCGTGCTCTTTCTCTCCCTCTGGAAATAAACAAAAACTCTGAAAGAAAGAGACAGAAAGAGAGAAAGAGAGACAGAAAGAAAAGGAGAAAGAAAGAAAAGTATGATACCTCCCTATCCAAATTTTCACACGGCCGCAGCTAGCAGCAAGCACAGATATGCTGCTTCATTCTCCACGCATTTAATTACGGCACCCGCGCTCGTCGGTAGGGCCGCCGCACCCAAGATCCAGAGTATGTGATGATGACATACCAGCCCACGATAAATCTCTACAGTGGAGGGCCAGTTTTTGCCCAGTTCTTCAAATGAGGCAACACTGACACACAGATTGTCAAACAGTTTAAAGCTAGCCCTGAAACAAATGGGGAACACTCCAGAATGCCATTGACGTGGAATAGGAGATTACGAGAAGTGAACTGTAAGAAAGTGGAACCTTAGGGCATTGCTGGTGGCAGGTAAAGTGGTATAAATGTAAGGGTAAAAAGGGAATGAACTGCAACTTTTCCATTTTTACAAGAAACAGTATTGCGTATCGATCGACCTGCACGAGACCACGAACTACTTACGTATCTCTTCAGAACCTCAGTGAGCCTACACGATCAACATGTAAAACCACGCAGGGGAGAAGGGGCTCTGCGATGATCAACTAGTCTGCCTCATTAGCTGTTACGCTTTTTAATCAAAAATTTCATACAGCCAAACAACACACACCTCTACTCATCGTTTAAAAATGGAGCTGACGCTGCGTAACACTAGTGAATATGCACTCACTTCACTGTTCCCAGTATCATCCAACTCACATTTACGAAAATGAGGCGAGGAAAAGAACCGCCCCAATTTTCCTTTCTGTTGCAGAGGTTTTCTGACTTATTTAATACCCCGTTCCCATACAATGCATCTACTGAGAAGCTTCTCTCTGGGATCACATTCTGTTCTTCCCTACTTAAAATTTACGGAGGAAATAAACGCCTCATTAGACATAACCTTGCCTGTGCCATGGCTCTCCCTCATACCGCCAGTGCAAGTGTCTGTTGGCTTAAATGTCAGACCAATTTGTAAATAACCTTAAAATATTTTGATTACATTTCTAGAATTTATACGCTGGCATAGCATTTTATGGAATTCAGTCAGGAAAACTAGGAAGACTAAAAACCCACCAAGATAGTTAACAAATGTAGGAGTAAGAAACAAACAAGAAATCACAAACCTTCTTGTGAAGACACAATGGGTGGCATGTAATCAGGAATGTATTCTTTTCTTTCCTCTGCATCTTTACTTCCGGGTTGAGGAAATTGAAGTACATTGTTCTTACTGACAGGAAATGAAGGAATTTGATGTGGGAAAGTGACAGGTTCAATATTGTGAATATAGTCTTCTAGTTCATGAAGACTAACCCCCATAAGCTGGAAAGCTTCGCTGACATCATCCAAAATTGGGTCTGTTCGGCCATCTGGAACAAAGTCAAAAGCCACGCAAATTATTTCAAGAAAATTCCACGAGTATTGTTTTTTAAATATCAAGAAAAAGTATTACGTTCATATGTATCTCAGAGTCAAACACAGTACATATATTTAAGAGTTTTGGGAAAGAATTTAATAGATTTTAAAGAAAACCTCATACTGTTTACAGAAAGGTGATTCCTAAAGTCAGCTTGAAATCTGATCTGACCGCCAGATAATTCATTCTAACAGTCAGCTAGCACAGAATACATCATCGGAAGCAGTTGACGGGGGAACAGTGGCTGACAAAATGCAAATGCTCAGTAAATGTTACTATTTTTCATCGAACTAGCACCCCGGGCCAAGTAGATGTCCACTACGCTTTCACCACTGTTCACTGATGCCTCTCTGGAACCCAGCACAGTGGCCGGCATATAGTTGGCGCACAGTAAGTATTTGTGGGATGAACTACCCTGGTTCCTCCCCTCCCATCCCGGGGGTCACTGTCTCCGGTTTCAGCGACCCACAGTCCCAGCGGTCCGGAAGCAGATGCTCGTCCTCCTGACTTATCATCAGAAGGTCAGGAATAGGCCCACCCCTACTACAATACCTACGTCGTTCGCCTCACTGCTCCGCATCACGGACAGATTTTATCAGCTCACATCACAAGAAGGGTGGGCACAGTACATTCAGATACTTTGAGGGACAGAAAAAGATCACTCACATAACGTTTGGTGCAATATACTGTTATAACTGTTCTAATTATTATTGGTTATTGTTGTTATTCTTTTAATGTGTCTAATTCATAAATTAAACTTCATCACAGATATGTAGGTACAGGAAAAAAAAAAACCCCAACATAGTATATACATAGGGTTCTGTACCATTCATGGTTTTAGGCATTCGTGGTTTTAGGGGTTCTTGGGATGTATCCCCCATGGAGGAGGGGAGACCACTGTTTGCCACTGAGTCAAGTTTTTAAATCCAAGAGAATTTACAGAAAACACTTACATCATAAAGATAATTTATATATACAATTTAAATGTCATTAGAAGACAAGATACAAAGTTCAGGTGAGGTTCACTTTACAAAAGTGGTTTGTTGATTTATTTATTTTTTTATTTTTACTGAAATCTATGATCACTTCAAACTCAGTATGTCTGAACTTACATCATGCTGTAAAATGAAAGTAACCCAAAGTTCATAAAAATTTAGACACATGCTTGCTCGTGCCTACGAGAAAAGTTCCGGAAGGATATGCGTCCAACCATTAACAGCTGAAGGGGCTGAGCGCCGGGGCACAGGGGGAAGCGGGAGACTTTCCCTTCTGACCTCAAACACTTCTGTAGTCTCTGAATTCCGCTACAGGTAGGGGTTAGTTACTCCCATGATGCAGAAAACAGAAGGGATAAATAAAATCAATATTCATTCTTCCTCTTGACGACATGGTTAAGATGAGCTAAGAGAATAGTCCTTCTATTCCCATGAAAAGCTTTCTTCTCCTCAGTCCAGAAAAAAACGAACATCTTGAATTCGTCCATATGCTTCGCAATTTCAACCCAGGGCCTTTCGGTTCTCCCCCCTCCCCCCCCCAACCCATTTTGGGCCACGGATTTCAGAACTTTTTCTGTATCTCTATTCCTACCATCGCCCTCTCATTCAGCTTCCAGTTCTCGTCACTGGAGTCTCTCTTGCACCTTGCACTCAGTGAGAGCGCCGTCTTCTTAAAAGACCGCTCTTACCACACCGTTTCCGTCCTCGGAAGCATGTAGTGCTTCCCACCAACGTCTTCATTCCCTCACCGTCCCTCCCAAAGCGGATCTCACTCCGCTGTCCATTTTCCTGTAACACCTTCCTAGTGAACCGGCGGCACGTGTCAGGCTGGCCACCTCCCTGGCCCCCCCCATCACACTCCATCCGACCTGGATGTCCCAGGTTATGCTCTTCTCTGGCCTGGCGTCTGCTCCACTCCAAATCACAGCCTTCCCGGAAGTAATCCTGCCCCAGCCCACGGCCCACGCCCACCTCTCCTTCACCTCAGTCCCTTTGCGTTCACTGCCCATACCAGGCAATTGGTGAGTGACAAGTGCTAGTCCCGAAGGGTCATTCCGAAATATTCAGCACCTACTTTCAGTGCACACGCACGTACTTAATCCATAATACAACGCACGGAGAAACATCTGCCCTGCGTGCTTTCAGAAATCATTACCTTAGGGAAATTTTAAAATGCATTATTCGTTGAATTAATGGCAACTTCCGATACTTGCTGTAACTTGAGAGTCATTTTTTAAAAAGGAGCGAACACCACCAGTTTGTTTTGTTCACAGTCTGCACCCCTGTCCCCACCTTGTGGGCAGGGGCTGTGCCTTAGAACATCCAGGTCTGCAACGCAGCGCTCAGTTCTTAGCGGTCCTCAGTCAGTGTTGTCAAAAAGACAAAGAGGAGTTAGAGGATTTAAAGAATACAAGACTCCATAGTGGTAACTGGAGGACAAAATTTGAGTTTAAAACTAGCACAGCGTAGGAAAAAGAACCTAACAAAAAGTCTGTAACTAATAAATATACCAGGGATCAGCATTGCTAATAAGCCACAAAACCATGATGGAGGATAATGAACCTGATAGTCACATTCTCACTAAAAGCAAGGAAACTGACTACACAAACCGGGTAATTAGAAAAGGGGTTGACATTAACACAGGACAACGATCACTTGGTGACCGAGGAATACCTGGTTCCTTACAATGCCAGCGCATGTTCTGGTTCTGTGTAGAAGGCAGGAAAGGCAGCTATGTATTCAGGGGATATTTTCATCACCCCAAAATACAGAACATCTGCCCTTATTTAGGGAACTTGGTAGCCAAAACTTAAGCTGGACTCCGCGTGACCGCAACAGTAGTCTCGCGGACCATGGAGAAGGGAGGGAGGGAAAAGAAGCGAAAGCCAGGAGAGTATTGTGCTGGCGGAGTATTGTCAAGACATGGGTGAAAGAGAGTTATTACTTCGCGGTTCCAAATTTAGATGAGAGGGATCAGTGAAATCAGGCATTCCCAAAATACATTACTTTGGAACTCAAAAAGTCAGGTGACTAAATAGCTATTATGGTAGTAGGTTATCAGTTCATTCACTTATTTCCTGGGTGCCTAGTAAATTATGGCACCATACTAGGTTCGAGAACACAGATGCAATAAATTTGTCGCCTGGGGAGAGGAAAGGAAAGGGTGAGAGAGAGAGAGAGACACAGAGAGAGACATGGATGATTACAAAGCAAGATGTTAACACACCGGAGTATGCACAGAATTATGGGAGCAGATGACATGAGTTTCTTAAATCGTGAGTGAGTCTCAAAACACAAGTAGTACTACTGGGGGGCCAGAGGCGGGGGGTGAAGGACACTCTAGGAAGCCGCACGTGTCTATATAGGAACGGATAGCTTAAAACGGTTTTGGATGAGGCCGGTGGCTCAGCACGGTTGAGATTAGGATAGCAGCAGATAAGAAAAAGCTGGCTCACAGAGAAAACCACGTGCTGCTGAAGAGTTTTATTAGATTTTCAGCCCGTAACCGAAGGAATACCAATTAAAATATTTTTAAGAATGACACCCGTAGAGGCATCTGGGTGGCTCAGTCGGTTAAGCGGCCGACTTCGGCTCAAGTCATGATCTCGCGGTCCGTGAGTTCGAGCCCCGCGTCGGGCTCTGTGCTGACGGCTCGGAGCCTGGAGCCTGTTTCGGATTCTGCGTCTCCCTCTCTCTGACCCTCCCCCGTTCATGCTCTGTCTCTCCCTGTCTCAAAAATAAATAAAACGTTAAAAAAAAAAAAATGACACGTGCAGATGTGTGTTGGGGACGGCTTGTTGCGGTCGTACCGTGGAAGCTGGAATGGAATCTGGGGCCTAAGAAGCAAAGCGTGTCTGCGGGTCTCAATCCTCCAGTCTCAGAAGGAACCTCCTTGAGAAAGCACAACATCCCAGGGAACGCGTCACTCAGTTCTCCAGCTTACCACTTTGGGTAGTGACCTGAAATTGAAGTGACTGGTACTTGCCCCTACGCACACACTTCACTTCCCATCAGTGCGACGTGGTTTCTGTTAAATACTCCGAATTATTAAACGCCATCAGCTATAAATACTGCCAGACACTCACTTAAAAAAAAAATAAACAAACACTGCAGCCCAGACTATCTGGGGACCCTTGTAAATCGCCTGCGTTCCCTCTACCCCACTTGGATAACCACTGACCTAAAAACATAAAGGAGGAAATCGATGAGTAACGGAGAAGTCAGTGAAAGTTAATCTAAGTGAAACTGACAAAGGTGGCCTTGGGAAAGCGAGCGCAGAGATGCTCTCTATGAAACGGGCAGATGCAGAAAGGAGAGGCAGTGTCCCCAACGGAGCAGAGCTGTCAACGAGTATGTGTTGTTATGAGCTGAAGAATGGCTAGCCTTGTAAGAAACGGCCGGTAGACGGAGCGCCTGTGACAACTAGTTGTAGTAGTTTGCGGGCAAGGGAGGAGAAGGACCAAAGTAAAGGAGGCTGCGAGGCATTCTGGAGGTGGTTCTACACGCAGCAAAAACGAGACGGTGAGGAAAAGACCGATGCTTGTTTCCGATCAGAGAGGAGGTGAGGGAGGGTGTGGAGCTGAGAGCGGGGACAGGGGTCCCGGGCTGGAGGCGGGAAGTTAGTGGATGAGGGAGAGGCACCAGAGCGATGACTGGAGTTTCCAGGGGCAGCGGAACCCGAGGGGCGTCAGAGGCCCGAGAAAACACCCGATCTCGGGGTAGGGGGACAAGGACGAACACCTCGGAGACGCTGAGATAGAGAAGGGAAGACCGGAGGTGTCACTCGTGACTGGCCAGAGGCAGCCCTCCCGCACCCAGCCCGGTACTCACACAGCTCAGAGTACCGATGGCAGCCCCGTCCCAACTGCTGCAGATAGCGCTGCAGCACGTCCGTGAGGAGGTGGCAGGCGCTGAGTTGCACCGAGTCCCAGCCCAGCGCCTGGCAGATCTGCGCCACCGAGACCCTCAACAACGACCTGGAGTAACTCTCGCACATCCCGCTCCGTGGACTCCACCGCAGCCCTTGCTGCCACTCTCTCCACCCCCACCGCCTAACCTTAGCAGAGCCCTCGATTCATCCTCTAGGGCCCCCGCGGCGGGGAAATCGTCCCCCCGACCCCTGGCGACCACCTCAAAGCGCCAGCAGCACGGAGCGCGCCAGCCTGAGAGCCGCCATTTTGGACTCGCTCCGCCTCCCGCTGGACGGTCGCCGGGGCGAGGCAGCACTAGTCGAATGCTGAGCGCGCCAATGAGGAAGCTCCGCCCTGTTGGAGCAGAGCGATGGTGTCGGGAGCGACTGTCGGGCCTGGGAGGATGCAGGAAACGGCTCGGGCTGAGCGCAGGTGGAGGAGGCGCCCGAGGAGGCAGGTGCTTGGGGCCTTCCCGGGTGGGCTCGCTTGGAGGGGAAGGGAGAGGGGACGGTCAGTGGTTTCGGGGCGAAAGAGGTACTCAGGAGAGGAAATTGAAATCCGAGTGTTAGAGAGAAGTGGGAAGCCGAGAGGTTGTGAGTGCAGCAGGGGCGGGATTTGGAGCGTGGGAACTGAAGTGCTCCCCCAAATGCAGATCTGATCCGATCTGATCTTGCCTGTGCTGCTGCTGACCACTGTACAGGCTAAATGAAGTCCCTGCTGCTCAGAGATTAGAGTCAGGCGAGCGAGACTCTAGCGTCGGTGCAAAATTTTGGAGAGCACCAGAAAACTGAAGATCAGTCATATTTTAATATAGTATTTTTTAAAAAGCCAAACGACTGCCCCCCGCCCCCCCCCCCCGAATTCCTGCATCACTCGCCTCATTCTCATCCCACCCCTGGGTCCAGTACAACTCAATTGCCTACACAGTCTGAACAAGTACCTTAAATCGATGAAGCAGAGATTGGGGGAGAGACTGGGGATATTGTTGCCTACCCCAGACCCTTCTCTCAGCCCCAGCCAAGTGTTTGCCCTATCTCTTCAAATTGCCACAAATCGAGACTTTGTGATAAATATCTCGAGTTGTAAATGTTAGGTATACGTGTCTAAAGTTTTAATTTGCAAGCCAAACGAATCCCACAGCGAAGCCAGATTCAGCCTGTGGGTAGCCAATTGTAATGGCTGATCCAATGGCCTCTTAAATATGCCCTTTTGTGCTCCCCACCCACTTCAAGCTTCTGGAGTGTTCCTTCCTCCCTTCCCCTCATCTCCTCTGTATTTCTCTGTGAGTTTCTTTATTCTTATACCTGGCACAGTGGATTTAGTATTTGAGTTTATGCACCTTTCCCAGTAAATTGTGTTTCTGAGTGGTTCTACATTCTCCCTACAGGGAATATTCCAGAACTTTGAACGTAATGGATACTCGATTTTTAAAAGTCTTGAAAACACAGTCGAGCCAAAATGTGGTGCTTCAGCCAAATGACAGTTCTGCAGAGAACTGCTCGGTGGCAGGGTGCCTGTAATACCTTTTCACCGACACTTACGTCTTCAAGATTATCAGGGACCTTTTGGATACTAACTCTATGGGACACTTTGAAGTCCCATACTTGGCTTGAGGGCCTTACTTGACCATTTTGTAGCCATTTGATAGTGCTGGACACTACTTTAATTTTGAAACTCTCTTCTACCTTGGATTTCACAACACCTTGCTCTCTTGCTGACCCTCCAGAAGTATTGAAATTCTGGATACTCCTCTACATCTCTGTGTTAGACCCCTCTTCATTTGCCTCTGTGTGTGTGTGTGTGTTCAACTCCTTAATCTTTTATTTCAGAAAATTTCAAACTACAGAAAAGTCTAAGCACAGGTATATACTTCACCTAGAGTCATCAGTTGTTAATGTTTTGTTACATTCACTATATACAGGTACACACATACTTTTCTTTTTTCAGAACAGTTTGAAAATAAGTTGCAAACATCATCACACTCAGTCCAGAAACACTTCAGCTTTTATCTCTGCAAGGCAAGGACATTCCCCTACGTACCCATATGTCACAGGTTCAGTGCTTCAGGAAGTCATTTCTGAGTGGAGGTCAGCCGGCAGGTTTATTAAGGAGTGCTCCTGGGATCATCCCCTGTGCAAGGGGAGGGGATTGCAATCACGTTCAGGGCCAATCCCAGGGGAATTCTAACACTGGGTTGGTGTTTCAGATCTGTCATGAGTTGGCACAAGGGGGCTGGGTCTTCACGTTCCCATGTTGATAAGTTATTGTATGAGGGCTGCCCGGGAAAGGGTGTGTGGTCTTGGGCAAACGTGTTCTCTGCACCTGAGGCAATTCAGGGAAAGCTCAAGTCCTTCATTCCTGCGGGGATCTGAGCAGCACATAAGATTCAGTCCTGTCTTGTCCTATATGTTCGGGCTACCATAACAAAATACTACAGGGTGGGTAACTTACAAACAACGAAAATTGATTTCTCACAGTTCTAGAGGCTGCAAGTCGGAGCTCAGGGTGCAGGCACGGTTTTCTTCTGGGTGGCAGACTTGTGGGATCTTTCCAAGGTGGCCGGGGCAGGGGAGCTCTGTGGATCTCGTTTATAATTGCACTAATCCCATTCCGGAGGGCTTCACCGTCATGACCTCATCACCTCCTAAACGCCCCACCTTCTGACACCATAATGAGCATAACGATATCCAGCGTGTGAGTCTGGGGGCAGCACAAACATTCAGGCCGTAGCCACTTTGTGCTGGGAGATCCACTTCTTGGTGTAAGCGTGAGGAAGTCCCCCAGGGTACCGGAAGGCCTCTTTTCCTAGGAAAAACGTAAAAGAGGAAGGACGGAAGGCAAGTCACAGCCCCTACTGCCACAGCAGTGCCCCGTGGTACTTACCGATGTCCTCCTCTACCGTCTGTTCTCCATTCTCATGCCTTCAGCTGACGCCACTCCTGGACTTGGCTTTCCTAGCGGCATGACCCAGACCGTCATCTGCAAGAGGTCTGAGCCCCTTGTTTCCACGCTCTTTTCAGACAGTGCCTGCTTAACCTGTCCGTGGCCCATCGACAGTGGGCAAGAGAGAGTACCAAGAGGCACCCAACCAGACCACTTGGGTGCCAGACATTCCTCCTTGCTGCCCACCGTGTGCCTGCAGTGTGGCCTCCTGATGACCAGGGTCAGTTACTCTCACCTGCACGACTTCTCTCTCTGCGTGCCGGCCCCTCTGTCGCTCAAGTGCCCGGCTGGCAACTGTAGCTAATATTTCGGTGGGACTCCTGCTGTGTCCCATGGTGAGGGCATGCCCCCTTTTACAAATTAGAACTATCAACCTGGAGCAGCCAGAGTTGCAGGGACAAGAACAGTTTCCCAGGTGGGTCACTGAAAGAGGTTTTTTTTTTTTTTTTTTAAATTTTTTTTTTATACATTTTTATTTATTTTTGAGACAGAGAGAGACAGAGCATGAACGGGGGAGGGTCACAGAGAGAGGGAGACACAGAATCTGAAACAGGCTCCAGGCTCTGAGCGGTCAGCACAGAGCCCGACACGGGGCTCGAACTCACGGACTGTGAGATCATGACCTGAGCCGAAGTCGGACACTCAACCGACCGAGCCACCCAGGTGCCCCAAAAGAGTTTTATTCGTAGGGGCCAAACTGTCAAAATGATGCATGGAGTTAACAATGGAGATCACTGGCCCTGCATTCTTTCGGGGCCTTAAGGATGCCACTGATTTCTGCCTTCCCCTTCCCCCGGAGCTGCAGGGCCGATCTCAAAAGGTTGTTTCAGCCTTCCCGCTACCACAGTTGTGACGCCACAGGCCAAGGAACCGGTGTGGAGGTTGTGCCCACCTCCCTTGACGTCTAATCTAACTACACATTGAAGAATCAGGGAATTGACCGTTGATGGGGTCCATCAACCCCGGGACCCAATACTTCATTTATTATTGGGCCTCGTCTGCCCCCACTCTGACAGAGGCCCACAGTGACTCTGCATCTCCTGGTTTCGGCCTCAGCTCAGTCCCCGTGTTCAGCAGTCCTCAAAAGGTTTGAGTATTCCCTTTCTCCAGCAGACAGTTCCTTGCGTAAATGGCTGTCGGTTCCTTTGCGGGAGGAGTTGGGGAATCCTCATCCTCTCCATTTGGTGTTGGCAGGGTTTTGCCTCCCGCAGACTCCACAGTCTCAGGCTGAAAATGGCCTCCGTGCCGGACGTTGGCCAAGGAATCATGGCTGCTCTTCAGGGCGACTGTCCTCGGCCACCTGATTATCGCCCTCGGCCACCTGATTATCTATCCGTGAATTCCTTTGATGGTACAGATTGAGGACTAACCCACCGGGGCTGCCCATCTGTTTCACCCACCGGTGTTCTGTGAACCATCTCTAAAGCTCACCAGGTGAACCTTCCTCCCCGACCCCTCGACTCGTTCACAATATGCATAAGCACAGCCCTGTTGTGTCCACATTGCTTGAATATCTGAACGCCGACACATCATGCCAGCTTGTTTCTACTTTATGCCACCCCAGTTCGCTGCTGGTAAGAGTTTTACAACCTGCGCGTTCCCAAACTACCTACTTTGTGCCAGGGGCTTTTTGTGCTCCAGCTGCTATCAGTGCGGAGGTCTTCGTGGCCAGCCTGGTGGCCGATCCAGCTCCTAACTCCTGTCTTGGTATCCCCTCCCCCAACCCCTTCCAGTACAAACTGCCCCAAGTGGGACTTTCCAGGAAGCAGCCACCAAGGTGCAGATTGCTCTGTAGGAGTGCTCTTGGGATCGGGACCTGGGAGGGGAAGAAGGTAGGGTTGGGGGAAGAGAGAGAGACATTGTCTGAGTTCAGGCAAGGCAGACTGGCTTTGTACTCCCACACTGAGCAGACACTGGGTGTGGGCCGCCCAGGAGGGAGGGGGCTGTGACCTTGGGCAGGGCAGTCTCTGGCTGAGGCAATTCCAAAGAGGGTTAAGTCGTTGAGGATGGTGTTCCGGAAGCTGGGGGAACACATCCCTTAGTCCTGCTGGGGGGTCTGGGGGGGGAGGGGCATCGCACCTTGCATTACATCACGTTCCCATTGTCACACGCAAAGAAACTCCTAGTATTAGCCAGTATCTAGTGCATATTGAGACCTTCCCATGGTCCCCAAATGCCTTTCCTAGCTTTTTTTTAGTCCAGAAACTAATTAAGAATCACTTATTGCATTTTGTTGTCATCTCTAAAGTCTTTTTTTTTTTTTTAATTTTTTTTTTCAACGTTTATTTATTTTTGGGACAGAGAGAGACAGCATGAACGGGGGAGGGGCAGAGAGAGAGGGACACACAGAATCGGAAACAGGCTCCAGGCTCTGAGCCATCAGCCCAGAGCCTGATGCGGGGCTCGAACTCCTGGACCGCGAGATCGTGACCTGGCTGAAGTCGGACGCTTAACCGACTGCGCCACCCAGGCGCCCCACTAAAGTCTTTTTCAATAAGAGCAGTCCCCCACTTGTCTGTACGACTTTCATTTATTTATTTATTATTATTTTTTGGGGTCTTTTTGACAACATTTTTGCAAAGTCTAGGACTTTTTTTTGGACGGTTATTTTGTAGAAATGTCTTGCAGTGTTTGGTTATTTTCTCACCCGATTACATTCAAGGTAAACCTTTTTGGCAACAATATTCCTCCGCAGGTGATCTGTACTTTCTGCCCCGGTAACAGCAAGGGTCATTTTGTGCCATCACGAGTGACAAAGTCTGGTCATTTGTAAAGGTAGTATCTACCAGTCTCTCCATTGTAAGACATCTTTTTTTTTTTTTTAAACTTTGAGATTAATAAGTAATCTATAAGGTGATACTTTGAGACTGAATAGCCTACTTCTCCACCTTTCACTGCTTTGTTATACAAAGCGGTGATTTCTCTGTAAGTTTCCCTCATTTTTTCTAGTACAGTATTAGGATGTGGTGAGAGACTGATTTGTATTCACTGAGTTAGAATCTCTTAACCATTATTATTCTTTGCTGCTTAAATTGTCCCATGTTTGGCCAGCAGAGGCCGGGTTCAGGCCACTTGCTGTGTCCTTTTAGCACGCCCCTGTCATTCATCGGGGGTTTCCTTACTTTGTGACATGAGTTTCCAGGCTCACCTGACGCTTTTCCCAGCCCTAGACTTGGAATCAGTCATCTCTCTAAGGGGTTCTGGTTCTTCTTAGTGATGAACAGTATTTAGAAGCCAAGATACGGGTTCTACCTGACCTTCATCACTACAGGGGATGTCATTGCTTCAGGAGCCCGTTAGTGGAGAAAACCAGAAAATATGAGTATTTCCAAAGTCTTAAGTCCTTGCTGATGCCTCTGATTCAGATCCCTAACTACATATTCCTTACCTCCTTCCCATCTCATGTGTCTCCCTCCTCCCCAAGTGAGACAGTGGTTACAATTGTATCAAATGTTTGCATTCTCCTCTAATGCCTTTGCCTACTTTTTAAGTATTTGTCCTCTTTTTATATGATTCATCCCATTGATTTTCATGGGTATATAAAAGGGTGACTCCCCAATATAAGTTTATCCCAAATCTTTCCCGAGTTTCAGACTAGTGTAACTAACCGCATCTAATCTCCATTTGGATCTCCCACATACAACTCAAATTTAATTAATGTTTGATAGATGCCCCCAACTCAACTCCTCCTTCCCTGTCGTTGGCCGTGCACTTCAGAAGGGCGGCTTCTACCCTCATCCCATTCACTGATAAATGCCCCACAGATGGCATAGTATCTAGCAGGTAGTCAGTGCTGGGTGAATAAATGCCTTCTGGAACAATTCATCGTGCGACAGTGTATATAGAATTAGAGCGTAACTCTGTGTTTATACTAAAAATCCCTTGGGGCGCCTGGGTGGCGCAGTCGGTTAAGCGTCCGACTTCAGCCAGGTCATGATCTCGCGGTCCGTGAGTTTGAGCCCCGCGTCAGGCTCTGGGCTGATGGCTCGGAGCCTGGAGCCTGTTTCCGATTCTGTGTCTCCCTCTCTCTCTGCCCCTCCCCCGTTCATGCTCTGTCTCTCTCTGTCCCAAAAATAAATAAAAACGTTGAAAAAAAAAATTTAAAAATCCCTGCATTGTATACACTTGAAAACAGTGAAATTTGACCGCCTGCGAGTTTTCTCTAGATGAAGTCATTATCTCGAGAGTGGATTTGAGGGGAGACCCAGCGGTGCTAAGGAAACAGCACTTCCTGCGAGAGCTGCAGCAGAGGGAACCAGGGGTGGCCGCCGCCTCGAAGAACAGGGCGTGTGCCGGTCTGCTGACCCACGAGGACCCAGGAGCCGAGGACTGAACTTTCATCCTGAAGGCAGGGCTCTGACTCACTCTGGGGGCCCTGGTCCTGGCGGAACGCGGAAGAACCGGGTACCGGGGGGCACTGGGACAAGAGAGCCCGTGCCAGGGGTGGGCTTAAAGCAGAGGCCCAGGAGCCCCCGTGCACACCGGTGGCATCACTCTCTACTCAGCACTCGCCCTGCATCGGGTTGAGTTATTTTGTAAAGATTCGCTCATTCCATCTTCATCACAGCCCCTACGGGGCAAGTCCTACTTTAACCTCCATCTTGCAGGTGACAAGACAAAGATTAAGGTGCCCAAGATCACACAGCTGGCAAGGGTTGAGCTGGGATTCCAACCCACTCTGCTCCACTAAAACGTCATAGAAAACGCATTTTAAGATCTGCAAGGTCTTCATTTTTTTTTTTTTTTTTTAAAAGTCAGCCTCCTGGATGCTGCCTTTCAAATTTTTTTTTTAACGTTTTTATTTATTTTTGGGACAGAGAGAGACAGAGTATGAACGGGGGAGGGGCAGAGAGAGAGGGAGACACAGAATCAGAAACAGGCTCCAGGCTCCGAGCCATCAGCCCAGAGCCTGACGCGGGGCTCGAACTCACGGACCGCGAGATCGTGACCTGGCTGAAGTCGGACGCTTAACCGACTGCGCCACCCAGGCGCCCCGAGATCTGCAAGGTCTTCAAAGGTTTACCCGGAAGCTGTGTCCCACTAGGGTATCAGAGAGGGAAACGTGGGACACAGAAAATGAGATCCAACCCAGGGGAAAGGCAGAGGGAGTCCTCAGAAAGGCCGGCAAACCCAGGACAGCGATGTGCCCGACCTGGGACCACGAACAGGCCAGAACATCCACACCCCAGAGACAAACCGAGAGGGCTGATACGATCCCCCACAACTATGGTCTTCTCCTCCGAACCCTGACGGTACATCACATTCAGCTTAACAGATTGTTTCTGTTGCGTGTGCTCAAATTCCCGCGTTTCTTCCTGCCGTGTTGTCTAGAACCCTCAGTTCACCCTCACAGAAGTGTTCTGCTATCCTCGAAACTGGAGACAGGCCAACGTGTTTGGAAGCAAAATACCACCCCCCCACGCCCACCCCCCCGTAGCCCCCATTCCTTGCTAACGTTCCTGAAAGTTACCCGGTACTTTGAACACACTTCTGTGTCTGTCCAGTGCCTCACAGCCTCATTCACGGACCCATCAGGTGACTCCTGTAAAATCTCAGGGAAGCTGGGAAATGACTCTGGATTCTGTTCAGTTTATCTTCCCTCAGCAGCCTTCTCCCGGTGTCAGTACTGTTCTCTACAGGTTTGCGGTAGCTAACCAGTTTTTGTTATTACTCCCCGTTCAGTTCATTTTTATGAAAATAGTTGTTGGTAAAATAATAAAGTATCTGAAGAACTCTTTAAGAAAAAATTTTTTAATGTTTATTCAAATTTGAGAGACAGCGTGAGCAGGGGAAGGGCAGAGAGAGGGGAGACACAG
Organism: Prionailurus bengalensis; assembly: GCF_016509475.1. Classification (NCBI taxonomy): domain Eukaryota; kingdom Metazoa; phylum Chordata; class Mammalia; order Carnivora; family Felidae; genus Prionailurus; species Prionailurus bengalensis. The sequence goes on along the minus strand of NC_057358.1, from coordinate 6,988,023 downwards.
AATCCGAAGCAGGCTCCAGGCTCCGAGCGGTCAGCACAGAGCCTGACACGGGGGCTTGAACTCACGAACCGTGAGATCATGACCTGAGCTGAATAGGATGCTTAACTGACTGAGCCACCCAGGTACCGTATGTTAATTATTTTTAAAATCTCATTTTGAAAACTATTAACTATTGTTAATACATAGTAAGAAAAGAGTGATTTTCTTATGGTAAGTTCTTTATTGTAAGATAATTTACAAACATCTTGCTGTCTTCAGTAGTTTCAACAATTTCTTCTGACAAGGAGGACAGCAGTAACCTAAAAACGAAATCAGTCGGCTGAATTTTCCTTCTTTACCTGAAAAACAAAGTACAGAGCAAATAAAAATCAGTTTTGGAGGGAAAAATAATGACATTTCAAGAGATAATATATATTCAAGTGCGATTTAAAGAACTGACTTTACATAATAAAATGTTACTATATGCTAGTTGTTCTCGAATTTTGGTCTGGGGACCTTTCCGTGGGGTCCGTGAGGGCAAACCTCTTTTCTTATTTGCCTGTCTTACTCATTCTCAAGCCTGTATGGTAGCATGTTCCAGAGGCTACATGGCCTGTAATATCAGAACAGAATGAGTACAGACAGATGAGAATCTAGCCCTCTTCTACTGTATCAGACATGAAGGGGTCCTGACACCACCAAGTTTGAGAACCACCACTCTTCACCAATCTCTATTTAGTATCTCAAAATAATCCCAATTCTCTATGCTTAATGTTTATTTAATAAATCTTAAAAAAAAAAACAGCCCCCTGGCATTACCCATATGCTACCACAAGCTGGCGACTACTCTAAATGGGCCAAAACCTAAATCTCAGAGAATCCGTTTCACTGTTGCTAAATCAGCTTCAATTGTATCTGCCGGATTTCTCTTCCGGAGGGGTTTGGGGACAATGTATGAAATAATACCACTTTACCTCTCGTCTGAGGATGAAACTTGGTTTTCATTAATCCCTGGTTATTATGTTAGAAGAAAAAGACAAAACAAACCAGTCAAGAAGCAATCCATGCTAGTTAATCAGGTATAATTTCCAACTAAAAACATCCATTTCCTCACTCAGTGTCTGGAGTAGATCATGTAAATTAGTTCCCAAAATACTCCTTTAAAACAGATTCAAAGACTGTTACAAAAAGTTAACTAATTTCAGTCTGGTTAGAACAATAAAACCATGTTCATGCAAGAAGGCAAGACTCTGCAAGTATACTTTAAGCCACTGCTTTTTCGATCAATAGCACACAGTATAACATACTACTCAGTAGTCTAGTGTCTGTATTAAGTAGTAAAGTTTTTAGCCGGAATAACTGATGGGTTACAGAGCAGGCCAGTGCCCTGGGTGAACAATCCAGTCTTGGACTGCACAGCCAACCCTTCATAAAGGATTCAGACTACCTTTCTAGAAAGCAAAAATTTAGTGGTCAATTTATGATTTTTTTTTTTAATGTTTATTTCTTTTTGAGAGAGAGAGAGAGAGAGAGAGAGAGAGAGAGAGAGAGAGAGAGACAGAGCATGGGCAGGGGAGGGGCAGAGAGAGAGGGAGACACAGAATCCAAAGCAGGCTCCGGGCTCTGAGCTGTAAGCACAGAGCCTGACATGGGGCTCACATTCACAAGCTGTAAGATCATGACCTGACCCGAAGTCGGCCGCTCAACCAACTGAGCCACCCAGGCACCCCAATTTCTGACTTTCTGATCTTCTGTTCCAATTCTGAGTTTTACGTCCCAATCTCCCTCTCCTCACTCCCCTTGATTTCACTCCTCTTTGGCCAGGTTTCTCACATTTCTGGTCAAGAAAGCGTGTGGCCCTCAATTGCACAGATGTCGTGTCCTCACATTTTATTCCCAGTGCTCCTTTTTCAAGAGAAAATAAGATCCTGGCTCTGGGTCCCACAGTCCCTGGAACTTTCGGAATGCAGCCCTTCCCCCCAGGCCTCCTCACGCTTGACACCAAGAGGAGCACAGCTCAGCACTGGCCCAGGACAGGCGGCAAGGAGGACAACGAATGATCCACTGCCTGCACTCTGCGACGCTAACGCAACGTCAGTGACTAGACTGAGAGACGGGTTGGCCTTAACGTGAGGCTTGAAAAACAGTAAGACCAAGGACTCCTGGGCTGGCAAAGCTCATGGACCCGACTGACAACATATGGGACGGTCTCCAACAGCATTATTTGTGTCTCTGAGACATTCTTCCCAGTTTCTACCCTGGAGAGAGAGATAATACTTAAGGACCAGCTTAAATGTCACCTTAGCGATGAATCGATCTATCCGAGTTTTACACATGGATCCACATTCTCACATACCCAGTGAAATATTATTTCTCCCTCTTCTGAACTTCCACTTTTTAAAAAAAAATGTTTATTTCTTTTTGAGAGAGAGTGAGAACAAGCGCATGCGAGCAGGACACCGGCAGAGAGAGAGGGGCACAGAAGATCTGAAGCAGGCTCCGTGCAGACAGCAGACAGCCCGATGCGGGGCTCGAACTCCCAAACCGTGAGATCGTGACCTGAGCCGAAGTTGGATGCGTAACTGACTGAGCCCCCCAGGTGCCCTGAACTTCCACTTCTTATGGAACATCCCCCATTTGCTCAACAAATACTGACTGAGGAAGTATGTGCCCGGGGATAGGGCTACAGAAGTAAGACACGGTCGCTCCCAAGCCACAGGAGTACACAGGCAATTCCTAATAAAATAGTGTAATTGTTGATAAAGGGAAGCACGGAATGTTCACGAAGGGCACCCCACCCAAACTGTGGAGGAGGTTTTCCTGGTAGAAAGGATTTTCTCAGAGCAGGCAAGACAAATGGGAGTCTGTCAGCCGAAGAATCCAGGATGCAAGGGGAAGAAAAGAATGGCATTTCAGGCAAAAGCACATGACATATTTGTAGACCGCGAAGTACATTCATGTGGTTGAAGTTCAAGGGAAGTGAGAAATGGTAGTGGTAAGACTAGAGTGGAGAGTATTGGTGGCCAGGAAAAACAGGATCACATATCTCAAGCTAAGGTATTTTTGCAGAATGACTATGCACTCGGTATCTTTTTTTAATTCAGGAGAGAAATGACAAGGATCTGCATTAAGTGGGCATAAAGGGGAAAACTTCAAGGCATATTTGAAGGTAAAATTTATAAAGCTTAGTGACTAATTAGTAGGGCGTGAGAACGAGTCGAAGATAACTTACTACACATTCTATCGCGCATCACAAGTACCTGCGTATGTTTGTTATGCTATTAGAATGTCCATCCCTTGACAGAAAGTATCACACTCTTTGACACTCCCTAGCACTGAAGCTAGTACATAGTGGGTGTTCAATTTAGTCATTTTTTAAAACAGAATCCTCATTTTCTTAACTGTGATTTCACAACAAATAACATATCTAGACAACCAAGAAACTTTCCTAAGGAAAAGGTACGTTATCTTATACTGACATAGCAAACTCAGTAAGTAAAGAACCAGTTTCTACAAGATTTACCAAAAAACCCAAGATTTATGTGAAACCAAATCCCAAACCAATCCTGTACTTCGAAAGCTTGGTTTATGATGTTTTAAGTTCCGAAGACAGATTTTATAAATGATACAGAATTATCCACATCCTTATTCCTAATGCTTTAGGAAAATGAAAGCTAGCAATATATTGATTTCTAAAAAGAAGAAACTAAGCCCAAAAGGTAGAGCTGAAACAAGCAGAATAAACCAGACAGGCCTTCTCACCAAATCTTTATATCCTAAGAGTAGGTTCCAAGGTTAAGCAACAGATCATTCTAGCTTCAGCAAAACAAAACTGACACTTTCAAACATGCAGGTGGTGAGCCGGCAGACCCAGGGAGGCGAGGCAGGGCGTGCGAAGGCCGCCCGCCACTACTTACAGAGCCGCGGCGCCGGAGATGATTTCGATCAGCTCCTTCGTGATGACGGCCTGGCGGGTGCGGTTGAATGTCAAAGTCAGTTTGTCAATCATCTCCGCTGCGAACAGAACAGAAGGATTAGTCAGCAAAGCCTAACACCACGAGAGCATAACTTGTTCATTAATACGTTCACAGGTGTATGTTGCTTCATGGCTTGGGGTACCCGAACTGGCCTCTCAAAAGAATTTCAGGAAGATATTTTTACCACTTCCACGGATACCTTTTCAAAATAACTTGCAACTTTACTGCCTGCCAAGTAAGACGCACTTCTTTTAAGGCAGAGAACATTAGTTTTTTTTTTATCTTTCCAGATAAGAAAATTCAAGGAGAGAGAGGTCATTGGTCAAAAATGTCATAGAACCAGCGGCAGAACCGGGGCGAGATCCTTGCTCTTTTGTTTCCTGGTCTAGTTAACGGTGATGATTTGAGGCAAGGTGTTCATGCTACTCCCAGCAAGAGAAGCCTCTCGGAAGAGATCTGCCGTGCACTTACAGGCATTCTTGCTGGCGTTGTCCATGGCCGTCATCCTCGCACTCTGCTCACTCGTGGTGGACTCCTTTAGAGAATAGTAGATGATGTTGGCCAAGGCGTATTCTTGGTAATTGCGCAGCACGTCAGCATCGATATCATCATAGACACTCATGCTCTCTGTTAAGACGAGTCAGACATTTCCTTGAAGTTATGCAGCGCACAGTGATTTCATCAAGGCAGCCTACCAGTAAACACCTCACTAATTATAGAGCAGAAGTCAACAAGGTAAGACAGGTGAAAACACTCAGCTCTAAAAGTTTCATCCATTTCCACACTACCGATTATAGCAGATTTTCAGCGCAACATAATGTGTAAACAAAGCATTTGATATTTCACTGCAAACGCCTAATAAAAACGAAGAAGCCAACAATTAAAGTAACGTCACTGCATTTCACGGTTCTGAAGTCCTTGGGCATCAGAGTGCCTGGCACAACGTCAGCAAATACTCAACAAATCTGTGGGTGTAGGTTTTCACAAAAGAATTAATGACAAAACTGACACTCGTATAGTGGAATACAAAAATCCCAAATTAGCCATGTGATTATTGGGGAAGCCTGCACGTGTCCATCGGGAGAATGCGAGGGAAGTGGAACATCGAAGGGGGGCGGAATTAGAAGCCGATACTCATCTTAACAGTACTGTAGTTCATCAGACTTAAAACACTATGGCTGATAACCCCTACCGTACACTATTAAGAAAGAAATACCATCGTCAATTAAAAATGACCCGCCACTGGCCAGCAGAAGCGTCCCCCAACTTCAGGCACATTGAAATGTTACAAAGCGTACACCTCAACAGATGAAATATGTAGAAAGGGAGAATGCCTCAGGAAAGTAAAATCGGTTCTAGAATACTATGTCTAGGATGCTTCACTGAGCAATGATGACGCCACTCAAATGCTGAGACGAGACAATCGTGTGGGTCAGTGTGCATTACTGTGAGCACCGTTCACAGGGCTGCCCCCGGGCTCCTGACTGTGCTGTGCTTCATCCAGCGGGGCCCCAGAGCCTGCAGAGCCAATGCTGCTAGGCTCTCCGATCCCTGAGAACAGAAAGCAAGTCTAATGACTTGTTTATTTACATTCAGTTAATGAAGGAATGGAGTGAGAGTCGCTAATGATCATGGAAACCACTGACGGACGGTGACAGAAAGAGCCAAACATCATGTGCTCCCGCGGAGACAGGCCATCCTAACAAACACTGTTTTCCTGAACGTGCCAATCTCTCCTTTCTACACAGAAAACACTTTTCACACAAAAACCACTTACCGGCACTTGCAACGGTATCCAGGGAAAAGATGGGCTTTTCTTCTGTCTTGTAGGAGATGACAGACCTAGAAATCATAAAGCAGAGGTAAACCTCAAAATCCTATTTCATTTATTTTCAGAGAGAGAGACCACGAGTGGGGCAGAGTGAGAGAGAGAGTGAGAGAGTGAGAGAGAGAGAGAGAGAGTGAGAGAGAGAGAATCCTAAGCAGGTTCCACACTCAGCACAGAGCCCGACGTGGGGCTCGATCCCATGACCCTGGGATCGTGACCTGAGCTAAAATCAAGAGTCAGATGCTCAACAAACCAAGCTACCCCAGGCGTCCCTCAAAACAATATTTTCAACTGTCCACTAAGCATTTCCTTATTTTAAAATAGGAACACAAGCAGTAAAAAGCTTTGAATACTAAATTTTTCTTGCCTGAACCGGTTAAAGATGATAGACCCTTCATCAAATTCATATCCGGAATTTAGTAGTTCAAGGGCAATGACAGACGCATCTCCAAAAGTAGGAGGTTTTCTTCCCACTTCTTTGAAGGACACCAGAAACTGGTCAGAGTGAGTCCTACAAGAGAACCAGGAGATCACACAGAATAGTTTAAAGGAGTATTTCTGCTGAAATAACACAGGGAACAAGGAAAAGTAGTATTACCGTGGGTCAGGCTTTTTTGGGGCGGTGGGGGAAAGAGGAGAGCGTTCCCTGAATTGAGCTGCTCCACCCGCTATCGTTATCGCAGTGGCTGCGGGAACTAACGACTAATAACCAGGCCTCTCTCGTGTTACATGTCTCTATGTCTTTATTTCTCTTCTGATCTCAACTAACTACTGTTCATTTCTGACATTTCCAGGTGGTGCTGGCTCCTCAGAGTCCTCACGTGTTTAAAAGGCCAACACCTTTTGCTTTTCCTGTTGCATTCCACTTACGAGTTGGATGAAGGAGAAACACAAATACATAATGGAAGAAATCTGTATATTCTGAAACTCCTGAAATAATAAAAACAAAACCAAGACCTCTCTGGGGGTATAAAAACAGGTAACGAAAATAAAGACACCTTGCTGACGTTAACCATCAAAGACACTCCCATTTACTCATGCTTGCGCCCATCTAAACATAAACGGTATCTAAATTACCTATGAAGTATACCCCTGATTTTATCACCAATTCCAACAAGCATAACTTCTTTCCCGGCTGCCGTGAGTGTGGCCACCTCATTTTTCATCTGTTTGGCAACCGAGGAATGAATAGCACCACAGAGCCCTCGATCAGAGGACACGCCAATTAGGAGGTGTTTCTTCTTGTCTTCAGGCGCCTTAATATCAGCTTTCTCATACAGAGCTTAAATACAAACAAACAAAAGCAAGAATTTTAAAATATGTCAGGCACGCCAAATACAGCAATAATCCCTATTTGCAAGTTGGCTGTTTTCAAAATCATGAAGTTACATTTAGGTGGCATGTAACTAATGTAATCAAAACTGTACTTCATTTACAATCCAGTTGAAAACCATAAAGGTTTAAATCTCTGTATGATAAAGGCTCTATATGATAAGGGCCACTTAATGGCCAATTTACCTCAAGTACTGACTAAAAAAAATCTCTAGTATAATTAAAGAACTTGTAAAGGGGCCTGAATTAGAGTACCAGCTTATCTAGATGGCAGACTTCTGAAGAATGCAAATATATATTCAGTATATAACCAAAAAAGTAGGAAGCAAATATTTACTGACGTGCTCATATAATCTGCATATCAAGCCTCTTATAAACTGTTGGCATTAAAATAGCAGATGACACTTTATTTTTTTTTATTAAAAAAAATTTTTTTTAATGTTTATTTATTTTTGAGAGAGAGACAGAGACAGTGTAAAGCAGGGGAGAGGCAGAGAGAGAGGGAGACACAGAATCGGAAGCAGGCTCCAGGCTCCGAGCTGTCAGCACAGAGCCCAACGCGGGGCTCGAACTCACGAACCGTGAGGATCATGACCTGAGCCGAAGTCAGACGCTCAACCGACTGAGCCACCCAGGTGCCCCACATGCCACTTTATTTTGGGGACTGCTTTAACGACCTTGCTTGGCTGGTCTAGTTTTCTAAGCAGCACAGGCCAAGAGCGGATCAAACAGGATTTTGAGGGGATTTATGGGGGAAGGAGAGGAAGTGGCTGTGGGAGAAGGCAGGAAGGAGACAAAGGAGCCATCCCATTATGACGCAGGTTTGACCCTCAGGAAGGAGGGAAGAGAGGTTGGGTGGCAGCTTCCCAGACCGCTGTGCCGTTTAGGAGAAGTTCAGCGAGTCTGCCTGCCGAGGAGCCGCAAGTCTCCCTGGAATGTGCCTGCCTGAGTCTCCCGCCGGCTCTGGTACCGGCTCGGCCCAGGCCACGGGAGCGTGGCCGGGGTGCAAGTGCAGGGTGAGCTCGCGTGGCCAGTGCCCTCGCCGCCACACGGTGCATTTTCCTGGCCGCCACATTCACCTGTCTCAACCAAAGTCCTGCTGCTCCCTGTTTCATTACAGAGCAGTGATTCTCATATGCCAGCACCCGAGAACCCTCCACGAAAAAGCAGAAAGCGAATACTCCAAAGTACAGGAGAGCAGCGAGATTATTTCTTTTTTAAGTCTCTTTTTACGTTTTATATTTGTGCAGCGTAAGATGCCTGCTGGAAGACTTTAAATATTTACAACGATCAGCCACTTAATATCTAGCAGTTAATATTTGGTATAAAGGACTTCAGAACAGATTGGCAGCCTTGGCTTGAATTTTTACTATTTTATCACAAATAGTCTAATCTGACATCTAAGGCAGTTTCTTCTTTATTAGATAATTTTGTAGTTATAGACTTTGGAGGGAAACAAATTTATTATACTCACTCATATCAGCGAGAGAGGTGAATCGTGAAATGACTTTCTCTTTTCATACAAACAGGCTACAGTGATTTACCAACCAATCTTTACTAAGCCACCAACTACGTGCTATGTATTTCTTGTGCAGCGAACAGGACTGATGAGAGCAAACGGCTGGAGGTGATGAGGATCGCGGAAACCAACCTATCAACTCTCCTCCGTACCTGCTGCGTGAAACTAACCATGCTGTTATTAAAGTGAGTCGCCGTTTCCACCCGGGCCTAGTGCTCTATCCTTTTCTCACGCAGTAATTTTGCCAGTAGGAACGGATGTTTAAAAAACATGGAAGAACACAGGAAAACTGCACAAGGCGATTTACATCTAATAGGTAGATACATTAACACACAGATGAGACGTGAATTTTCTCCAATTTGGAAACAAGCAAATTTTGCCTTCCTTGTGGTTGCCGTTCAAACATTCCAATCATGCCGTCACGAGTCCCATCCGTGCCTGCTCGGTCATTTCCACTGCAGGGACCACCTCCCCACCCCGCCCATCACGGTCCAACAGGACAAAGTCAAGCACCTGATCTGAATGCACCACATTTCCCATTTCCTGATTGTGTATTTAATAATCTAGGAAGATTTTCGGAGTACTTTCAGCATTCACAGAGCCACATATAGTGGTTAACAAACAGACAGGCTTTGATGCCAAACCATGTCGGGAGGTGACCCTGGGCAAGCAACCCGACTTCAGGGTTTCTCATCTGTGAAGCGGGGGCTCTGACCCTCGTAGGCTGCTGTGAAAAACCAGTGATGTCAAATACTCAGAACAGGCGTGACATCACGGTAAGCACCCGATAAAAGTCATCAGTGGTGACCTTCATTTCACGTTCAGGGTTCCTCCTAATCTGTGATGTCCTCTTCTCTTACCCAAAGATCCTACTCCGTACACTCGTGCTGGTTTCAGCTCCCTCTCGGCTCGGGCGTATTTTGCTGCTGCCACCATTTTCATAGACTTGGTAATTTTCTGGATGTTTTTGATCGACTTTAGCCGTCTGGTAACTGAAAAACAGAAGTGCTGTGTTACGATAATAGAGTTATCATTTCACTTGTGAAATTTATCGAAATATCTTTCTAAACTGCCAGGTAGCATAATCAGCACTTAGGCCACCAGGCAACAGCATGATGCTAAATGAGGCTTCAAGTCAGAATGCGTACTGAGCAAAGGCGAAGCCTGGCTGCCACGGAGGACGGGACAGGCGGGATGGCCTCAGACAGCAGGACATTATACTCTTACAACATTTACATACAGTTTTCTCTAGTCACATTGTTGTCATTCTACGGACGACAGCATCGGAACAACCACGTGTCACCTCATGCTGGTCTTTTCTAAAACAAGGTCAATGTCATACACATAAGACCTAGATTCATTTTATCAAATTTGACCAAACATACAATGGGCTAAAGCAGCCTATTTTTGATTATTTGTCAAAATTTGGTTTTTCTTAATTACATATTGAGATGAAGTACTTACTATCTTTTAATGTTGCCATATTTCGAACTTGGATCCTGAAAATAAAGGTTTTAAAAATATTTTAGTTTATTAAAAAATCACCCTACTATACAAGAAAAACCTTCAAAGTTAATAAATTTAAACACTGCCCCATAAAGAAACAATCCATCACGTGCAGGACGTATACATATATTTATATATGATATATTTACATACATATATTTACATACATATAAACATATATTTATAAACACATACTTATATACATTTAGTCATTAATACGGACACCAAACCCTATTACCAAAGGCCTCATTTTGTTGGAGCCAACAACACAAAGCTTCCAGTGCAGTCAAATGGTGTTCACACACGTCTAGTCCCACCTTTGCCTAGACTGTTTCCACAACAGGAAAGTCCTGCCCCTTGTTAGGCTATCCAGCTATACCTAAAACCATGGTCAGCCACCTTGAAAATGCTACCTTGACTTCCTTAGTTCACTGAAACCTTTTCATAGCAACACTTAGGATCAATTATACATTCTAACATGATCACATGTGTGAAAGTACGGTTTATTTTTATTTTTTAAATATATATACTTTTAGGTTTTTTTAAGTTTATTTATTTATTTTGAGAGAGAACGCAAGCTTGAGCCAGGGTGGATTAGAGAGAGGGGGGGAGAGAAAGAATCCCAAGCAGGCTCCACCTTGTCAGTGCAGAGCCTGATTGGGGGGTGCTTGACCTCTCAAACTGCGAGATCATGACCTGAGCCGAAATCCAAAGCTGAATGCTTAACCGAGTGAGCCAGCCAGGTGCCATGTACTAAGCAGCTATTATGCTCCAGGACATGGTCTGTGACCACGAGAAGCATGCTATCATCTCATAAACAAGATTCGTAGAACTAAAGATTTGCATTAAATATTTTTCTAGTCTTCGTGATTAAAATGCTAATGCATAAAAGTAAAAATGATTTGATTTAGGGGCACCTGGGTGGCTCAGTCAGTTGAGTGTCCAACTCTTGATTTCAGCTCAGGTGCACACTTGAGCGTGGGGCCTGCTTGAGATTCTCTCTCCTCTGCCCCCACCCCCCCAAAATAAATAAATAAATAAATACAGATTTGACTTAAATGCGTACACACACACACGAGAGATAAATACAAGAGGAGTGCTGCCCTCCTAAATAAGACAATGTGTCACCAAACATAAAGTCAGTGACAAGCATACAATGACGTTGGAATATTGATGACACGGAGACTCACAGGGCTGCTGCAGCAAGAACCTGAACTAAACATGTTGGCAAAGCAGCAGGAGCCTAGGTTTATGGCAAGTTCTTAAGAGTGAAAAGGAAAACAATAAGAATGATTTCTAATTTCATGACCTGAGTAGACAGTGTTGCCATTAACCAAGACAGAAAAACTGGGTGGGGATGATCTCACCGGAGGTAACGAATTTTAATGAAAATGACATAAAGACCCTAGGATGAGGTGGAAATGGCTTTGAGGTCCAATGGGTTTGGAAAACACGTGAGATTTTTGAGACTTTCAGGTACAGACAGATCTGTAACTGATGGAGCATGGAAGTTGGTGCCAAAGGAGAGAAGAAGAGGGACCATTTCCTAATCCTCTGAGGTCAACATTACCCTAGTATCAACCAGATAAAATCATCATTAAGAAATGAAAATTAGAGGACGTTACCTCTCATCAACACAGACGCACAATTCCTCAATAAAGAATAGCAAATTGGATCCAACAACGTATCAAAAGAATTATACACCACGATCAAGTAGGATTTATTCCAGGTATGCAAGGCTGGTTCACCATTTAAGAAAAATCATAGTCAGTAGATGCAGAAAAAATTTTTGACAAAATCTAATGCCTATTCATGGTAAAAACAAAACAAAACAAAACAAAAAAAAACAAAAACAAGAAAAAGAAAAACTCTCAACAAATAAAGAACTTTCTGAGCCCAATAAAGAACATCTAGCAAAACAAACAAACAAACAAACAAACAAACCCCTCATTTAATGATGAGAAACTAGGAGCTTCCCCCTAAGATCGGGACTGAGGCAAGGATAACCTCTCAGCACTCCTATTCAACACGGTACTAGAATTCCTGGCTAATGCATTAAGACAAAATAGGAAATAAAAGATATATAGATTGGGAAGGAAAAAATAAAGCTGCCTTTGCTTAAAAATGGCACAACTGTCTGTAGAAAATCCCAAAGAATTGGCAAAAAAAACTCCTGGAACCAATTACAGTAAGGTTGTAGGGAACAAGGTCAATCTATACAAAAGTCAATTTCTTTCTTTAATAGCAGCTATGAACAACTGGAGTTTCAAATTTGAGAAACAGTATCACAGAACTGTAGACTTATAAATGATTATGATGGTAAATTTAATGTTATGTATATTTTACAACAAAAAAAACACAGGAAAAAAATACATATAAACATAACAAAATATGTGCCAAGAAAACTACAAAACTGATGAAAAAAAGATCTAAATAAATGGTGAGAGATTCCACATTCATAAATAGGAAGATTCAATGTTGCTAAAGTATCACTTCTTCCCAACTTGATCAATACAATTTTAGACAAACACCTCAACAAGTTATTTTGTATATATCAACAAACAGATTTTAACATTTATTTGGCAAAGCGAAACACCCAGAAGAGCCAACACAATATTGGAGAACAAAGCCCGAGAACGGACACTACCTGATTTCAAGACTTTCTATAAAGTTACAGTAATCCTAAAACAGTGCGGACAAATGATCAGTGGAAGACAGGAGAGAGCTCAAAATTTCACTAGTGAAATCGAAAACAAAAACCAATGAATACACAAACAAAAAGTAGACAGAGACCTATAATACAGAGAACAAAACTGAAGGGTGGAGGAGTGGGGGTTGGGCAAAATGGGTGAAGGGCAGTGGGAGACACAGGCTTCTAGTTACGGAATACGTCAGGGGAACAAAATACACAGCATAGCGGGAAAAAAAGAGCCCAGAAATAGAACCATACAAATACAGTCAACTGGTTCATGTTTGATAAAGCAGCAAAGGAAATTAAATGGAGAAAGGATACTGTTTTCTACATTGGTACTGAACACCGGACATCCATATGCAAAAATATTGATAATTAATAATTATCAATATTAATAATTAATTAGATAATTAATCCTATACCTTTCACAAAAATTAACTTGAAATGAATCATAGGTCTAAATGTAAGACACAAAACTATGAAACTTCTACATGGTATCACAGGAGAAAATCGAGGTGCCTTGGATAATATGTAAGTTTTAACATAAACCATGAAAAGCATGATCCATGGAAGAAAAACAATGATCAAGCTGGACTTTATTAATTTTAAAAATTTCTGGTCTGCAAAAGACACCGTCAACAGAAGCCACACACCAGGAGAAAATGTTTGCAAAACACATATCTGATAAAGGCCTGTTATCTAAAATATACAAAGAACTCTTAAAACTCAATAAGAAAACCACCCAAATAAAAAATGAACAAAAGATCTGAACACAAACCTCGCAGAGGCACACAGGCAGATGGCAGATAAGCATATACAAAAGATACTCAGCTATGCAGTCATTAGGGAATTAGAAATTAAAACAGTGAAACACCACTACGCACCTAGAAGAATGGCTACATTTTTATTTTGTTTTTATTTAGTTAGAGAAAGAGAACATGTGTGCACACGCAAGCAGGGGACAGCAGAGAGAGAATCCCAAGCAGGCGCCCCGTTGTCAGTGCAGGGCCCAACGTGGGGCTCAATCGCACTAATCATGAGATCATGACTTGAGCCGAGATCAAGAGTCACGGATGCTTAACCAACCGAGCCACCCAGGCACCCCAAGAATGGCTATATTTAAAAAAAAAAAAAAGGCAATTCCAAATGATGACACGGATGTGCATGTAGCAACAGGAACTCCCACTGCCTGCTGGTGGGAATGCAAAATGGTACGGCTGCTTTGGAAGATGGCTTCAGTTTCTTATAAATCCAAACAGTCTTAGCATAGGATACAGCAATCATACTGCTAGGTATTTACCCAACTGAGCTGAAAACAGGTCTACACAAAAACCTGCACACAAATGTTTATAAGCACTTTTATTCACCATCGCCAAAACCCAGAAGCAACCAATATGTCTTTCAATACGCGAACCAATCGAGAAACAAACTGGTACATCCATACAGTGGAGTTATTCAGCAGTAAAAATGAACGAGCTATCAAGCCACAAAAGACACGGAGGAGGAACTTTGTCTACTGCTAAGCAAAGAAGCCCATCTGAACGGCTATATCCTGTATGATTCCAACTGACATTCCAGAAAAGACAAAACTATAGCAAGAGTAAAAAGATCAGTAGTTGCCGGGATTTCGGGGAGAGATTTTTAGGGCACTGAAACCATTCTGTATGATACTATAATGGTAGATACGTGTCATTATCCATTTGTCAAAAACCACAGAACATACAACAAAGAGTGACCTTAATGAAACTATGCACCTTAATAATGTATCAATACTGTCTCATTAATTGTAGTACATGTAACATGCTAATTAATGCAAGATGTTAATAAGTGGAGAACCTGTCCAGAGTGGGACGTGGGTGTATGGAACTCTCTGTACTATAGGCTCAATACTTCTGTAAGTCTAAAACTGTACTAAAAAATAAAGTCTGTTAACAATACCTTCAAAAACGTAGATTATGAAATTGTTATATCATCTAATTTTTTTGTGTTTATGTGCATAAAAAAAAATTTGGAAGATTATAACCAAAACTGTTCTTTTTAAAATTCTCTTGACTTACGTACTTTACCAGTATCACGCAGCCACAGAGAAAGAAATACAAAGAGGAAGGAGACTGCATGAAAAGTGTTAGATTAGGTTATAAGAATGGATCCAGTGGTGGAAAAGAGAAGAGCTGTCAAATACTGACAAGCTCTGCTATTCCATTACAGACTTACCTCTGTAAGTCTGTACTGTAATACTGACCATTCCCTTAACTTTTCATAATGGCATTTGAAAAGCAACATCATTTTTGATGATTTTGGGGGGCGGGTATATCAAAATTTTCACCCCAAACATTCTAAATTTACAGACTGTAAGGAAACATTGGACATTACGGTTTTAGGCAAATACTCCAATTTAACAGACACAAGTTTCTTGTCAGAGAATGGCACAGGGAATAAATCTGAATTGCATGCCGTATTCGGATGAACACAAAATGTTCCGGTTTCCTTAAGTATCCTGGGTGAGAGGTATGAAGAGGTAAGATCTCTTGTGATTCTTTATGCTGTGTACATGCCCTATGTTCCCATTTTGAAGTGCTCTCATCATGTTTAGCTTTCATTCAGTTCTAAAGACGTATGTGTTACTTTATTATTCTTTTTTTTTTTACTATTTTTGAGAGAGAGAGAGAGCATGAGCAAGGGAGGGGCGGAGAGAGAGGGAGACAGAATCTGAAGCAGGCTCCAGGCTCTGAGATGTAAGCACAGAGCCTGAGGCAGGGCTCAAACCCTCGAACCGCGAGATCGTAACCTGAGCGGAAGTCAGACGCTTAACTGACTGAGCCACCAGGCGCCCGTATGTTACTTTTAAGTATAATTGGAGTACATACAGAATAACCAGAAGATGATCCCAACTTTCTTTTGGTGCAGCTGGCCGTATATATAATATTTGCAAATGAAGACAAAGTTCTGAATCAGCTGTATGTTCTGGAAAACCACATCAGGTCCTGAGAAATCTCAGGAGATTACTGGAAAAACTTGAAACCTATCAAATACAGTGGATAGAAAAATCACAGGTTGTGGATTACCATCAAGTGCCGTGATCATACAGCATTATTCGCAAAGCTGAAAGTAGTGGAGGAGGGAGTGAGTGAGGTTGCTAGGTGAATGATTCTTCATTTGAAGTATAGTTTGAAAGAATGTTAAGGTGTATACTGTCATATAATATAAACATTAAAGAAGCAGCAGCAACAAATTCTTAAGGAAAATTACGAAGTAGGTCTAACAGTAAATGATTGTATGAAAGTCCATCACCTGCCTTTCCACCAAACAACGACTCCCTGGCCCTTCACCAACGACCACCCAGGAGGATCCAGTCTTGTTGGCAAGTACGGTAACCATTTTTATGTAGGAACTGCATCAAGCTGTCTTCATCTTTGAGTTTAATGATCTGGAACCACACCAGCATTCCCCCACCGTGCTTGTTCTTTACAAATACGGACTCGCTTAATCTCCAGTCTGACCCAATGAACTGTGCACGATTATTACCTCCGTTCAACGAAGGAAGAAACGGTGGCAGAGACAGTGAGTAACTTGTGCAGCGTGACAGTTAGGTGAGTGGCCGTCAAGATTCAAATCCTGGTAGTTGGCTCCAGAGTGGGTCTCCTATCCTACACTCTGATGCCTCACATTTTCTTACATTTACAAGCAAATATCTGTTACCTCAATCTCAGAATGCAATCTGCCTTTCCTCTCCTGAAATGCATCTCCCTTCCTTGTCAGTGTGTATAATTCAATTTATGGCTGTTGGCATGCTACTGTAAAACAGTTCCATTTCAGAGAATGTGGAAGACGAGGAAACAGAAAGGTATTTCTCCTAATTTGAAGACCGTTCCCCAAATTTCTTATTTCCATTTTCTTATATGCTACTTAAAAACAAGTTTAATTTCCTGAAGTTTAGGGTATTTTACTGATATCCTAAACAATTAACATAATTTCACTAAGACTTTAATTAAGCCTAATATTTAGTCAACGTTAGTAAGCTAACCTCCCTGAAATAAAAACTATAATAATGAATTGCATTAAAAAATTTTTTTTTAATGTTTTTATTTATTTTTGAGACAGAGAGAGACAGCATGAGCAGGGGAGGGTCAGAGAGAGGGGAGACACAGAATCCAAAGCAGGCTCCAGGCTCTGAGCTGTCAGCACAGAGCCTGACACGGGGCTCGAACCCACAGACTGTGAGATCATGACATGAGCCGAAGTCGGACGTTCAACCGACTGGGCCACCCAGGCACCCCTAACAAATTGCATTTTTAAAGTTTCTTTTTTTTTTTTTTTTTAATGTTTTTTATTTATTTTTGAGACAGGGAGAGACAGAGCATGAGCAGGGGAGGGGCAGAGAGAGAGGGAGACACAGAATCCGAGGCAGGCTCCAGGCTCTGAGCTGTCAGCACAGAACCCGACGCGGGGCTCACAGACTGTGAGATCATGACCTGAGCTGAAGTCAGACGCCTAATCGACTGAGCCACCCAGGCGCCCCTTTAAAGTTTCTAGTAACCAAAACGCAACAGAGGAAATGCCCCTTCATGGTTTTGTAGAGGCAAAGCTATTTTTCTCCCCTTCCAAATTAATTCTGTGGGGTGTGAAACATTAAGATGGTTTTTCATTTCTGAATTTAAAAGGCAATTATGAGTGGGGACCAAAAGGGCACCCAGAGTAATGGGATACACGAGAATGCTTTCTGTCAACGTTTGATGAATATTCATAACCTACCAATTTAAAACCAGCATTCTAAAGAGATCAAGGTCGGACTACAACCTGTATTTGCCAATGTAGGGTCCAATTTAGGAGCCCAGTGGTGGTTGTGTCAAACAACTATTACTTATTTAGGACAATCCTTTACTATAAGATCTCCAAATTGTCTTACACGGTTTCTAAAAAAGTCATTGCTACAATTTTATGCAAAGTATTTTGTCCTTGTTTCAGAACTCTTTCCATTTCTTAAAGGCTGACCCACAGAGCTTAAGGCCACCACTTTTCAGTACTTTCCACGCTACCAACTTGGCGCAGGGCAGGCACCCAACAACTGTGTGCTGAGTGCCTAACAAAGGGGACAACCTCCATGACCGAGAATCCAACTAAGTTGACTTAGTTCCCACGAATACTCTTTTTCAATTTTAGAAACAAATCTGACTTGGCAGGCAAATCCACCAACAGTTCTGTGCAGGTATTCACATCAGATTTCATTCCCCCATTACCCTAAAAATTTTGAATATGGTGATGATTCTTTGCGTAATGAAAAACGTACCTATTTCAATTAATGCTTTACAGTCCCTTCACATAAATTAGGACACAAAAACCTAGTTTAGCACTGCAGCTTCGTTAGAATTCTTCCTTTACGTAAAACCGGGGAATTGCTACACTCAGCTTGCTTTTAGCCAATAATCCCCTTAGCACCGTGTCTGTAATTTCTTCCAGACTCTGTCTAGCTTTAAGACATTTCATCCTACTATATGGTACCACCCACAAACCAACGTTTACCTGCCTACTGCTTGGCCCTCTAATATACAATTCCCCCCCACCCCAAACCAATGTTTAAAATCCTTAAACTTGCACGGCAGTTACAGATGGTGCTCAAAAGCCATCTATCTCGTCCTCCTGGGGACCTTGGGACAATTTCCTGACCTTGCAGGGTTACTGCTTCAGTATAATGGTTTCAACATAGTGCTAGGTTGTCTTTCCCTTCCGATCGCCATCAGGCGGATTCTTAAGGTCCCGTCTGCACCCCAACTCCCGTAAACCCACGAGGACACTTATTTATTCCGCAGTGCCCGGCAAAGAGCCTGCTACACGTTAAGTGCTTAACACGCGTTCTGGCTGAATCCAACAGCCCTTCCTGGCTCAAGCAAACCCTGCCCAGCACCAGAAGGTTTCAAAAGGCGTCAAGGACGCACAGCACAACTTAACCTTCCCCTAGACCTTGCCCTAGGTTCCCCCTCCCCCTCACTTTGTGCGCCCAGGTAAAGCCTCACGATACTCGCCACCTGGCACGCAGTAGGGGCTCCCTCAGTGGGTATTAGCTGAGTGAATCCAAGACCAGCCCTGTAATCAGTTGGGACTAAAGTCTCAACCCCGAGGTCCCGGATGACCGCTCCTCGTGGCCCTCACCCCGCCCCACCCCGCCTCAGGAGACGTGGCGAGACCCTGCTGTCACCGCAGTCCCTTCGCGCGCCCTCCCCGGATCGGAGGCGCTTCCTGCAGCCCGGGCTTCCCGGGGCCTCCGTAGGACAGGAGGCCTGGCAGGCCCTGAGACCCTCGTCCAGCCCCACTCGCCTCCACTCGCTTCCGCCTCCCCCTGACCGAGCTCTTCCATTCCTCGCAACCCTCCCGGTCGTTCCGCAAGCTGCCATACCATTGCGGCTGCACGGCCCAGGCCGAGAGCCCCGCGACGCCCGCCCGAGAGAACATGGTGATACCGGCCCCGCTGAAGGTCGGTCAGACAGGCCTCACCGCGCAGGCGCGGGACCTTCTCAACGCGCCCTCCCACCCCGCTTTCTCCTTCAGTCTCGCTTACTCCCGCCAGACGGAGGGAAGCCTCGCGAGCGTTGGGGGGAGGCCAGCCTTCCGAGGCCCCACCTCCTTCCGGCTCGCGGCTGGTATTTGCCCCGCCCCCGCCCCAGTCAGCTTCATTCCGCTTCCGGTTGGCCGGGCGCTTCAGCAAAGTTGTCGCTACCGTGGTCGCGATGGGCAAGTCAGATTTCCTTACCCCTAAGGCCATCGCCAACAGGATCAAATCCAAGGGGCTTCAGAAGCTGCGCTGGTATTGCCAGATGTGCCAGAAGCAGTGCCGGGACGAGGTAAGCGGGCCTGGATGGGGCCCTAAGCGGGGCCCTGCTGGAAATCCAGGTTCAAGTCCCTGACGCTGGGGTCAGGGAGTGGAACTTCGGGTCCTGGTCGTGTGGGTTCTGCGCTGGGCGAGTCAGCTACTCAACTCGGTACCGCCATCCTGACCCGCAGCGTTTATCTAGGGGAACCAGTGATCTTTGACGCCTCATTCCTCCACGATCTTCCGCCCAAAAGAAATGAAATAGGAGGCTTTGCAGCTCTCGTAGACGGGATGCTACTCGAGCTGTCATAAAACGGGGGCGTTGAATGGTGCAGTGCCCGATGCTCGGGGAATGACCAGAACAGTCATCTCTGACTTGACGTGACTCCAGAGAAACAAGGTGATCGGGATTCACCCCTCTTTTCGGGATCAGATGAAAAAGGACAGCTAAGCTCTGGCACACTACTCATCTAACAAGCATTTATTGAGCGCCTACAGTGTGCCAGGCCCAGGATATTACTCCCTGTGGTGACGACGATCGTGGACTGGAGGCCAGACTGTCAGAATTCTGAATCCTAGCGGCGCCACTTGCTAGCTGTGTAGGCTTGGGCAAGTTACTTACATTCCCCCTGCCCGTTTGCTTATCTGTAAAGTGGGAATAAGAATTGTACCTACCGGGAAGATTGTGAGCTTTAAGTCAGTGAATTATGTGTACTCAAGGGGTCTCGGGGCAGATCTTGAAAAGGTTTGTATGCCGTCCAGCGGCGTTTGTTTGTTTTCACATTAGTGAGGTAGATGACGAAGCCCCTTGAAGAATTGAGAGCAGGCTAGCGACAGGGTCGTATTTTTTCTCCGGAGATTGAATTGGATTGGGTCGGTGCAGCGGAACATTGGGTAATTGGAATAGTCCACTCCAGTGTTTTCTGCAGGCGAGGGATGAGATGCTTAAGTAGGACTCACGTTGACTGACAGTGAAGCAGTTAACTCTTTTTTCATTTGTCTCCAGTTCTCCCCCCCCCCCCCCCCGTTAATGTTTATTTAGGGAGAGAGAGAGAGAGAGAGCGAGCACAGGAGCAGGGGAGGGGCAAAGACACACACACACACACACACACACACACACACACGGAATCCAAAGCAGGCTTCTGGCTCTGAGCTGTCAGCACAGAGCCCGACGTGGGGCTTGAACTCGTGAACGGCGAGATCATAACCTGAGCCGAACCGGAATTCTTAACCAACTAAGCCACCCAGGTGCCCCGTCAGGTTCTTTTTTTTTTTTTTTTTTTTTTAAGTTTTATTTATTTATTTTGAGAGAGAGAGAGCGCGCGCACACAAGCAGGGGAAGGGCAGAGAGAGAGGGAATCCCAAGCAGGCTCTGCACCATCAGCGTGGATCCTGATGCAGGGCTCTAACTCATAAACCTTAAGATCGTGACCTGAGCCAAAATCCGGAGTCAGATGCTTAACTGACTGAGCCACCCAGGCGCCCCTCCCGTTCTTTCTTTCTAACAGTCAAGGTGAAATTCTCACACAGAAAACTAGAGACAAATACCACGAACATTTGTATCTCCATTACCCGTATTGAACATTTTAAGAAACTCGCCTAGCCTTACTTGTTTCAGAAATATTTTAAAGTCAGTTGCAAGCATCTAGGACATTTCATCTCTAAATACTTAAGTATGCTTCTCTAAGATATTTGGGTATTTTTCTACATAGCCACAATATATGTCATCACACATAAAAAAAAGTAATAAAAATTCCTTTATGTCGTCTGACACACAGTCCATATTCACATTTTCATCACTTGTTCCCACAAATGCTTTTTAAAAGTTTTTTTTATTTCAGGGCACCTGGGTGGCTCAGTTGGTTGAGCGTCCGACTTTGGCTCAGGTCATGATCTCACGGTCCGTGAGTTCGAGCCCCGCATCGGGCTCTGCTGACAGCTCAGAGCCTGGAGCGTGCTTCAGATTCTGTGTCTCCCTCTCTCTCTGACCCTCCCCTGCTCACTCTCTGTCTCTGTCTCTCAAAAATGAATAAACGTTAAAAAAAAAAATTTAAAAAACAACAAATAAAATCATGGAGCATAGGGGCGCCTGGGTGGCTCAGTCAGTTGAGTGTCCGACTTCGGCTCAGGTCATGATCTCACAGTTCATGAGTTTGGGCCCCGCATCCGGCTCTGCTGACAGCTCAGAGCCTGGAGCCTGCTTCCGATTCTGTGTCTCCCTCTCTCTCTGTCCCTCCCTCGCTCATGCTCTGTCTCTCTCTCAAAAATAAACAAACGTTAGGGCGCCTGGGTGGCGCAGTTGGTTAAGCGTCCGACTTCAGCCAGGTCACGATCTCGCGGTCCGTGAGTTCGAGCCCCGCGTCGGGCTCTGGGCTGATGGCTCAGAGCCTGGAGCCTGCTTCAGATTCTGTGTCTGTCTCTCTCTCTGACTCTCCCCTGCTCATGCTCTGTCCCTCTCTGTCTCAAAAATAAATGAAAACATTAAAAAAAATTTTTTTTAAAGTTTTTGTTAAAACCAAGACCCAATCAAAAGCCATGAATCGGATTTGTTATTAGGGCTTAAAAAAAATAAACTATTTTTTTTAGAGCAGTTTTAGCTTTACAGCAATGATGAGCGGAAGGTCCAGAGATCTGTACACACCGGGTCCCCACATTTGTACAGTTTCCCCATTATCAGCATTTGGCAACAGACTAGTGCTTCACATCTTCACCACCAAAGCCTACAGTTGGCAGTGGGGTTCCCTCCTGATGTTGGACATTTCTCCGGTTTTGAACAAATGTGTGTAATGGCATATATCCATTATCATCTCACAGAGAAGAGTTTCATTGCCCTAAAAATGTGAGTAGGGCTTTTGATCCTCTCTCATTCCTAAACGGAATATAGAATCCACTTCCCTCGCCCTTGCTCCCGCCCCCTTGCGACTCCGTTGTTTTTCTTTTTTTTCTAATTAATTAAAAAAAATTTTTTTTTTAACGTTTTATTTATTTTTGAGACAGGGAGAGACAGAGCATGAACAGGGGAGCGTCAGAGAGAGGGAGACACAGAATCCGAAACAGGCTCCAGGCTCTGTTGAGACAGGGAGAGACAGAGCATGAACAGGGGAGCGTCAGAGAGAGGGAGACACAGAATCCGAACCAGGCTCCAGGCTCTGAGCTGTCAGCACAAAGCCCGACGCGGGCCTTGAACTCACGGACCGTGAGATCATGACCTGAGCTGAAGTCGGCTGCTTAACCGACTGAGCCACCCAGGCGCCCCATCTAATTAATTTTTTACTAGTATAGCTGTCACGCATTACCCACATGTTAGTTACAGTGGTTTCCTCTGCACAACGTAATTTATGCCGTTTGCTGTGCGCGTCACAAGTGTGGCTCCCACCTGTCACCCCGCAACACCTCTCTCTCTCCCTTCCCTTCACGTGTTTGCCCAGCACCTCTCCTTACCGCCTACAGCCGTCAGCCTATCCTCTGTGTTTATAGGTCTGATTGTGTTTTTGTTTTTGTTTTGTATTTTTTTGAGAGAGAACGTGCGCGTGCATGCCTGCATGAGCCGGGGGAGAGGAGCAGAGGGAGAGAGAGAATTTCTGATGTTTTATTTATTTATGAGAGAGAGACAGAGGGTGAGCAGGGGAGGGGCAGAGAGAGAGGGAGACACAGAATCCGAAGCAGGCTCCAGGCTCCGAGCTGTCAGCACAGAGCCCGACATGGGGCTCGAACCCACGAACCATAAGATCCTCACCTGAGCCGAAGTCGGACGCTTAACTGACTCAGCCACGTGATCGCCTCCCCCCCGCCCCGAGAGAGAGAGAGAGAGAGAGAGAGAGAGAGAGAGAGAGAGAGAATTTCAAGCAGCCTCCACACCCAACTCGGAGCCCAGTGCAGGGCTCCGCCTCAGGATGGCGAGATCACAACCTGAGCCCAAATCCAGAATCCGACACTCAACCGACTGAGCCACCCAGGAGCCCGTTACTCTTTTGTTTTGAAGGTTCCACATATAGGTGAAGTCATAGGAAATTGGTCTTTATCTGAGTTATTTCACTTAGCAAAACACCCTTGAGGCCCATCCATATTGTGACAAATGGCAAGATCTCGGTCCTTTCCTGTAGGCTGAGTAATATTCCGTTGTGTGTGTCTTCTTTATCCGTTCATCTGTCAATGGACGCTCGAGTTGGTATCTTTGCTAATTCAGTTTTTCTGACGTTGACTCTCTACTGGGCCAGTAACTGCCCTGGAGCGTTCCCACTTTCTGATACGAAACAGTGAAGTTTTCTTGTGGTTGTCTTTGACCCTCCTTCTCTAACTTACGGTTCTATAAACTGGAACTTGGGGCTGAAGGCTTGATTCGGGTCAGGTTACATATTTTGGGGAAGACGACTTGATAGGTGGTCCTGCGGGTTTCGAATCGCATCGCACAAGGCGGCCCGTAACGGCTGCTAGTGCTGAGATGGCTGAGCAAAGAGGACGGTAATGTTAGAAAGGAATATTTTCCCTCTCGCAAGAGCAAGCAGATAGTAAGGAATACATCTAGTTTACCATCAACCTTTTCCTTCGGTGTTTTAGCATCCTTGCTTGAGTCTATTATTTCCTTAAGAGTTGCAAAGTGGTTATTTTTCTGAATTTCTCAGAATTTCCTATTGGCTACCATTCTTATGTAAGGCTGAGCTCTTTCTCATCAACTGGAGCTGTTTGGTTATCCTCAAACGCAGGTTGTGTGGCAAAAGGAGCATAACTGCTTAACTCTTTCCTTTAGTTACCGATTTCAGAGTAAGACACTTGTGGCGATTCTGTCCCGTTTGCGCTCAACTCTGCGCATCGACTCCCCTGCCTGGGAGGGTGGCCTGCAGGAGGAGAGGTTGGCCCCTCCAAGTTCCCTTTCGTCTCCCTCTCTCTCAGTATTGGAAGATTGAGGGGAAGGAGGTCGGATCCAGAGTATTCGCCTCCTGCCCATCCACTCTCACGGGTTTCTAGAATTTACTGGCCTCGTTTTGTTTTCATTTCAGTGATTGATTTTTAACCTACGGGAATCTGCCCTGGTTTTTCATTCATGAGACCAACACCAAGTTTCCTTTTAGGTACTTGCGAGTGAGAGTAGTGCACGGGCGGTACACAGTTGAGGCGAGCATCGTGTCAGTCGTCTGTGGGTGACTGAGGGTGAGGCAGCTAAGCGAGATGGGGTGTTGACATCGGGCCGGTGGCATGAGACCAGACGGGGAGACGGGAGAGGCGGTGTTAGGGAGGCCGAGCGGACTTAGTGGTAAGTGGAGGCAGAGGTGGAGGAGGACTCCAGGATGCCTGGCCCCTGGCCTGGGTGACCGGGCGTGGGACAGAACTGTTCACTGACACGGAGAACACGGCGGGAGGGGCCCAGTTTTCATTGCCGGTGCTGGTGGAGAATCAGCTGTAAATGCTAAGTCGCCTAGATACAAAGTCAAAACTTGTCATTTTTTTTATAGTCACCTGAAGAAGGTGCAGATTTAGTATATTTAACACGAGGTTTCTGTAGTGTGCAGTTATCCCATGAGATTTAACATGACATTTCTGGAATATGCCATAATGTATTTTGGATAATGAAGTGAGGTAGAGAAAAGTGAGTGAAATTCACTAACGGCCCATTTTACTTGGTTACGTTTCCCCAACCACTTACATCACCCTACATGTAGTAGATGTTCAATAAAATTGGGTAAATGGATTTAGAAAACAAAATCACTCTTCTGTTCCCGTGCCCTGTCCTGTCTCTTAGTAACATCGGCTTGCCACGAGCTTTCTGTCTCTTTAATCTTCTGGGATTATCCCTTGAGGGGCAGTGTTACATAACTCAACCTCATAAAAAACTTTTTAAAAAAGATGATAGTGTGCTTAAAGCTAGTGATTTTCTCTTTTTCTTTTTTTGTTACAATTTATTATCAAAGAGGGGCTTTTTATGGTTAACTAAATACTTCTGTTTAGGGCCCGTTATGATGACCTAAATCAGAACTTAACCACTACTTAATGTTTTGTAGAATGGCTTTAAGTGTCATTGTATGTCCGAATCTCACCAGAGACAACTACTGTTGGCTTCAGAAAATCCTCAGCAGTTTATGGATTACTTCTCCGAGTAAGTAACTTGAAGACATCCTTATCTCATAAGCTTTGTTGAGTTGGACATGTAGTACATATGCTTAAAAATGTGTATATTGGGAGCTCTGTCTGTTCCTTACACATTAACAGGATAGCTCTGCTATCTTGTGCTCAGGTTTTGTTTTCCTTTGACAATTTGTCACAGTATGAAATTGTTACAGAAGTGTTTCTCACAATTCAGTCTTGCTCTCCAAACACAAAAAAACTCTCTTTCATTCTAACTCGGTTGTGGCTCAGAGCACGGCTGTGGAATCCGACTGCCTGCCTTTAAGCCCTGCAAAGCCAGGCTTCTCCCTTCATGGGCTGTGTGACTCTCGCTGAAGCACTTACGTTTGTCTGTGCTTCTGTTTCCTCATCTGTAAAATGGGACTAAAAACAGTACCCTCTTCCAAGCGTTTTCTTTATTTCATAGAAAGATTAATGAGTTAATGGTTTTAAAGAGTTTAGAAAAGTATCGAGTACTTGATTAATATTAGCTATTAATTATTACTGCTATTAATATTTAGTCTTAAGTCTGTCTGTCTCTTTCTTTCCCAAGTTCTGGACCTTTTGGCCTTAGGACCCCTTTTCACCCTTAAAAATTATTGAAGAGCCTCGAAGAGCTTTTGTTTGTGACTGATATTGATATATTGATACTTGTGAGTTAGGGATTAAAAATGAAAAAAAAATGAAGCGTATTTATTATTTCACTTAAAATAATAATAAATCTAGGAGTGTTAGTAAGAAAATAAAATAAAAAATAAAAATAAAAAAATAATAAATCTATTAAGTGTTAAAATAAATAATTTTTTAATAAAAATTAACTATATATTCCAAAACAAACAAAAACAATAGGAATAGCTTTGCTTCAGATTTTTACAAATCTCTTCAGGGTCTGACTACTAGGAGACAGTTGGATTCTACAACCGCTTCTGTTTTCAGTTGTCTGTTTCAAACATGTTTTGGGTAAAGCACATAAAGAAAGGCCACCCTGTTCATAGATGTCTGGTTGGAACGGGGGAATACTTTAATAGCCTTTTTCGGATAATTTTGGATGTTCTTTGATGCGACATCAAAACACAGCAACGTGGTAGTTTCTTCAAGATTAGCTGTAGCGTGGATTCTGGAACCGTGTCAGGGAACTTTTGTGCGCTATTACATTATGATCCCTCGATCTTTCACTTTAGATGGAGCTTGTCCCCACGCATGGTTTTATGTCATCATGCACTGGTCATTTGGAAAATATTGGTTCACCGAGTGTTCCGAATGGTGACACGTTTTGTTACATAGTAGCGTAAAGTCATACTTTTTAATGTTATCAGTGTCATCGGAAAGGTCCTTTAGTATTGGGAGGGACGTCGGACTCAGGTGGCCGATGCCAGTTTACCAGATTCAATTTTTTGCCGGAAAGCTCACATTTTATCGTCGGCAACAAATGATAAACAAATGTCAGCTGTTTTTCCTTGACGTGACAAGGCTCACTTTGCTTATTTTTGACCAAATGTCTACGAAATACCCGATTTTGAATAACCGTAGTTGATGGTCCGTCATCCTTTCAAGTAGCAGTGGTGCGCGGTGACAGAGGTAGTTCTGTGCGTGGCTCAGACCATCGCACGAGTGCTGCGCTCAAGACAAGCCCCAGGCGGCGGTGGAAGTGCTGCGTTCCCGAGCCCGTCCCGGCGCACAGGGTATGAGACGGAGCCCCGCAGGCTGAGATTTAGTGCTGTCCCACCGCCCCGTCAAGGACGTTCTTAGTGAAACCAGCATTGATTCTCACCGCGAGCGCGTGTCCGTGAAGAATACTCTGGCTGCCTGTGCAGGCTGGCCTCGCCGCCCACTGCCCTGACTTGGCTAAGACGCCAGCAGGTGTCCCCTATGTGGCTTTTGTGCCATCAACGCAGGTAACACGGTGAAAAAGGCCAAAATTGTTTATCTGTGAACCACACGAAACCACCTCGATTACCACGGGACTGCACGAGCCACATTTGGGGAAATATCATCCTGGCAAGAGCCGTCTACACTGGGCTTTTCCTCTCCGCCCCCTTTTACTGCATCCACGTAGCTGCCCAGTTTCCATCTTGCTCTTTATCTTTCTTTGGTGGATAACGCTCTTAACTACCCACAAACATCTCTCTGCTTTCCATTCTTTCCTGGCTTTCCTCCTCCTCCTCCTCCTCCTCCTCCTCCTGCTGCCTGCTTGCTTCCTTAGCCCCTCTTCCTTTCCTCCCAGCTCCTCCAATGCAGGAATGTTCCTCAGGGTGTCCGCTCGGCTTCCTTCAGTCCACATTACCCAGGCTCCAAGAGTTCTGTCATTCTTCCAGCTGTTCCCTTTGTGTTGGGTGACTCCTCAGTCTTACTGTTCATTCCTGATTATCTGTCCTAAGTTGTAGATTTTTTTTTTTTCCTGGGCAGTTGTAATCTATATTTCTGAAGGCTCTCCCGAAGCCAACATTTTAAAGCCAAGCACGGTACTCTGTCCACCACGCCTACCGTGTGCTGGCTGACAATACCTACTCGGAATGCTAAGCTGGGACTTCCCTGTTGTTGATTCTCCTCTACGGTGTCCTTTAAACTCACCTCCTCGCCGTTCTCCCAGCCCTAGTCATCATTCTCATCATGTGTCACCTAAATTAATTCCGTGACTTCCTCACTGATCTCCCGGCCGCAGCTTCTGTCCCTCCTGTCCGTGTTTTACGCCCATGGTTCACAAACCGCCACGTGCGTCAGAATCACCGTGAGGGCCTGTGACGACAGTGGCAGATTCTGGTTCCGTAGATCTGGGCTGGGGCTGGAGACGTGCTGTTTCTATCAAGTTCCCAGGTAGGGTTGATGCTACTGTTGTAGGGACCACACTTGGAGAATTCTTGTTCTGTCTTCCCCAGGACTGTCTTTCTAGATCACAGATTTTCACAGACTAACTCCCAAGTAAATTATTTGGTGCTTTGCCACTGCCTGCATAAAACCCACCCTCTTGAGCATGACATTCGAGGTACTTCAAAGATCAGCCCCGCCATTATTTTCCAGCTGTGTCCTCCACCCCCGCCCCGTTCTTCTGTTCTGTCCCACCATGTCCCTCCTTTCTGTCTACTCACAACGTTAGCTCGGTGAGATCATCATTTCCCAGACGTGATGCTTCCGTGTTTCTCTGCCAGCTGGGAGTGGCCTTCTCTTCCTCTCCACCTATACGGTCTGATGTCTACTTCCCCGCCACGTTAAAGATCGCCAGCGGGCATCCCTCAACTCCGTGACATTGTGCCACATCTCTTTTGCAGTTCGCCTCGTGTTATGATTGGTTCTGCTAGATTGGAACCTGGGTCAAGATTTAGGTTTTATTCACCTGTGTTTACCCAGCACGTAACACAGTGTATTCCGTGCAGAGGGACACATTGAGTACCAATTTCACGTGGAATCAGGCAAGTTTTGTTATTGTCGGAAGAATGGTTTTATTATGCCACACTCAGTCACGCTAAGAGACTTCACGGAGGAACCTTTCTAGACCCGTGGAGTCACTTGTGCTGTGGTTGCTCCGCCAAGCCTGGGAGTCTCAGCTCCAAACTGACCTGTAACTGAAATCCTCGAAAGCTGTAAACTTTCGGGATTCCTTCCCTTTTCAGTTCTTGAGGGTTCCTAACAGGTAGTCACATAGATGTGTCATATATCATTTGGGCATTCACACTGTATGGTGGCTTTGTATTTGTAGAATTAGCTTAATGCTTTCCTTCCTTTCCTTACTAGGGAATTCCGAAATGACTTTCTAGAACTTCTCAGGAGACGCTTTGGTAAGCATCTGGGTATTGTGCGCACAATAACTTCCTAATCCGTAAACCTGCTCCGGGTTGACGGTGTGCTGTTTTGTTCTCAGGCACTAAGAGAGTCCACAACAACATCGTGTACAATGAGTATATCAGCCACCGGGAGCACATCCACATGAATGCCACCCAGTGGGAGACTCTGACTGATTTTACCAAGTGGCTGGGCAGAGAAGGTGAGAATAAGACAGGATCTGAGCAGCTGTTGCGTGGCTCGGGGGCAGAGACAGAATTGTCACGGTTTCTGTGTACATTTACGAAAAGAGGGCGAGCAGGGCAGTTAAAAACTGGCAGAGGGGAGCATAATCTTCCAGGACTGATTTTGTGTGTTCCACCCGAACGCGAGCATCTGGGACGGTTCTTTTGACAGGGCCCGGATTTATCACCAGCACATCCTCCCATGCGGGTTAAGGGTTATTTCCAGTCCTCCCCCTCTTACGCCCCCGTATTCATTTTACTTTCTGAGGCTTTTGTTACCCCCGCGCAAGGAGCTTTTTAAAAATTTGCTGCAGCTTTTTCCATTTCTAATCTTCATAGGATGAACTTGGAGGGAGAGGGCAAGGAGCCGTGACATGTATCACGTACTCAGTGTGTTACTTGATTCCATTTTACGGGGCAAATTTCTATTAAGTTAGTAGAATATCATGTACTCGTTGGATGTTAGATACTTAGACACAGTTAAATAATTACTAAGCAAGATGATACTTCTTTCCTGTATTTCCCTGGCGTACATAGTTGACTTAGCCCAGGTAGTTAAAAATCAGAATGATAATTTTTTCTGTTCAAGGAGATAAAGTATCCCACTTAAAATATCTAATTGTTATCAACTGTGAATATGGAAAATCCGTGGGCCGCATGAATTTGTGTATTTGAATGTGTTTGAATAGTGTATTTGAAAGAATAAATACATGACGCAAAGATGGAACGCATTTATATTTCCCTTTAGTTTTGGTTGTGTGCGAGTTTACCTGTTATTTTTTTTTTTCTTTTTAAGGCTTGTGCAAGGTGGATGAGACGCCGAAGGGCTGGTATATTCAGTATATCGACAGGGACCCAGAAACTATCCGCCGGCAACTGGAACTGGAGAAAAAGAAGAAGCAGGACCTTGATGATGAAGAGAAGACAGCCAAGTTTATTGAAGAACAAGTGAGAAGAGGTCTGGAAGGGAAAGAACAGGTGGGCAGCAGTGTCATTCAGGGAGGCAATGGGACAAGGTCTCAAGAAGCAAAATTTTTAAGCATCGAGTTGAGTTTGGCAGATGCTGTTCCTTACCGAAGAGGAGAATGAGCATCACGGAGTCTAAAAGGCCAGCTTCTGGAGTCGAGGCCAGCCTGGGTCCCATCTCTGACTTACTGACTCTTGATCTTATAGAATTCTATAGTTCTAAACCTCAGCTTCCTTATGGCTAAGGTGCAGGTGATAACTAATGGGGGAGACACAGCAGATGACATTACTCGGCCGTACTTAGCGCGATGCTGGAGTTAAACACAGTGTGGGAACCTAGGTGCCAGCGCCTGCCCCAGCCTGGGCAGGATGTAGACTATTTGAATCAGGCAGATACAACCTGTGGGCCTGAAAAATCCACAGGCCGAACCCAGGTAAATGGGGAGACAGGGCATGGGGAAGGTGGTTCAGGTGTTAGAATAACTAGAGGAGGGCATTTATTTTAACAAATATTTATTGGGTACCCTCTATGTGCCGGGCCTTCTTCTAGGTACTGGGGAAAGAGCAGTAAACAAAAGATAAAAACTCCCTGCCTCATGGTGCTTCCATACCAAAAGTTGTGTGTGTGCGTAGGAAAGCATAGCCTGTGACATAGGTGGCGCTCCTAGCCATTTAGTATTTTGAAAACTTTATTGTGTGGGGCGCCTGGGTGGCTCAGTCAGTTGAGCGTCCGACTTCGGCTCAGGTCGTGATCTCGCGGTCTGTGGGTTTGAGCCCCGCGTCAGGCTCTGTGCTGGAGCCTGCTTCGGATTCTGTGTCTCCCTCTCTCTCTGCCCCTCCCCTGCTCATGCTCTGTCTCTCTCTCTCTCTGTCAAAAATAAACATTAAAAAAAAAAACAGTTTATTGTAGTATAAGATACATGTGCTAAAGTGTATGATGTGCATTAATCTTAAGGTTACAGCTTAGTAGAATTTTACATATGGATGGATGGATGGATGGATAGCTTATGAAATGACCACCCAGATCAAGATACGGAACATTTTCAGTGTCATACTCACTCCCAGTTAATATTCCCTGTTCCCCAGGAAGGAACCGGTGTTCTGATGTGCCACTCTTAGTTACTTGCCAGTTTGTTCTTGAACTTCGTCAAAGTTCATATGAACTTCGCCATACGGTACACTCTCTCTGTGTCTGGCTTCTTTAACTCAGACAGAATGTTCTTTATGTTTACTGCACCTGTGTCCTTTCCTACCAGTGTTTCACCCTTTTTAAAATTGATGTCTATTCCATTTTATGAATATCACACAATTGATCCATTGTGCTGCTGAGAAAAATGTAGCTTGTTTTCAGGATTTGGCTATTATGAATACAGCTGCTCTGATCATTAATGTGCGTGTCTTATAGAAGCTGTTTATTACAGAGTGACGCAGGAAGGAAAAGGCAATAAGAAAGTAAAGATCCATTTATGAGTCAACTTTTATACCATGTTAATTGACCTTGATAAGTGGGTGGCTGTGCGTGTGTAATATGGTGCTGCTTTCATATGCATGTATTTACGCCATCTATATTAAAATAGAAACAATGTTTAAAGCCCTGTAGTTGTAAAATTTAACCCCTGCCTAAGATTGAAAAAACTTTGTATTCTTGAAATTCTTTTACCTTTTTAAAATTTAGACCTCTGAGGGCACCTGGGAGGCTCAGTCGGTTAAGCATCTGACTTTGGCCCAGATCATGATCCTGTGGTCCTTGAGCTTGAGGCCCCTGTCGGGCTCTGTGCTGACAGCTCAGAGCCTGCTTCAGATTCTATGCCTCCCTCTCTCTCTACCCGTCCCTCACTCATGCTCTGTCTCTCTGTGTCTCTGAAAAATGAATAAACATTAAAAATTAAAAAAAAAAAAACCTTTAAACCTCTGGGGGCATCTGGGTGGCTTAGTCAGTGAAGCATGCGATTCTTCGTTTCGGCTCATGGCACGATCTCATGGTTTGCGAGTTTGAGCCTCACATTGGGCTCCGCGCTGACAGTGTGGAGTCTCCTTGGGATTCTCTCTCTCTGTTCCTTCCCTGCACTCTCTTTCTCTAAAAAACAAATAACCTTTAAAATAAAATGAAAATAAAATTTAAAGTTCTGTTTTCAGTGGAGGGAAAATTATAATTTCCTATTGTGGAAATTAAGAAGGATCACATCTTGTGCAGAGGAACATGGTTTACCTTTTGGAATAGCGTTGTTTTGTAACATTTTTGCTTAATTCCATTAAGACCTTCAAGTTAATTCATACTTTCCAGGTATAAATAGCATCTTCCAGTAAAAGAAGTCCTACTGATCAGTGCTTCCTCATTCCACACTTAAACATGTCAGTTTTTTTAAAAGTAACATTGTGTCTTTTGTAAGATGTTAATGGACATTGCCTAAGGAAAGAATATCTCAGTTAGATCTCAAGAACATTTTTTTTTAAGGTTTTATTTATAAGAACATCTTTTCTGTTAGTAGAAACCACAGTTAACATTTAATCAAACACTCTTGCAGGCATGATGCTAAGTGTTTCCTTTATATCGTATTTAACCCTTATGATACCTCTGAATATGCACGTTATCCCTGTTTTAAAGATAGAATAGTTGAGGCATAAGAGAGATTGCGAGATTGGCAGGCGACAGAGCCAATACCGTGCAGAGGTGGGTTTTACCTGCACTTCTTCCTGAGTTCGTCTTAGACTCTCGATCTTAACAGTAAACCATCCCACAATATAGAAAGGTTTTGTTTTTTTAAGGTAATCCTCTAGCTAAAACTTCTAAAGTTTATTGTTTTATGTTGTTTCCATTTTAAATTGTAGCAGGAAGACAGATGTAGGTAAACTTCTGCAGTTTGGTCCAGAGAAGTCACTTTCTCCCCGCTTTGGAATAGTGCTCAGTGGAAGGATGTTTGCAGTACGTGTCATTTCTTGGCTAGGATCTTAATCACCTTGCACTTGTATTTGGAGCTGCCTTGCAACAATGGGTAGGAAGTCAGCACCTGGGCCTACTGAGTACTGATGGCAAATGCACTATAAACCAAAGCTTCACACTCTTTTTTTTTTCCTTTTAGGAGGCTCCTGTTTTTACGGAATTAAGCAGAGAAAATGATGAAGAAAAAGGTAGTTTTACTTTTTTTTCTTCTTCTTCTAATATGGATGCTTTCCTATCGGCCCTGCCAAAAACTAGCAACAGGTTTGGGAGCAAGACCTGTACTGTGTCTGGATCGCACTGTTCTCGCCCATATGTGAAAAAGTTGTAACGATGAACCGGGTAGGATGCCTTCAGCTACAAGTAAGAAAACTGACCAAAGGGAGCCTCAGTAGTAAGGAAATAGCTTGCTCTAACAAGAGTCCCAGGGGCAGGGTGGTTCCGGACGCCAGGCCATCGGTCAGCAGCGGGACACGAGGTAGCTGTGGGCACTTTCGGCCATTGTATGTAGACCCAGCATTGTCCAGAGGATGACAGAGGGCATCTCTTCTAGAGTCCCCTGTGAGCCAGGAAACTTTACCTAGAAGACACTCCTCCAGCCAGCAGACTTCCTTCGGAATGTCACTGGCCAGACCCTATCAGCCTCCACGTCAAAGGCAGTCGCTGGGAAAGGAAGCTGGATTATTTTGATTGTTTTAGAGCAAAAGAACCTTATAAAGCCTCCCCCCCCCACCCCTGCCCCTGCCCCTGCCCCTGCCTCCTAATCCCATCACTTTGAGCATTAGGTTTTCAACATGCAAATTTACAGAGGATACAGACACAGTGTGAGAAGTGTGAACACCTAAACAAAATTGGAGTCCTGTCCCCTTAGCAAGGGCAGAAGGGGACAGTGGAGGTGGAGAACAGCCAAGGCAGCCTTT
Source organism: Prionailurus bengalensis (assembly GCF_016509475.1). Lineage (NCBI taxonomy): Eukaryota > Metazoa > Chordata > Mammalia > Carnivora > Felidae > Prionailurus > Prionailurus bengalensis. The sequence goes on along the minus strand of NC_057358.1, from coordinate 6,953,461 downwards.
CCCAGCGCTGAGCATCTGCCCAGTGCGCTTCTCTGCAGGAGTTTATCATCTCTGGATAGGAGCATTCCAGCTCTCATTCATGCCGACCATCCGGGAACTTCTGTGTGGATGTGGTGTGGTATCTTATCTGAGAAGTGTTATAATTTCCCTGAAATATATACGTATATGTGTATAAATGAAGTGTGTGTGTGTGTGTGTGTGTGTGTGTGTAGGAAATGAAATGTGTAAAATACGTAAAAAACTATAGCACTGTTTTTTCTTCCAGTTACATTCAATTTGAATAAAGGAGCATGTAGTTCAGCAGCAACATCATCCAAATCAAGGTGAGCTACATGAATAGGTATCTTAGAACTCGAGGATTTCTGTGAAATGTTGATGACTACATTTTAAAAGCTGCAGTATTGTGGGTGTTTTGTTTTTTTTTTTCTTTTTCTGGTTGTAATTTTCTTCTTTGTTTTGTTTTTGTTTGGTGGTTGTTGTGTTTTCCAGCAACTGTTTTTTTCCCTGATTTGCCTATGATGATATGATTCCCCCTTTTGAGGAAAGGCCTACTCTGATCACGTGCTTCCCATGACACATCTTTGTCTCTCTGGGAGTCCTTCTCCACTTAATAATTCCTTCTGTGCTACTGCGGTGCTATTTGGTTTTCTTTTTCCTTTTTTTCTTTTCTTTTGCTATTTGTTTTTCTACCAGAGCCCACGTCTCAAGTTTAAATATTAGCTGGAGTATACAGTTTTTGTTCTGTCTACCGTATTAAGATCTTGTGAGAATAGAGACGAAGTCATTCGCCTAACTTCTCAGCACCTAGTACAGTGTAAATGCCCTGGTCAGCACTCAGTGACGACTGCCTTCTGGGCTACGCGATGTAGTAACAGAATGGGGCTTGCCAGCTTTTTCTGGGAAAGGCCCTACAGTAAATAGTTTAGACATCATTGGCCATATGTCTTTGTCACAACCACTTAGCTGCTATCGGAGCGAGAAAGCAGCCAGAGACAATATGTAAACAAGCGATCGTGGCTGTATTCCAGTAAAATCTTATTTATAAACACAGGCAGCAGGCTGCATCTGCCCCTTAGGTTGTAGTTTGCCAAATCCTGGAACAGCATGTAGTCAGGTACTTCTCACTTTTCACGTTCTCTTCTCTTGCAGTTCTTAGACATTCTTTCACCACATCTCTGTTCACTATCTGTGATGCGCAGTGTGTCCAGTTGTTTATGGAGATAAAAAAAATAATAAAACAAGATATTCAGGAAGGCACCTCCTCCTGACACCTTCCCATTATCTACCAGAAATTAGTTTTGAGTTGGCCAATCTTTGTTATTTTACTTAGTATTTTACATATTGTTTATTGAAGACCTAACTCAGGTTTTCTGGTTAATTTATTAGGCGAGTGTTTATTGACACGACGAAGTAAGTGGCGAGGAGAGTTGAAGGAACTAGACAGACTGAGGGAGCACGTAATACTGCTTCAGAATGGCTGGCCGGAGGTCTTCACTTTGGTCAAAATATTTCAGGATTGACACCTACATTAGAGATCGTGAAGGAAGCGGTCAGCTGGGTTCTACACGTGGTACCCTTGAAAATTCTTTTCAAAGTAGTGGTCTGATAGGACCTGGAAGACAGATTTAAATATGTCAGATCACACGTTGCCTTATGGTTTTAGACCTGTACGTGTTTCCCTCCAGTCTCCCTTATTATTTGTTATTCCCAAGTGTAGATAAATGTCAAACTTTGTCCCAGCGGCCCCCAAACTGGCCTCTCTCATATTAGTTTTCTGTGGCTGCTGTAAATGACCATAAACCAAGTGTCCTGAAACAACAGGAATTTATTCTGTTTCTGGAAGCCAGAAGCGTGAAGTCGGAATCGCCGGCCGAGATCAGGCCACGTGCCAGGCGGTGCTTCCTCCGCGGGCCCTGGCGGGAATCCGTCCTTTGCCTCTTCCGGCTTCCGCTGGCTGCTGCCATCCCTCGGCTTGTGGCTGCACCCTTCAGTTTTCAAGAGCAGTGTCTTCACATCTCTCTTTGCCCCACCTTCACTGTGTGTCAAGTCTGCCTGTTTCCCTCTTGAAAGGATGCATAGAACCCATTCGGGCACCCCAGGATCGTCTCACCTCAGAATCTATAACCTAATCTCGTTTGCAAAGACCCTTTTCCCAGTAAGGTCGCATGTATCAACTCCAGGGATGAGGACCGGTTATCTTTGGGGTCTGCTGTTTAGCCTCCTGTACCCCGACGCCAGGCTTTGATGTCATTATAAAAGTAGTTTTATTTGACCAAGTTCTGTGTGTTCAGTCTCAAGTATGTATACAAACGCGTAAGTGGCGTCACAGATAATACAATGTTAAGACTCATCTAAATTTCCTTTTTCTGAGATTATGGCCCATTTTTGTAGAGGTTGGGATTTATTTTCCTGTCGATTTATATCTCTTGTATAGCTAAAACTCAGAATGAATGATCTAGATAGCAAAAATGGGTGTCTTAGGCTATACTGAGGCACGGAGGTAAGCCCTGCTCCTCCCGGCTTTGAACACAGGTTACTCGGTTCCCATTTCTGTTTTGGGGCTTCTCGTCTTTAATTGTGTTAGTTATTACTAACCGATGGCAGAATTCTAGGGCCCTTCTAGAAGCGAACATTCCATTCGCGATCTGTTACTGTTCATTTCTTGCCTTGACTTTAGCCCCGTCTTCACTGTCTCGGTTTGTCACCTTCTACTAGAACCTTTTTGGGGGAGGAGGGGTGTTATTGTGAGAGCAGCAAGTGGGAAGATTGAATGTAGTACACGGCTGAAAAAAAATGGACTCTTGCCTTTTACTTCACCGTCATTGAGAGTGATACTTAATTTCCTATGCTTCTGGCGATGTTAAATTCTTAAAATGATTTGTATAGGTTTTCTCTCTTGATTCTAAACAGTATTTTTAGGATAGGGATTATCACTTTCTTGAAAGCTTGGTAAAATACTGTGTTAGTGTCAGCAGGCGAGGGAATACCTTTTACTACTGATTCGGTACTATTTAACACTTTTGTGACAGTCATTAGTTTATTCCACTTTGCAATATAATCTTGATCATACGAATTCAATAATTTGCATCATTTTTATTTTTCTAGACTATCCTTTTTATCTAGCCTCTCAAATTTACTATCTGTTTTATTACTCTTTCAAAATACCAACTTTTTGGGGTGCCTGAGGGGCTCAGTCGGTGAAGTGTCCAACTCCTGATTTCTGCTCAGGTCATGATCTCAGTTCGTGAGATCAATCCCCTGTGCGTTGGCTTGGGCTTGGGATTCTCTGTGTCCCTCTCTTTCTGACCCTCCCCTGCTCGGACGTGCCCTCTCTCGCTCTCTCTCTTTCAAAATAAATAAACATAAACAAACCCAACTTTTTATTTTCTTGGTAATCTAATTTCTCTGGTTTCTGTGTTAGTGATTTCTGTCCTTCATAATGTCTTCTGTCAGCATTTCTTAAATTCTTCATCATTCATTTTAGCTCTAACAGAATCTTGATATTGGAAGCAGAAGGATCTAGATGTCAAGCCCTACCATGTCTTTCTCTCTTTTTTTTTTAATAAGCAATTAAAATTTTATTTTATTTATTTTTTTAAGAAAGAGAAAACATGAACAGAAGAGAAGGGGAGAGGGAGAGAGAGAAACTTTTTTTTTTTTTTTAATTTATTTATTTTGAGAGAGAGTGGGCAGGGGAGGGGCAGTGAGAGAGGGAGAGAGAGAATTCTATGTCACTGTCAGCGCAGAGCCCAACATGGGGCTTGAACCCACAAACAGAGAGATCATGACCTGAGCCAAAATTAAGAGTCAGATGCTTAACCCACTAGGCCACCCCGGTGCCTCAGAGAATCTTCAACAGGCTCCGTGCCCAGTGCAGAGCCCAACACAGGGCTCAATCCCATGACCCTGGGATCACAACCTGAGCCAAAATCAAGAGTTGGATGGTCGGGGCGCGCCTGGGTGGCTCAGTCGGTTGAGCGTCCGACTTCGGCTCAGGTCATGAGCTTGCAGGTCGTGAATTCGAGCCCCGTGTCGGGCTTTGTGCTGACAGCTCAGAGCCTGGAGCCTGTTTCGGAGTCTGTGTCTCTGTTTCTGCCCCTTCCTCGCTCTCTCTCTCTCTCTCTCTCTCTCTCAAAAATAAAGATTTTTTTTTTTAAATTAAAAAAAAAAGTTGGATGCTCAACCGACGGAGCCGCCCAGGTGCCCCTCTTTCTCTTATTAAAGACTCAGTATCTTTGGTCATCTCCTGTGAGATAAATCGTCATTTTTTTCCATGTTCTTATGTGACCATTGTGATCTGGTACATCCCCCACCACTTGTACTCCAGCTCTGCTAAATTATTTGTGCCGTCCTAGACGAGCCGTGCTGGCTCACCCTGACTTTTCTCGGTGCCTGCTGTTCCCCCTTCCCGGGACACCCTTCCATGTCTGTTCTCCCACCTGTTGTGAGATCCTGATGGGCTATTCTGTTCATCTTTTTATCCCCACTGCTTGTCACCTTGTAGACATCTAATAATGCCAAATAAATTGTCTTGACAGAAAACTCTTTTTTCTATTCAGTTTAGGTGTTTTTGTGTGACGAAATATATATAACATGATGTTTAACCATTTTGACCATTTTTAAGTGCACGGGTCAGTGGCAGTAAATAGATTCACATTATGTCTGTGACCAGCATCCATCTACCAGACTTTTTCATCACCCCAAACTGAAACTGTACTCGTTAAACCCTAACTCCCCGTTTCCCTCTACCCCATCAGACCCCAGTGACCTCTGTTCTACTTTCTGTCTCTATGAACGTGACTGTTCTAATCTCCTCATATGAGTGGAATCATACAGAGGTTGCCCTTCTGTGACTGGCTTCTTTCACTCACTCTAATGTCCTCAAGGTATATCCACATTATGGTCATGTGTCAGAATTTCCTTCCCTTTTAAGGCTGAATACTATCCTGTTGTGTAGACCACATTTTGTTCGTCTCTTCATCGACCATTGGACATTTTGAGTTATTCCCACCTTTTGGTGATCGCAGATAATGCTGTTCTGAACATTGGTGCACAGATATCTGTTCGAGTCCCTTCTTTCAGTCCTTTGGCTATACACCCAGGAGTGGAGTCGCTGGACTGTAGGATAGCACTGCGTTTGCCTTGTTTAAGAACTGCCTTGCTGTTTCCCGTAGCAGTTGCTCCGGTTGTGTATTTGCACCAACAATACACAAGGTTCCAGGGCGCCCCGTCCTCACCAACACTCCTCTTTTCTGTATTTTTCTTACACAAGCCATCCTACCAGATGGGAAGTGTTGTCTCACGTGCTCTGGATTTACGTTTCCCTGATGGTTAGTGTTGTGAAGCATCTTTTCGTGGACTTTTTGACCATTTATGTGTCTTCTTTGGAGAAATGCCTTTTGCTCACTTATTAATGGGGTTGTTTGTTTTTTATGCCGCTTAGTTTTAAGAAGAATATCTCAAGATTCCAAGTTGAGATGAATACCGAAATACCGAAATAATTTATCAAGGTATTCGAGGACTCAGTGTTCATAAAATTTGGGGAACTATGGAGAATGTGAAAAGGGTCAGAAAGCAGAAACATAAGCACTGACTATAGTAGGAAATAGGTGGTTTGTAAACATGTAATCACTAGACCCCCCCCCCCCAATTACCCACTTAAACCCCATTCCCCTTTTGCTAGGGTTATTAGCGCCTCTTATGTGGACACAGTGTGGTTGATTGTGATCTGGAATTAGTGCTAAGTTTCGTGGATTTCTAGCTAAAGGTACTTTTAAATCTCAAGAAACTTTTTTGCTTCATTTTTAAAATATTCACTTTGAGAGAGAGCAAGCGCACGAGCAGGGGAGGGGCAGAGAGAGGGACACTGTCAGCGCAGAGCCTGACACGGGGCTCGAACTCACAAACCGTGGGATCATGACCTGAGCCGAAATCAAGAGTCAGACGCTTAACCGACTGAGCCACCCAGGTGCCCCTAAAGAACCTTTCTTTAAGCAGCAAGTTGAAGCGTTTATCTTTATACGGACTTAATCTGTTGAGAACCAAATGTATGTTATGCACAATTGTCGCAAACCTGGGAAATGTGTCCACTGACAGAATGAGAACTTAGAAATATATTCAGAAGATTGAGTTATGGGACAAAACCCAGCAAGTGACATTTCAAAAGGATAAATTGAAAACCTTCCAGTTAGGTAAAGAGAGAACATGAACTCCCGCGAAAACCGAGTCAGGGGGTCCTGAACTGCAGAAGAGAAGTAGGGATCATAGTTGACTCCAAGCCGAACAGGACTCGTTAGAGTAACCTGGCTGCCAATAAGTCCAGTGCTGTCTTTAAATGCCTTAAAAAAAAGTCCAAAGAGTAATTCAAGATTGTTTTTCTGTTGAGCACACTTTTCTCTTGGTTATCCCCCTAGGAGCTTCATGCACATATTTTCCTCTATTCGTCGTTTGCAGATATGACAAACTAAATGGTTACACTGACAAGATTCAGTTAGCAAATATTAACTGAGCATGTATTTTATGTGAGTCACTAGACGGTTACTGCTCCTTTACAACAAAAAATAAGTGAATACAAACATACACACCTGATTACATGTACAAATCATATATGCAAATGATTGTAATGCAAAGTGGAGTGTGATACATGCCACAGAGACAGCAAGATCCAAGAAGCCTCATGAAGAAAGGATCTTAACAGAATTGGGACAAATGGAGATAAATGGAGAGATCGTTCTGCGTATGAAAGAGGCACGTGTAAATCTGCAAAGGCATGAAACACGGCGTGGCTCAATCAATAACGAGTTGTTCAGAATGGCCAGTGTATCTAATAAGTTAGAGATAGCATTCTTGGGCCACTGGGGACAATTTTACATTGCGGTGCAAATTTTAGAATTTACACTGTCAATTCTAGGCAGGCGGGAGCAATCAAAAGTGAAGTGACCTGTTGAGATTTTTGCCTTCAGAAAATAGAACTGGCAGTAATATGCGAGACTTCTTTACACACATCTTACTTAGTCCTTGCAGTTGAGCTATGAGTCGGGTCCCATTTTTATCCTCATTCGTAGATGAGGAACTCAGGTGTAGAAAGGTTGATCGCTCAGTCAGAAGCAGAAGTCTCCTTAAACCCTGATCTGCCCAACCCCAACCCCGTCTGCCCGACCCCGTGGGATCTGCCCAACCCACGCTGCCACCACTCGGCCGTGCTGATCACCGTTGGCGCCAAGAGAAGGGGTGAGGGGGAGGAGGGCGCTACGGCGGGAGAGGTCGCGTGTTCTCGCGCTCACAGTCCTGTAAGGCATAGAGACAGGTCCTTTATTGTTTCGACTGACCCGTTGTAAATGAATCGAGTAACAAGTCTTTCCTGTGTTGTTCTTCTGCACGTTGGAAAGCCTTCTGTGCATAGTGTCTGTTAACAGGTATGGCTCTTCTTTTCGCCAGCTCCTTGGGACCGAGCGCGTTGAAGACAGTCGGGAATGCGGCATCAGTTAAGCGAAAAGAATCTTCCCAGAGCACAGCTCGATCAAAAGAAAAGAAAAAAAAGAAATCAGCACTCGATGAAATCATGGAGGTATAGTTTACCAGCCGCGTGTCGACTTTTCAGCTGTTAGAGGAATGACGTAGTTCAAACGGAGGAAGGTTAGGTAGTTTTGCCAGTTCTTAGATTAATGAAAGTCAAAAGATGTGTAGACACTGGGTTAGGGGAGGGGTGTAGATCAGATGGAACTAAAGGCGTTGGAAACCCCCCCATCAAAGTTTATTTTCTCGCTTCAAGTGCTGCCTTCAGAACTCTCCGTGTGTTCACGGTCAGTGGAATTCAGGCGGAAGGGCTGTGGCGGGGTCGAGAGCAGGAAGGAGCAGCTCTGTTTACCTTCCGTGGCTCAGTGAGACTGGCATCCTCCATGGATTCCCGCCCACCACCCTGCGCTCTCCTGTCGCCTCTGACTTCCATTTGCCACCCCCCGGCCAGCAAGAGAAAGCCACGACGTACTTTTTATTTGACTGAACCTGACGCCAGGCCTATGTGATGAATCACTGAAAACCTGCGATTTAGGATCCGGGGCCAGACTTTGGCTCTCAATCGACCTGCAGCTCTAGAGCAGTGCTGCAGGAGGTTGTTAATATATTCCCTTTTTTTCCCTTTAATTTTTTAAATTATTTATTTATTTTTTATTTTATTTATTTAATTTATTTATTTTTCTTAATATTTGAGAGAAAGAGAGAGACAGAGCACAAGCGGGGGAGGGGCAAAGAGAGAGGGAGACACAGAATCCAAAGCAGGCTCCAGGCTCCAAGCTGTCGGCACAGAGCCCGATGTAGGGCTCGAACTCTCGAACCACAAGATCCTGACCGAGCCGAAGTCGGACGCTTAACCAACTGAGCCACCCCAGTGCCCCAATATGTTCCTTAATCTTCCTCTCTCCCTCTCCACACATAGCCTTACCTGATCAATCAATTTGTGAACCAAATAGAAAAGAAGGACAGGTGAAGAGAAAGAATAAATGGATATAAGAAGCTAACTTTTTTTCTTTTTTCTGTACCATCATTTCCTCTAGTCTCCCCAAACCCTCCTCTTCAGTTGTGAAGGGTTGAGAGGGAGCTATTGGGTCTTCCCCGTTACTGGGCGCTCCTACAATGCAGGCCAGTCTAAAAAATTGAGATACGGTCGCTCCGTCACTGAGCAAATACTGAGTTGTGTTATGTGCTGGGCATCGTGCCAGGTCCTGTGTCTGCATAGTAGGGAGCAAAGTACAGTCCCTGTGTGTCATGCTAGTAAGAGGGACGTCCCACGAACAAGTGAACCAGTGAGTGAGTTATTACAAAATGTTAAGTGCTAAGGAGGTCAGAGGGCGGGCCGTGGGGGAGAGCTTGGGAAAAGGTGCTACGGCAGGGAAGATCTCAACCTCAAGCGTATGAAGGAGAGATCCACGTGGCTGGAGCGTGATGAGTGCAAGAGTGGTCGCATTTGAGGTTCGAGAGAGGAGGGGGAGCGACCTCTTCGATGTCTTAATAGGCCATGGCAGAGTTTCTGAATCTAATTCAAAGTCAAATGGAAAGCTACATCTACCCGCTTGGTGAGACATGCTAAATTTAGAACGCTCTTTGTTCATATTGGAAAATTGGAGAAATTAAAATGAGACTTATTACCAACCAAAGAATTGCAGTGTTCTGGCCCCTCGAAAGTTGGTACTTAGGGTTCACTTAAGGCAGCTGAGGAAGAAGGAGGCGTGATACAGCCCCACAGCGGCCAGACGGCACTCTTCTTTTGGACGCCCTTTTGCTTATGTCTCTCCAGGTTATATTTTTCTTCCCCTATATTCACAGGATTTATTGTCCTTATCAAACAGAGAAGCCCCTTTTTGCCATCAGAGTGTAGATAGAACTAACCATGCTGTGCAAAACCGGTATTAAGTGTGTATTAAGGTGCTTGTTTTAATGTTTCTTTATTTTGAGAGACAGCATGAGCAGGGGAGGGGCAGAGAGAGAGGAGAGAGAGAATCCCAAGCAGGCTCTGCCCTGTCAGCACAGAGCCGGACCCAGGGCTCGATTCCATGAACCATGAGATCAGGACCTGAACTGAAATCATGGGTCGGACGCTTAATCCACTGAGCCACCCAGGCACCCCGTGTTATGTTTTTACCACAAAAACATTGCTTGTTTTCCAGCTCATGACAAGTCACGTGGGGGGAAGAAGGGAGGGGGCAGTATAGCGCTGGCAGATGGCCTTGCAGTGTTGACCAAGTAGAGGCCGCCTGTATTTGTTTTCTTGGTCACATATTGTTATCACATATTGTTTTATCACATATTGTTATCAAATCAAGTTCGTTTGTTTTTTCTAAAGATTTTATTTTTAAGTAATCTCTACACCCACATGGGGCTTGAACCCATAATTACAAGATCAAGAGTAGCCCGCTTCGCAGACTAAACCCGCCAGGTGTCCCCCAAGTGTTTTTTTGAAATCAAAAATTAATTGCAAAAAAAGTTTATTTGTATCTGTCAGAGCTTGTAAGTTACACGGAGCCCCTTTCAGGCATGTTTTATGGTGTTCTTTTGTTAAATAGAATGGTATTTGAAATAAATTAAGGATTTTAATGAGAGAATTCTGTGAATGTCTTATGTGTTCTACAGATCGAGGAGGAAAGGAAAAGAAGTACTCGAACAGACTATTGGCTACAGCCTGTACGTATTCAGCTGGAGTTCTCAAGTTCTAAATGCTTTTTAAAAAGAGTGAATGGTTCAATGAGCATTTGGTATAAATGACTTAAGTTTCTCAAACATACTTAAATCCTATGGATAGACTTTCCTGACTTTTCTTTTCATCCGATCTTAAATTATCAGTTACATCTGTATTAGAGAGTAACTTCCCGTTTGTAGGCTGGTGAGACTCCTTGAGTTTAATGCCAGATTTGTTTGTGGACATCTTGAATCGAAGCCGGGAATCGTTTCCAGTGTTTGCTAGAAGACAAGGGTTGTGTTTTCAGAAATGGGGCTGAAATGTAGAGTTGTGAAAGCAGAAGTATTTGTTTTCAGTTTGCAGCTTATTGAACTTAGATTATCCCTTTAGGTACTTTGTTGAACAAAGGTGGTTTTAATTTTACAAACTCAAGTAGAGCTTTGTATTTTATTGTGTATTTATTGTTCTATTGTTTTAAGATAATAATTTTGAAATATTTAAATAATTACCAGAAATTATTATAGTTTGCTGATGCTCTGTTTTGAGCTTAGATGTGAAATTTTCGGAAGACATTCAGGGTGCCTTCATTATTCTTTGAGAAGCTGGTTTGATCAGTGACAGGAGACCGAAAGGTAGTGAGAGTGTGTCATTTAGATAATTTTGATTAGAAACCTAAGGTTAATAATAACCTTGATGGTCTGGAAGTCGTGAGCTCTCATTCAGGTCTTCGTGGTCCTTCTCCCTCTAGCTTGAAAACTCAGATCACTGATTTCATGTCTTAGTCTGTGGTCTTCTACCTGGGAGGCATTTCCACCCAGTGACCACAGGAAGCATCGTGCAGTAATTCAGCTAACATGGAAATACTTATTGTGTTACATTACATAGTGAATGAATCCTTTGTATGAATCACTTCAACTAATTCTTATATGAGCCCTGTAAGGTAGTTATTGTTATGATTTCCATTTTATAGGTGAGAAAACTGAGGCAGAAAGCATTTAGGGGATTTCCCCAGGGCCGCAGAATAAGCACTTAGGCAGCTCTCTCTGGCAGTCTCCTTCAGCAGGCTGTGCTCTGAGCGAGTGAACGTGCTGCTTCCTGTGATGTCTCAGGTGCCCGGACTCCCCGGCTGTAGCACGGGTCGGTCACGATTAGTAAGGGATGGGCCGAAGGGAAGTTTTGTGTGTTTTCTCCATCACAGTAGCTAGCATTTGAATATTAATAGTTTGATTACTGTTTATGAAAATGTAATCAAGAATTTAGTCGAGAGGCGCCTGGGTGGCTCGGTTGGCTAAGCCTCCCGCTCTTGACTTCAGCTCAGGTCATGATCTCACGGTCGTGGGATAGAGCCCCTAGTCGGGCTCCACACAGGGCATGGAGGCTGCTTAAGGGTCTCTCTCCTTCCTCTGCTCACTCACGTGCTCTCTCTCTCTCTCTCTCTCACTCTCAAAAAAGAAAAGGAAGAAAAACAATTTTTTTTCCTGAAAGCAATTGTTCTTACCCAGAGAGTAATTCGCAAATCTTTAGAGAAGTGTTTTTTCCAGATTACATATGTTTTCCTACTACCGCTATCCCGTCTCGTGGGGTGAAATGCATATTCTCATCAGTCTCCTAGGTGATTCTGATGTACGCCCTTCCTTACGAATCATTGGTTTAAAGGAAAAAGAAAGGAAACCAAAAGCAGAAGAAAAAAAAAGACAACGCTTTCTACGTTTTAGCTGGTCCAGAAATTCTCTTCCCATTGATAATGCTTCCAATTCAATTATATTTCCTGTTTGATAATTCTCTTATAACAGATTATTCAAATTCTCTTCCTACTTCCTCTTACGGAGTGTTACATTCAAAGGGAGGGTCAGCCAACAGTGCCATGATGATTCCATGTGTCTCTTATGTTGAAATGGGCAGCATGTTTGTTAAAATAACCAGCAGTCCCTCGAGCTAGATTGGAGAGCTTTAGTGTTTCAACTGAGTAAAGAAATATTTTGAACTGATCTATTGTGTGAGCAAGTGTCAGTAAGCCCAGTGATGTAATAAGTTAGCTTCAGATTATGAGTGTGTACCCATGAGGGCCTTTGAGAAATTGAGGCCAGAACTACTCCGATTAAATCAGGGAAGCTGTTTTGGCATCATTTGGCTTCACTTAGAAAGTCTTAGACTGTTCACGTTTTCTCTTAAGCACGTCTTTCTACAGTTCCACACCCTCCCCCCAAAGTCCTCACTGAATTTTGATTAATGTAATTTTTGGCCTGGCTTAGTGAAGTACTCGTGACCATCTAGTACCTCTGGTATATTCACTTGAAGTAGCAAATTCAGAATCGCTATAGTGACTATAGCATGAAGTCAGGCGATTTATTTTTCCCAATCCGCCATTAGACAGCTAATCTAAATCAGCAACATGATGATAAAGAAGCAAACCCAGAATGCACGAATATGAAATAAGCCCAGATTTCTCTCCCACTTGAGAATTAGATGTTCAGAAGAACGATACTTTTAGCTGGAGCTAATCTGGAAGAACCCTGTGTGTATCAAAAATTCAGAGTAACATCACGAGAAGAGAACATTCTGGAAAAATGTCATGCGTAAGCTCAAAGACATTTCCCTGCAATTCCCAGTGAGACTTGCCATCTGAGTTTTTATCAGCACTGAACACCAACGGTGTTAATATCTTTGGCACCTTTCACTTCCTTGAATGGAAAGAAAGCAGCTCTCTCTGAAAGACCTGGATTAACAGGGTTGAGACTGACAGATGAAAAGTCCTAGATTTCAGGGGACCTTCAGCGTGGAAATCAGCCTCGAGACAGGCATTTTCTCCTTCTCGGTAACCATATTGAATAAAGGGAGAAAGAAGAAATAAAAGGTCACTAAGGGAACGTTTTGCCATGGTTGGAAAGGCTTAGAACACCCGGATTTTTCCCTTAGCAGAGCAGTTACACTTTGCTACGATTTTTGGTGAGCATGGTTTAAATGAAGGAGTGAAACAGAGAAGACAACTTCTGTCTTTCATCTTCATTTTTTTGTGGTTATTTTCTAGGAAATCATTGTGAAAATTATAACCAAAAAACTCGGAGAGAAATATCATAAGAGAAAGGGTGTTGTTAAGGTAAGGCTGTGAGGCTGTGAGTGGACTCTGAAATTGACCGAATAAAAAGCCTTTTTGGTATTCCTTAAAGGTCAAGTCCTCAGGGCAGAACCATTGTGTCTGAGGTTCTTGATGGTTCTGTAGAAGGAGAGCTGACTCCATAATTGGCGGAAAAATGATTCCTTTGCAACCGTAATTTATATTTATTCCTTTGCAACCGTAATTTATATTTATACTCTGTGTGCTTTCCTCCTGGAGTAAACAGTATGTATGAAGTCCCACGGGTGCCACGTAAACTCCCTCACTCACTGTGCAGGCCTTGCTAATCAGTGAGATGCATCCTCTTTGGTAACAATGGGCAATAAATATGATTATGTGCCTGGGGTTCCAAGGAGGGCTTCCTGGTTGTGTTTTGCCTGGGAGACTTTCAGCCGCTCTAGGATTTGAAAATTTGAAAATCAGCGCTCCAGTCCTTTTCCCTCTTTGCCGTCCCCTAAGAGTTTTATTCTGGCACCCAGCACTGTGCGTGCGTAAGTGCCCTTCTGTTGTACTCGAAGCTGAGCATTGTCCCTCTCACTGTGTGTATCAAAGTCTTGTTCTAAGAACACCGACCAGTCTTTTATTCTTTGCAGATGAAAAGCCTCACTCGGCCTTGAATTGAATTCTTTATTAGGAAGCATAGAACCACTATCCTGTATACCTGAAACCAATGTGTAAAACTGTGTCTTAAATAGACTGGAACTAAAATGGAAAACGTGATGAAATTTAAACAAATTTTAAGAAGCATAGAAGTCGTATATGGAGTCTGTAAAATAGTGTCACTGATAGGAGGAGTCACTCTTCCCATTTGACTGGAATGCCGTTTGTTTTCATCTTACCTATTTCTGTCCTTTGAAATTTGTGTTCACGTATCTCTGCTACTATAAAAGTGTTGATTTCACATGACAGGAAGTAATTGACAAATACACAGCTGTCGTCAAGATGATCGACTCCGGAGACAAGCTGAAACTTGACCAGACTCATTTAGAAACAGTAATTCCAGCACCAGGTAAATCTTCTGCAGACCATTTAACCTGTATGCTATCGAAATGAGTGATTCCATCCTTAAAACCATAGTTTTTTGACATTACCGGGTAGTTGTAGACGGGTTTCCTTTTTAGAAATATACAGCTGCCAGTGTAACTGATGCTCTTGATTTCAGGTGACGCGGTGGGTTTACCAGTCCTCTGCGAAAGCGCTTTTGTGGCATGAATAAGTTTTCCCTTCCTAAGATCCTTTTTTTCCGAAAGCAACATACAAACTCATAGGGAAAAAAAGTCACTCAGACGCGGGTTATTGTTAATATATCTCTTTAGCTGCCTGAGGTAGTGAAGTAAAAGTCTCTGCTGTTTGGCTTTTTCTTTTGCTTAATGGTCTTTATCATTTGAGTAGTTCTGATATCTCGGTCGAATGCTGCTTCGGTTGGGTTGCCTGCCTCTGACCCGACCCCTCATAGTGACAGCACAGTGATCGTGTTAGTCTCCAAAACTGCTTATCAGGTCTTTTATTCTTTCCCCGGAAAATAAAACTCATTTTATGGCTGAAAAAAAAGAAATTTTTTAGCTTTAATGAGATGTAATTGACATACAATAAATTGCACTTGTGTAAAATATACAGTTTGATCAGTTTTAAGACACGAATACTCTCTGAAACCATCCCTACAATCAGGATAATGAATGTATCCATCACCCCCCCCCCAATTTCCTCACTCCCCTTTATCCTTCCCTGCCACCCCTCCACTGCTGCCTCCCATGTCCCCAAGACAACCACCTTTCTGCCGTCTGTCACTCTAGATCAGTTTGTTTCTATCTAGAATTTTGTATGAATAAAATCATACCATGTGTCTTGTTTTTTGGTCTGGATCTTTCAGTACGTGTAATTATTTTGGATTCGTGCCTGTTGTCACGTGTATGTGTCTGTAGCTCACTTCTCTCTGTTGCCAAGTAGTGTTTCCTGGTGTGGGTATGCTACTTCTTGTTCATTCAGTCACCTGTTGATGGACATTTGTCTTGTTTACAGTTTGGGGCTGTTGCAAATAAAATTTCCAAGAATATTCATACGCAAGTCCTTATATGGACATATGGTTTCTCCCCTATTGAGAAGATACTTAGAAATAGAATGGCTCCCTCATAGTAAGAGCCAAAGCAATCTAAATTTCTATTTTTTTTTTTTTTTAGTGTTTATTTATTTTTGAGACAACGCAAGAGACAGAGTGCAAGCAAGGGAGGGGCAGACAGAGGGAGACACAGAATCTGAAGCAGGCTCCAGGCTCTGAGCTGTCAGCCCAGAGCCCGACGCGGGGCTCGAACTCACAAGCCGTGAGATCATGACCTGAGCTGAGGTTGGACACTTAAACGACTGAGCCACTCAGGCACCCCAGTCTGAATTTCTTTCTAATGATTTCTGGGCTCTGAACATTTTCCCTTCCACTCCTTGCAGGTTAAGTTTCCTCTGACAAGTGGAAAAAAACGTGAGGAGTCTTAGAATGCTATAGCGATCAGAGTATCTCCAGACTATACTTTAGAGTATTGCAGAGTTCTGAAATGATTAAGAACTCAGAGGGGTTTTGCTTTTTGTTCTGTTCATTCACTGTAATTGCATTTTGCTGTAACAAAGTAGAAGAAAGAAGCAAACATTTCTTTGCGTTCAGTGTTCTATTCTATCGTAGGAAAAAGAATTCTCGTTTTAAACGGAGGCTACAGAGGAAATGAAGGTACCTTAGAATCCATCAATGAGAAGACTTTTTCAGCCACCATAGTCATTGAAACTGTAAGTACGTTTCCACAGAGAAATTCCTAAAGGGCTTTAAAAATGTGCCATAGTTTTTTCATTGGGTTGGTCTTTGTTTTAGAGCTGGGGTTTGTCGTCTGTCTTCTCTCCTGTTTGGAAATCTGTAAGCTTAGTCTTTGTAACTCTGCCATTGCTGAAGGATTGTATTTTCTGATTTTAAAAGAAATGCAGATGTGGCTTAGTCCACTTGAGCTGGTGTAACAGAATATACCATATACTGGGTGGCTGATAAGTAAATAATTTCCACGGTTCCGAAGGCTGGAAGTCTAAGAATAAGGCACTGGCCGACTTAGTGTCTGGTGAGGGCCCACTTCCTGGTTCATGTGTTCTCATATGGTGGAAGGGACAAAGCTCTCTGGGGTCTTCTTTACAAGGGCACTAATCCATTCATGAGCACACACCCCCATGACCTAATCACTCCCCAAAGGCCACCCGCCAGATACTGTCACACTGGGTGTTAGGTTGCAGCTCTGAATTCTGGGTGGGACACATCCAGTATAGCAATGCTTACTGTTTTAAGACCTGAAAAAGACAATTTAATATAAATAACTTTAAAAATTACCAATAATTCTTCAGCCAGATAACTCCCTTTAATATTTTGACCTGTTCCTTTTCAGTCTTTGTATTTTACAAAATTGTATACAATATGTACAGTTTCACATTCTGACTTTTTTCTTTCACATCCAGTGTAAAACTCAATTTGACATACAATTAGCGGGGAATATAGAATCAGAATTAATGACGGGAAAAGCCCAGAGATCACTATTTTAAGGTTTTTTTTTAATTTAATTTTTAATTTTTTTAAATTTACATCCAAATTAGTTAGCATATAGTGCAACAATGATTTCAGGAGTAGATTCCTTAGTGCCCCTTACCCATTTAGCCCATCCCCCCTCCCACAACCCCTCCAGTAACCCTCAGTTTGTTCTCCATATTTATGAGTCTCTTCTGTTTTGTCCCCCTCCCTGTTTTTATATTATTTTTGTTTCCCTTCCCTTATGTTCATTTGTTTTGTCTCTTAAAGTCCTCATAGGAGTGAAGTCATATGGTTTTTGTCTTTCTCTGACTAATTTCACTTAGCATAATACCCTTCAGTTCCATCCACGTAGTTGCAAATGGCAAGGTTTCATTCATTTTGATTGCCGAGTAATACTCCATTGTATACATATACCACATCTTCTTTTCCATTCACCCATCGATGGACATTGGGGCTCTTTCCATACTTTGGCTATTGTTGATAGTGCTGCTATAAACATGGGGGTGCCTGTGTCCCCTCGAAACAGCATACCTGTATCCCTTGGATAAATGCCTAGTAGTGCAATTGCTAGGTCGTAGGGTAGTTCTATTTTTAGTTTTTTGAGGAACCTCCATACTGTTTTCCAGAGTGGCTACACCAACTTGCATTCCCATACATTTTTTTTTAATGTTTATTCATTTTTGATTGACAGAGAGAGACAGAGTGTGAGCGGGAGAGGGGCAGAGAGAGAGAGAAAGACACAGAATCTGAAGAGGCTCCAGGCTCTGAGCTGTCAGTACAGAGCCCGACGCGGGGCTCGAACTCACAAGCCGTGAGATCATGACCCGATCCGAAGTCGGGCGCTTAACCGACTGAGCCACCCAGGCACCCCCAGAGATCACTATTTTAAATAGTCCTTCCTTTCTCTCATAAAGGATTAAAAGGTAGCAGAGATCAGTAAAGTAATTTCTGGAAATCTGATGTACAGGTCAAGTTGTTGACTGAAGTAGACTGGATGGCTCACTGACAGTCTGTGGGCACCCCAGTGAGGCCTGAGATGTCTCCTGAGGGAAGGAAGGGCCTGAAACAGGCTTTTCCGTCACGGCCTAATGCGTTTTGGAACTCTGAATGATGGGGCGGGGATTCTCCAAGTGAAATCCGTTTTCACACCCAGTGTAGGAAGCATCAGCATGTGGGAGGTGGGATAAGAGACCCCTCGGAGAGTCTGGTGACCGTCCTGAGTGCTTTCCAGGACTCGGGCGTGTAACTGCCCACTTTCATGTGTTACCTGAAGGGGGTCGGAGGCATCTAGACCCGTCTCTGGACTGCGTTCCAGAAAATCAGGTGGGTCCTTATTTGAGAGAAACCACATTTAAGTAAATGGAGCATTTTTTCCCGGTCTCTTGTCTACACGAATTCAGCAACTGTGACTGACACAAACTAGAAGGGAAGAAAAGGAAGAGGAATCTCTCTGTTACTGAGAAAGTTCTCCATCTGACTAAATTAATAGATTGAGTTTTGTTTTGTTTTGTTTTTTAACTCCGTTTTTCTCTCTGACTCAGGCAGCATAAGGTCATGGAACATCTAGCATTTCCTTGGAAAGGATTTTCCTGCACTTTTTAAATTCATAGTAGCATCCAATTTAGATCCCGCCTCAACTCGTGTTTTCATCTCAGGGAGATGCAAAACAACTAATTAGCACTGAGGGCTTTCTGGGTTCCATGCAGATACCTTCGGGCTAGTCTGTGGTTTTCACAGAGTCGTTTCTTTCCCCCCTCGCCGTGACCCCACTTGGGCCTTCCTTCTGAGCTTGCGTGGCTTAAAGAGCTGGGCTGGGGTAGGACTAGGAGGCGTGCCCACAAGAGGCTGGCTGACTGTGAAGCGGCAGGTACTTTTCCAAGAAACCTGTGTATTGTTTTTCCTTTGGCAGCCTGCCCCGCCCCATTTAAAAGAAATGTGTTTGTGTGTGCGTGTGTGCACTTGTGTACGTCCCCACAATTGCTTCAAGTCGTTGCCGTGCAACACACAAACTTCCCGAGTGATTTCTCCTGCTGTTTTTATCCCTTCCGACATCTTCAATTATAGCATCAGTATCAAAGTCTTTGAAATTTACTCGTTTATTAGGCAGATTTTTAAATAGCTGACGAGTTATTCAGAAAGTCTCAGCCTTTTAGCCCAGCTGTTTGCCTAGCTGACCAAATGAGCGGCTCCCTTCTTACTCCCCGATTTTGTGTTCTTCTCATAAAAGCCTACCTGACCGTGGGCCTTCACACTTGATAATGAAAGAGGCAACCTGAGTCATGCTTTATTTGGGAACTTGTTTCCATTGAATACAGTCATTATTATATGTTAAAAAGAATAGCATTTTTAAAAGCATTGTTAAGGGAAGGTGTGATTCTTCACAAACAACGTGAAAATCTCACTTCAAGGTTAGAGTCATTATCATCATCATCATTTAAAAAAAATTTTATTTTTATTTTTATTTTTTTAAATTTATTTTTTTTTTCAACGTTTATTTATTTTTGGGACAGAGAGAGACAGAGCATGAACGGGGGAGGGGCAGGGAGAGAGGGAGACACAGAATCGGAAACAGGCTCCAGGCTCTGAGCCATCAGCCCAGAGCCCAACGCGGGGCTCGAACTCAGCAACAGCGAGATCGTGACCTGGCTGAAGTCGGACGCTTAACCGACTGCGCCACCCAGGCGCCCCATAAAAAAAAAAATTTTTTTTTAAATGTTTGTTTATTTTTGAGACAGAGAGAGGCAGAGCATGAACTGGGGAGGGTCAGAGAGAGGGGGAGACACAAAATCCGAAGCAGGTTGTAGGCTCCGAGCTGTCAGCCCAGAGCCCGACGCGGGGCTTGAACTCACGGACCGCGAGATCACGACCCGAGCCAAAGTCAGACGCTCAACCGACTGAGCCGCCCAGGCGCCCCAGGAGCAGCTCTTTTCCAAGGGGCGATTTGTGAGGAGCCCGGCGTTTTTCCAGCTCGTGTCTCCGTCACCTTCACCGAGTGACTTTCATACTTAGCGTGCTCTTGTGCTTCAGACAGGCCAAGGCCGAGCATGCTGGGCCGCACGTGCGGGCAGCGTGGCCTGGCCTGGAGGTGGCCCGCGTCACTTCAGTTCACCTCTGCGGCCGGAGCTCCATCTCATGTCCGTACCTCACCCCACGGGGAGCCAGGGAAAGTGTCCAGGGAGGAGAGGAGATACGGAACAGCCAGCAGGTGCCTGCCGCAACGTGTAGGGATAGCACATTTCACACGTCGTCGAAGAAACCGTGGCGCTTCCTAATGAGAAGGCCGTAGAATATTTTAAAAGTCACAGTCGTACGGAAATGTTAGCTGCCGTAACGGTATTGTAGGGGTATGGGAGAGACAAATTTGGATCTTTAAGTGTGGTGTCATTTTCTTGTCTTGTAAGTATATGTGTGTTTTTAATCTTTTCTTCAATCATTTTAATTTGTAGGGCCCTTTAAAAGGACGCAGAGTCGAAGGAATTCAATATGAAGACATTTCTAAACTTGCCTGAGTTTGAAAATTTGTTAACACATTAAAATCCTAAAGCATCAAATTGGTGTTCACCAAGGCATTATAAGACTCTACTGTGTTAGGGTGTTTCTTTTGTATAAAGCAAATGGATTTATTTAAATATTACTGTATAGTTGTTCAGCTAAGCTTATAGACAAATCGAATTATGTCTCATGAAGTATCAAAACAATGTAATTTTGTGTTTACTGGTTTGGTTTCCTTTGTAATATTGCCTTAAAGATTTTTTATCTTCATTAAAAGAATGTTATCGTAAAGTGTTTTATATAAGACAATTTAGAATCGTGTAGAGGAAATCCTTCATATACTCTATAGTTGCAGTGGTAACGTTGAACTATAAATCTAATTACACTTTAAAAAGTCAGACTATAGAGTCCCGGCTTTATTGAGATAGAGTTCACGCACGATATCATGTACAGTTCGGTGGCTTTTAGTATACGTACAGAGATGTGCACCCATCATCACTATTTACTCTTAGAGCATTGTCATCGCCGCAGAAGGAAACCCTGTGCCCGTGGTCTCTCCCTGTCCTCCCACTTTCCCCAGCCCCTGGCAACCACTGGTCTACTTTCGGTCTCGGGGACTTGCCCGTCCTGGACGTTTCATATCAGTGGAATCGTAACAACAGGTGGTCTTTTTACGAGTCGCTTCTTCCGTGGAGCATTGTGTTTGCAACGTGCACCCATGTTGTAGCGTGTACCAGTGCTTCCCTCCTTTTTATTGCTGAGCAATAGTCCACCGTATGGGTACACCACAGCGTCAAAATCCGTTTGTCAGTTGACGGACATCCTGGTCGTGTCTGCTTTGGGGCTCTTAGGAGTAATGCTGCTGTGAACATTCGTGCGCACGATGTTCTGTGGACACGTGTTCATACGTTTTCAGTGCCTAGAACGGAGCTGCAGAGCCTGACTGTAAGTCATGGGATGATGTTTCTTTATATTTGAGAGAGAGAGAGAGACAGAGAGAGACAGGGTGTGAGCAGGGGAGGGGCAGAGAGAGAGGGAGACACAGAATCCGAAGCAGGCTCCACGCTCTAAGCTGTCAGCACAGAGCCCGATGCTGGGCTCGAACTCACAAGCTGTGAAGTCATGACCTGAGCCGAAGTCGGACGCTCAACCGACTGAGCCCCCCCCCCACCCCCCCGCCGGGGCACCCCTACCATGTTTAACATTCTGAGGAACTCCCAGCCTGTTCCAAAGTGACTGTACCATTTTACAATCCCATTGACAGTGTTGAACTGTACATTTTTAAATAATAGATCAGTGTATTATTTAGGGATGCAGAAGACAGGAAACTCAGCGAATACTTGGGTTATGTAAAAAATATACATATATACGTGTATATATATGTATATATATGTATATGTGTATGTATATATATATGCATATTTTTTTTAATAAATAAATTGATGGCTCATGCGACAGAAGGAGCAGATGCGGGCTTGCAGTGGGGTCCAGGGTGCGAACAGCCTGGTCGGGCCTGGCTCCCGCGGCCCCGGCTTGGCCTGTGTCGGCCGTGCTCTCAGCCCCTCTCGACAGCAAGATGACCGCCAGCGTTCCCGGCCTCCTGTCTCCCCCTTCTCCCCCGGTTCAGACAGAAGACTGGAACTGAGGCCGGGACAAATCACTCCACGGGCAAGGGTGGAAATATTGAGATGGGCCAGACCTGGGTGGTTCGCCAGCCCCCAGGCCGTCTCTCTCGGACTTAGCATCAGGGATTGCTGATCAATTCTGTCGTCAGAAGGCGGGAGGACCCGCCCGCGAACAGAACCGGAAGATGACGGCAGCACGAGATGCAGTAACGGGGCGATGTCAGTAGCTTTGCCAGCTCTGTTCTTCCGGGATGAGTTCAAGTGTTTCTGAACTAACTGGACAGCACAGGAACGTGGAAAGGAACCGGGTGTTGGAGTTGAGCAGGCTTCAAATTGAATGTTGGCTGTTCTGTTCACCAGCTGTGTAATCTTAGAATGTTTTTAATGTACAAATTATCAAAAAAAAAAAAAAAATGTGTCCCTGCAGGGTTGTTGTGAGAACTGCAGAAAATACACAGGACGTGTCAGACGGGGAGTCACGCATCTGTGGCCCCGCCTGGTGTTAATCTGGCCTGAAGAATTTCGTTAGGGAGAATGGGTCTCCCTGGTCAGAACAGGTAAGTCAACCTTGATGAGATTCTCCCCCCCATCCCCCCCCCACCGCCAACCTGTAAATTCGGTGTCAACCTCCGTAGGAAAAAATGTTCCATCCCTACCTCCCACTTTCTGATTCTTTTCCCCAACATCTTCCTGAAGTTATCCCAGAATGAAACAAAGTAGCGTAACGGATGTTAAATTTAGCATTTAAAAATCCAAAGCACAAAAATACGACTCTAGACGACAGGGCCTTTATCTCCCCCCCCCCCCTCCCCCGGAAGTTCTTAGAGGCCGGTAGTGTTTTATGTTCTCCACGGTGACTTCAGATACCTAACGTCAAGTTTTCTATGGTTTTTTTTTTTTTCCCTTTCTTAAAGCATCACAAGCTACTTTTGTTTACATAGACTTTTTTTTTTTAACAACAGTTTTAAGCTCACGGCGAAATGGAGCAGAGGGTACAGAGATTGCCCATAGATCTCCTGTCCCCACACACACCGCCTGCCTCACCACCCACATCCCCGAGCAAAGTGGTACGTTTGTTACAATGAACCTATGATAATGATGAACACATCGTCATCATCCAAAGTCCATAGTTTAGGGTAGGGTCACTCTTGGCGGTGTCCCATTCTATGGGTTTGGGCAAGTTGGTAACGAAATGAAATGTATTCACCAGTACAGTATCATCATACAGAACAGCTTCACCAGGCTAAAAATCCTCTGTGTCCTCCCTGTTCGTCCCTCTCCCCCCACAGCTCAACCCCTTGGCAACCACTGACATTTTTTTTTTCTTTTTCTGGCTCCGTATCTTTGCCTTCTCCATAATGTCATACAGTTGGAATCGTATAGTATGTAAGCTTTCCAGATTGGCTTCCTTCACTTAGTCACATGCTCTTAAGGCCTCTCCATGCCTTCTCATGGCTCGATAGCTCATTTCTTTTCAGCGCCAAGCAATACGTCTCTGTCTGGATGTGCCACAATCCATCCAGTCCCCTACTGAAGGACATCTTGGTTGCTTCTGGATTTGGTCAATTACGAATCAAGCCGTTAACAACATCCGTGCCTATTTTTTATGTGGACATGTTTTCAGCTCAGAGTAGATGCCAAGGAGTGCAGTTGCTGGATGGTAAGGGGAGGGTATGTTTGGTTTTGTAAGAGACTGCCAAATGATCTTCCAAGTGGCTGCGCCATTTTGCATTCCTGCCACCAAGGACTGAGTGTTCCTGTCGCTCGCATCCTCACTGGCATTTTGTGGTGTCGGTGTTTTGAATCTTGGCCCTTCTGATAAGTGTGTAGTGGCATCTCCTTATTTTAATCGGCATTTCCCTGGCGACCTGACGTCAAGCATCTCTTCGTGTGTCTATTTGCCATCTGTGTATCTGTGGTGAGGTGCCCATTCAAGTCTTTCGTTCATTTTTTAATGGGGTTGTTCATTCTCTTATTGTTGGGTTTAAAGAGTTCCTTGTGTATTTTGGATGATAGTTCTTCATCAGGTACGTCTTTTGCCAATATTGTCTCCCGGAGCATGGCTTGTCTTCTCATCTTTTATTTTTATTTTTTATTTTCACTTAAAATTTTGTTTTAATGCTTATTTACTTTTGAGAGAGAGAGAGAGTGGGGGGGGGGGGCAGAGAGAAGGAGATCCAGAATCCGAAGCAGGTTCCAGGCTCCAAGCTGTCAGCACAGAGCCCGACGTGGGACTTGAACTCACGGATCGCGTGATCGTGACCCATGCCGAAGTCAGATACTTAACCGACTGAGCCACCCAGGCGCCCCTGTCTTCTCATTTTTTAGATAGCTGTTTTTCATCATTTTGCTTGAGGTCCTATCAAATTATTGGTAATCGTGTCTTGGGAAGTCAAATTCCCTGAGTTTTCATTGGGAATGCCACTGACTCCTACTGCCTTCCTTTCTGCCTTTCCTTGCCTACTTCTGCCTGTCTGTTTTTCCTGTCATACTTGAGTAAATTCATTGAACAAACATTTACTGAGTTCTCCGGTAGGTAAGCCGTCGCAGTATGTGCTGTAGATTTAAATGTGAGAAGCAAGCATAGACCCAAGATGTGTGTTGTCTAGGAATTGACAGTGGTCAGAGAACTGATACTCAAACGAAATGATTGGCCAAAAAAGAGACACTTGACCATCTGGGACAGCTACTTAACAATCCACCTTAACTTTGCTGGGCCTCGGTAAGAGACCATGAACTGATAATCAGGATACACCTCGGTGCCTACTTTGCCAAAGGAGAACCACAGGATTAGAATATGAATCGGCCTTGATTGATAAGTTGGTTATTGGCTTGACTGAAATGCTCTCAGAAATATTAAGCCGCTAATACAATTAAAAGGAAGCATCCTTGATTTTTCTTTCTTTTACATAGATATTCCAGAGAAAGTCACCAGCGTAGACTTGGCCGGTGTGAAGAAGTGTTAAGAACAGTAACACTAAATTCTTACGGCATTTTTATGTATTCAGCACGCATAAGCATTATTTAAGCATTTTTATGTATTCGGGCAGCCAGATAACTTTTACTCTGATCTCACTGGGTCTTTGAAGCGACTTTTCTCTCTTTCAATTGGGATAAGGCTGAAGAGAAAAATGCCACCTTTTATGGTATTAAGCGATCCTTTAAAGCATGTTGAATGGTTTGCATAAGGTCTCACACCAGTAGATACTAAAATAACTCCTGATTCGTGCTTCATTTTTACTACACATCAAGACAATCTTTAATTTCCTTTTTTTAATTATTATTTATTTGGAATAGGTAAGTCTTTTCTTTTTTCTTCAAGCATGGGCTCCCATTTCCCTGACAGTAAGGTATATGTTTGCTTGGTTTAAGGGAAACCATTCGGATTGGTATTCATGAAAAGCTTTGAAGATAGGCTACAGGAGTCCTGAAGATGATTGGAAGATAGGGGCCCTGCGACACCCCAGCTGAGATTTACGGTGACGACCTACTCCGCTCTACAGAATTACGTTCTGATCAATCCCTAGTGGGTTGCAGAATGCTCCAAAGAATAAGCAAGCGTAATACAGGTAACTGTCAGGTTGTTTTCCTTTAT
Source organism: Prionailurus bengalensis (assembly GCF_016509475.1). NCBI lineage: Eukaryota > Metazoa > Chordata > Mammalia > Carnivora > Felidae > Prionailurus > Prionailurus bengalensis. The sequence continues at coordinate 6,927,916 of NC_057358.1, read as the reverse complement.
TGCTGAGAGCACAATACTTTCAGAAACTAATCAAGAGGTAAACAGTGGAAGAATCTCTTCCTTTCCACTGATCCCTAGTAATTTGGTTCCTTCCTTTGAAATTCAAAATGGAGTATCCATTTGTAACTCAAAATTAATTATATAGAGAAGGCATATTTCTGGTCTCAATGGGGGCGCGTGGACAGCATTAATACAATTTTAGTTGCCTTATTCAAAACGCCAGCTATTAATAAAAGTTTTGATAATTGAATAACATGGATTTGACTTTAAATCTAGTTTTACAGAACTGTGTTGTTCAACATCCTGCATATAAATATACAGCCTAAGATCTTCACTGTTATTTTTAGAACTACAGAGCACATGTAAAATACTAGGAATCAAACTAAACATAGATCTAAAGATAGTAGTTTTAAAGTCTAAATTCTTGCCAAGTAGCAGAGTTAAGTGTAAGAACCTACTTTTGAAGTTTGTGTTACATATTAGCATTTTAAGATCAGTATTTTTGAAGTAGAAAACGGAAAACCTGGAGTAGACTTTTAATGTACCATAGGTACCACAGATAAAACTAAAAGGCAGTGCCATTTACCTCTTCGGCACTGAGGTTACCTATGGATTCTAGAAATATCACATTTCCTTACTATTTTACAATTAGACCAAAAGACAAAAACTTGATTTTGTAAATACAGGTTGAGTGTGTAAAAAGAGGCAGTTTTGTGTACTTTCTAAAGTAAAAATAACTTTTACCAAATTATGGAGAGAAAGCTTCATAAAAATGGACCTGTAGGGGTGCCTGGGTGGCTCTGTCAGTTAAACGTCCGACTTCAGCTCAGGTCATGATCTTGCGGTTCGTGGGTTCGAGCCCCGCGTCGGGCTCTGTGCTGACAGCTGGGAACCTGAAGCCTGCTCCAGATTCTGTGTCTCCCTCTCTCTCTCTCTGCCTATCCCCTGCTTGTTGTCTGTCTCTGTCTCTCTCTCAAAAATGAAACATTAAAAAAAAATTTTTAATGGACCTTTAAACAGTTTTTAAGTGCAATTTTACCACTTTGACCTTTGAAAATATATCCTAATTCTAGAAATTGATTTTTAAAGGGAAGTTATAAACAAAGGAAAGTACAGACTTACAACAAACCAGATTTACACCAAATCACCCAAAGCCACTATATTAATGCAGACATAATGAAGTCCGATTTGTTGTGTATTGATTCTGCCTTATAAATGTCATCAGCCTTTTGTGAGGACATAGCTTGCTAGTTAATTTATTTCAAAATGCAGTCTAATCATATAAGATTTAAAATTACTCTCAGGAATTGCTTAAATACAAACAAAAGGTATATAAGGAATACTCAGGAAGCCTCTGTGTTCAAGATCATTGAATCTGTGTGAAACGTGTTGCCACATAGGGGTGACTTCCAGAGAATTTGGACCTATGATTGTCTCAGAATTCATAGTAACATTAACACTAAGTGAAGTTAGCCGTGTGAGGTAACATCCTGAGCGATTTTAAATATGCAAAGAATTTGGGAACAACAAAATCTCCGAGGTGACCTTAGAATGCCATCAGGGAAGCAGGACTGTTACGAGAGATCGTAATTTAATAAGCAGACACCTACCCATTTGTATCATATCTTATCTGGAGGATAGCTTTGAGAACAGAAACAGGTTAGTGAACTAAGGCCTTGTGATGGTTTATTATAGGTGTCAACTTGGCCGGGCCATGGGGTACCCACAGAGTTAGTCAGACACAATCTGGGGTGTTTCTATGAAGCTGGTTTTGGATGAAATTTACATTTAAGTCATAGCCTGAGTAAAACAGGTGGGCTTCCCTAAGTGGGCCTCATCCAACCAGTTGAAGGCCTGAGTACGACAAAAAGGATGACACCCCCCCCCCCCCCCCCCCCCCGCCCCGTAAGAGGGAATTCTCTAGCTGCCTGCCTTTGGATTTCATCGGCAACATGGATTTTTCCTGCCTAATGGCCTTCAAACAAAAACCGGCTTCCCCCAGATCTCCTGCCCCATCAGTCAGCCCATCCTGCAGGTTTGAAACTACCATCCTTTATAATGATGTGAACAAATTATTGTATAAATCACCCCCCCCATATATATATATATATGCATAGTTGTGTTTCTCTAGAGCACCCTGACTTACACAGTCTGCACGGACTAAAAAGGATCTCTGAGGCCAACACTGTGGAGGAAATGTTGGCCAACCACACTGGGCCATCGCAGGGACCGTGGCAAGCCTATCCCAGCAACTGGTGACGGCTTTTGCCGCCACAAAACAATCAAGATCAAGCAACTTACCCTGTTCTTGCTTGACGTTCGCCAAATAACCTTCTCATAATTGAACATCCCACGTACCTGATAGCATCAAAATATACTCAGCCTACAGGGCTGAAGACCAGACCCTCGAGAATAATGAAATCATCACAGCAAATGCCAAGTTGAGGGCTCCGTCTGGATGCCAGCGCGAGTGGCCAAAGCAGCTTTTCCTTTGCATGACCCTGATTAACGCGTCTTAACATCTGAAAACTCGACAAAATCCTGAATCTTCTTTGCAAAGTATTTATTTTCTTCGGCTGTATTAACAGGTTTTCTAAACCACCATGACATCTGGTTACTGGAAGGGGGCAGGGAAGGGCCATATATACGTATCATTCCCAAAGCCACACATCTTTAAGGCCTTTGGAGAAAGCTATAAAGCTGAGGCACAAAGTAATCCTTGTAATGTCCGTCGATGAAACCTTTCCCGCTGTTATGCACGAACCAACAGGAAACCTCTGTTCCGAACACTCGATCTGTTCGATAGTCCTTCTGTAGGCCTCTGCGGGGAAAATGGTGAGTATGGTTACACTTGGCCAGCTTGCGTATCTGCAAAGCTTCTTTGCTGTTCATCATGCCCCTCCTGGTGCCGTATCTGCTCACGCCCACCTGCCCCCACTCCCCAAGCTGTACAGAACATTCTCTCGAGCTTGGTGTTGGAAGGACAGAGAACAAACACTGCATCCTTAGATAATTCAGATAACCCTTTGGAGACTGACCAATATGTAGACTTTTCCAGCACGGGAAAGTTAACGTCCCAGTGGAAAGAAAGCGGGAACCAAATGCTGAGCCGCTGTGGGTTCACCTCACACGTCCCCTGCTGAATGAATCTTCACTGTGAGGGTGAGTGTTCTGTCTAAGGGTGATGCCAGCTGTTTCTGAGAAATCCACGCTCCCACTTACAGGACAAAGAAGCCGATGATTTAAAAAGCTGTGTGGCCTATTGTCACTAGTGAGCTTTAAAATACGGATGAAAGCGCATGACCCCGTCCACCCCGAAGCCCCCGTCAACTCAGTCTCAGTTATGTATTTTGAGGTGCTTCCAACAGATGAACTGGAGGCCCGACAGTTGCCTTTGTCATTAGAGTATAGCAGGTGTGCGTTTACCAACCTAGATAACTTATTTTACTCTTATTACTGTGCTCGCCATTTCCTTATCAAACATGCTCACCGACGCCCACAGGTCACTCACTGGTCTCCAGTGAGCCGAACCTCACCAAGAGCGCATCATTTTACTTCAAAAATCTATTTTTGTGGTGGTATGTATGGCTTAATTATTACTGCAGTGTCATCACTTACTGATGTGGAAGCCAAAGACATTTGCGGGCAAAGAAAGTCATTTCTTATAAAGCAACGTTGATTGCTTTGTAAAAAAAATAATAAAAAAGGCCAAAAAAATCCACAAAAAAACCTGCTTTAAAATGATATCAGTCACAGGGGAGACTGCTGTAAAGGACTGGGAGAAATTTAAAAGATTGAGAAGAATGTAAACACTCACGATGCTTTCCAAGTATAGAATCCTCACTTTGAACAAAGCATGCAGAGATGGTTTGTGTCAGAAAAGCTACACAAAAATGCATTTGGTAGATTCATACTCAAGAAGAAGGCTGCAGTTTTATATAAAATTATACATTCAGGGACTCCTGGGAGGCTCAGTTGGTTGAGCATCCGACTCTTGGTTTTGGCTCAGGTCATCATCCCAGGGTCGTGGGATTGAGCCCTGCATTGAGCTCTGCACGGAGCAGGGAGTCTGCTTAAGATTTTCTCTCTCCCTCCGTCCCTCTCCCCTACTCAGGTTCTCTCTGTATCTCAAAAAAAAAAAAAAAAAAAGAAAAGAAAAATAAAAAATATATATATTCTCTAGCACTGTGGTTCACAGGCACTTGTATGATTTCCTTCTTTGATCAGCTTTTTCAGTAAGCCAACTGGTGACCATAGGGCTTGTAATGCAGAGGATGAGACCAATGGCTTCATTTCTCTTGGCATTTTATGGCACCTCCTTATCTACCTGGTCCCCATTTGCAGTTAGGCTGGCGTCCCTGCAGCGGCCTTAGACAGATGTCATGTGTGTTTCTCCCTGATGAACTGTTAAGTCGGACATAAGTAACGCTTGAAATAGCTTTTCTTGCTTCGCTCATTTCTGTTCTAACCCCGGTAGGAGCGCTCTGGGTCGCTGCTATATGCATCCAAGGCCTACCTGGTGACAGTCAACCTGTGTCCCTTCACTTCCATGCTCGCCTCTGGCTTCTCGGGGTCCTTCCCTGGTCGCTCATTGAAGATCCGGATCTTTGGCTCATGCATGAACTGGCCTAGTGACACAAAGTCCAGACTGATTTACGTGGAATCCACGGGCAAACAAAAACAACAGCCTCATCATCATTGGATCCAAACTGCACTTTGGTCTCCCTCTAGAATTTCTGGGGCCGAAAGACATACCAAGAGGGAAAGGGCAGAGCGATGGGAGGGATGGGTCCTTCCCAAGAGGGAAGGCTGCTCACCCCACGGTCACTTTACACACGAGGCTGACCCACTGGACAAGAAGTGGAGTGGAACGCCCTGTGGCTAGGGGTGCGGGTGAGCACCTGTGAGCACCGCTCAGATCGTAGAAACGAGGTTTGTGATGTCATAGTCACATGCTTCAACCGAACTGTTCCTTAGAAGGTTGGGGTGCCTGGGTGGCTCAGTTTGGTTAAGCCAACTGATTTCAGCTCATGTCATGATCTCATGGTTTGTAAGATCAAGCCCTGCATCAGGCTTTGCGCTGATAACACGGGGCCTGCTTGTGATTCTCTCTCTCCCTCTCTCTCTGTCCCTCCCCAGCTCACACACGTGCTCTCTCAAAATAAAAAGACATTAAAAAAAAAATTCACCTCTCTTCAGTTACAAAAAAAAAAATCTTCAATGTATAATTTAAAAATTGAAAACATTTCTCTAACTTTCCCAGTTAGTGATGATGAAATCCCGGGTCTGGGATTACCCGCACCAGCAAATGGTCTTGGCTGTAGCACAACCCAGTCACCCTGCCCTGCAACGTAGGGTTGTATTAATCGTGTTTGTTACTTTCTGTATATTATGATTTGACATCTTAAAACCCTGACCGGCTGGGAGAGACTGCCCCCTCCCTACCCAATTCTGAAAGACAGCAAAGGACTCAGACAGGAGCATGCCTGCCGCGTGCAAGCTAACCACCCAGAGCTAGACCTCCGCTAGCTGGCCTGCACAGCCCAGATGGAATCATTCCAGGCCCAGGTGCCAGGTAAGTGGAGACCACCCTGGACCCCAAAGCCCACCTACATTACTCAAGCTAGCCAGCCCAGAACTCCCCTCCTCTGTCTTATCTTTGCACAGAAACACCATAGAGGCTCTGGCCTTGCCCTGCGCGTTAGCTCCCTGATGAGAACTTGGCCTTCCTCTGCGGCCCTGCGAGGCGAGCCCTGCCTCTCGTTTCCAGGGGGAGACCGTGAGCGATGGTAAACGTTTCCATCGATGGCATCGGCCCCTTTGCGTCCTCGCTCAGTCACCTCTACAAATCAAGCCCTGGGCACAGAGTATGGCTGCAACCCGTCTTTTGAGTCCACGCCTGTCACTGTCCGAGTTCCAACCTCCAAAGTTGCTCGAGACCAAGAGGGGGCCCCCCACTTTGCCTGATGGTCGATGGACACCATACCTATTAGTCCATGTGCTTTAGGTGAAAACTTGTTTGTGGGGGGAATGTAGATCCCCAGAAAGTCTACGTTGATCGGATGCTTCTTCCAAACCCGGTGGAGTAAAACAGAGAAGGACAGGTCTTTATTCAGGGTGATGGTCACAGTTTGCTCTTTCTTCACAGAGACGAGCACCCTGGTGTGAAAGCCAAAATGGAGTCAACATTTCTAGAACATCTGTTCAGGACGTCATTCCTCCCACCCCGGACACGAGCTGGCCACCCCTCCCTGGACAATCTCACTAGTGGTCTAAGTCCGTCACAACGTTTTTGCCACAGAATGTTGTTTTCACTCCCGGCTCTGGGATTCTGTCAATTTATATGTTTGTATAAAAACAATTAGCAGGGGGGTGCCTGGGAGGCTCAGTTGGTTGAGCATCCAACTCTTGATTTTGGCTCAGGTCATGATCCCAGTGGGGTGAGATCAAGCCCTGCGTTGGACTCCCCACTGAGCGTGGAGCCTGCTTAAGATTCTCTCTCTCTCTCTCTCTCTCTCTCTCTCTCTCTCTCTCTGCCCTCCTCCTGCTCATGCTCTCTCTAAAATTAAAATTAAAACAATTAACAGATAATAATGGGAAAATATTACTCCTAAGATACAATCATTGTGTTTCTGGGCACAGTCTGACACGGAGCCGGCCGTGGAGTTTTGATGGATTCATTCACTTTTCTGACACATATTTACTGCGTAACTATGACATGCCTGGCCGTAGGCTGGCACTGAGACACGCAGTGATCAAAAGATGTGGACCCTGTTGCCAGGAATGGGGGAGTAGGTAACAAAAGCCTTTCTGAAGCGCGCGTCTTCATATTTAAAATGACAATGTTAAGTTCTAGTTTATATCACGGATCTCTGGATTTATGTACGTAGTCGTGTGGAGGGCGGGGCTGAATCCGGACGTGACAACACTTGCCTCTGATTAATGACGCGAGCAGTGTCCGACCAGGACAGGATGGACGTACGGGAGCCCCGGCTCAGGGTGATGGTCTCGGTGCTGATTTCTATTTTCATGTCTTCACTTTGGAAGTAAAACCCCAGTTTTCCGAAATAGGTTCTGAGTTTTTCATTCTTGGGCTTCTTGGCACCAGTGAGCTGCCCATTGACCAAAATCCCTATGGAAAAACACATGTTTGTTTGGTTTTTTTCCCCCTCCGTGAGCCATTTCGCTTCAGGATTTGACATTTCTTCCTATGCAACGCTCACCTTATTACCATGTGTGACGGCAGTTTAAATCAATTATATTACAGTAAGATCTGCCAGTTTACACTCAGGTTTTTGGCGATTGTAGTTCACTTAGGCATATATTTATAATTTATTTCTCACTAATTATCAGGGTTTACCAAGTACGGGACTTCGATTCAGTTAAGAAAGAAAGAAATCCCAGGTAGCGACAGTGAAGCATGGTAATGATCTCATTGTTTCGTTCGGATGTGGTATGTTTTTATTTTACCTAATTCTGGATCAGAAACAAGGTTGAGGATTTTTCCTGGTGCCGAGTCAATATTGAAACAAACATTCTTTTCATTTCTCGGTAGGTAAATGATGAAGTGTGGGTCGTTTTCAACTGGAAAATAAACAGAGAAAATGAGATCAAACAAAATCATAGAAAGGAAGATGACTTTGAGCAGGACTTTATTCCTGAACATCTTTAATTTAACAGGAACAAATATTTACGGTGCTTCTACTATTTGCTGGGTTCTGTTCTAGGCACTGGGGGCCCAGTGGTCCAGACCCACTGTCCCTTCCCCATGGAGCCTCTCAGAGTTTTAAGTGATTGTACAAATATGGTGTATACTTGTTCTGAAGCTATCAGGCCAGAGATAAAAAAAAAAAAAACGAAACAAGAAACACACAAAGCATGAGAAACACACACATACACACTATATATACATGTATACGTATATATATATAACATGCATATACACCATACATATGTATACTATGTATGTGTATATACACACAGTGAGTGTTGTTTTAAGTAACCATATGCAGTACATAAAAATAAAGGAGACAATATTATTTGTCGGCATACAGATTGATATTAATCAATTCTACGAGCAATGAAGCATGATGCTACTCTCAAGAAAGAAGTCCGTTGTTACTGGACAACTTATTCTGGCCGATCTTTCTTATTTGTTTGTTTGTTTGTTTAATCATTCAGCAAATATTTGGCGAGGAAGAAAAAAAAAAAAAGCAAACTATGACCAAAGCACTGAATTAGGCATTGTTTGGTGTAGCTATAAACAAATCATGGTCTTGTCTACAATACCTCCAAGAAAGGCACAACTTCATGAAAGAGTCACCAGGATTCTCTCATTGACCAAAGTCCACTTAGGCTCCCCCGACTCTTTCAACGACGCCTCAACTTTTGGACTCACATACATGTCTGTCTCTGCATTGTCGTTTTTTAGCAGGAATCTTACTACATTAGTTTAGCTAGAATCCCCGTCCTCCATAATGATCACCCTTGATATCTAACCAGGTTTCTCATCCCCCACCACCCTCCAGGTGATGTCTGATCACCTGGCCACCTTCCACAAGATTCCTATTTGGCTGGTTTGGTCGGAATCCCCTTTACTCCTGATGTTTCCTCTTGGTGATTTTCCACCCACCGCCCCCACCCTGTTTTTGTCTACAAACTCCCACTTTCCCATGCCGTACTTGGAGCTGAGCCCAATCTTTCCCGCCTAACTAGACCCCATTGCGGGGGTCCTCGCACCCATCACGACAGCCCCCCGCCCTTGAATAAAGTCTTCCTGACCATGCGCACTCTAACAAATGTCACGAATAATTTTTTTCTTTAACGGGTTTTCTTTCACAGAGACAGACACAACCACTGAGGTAAGAGAGAATAAAACAAAAGGCACGAAAATGGCACAAGCCCAGTGGTCTGGGGGTAAAGATGAAAGGGTGACGAACCCCACCTGGCTAGACGAACCCCAAGGGCCTTGCGAAGGAGTTCGCACCAAGCCTTGAAGATAGGAGAGGAGGGGAAGGAAAAAAGACATAGGAGACAGATTTTGTTCTGAGTGCACAGAATGAGGCCCAGCCGGGAGGTATAACAGTTGATGATTTGTGTACAAGTGACTACAGGGATGGGTTCTTGAAAATGTAGAAAAAGATAAGACTAGAAATGGGGGTCATAGAGACGGAAGAATGGACCTGTAAGTTGGGGAGCCTTTCGAAGTTTTTGAGAGTAAATGTGGCAAAGATTTGATTTTAGGGATATAACACGTCACAGTATATAAATTAAGTATTGAGAAGCGGACAAAGGAAAGTCAGCTGGCAGCTAATGTGGCAGCAGGCCGGGCGAGGGACGGTAAATTCACGAACTCCAATGGGAAATGGGACCCGCACGGGAGGGAGAGTCCGGGGATGCGTGGCAGCGTCCACAGTATCTGGTAACGGAGTGAGCCGTAAGAACTGCAGTGGTTGTGTTTTCCAGAATAAAACTGGAACGGCGGCCTTCCATCCACCGAGGGGTTGCTGTTTTCTAGACGTGCTCGCAAAGTCCTTTGCAAAACATTAACTCAACTGATTTTCCCTGTAGCCTTGCAGGGGACAGGTGACCTGCCCCGAGGTCACATTACAGAGTCAGTAAGTGGCAGAGCGAGGACCAAAGGGCAAGCCCGTTCTCCCACGCACTGGGATATGCTCGTTCGTTCTCAAGTGTGTGACTTGGGACATGAGATGGAAGAGAAACCAATTCAGGACACGAATACAATCTTGTATTTCTTTGCACCCCCCCCCCCCACCAGGCTCCTGCTCCGTGATCAATAAATACTTGGTTAATCGATTTGGTGCTGAGCAGGGCACTAGAGGGCATCATCAAAACACAGAACAAAGGCTCTCGACTCCCTTTCTTCAATTAAGCAAAAATCATTTTATCACGATAGCCTCTTCCTTTACACAAATCCGGTGTTTTGAAATGTCTTCTGAAGGGAATTGCTTTTGTTGAAGATAATGATTGATTTTGCCAGAGCCCACGAATCCCGCTAATCAGACCTTCTGGTGATGACCGCGCATCAGAGCCGCCATCCTGAGTTGCCAGAATCTAGACGGCAGACACGAGGCGTCGTATTTAGGCTGGTCCCAGGACTCCCACGACTGAGTTCACAGAGTCCTGACGACCTAGGGTTTACGAACTCCTGCTGGGAACCAGGGGCCGAGTCCATAGTAACCACCGCGTAGTTTTTTCCTCATCGCCATTTTACAGGCGGGCTCACTGAGACCCAGAGAGGTTTCGGAGTCTGGCGCACGGTCCCGTGGGCCGAGTGTGACCCCAGACCCGGTCCCCTCTCCTGCCTCATCCAGCAGCCCGTGAACTCAGAGGTAGCCCTGCATTCTAACTGGAACGGACATTGAAAACTAAGTTAGCTTTAACTCTACACGTTTCGACAGAAGCTTTGTTTTGCGAAGCAGCAGTGGAAGAGGCTCACGCCCCTGTCAGTGCCCTTGTCCCTCGCTCTGAGAGCCACCCAGCCCCGTCCCCACGTGGATGCATTGTAAAATTGCCACCACTGGCTGGAAGTCCAACGCGGGGTCCTTCGTTGAGCTCCGTCGTTGGACACGCTCAGGTGGGAGAGCGGAGGGGCCACTCTACGAAGCATTGCCACCCATGGAAGGCTGAAGAAGCAAATCCCTCCTGGCCCGCAAGTAACAATTTTAGAGACAAGCCAGAGGGGAGAGCTGCGCTCGCTTTAAAAATTGATTTGAGAGGCGCCTGGGTGGCTCAGTCGGTTAAGCGTCCGACTTCGGCTCAGGTCATGATCTCCCGGCTCGTGGGTTCGAGCCCTGCGTGGGGCTCTGTGCTAACAGCTCAGAGCCTGGACCCTGCTTCGGATTCTGCGTCTCCCTCTCTCCCTGCCCCATCCCTGCTCAAGCTCTGTCTCTCTCCCTGTCAAAAATAAACAAACGTTAAAAAAAATTTTTTTTAAATGAATAAACGTTTAAAAAAATTTTTTAAGTCGATTTGAAGTCCTCACTACGTTTTCTCTGTTATATAATGCAGTGCTTGGTGGATGGCGGGTATACAGTCTGGAGAAATCGGTTCTGATGGTCAGAAATGTTCTTGCTGGAAAAGTCTGCATGCCCGGCAGTCCCAAAAAGCTGCACGCTTCTGGAAACATCAGGAGTTACTGAAATTTCTTTTTTTTTTTTTTTTAATTTTTTTTTTTCAACGTTTATTTATTTTTTTGGGGACAGAGAGAGACAGAGCATGAACGGGGGAGGGGCAGAGAGAGAGGGAGACACAGAATCGGAAGCAGGCTCCAGGCTCCGAGCCATCAGCCCAGAGCCCGACGTGGGGCTCGAACTCACGGACCGCGAGATCGTGACCTGGCTGAAGTCGGACGCTCAACCGACTGCGCCACCCAGGCGCCCCAGGAGTTACTGAAATTTCAAACAACCCGAATCAAGCTCATACTTCCAACAGGGAGAGGGACGCGCTCGCTCCCCCTGAATGGTGAGATGTGCTCCTTTCTAATAAGAAAGAAAGGAAAGTAGAGCTCACACAGGCTTTTGACGCGGGGCCCACTAATCGCTAGACGGCTGTCACCTCGCTCCAGGAAAGGTGGCCATACTGGACCAGGAAGGGGAGAGGAGACGCTCTCCCCTGGCCCCCAGAAGCTCCTGCCTCTCTCTCACTGGTTGGGAAAGGATGCTGGGGAGGCTGACGACAAGGAGAGACAGGAATCTGTACAAGGAAGCAGCTGCCAGAACTGTCGCACAAGGAAGCAGTCTTCCCTTGGATGATCCCACCTGCCACCGGTACCTCCCAGGGAAATCATTTGTGGAAAGGGTTTTTAGGACTGAGCTAAACGAGGATTTTTCAAATGCGCTATTGAAAACAAACAAACAGATAAACAACCCCACAAAATAGCATGTGGCTGTGCAGGAAACAACATTAAAGTGGTTTTCTTTTAATTTAAAAAAAAAATGCTCACTTATTTTTGAGAGAGAGAGACAGAGAGAGAGAGAGAGAGAGTGAGTGCAAGCTAGGTTGGGGTGAGGGTTAGGAGCAGAGAGAGAGAGGGAGACCCAGAATCTGAGGCAGGCTCCAGGCTCCGAGCTGTCAGCACAGAGCCCCACGTGGGGCTCGAACTCGTGAACCGCGAGATCGTGACCTGAGCCGAAGTTGGACGCTTAACCGACTGGGCCATCCAGGTGCCCCCATTAAAGTATTTTTTATCGTAAAATGTATAGCTTCTAATATTTTAATAATAACATTTGTTTTCTGGCTAGCCCTTGACGACGGGTTCACATGTAGTCGACAGCCTAGCTGTGTAAGGACGCTCCACGGGACTGGGATCCCACCGGGAGCCAGGACGTGGAAGTGGGGTTGACCGTCTCTTACCTCTCATCACATGTGGAGGAGGAGTTGCCTCGAGGACCTGAGCCCCCAGCACAGGCATCGGGATCACTGGCGTTGGGGAAGGGTTGACCCAAGATGGGACTGAACTCGGAGCGACTTTGCTGCCGTAATACAGGGCACCTGCGTAGAACAAGCCGGATGCATTAGTTTCTCGGGCTTACTTTTCCATAGAGATTCCTTACGACTTCAAGAATCTGTTTTATGTAGACCCCAGAGATTCTCAGCTAAGCTTTTCTCCCGTTAATTTGATCCCAGAATTTTCTCGTTTCCAGCTCCTCCTGTCTTTATGCCGTGTGGGCCTGCTATAGGGTTCTCTGCAGAACCTGGGGCTGTGGGAACTGCCCCATAGAGTCTGGAGGAGGGCCCCGCGTCTTCAGCATAGGTCAGGGGGATGACGTCTGGGCCAGCCCCTGGTGAAGTTCAGGGTGACAGTCGGCCTCAGCCTGGATCTGTCTCCTCACCAAACAGCAGTCTAAACAATTTGGTTTCTCCACCAACTAGTTCCCCTACTGGTTACCAAAAATTCATTTTGCTCTCTGATATATAGGCAGTCCTCCTGTCTTTGAGACACAAATGGCAGTCCGCCTAAGCATTTTATCTAGGTGATACAGAATCACTTACAAATGCCCATGTGTCTAGGGCGAGCTTCCCCCTAGATAAATTTAGCTGTGGGGCCCCAGGCTCTTGTAACGGGGTTGTCAGAAATAAAAGTTCCAGGACGGCTGGGTGGCTCAGTCAGTTAAGCATCTGACTCCCGATTTCGGCTCAGGTCACGATCTCACAGTTCGTGAGTTCGAGCCCCACGTCGAGCCCTGCGCGGATAGCACGGAGGCCACTTGGGATTCTCTCTCTCTGCCCCTCCCCAACTCTTGCTCTCTCTCTTTCAAATTAAATACATAAACTTAAAAAAAAATAAGTAAGAGTTCCTTGAACTCTGGACCACTGTGATAAAGCTGGTGTGACAATCGCTGTGAAAAGTTCATTCCATTCCTATCTACTTACCTATGTCCATAAGACTTATCAGGACTTAGGCCTATACAAATGCTTTTTAAAGATTTCATTTTTAAGTAATCTCTACACTCAACATGGGGCTCAAACTCACAACCCCAAAAACCAAGAGTCACATGCTCCACTAACTCAGCTAGCCAGGCGTACCTAAAAACTTTTTTTAAAGTAGAACTGACCCTGAATCTGATCTCTTTCAATCTATTAATAGTGTTTATCCATAAATACTTGAGAAAACAGCCACATTTTTTTTCCTCATGAAGAGATGATTTCTAAGACAATTTGACTAATGGATATCAAACTTCACAATATAGGCATATCGTTTTGACCAGTTTTCTACTTGTAGTAGTTGTCATAAAGCTCAATCTAGAAGAAAACTGTGAACACTCAGAATCGTATAGTTTCACAAGCAATTGAAAAAAATCTAAATCTGTAAACACTTTTTCTTGCAGCAGAGCAGAAGGATCAGTAAAAACTTTCTGGCATAACAATATGTTACACTGAGACGTAATCCTACCAGGAAAGTAGACTGGAAATACAAGCTCAACTAGAAAAAAAGAACAATATGGACTTCCCAATAATTAAAATAGAATTTGTTCATGTATTATTTATTTATTTGTGTGTGTGTGTGTGTGTGTGTGTGTGTGACAGAGAGAGAGAGAGAGAGAGAGAGAGAGAGAGAGAGAGAGAGAAGCCCAAGCAGGCTCCTTGCTGTCAGCACGGAGACCGATGCAGGGCTCGAACTCCTGAACCATGAGATCATGACCTGGGCCGAAATCACGAGTCGGACGCTTAACCGACTGAGCCACCCAGGCGCCCCGTTCATGTATGTTTTTAATGGATGATGGAGAGCACCAAGCTAGTTATTGCAATTCACTGGAAACACCTACAACTGTGATGCAACAGTTTTATTTGAAAAGTCCAATAGTTACAGTGTGCCCCAAATTAAACTCATTGCAACCATTTAAGCACGGCGGAAAACGGCGCCGTGTTCATTTAAACCGTGCGTGCAGGGGCACGGGGGTCTTCAACATTCCTTTGGGAACTAAGGGAGCAAAAATATTCGAGGGCCAAAGCGATAAGCTATCCCCAAGGAAACGGACAGAAGAGCTGGGACACACGGCGACACAGGCCTGGGAGCCAGAGGTGGGCCGCGGGGGGAGATGGGCAGAGGCCGGAGAACCCCGACTCGGGGTGAGGAAGCCAGCCCGTCCCGTTTGTCCACCCCCACCGAGGGCAACACCGACCTGAGCAGCAGGAATGATCTTGCGGGGGGGAGTCCGCCAGCATACGCTCATCCCCTGCCTCGTTCTCAATCACCATGGCGGTGAGCGGGGTCACCATGTGATGTTCCAGAGACATCTGCAGGATTGTTTTTGTGATTTTCCTTTTGGCAGCTGCTGTGGGAGCCAGGCTTCTGTATTTAGGAAATAGACCCATTTGAGAACATGAGGGCTGAGTTAAGATTCCACCACCCCTCCAACCCCCTTCCCGCCCTGACCCTCCCCCACTTCTGGGCTCGACCAGGACCCTCGGACCACACGGCAAAATAGGACTAACTGGCTCCATGAAGCTAGTATCGTATTTAGCCATGCCGTCCTAAGGACTTGCTTTTTTCTTAGTAGACTTTATTTTTCAGAACAGTTTGGGGTTCACAACAAAATCAAGGCGAAAGTACAGAGACTTCCCATACTCTCCCTGTGCCCGCAGACCACAGCGTCCCCCACTATCAACATCCGCCACCAGAGCGGCGTATTTGTTACAACTGATGAACCGACATGGACACACCGTCATCGCCCAAAGTCCACGGTTTACATTACGGTGCATTCTTGGTGGTGGAAATTCTATTGGCTTGGACGCACGTATAACGACATGTATTCACCAATGTAGTATCATACAGAACACTTTCACTGCCCTAAGAATCTCCTGCGTTCTGTCTGGTCATCCTTCCTGCCCCCCCAGTCCCTGGCAAACTGCTGATTTGTTTTACAGGGATTGTTTTTTATGGTTTTTTGTTTTTTAAATCAATATTTAACTTCAGCAATTTGCTGCATATCTGTAGTTTTGCTGTGAATGCACCCAGGATGCTTCTGGGAAGGGGCAGGGATATTTGTTGCTCACTTCAAACCCCATGTCTGTTGTTTTTTTTTTGTTTGTTTGTTTTTTAATTTTTTTTCAACGTTTTTATTTATTTTTGGGACAGAGAGAGACAGAGCATGAACGGGGGAGGGGCAGAGAGAGAGGGAGACACAGAATCGGAAACAGGCTCCAGGCTCGGAGCCATCAGCCCAGAGCCTGACGCGGGGCTCGAACTCATGGACCGTGAGATCGTGACCTGGCTGAAGTCGGACGCTCAACCGACTGCGCCACCCAGGCGCCCCTGTTTTGTAATCCTACAGACATCACAGATTTTCTCTGCGAATACAGTCATACAACTGTATTTCATTTCTTCCCAACCTAATTCAGGTGACTCTGTTCCAGCTTCCTGGGAATCTGATCTAATATGTGGAATTGGTCTCAGGAATCATAATTCTCCTATTCAGCACCTGCATGTCATTCTGATGCACGTGGTCAAAGAACTAAACATTACTGAAAAGTGTCATTTTTACAGGCACCTGGATGGCTCAGTCGGGTAAGCGTCTGACTTCGGCTCAGGTCATGATCTCACGGTTCGTGAGTTCGAGCCCCATGTCAGGCTCTGTGCTGACAGCTCAGAGCCTGGAGCCTGCTTCGGATTCTGTGCTTCCCTCCCTCTCTGCTCCTCCCTGCTCGGACTCTGTGTCTCTCCCCGCCTCTCTCTCTCTCAAAAATAAATAAGCATTAAAAAAATTAAAAATAAAAGAAGTGTAGTTTTTATATTGCAGAGTTTAAGTGCAGGTCAGCTAAGAAGCCAGAGATGAAATACATAAGCATTACATCACCCATCCTTATGTGATACGATAATCATAAATTTCTCTTTGTTTCTTTTTATAATTTTTTTAAGCTTCATTTACTTCTGTAATCTCTATGCCCAACGTGGGGCTCGAACTCACAACCCCGAGATCAAGAGTCGTGTGCTCTTCCGACTGAGCCAGCCAGGAGCCCCGTAAATATCTCTTTGGGCAATAAACGGTTTTCAAAAGTGAATGCAAATGAGCTACCGATACTCCCAGCAACACGGATGGACCTCACAGATACCATGTTGGACGAAAGAAGCCAGAAATGGACGAATACAGATTGTGCCATAATATGAAATTTCGTCCCAGGAAACTAATTGATGGTGACAGTGATACCCACCGCAGGTGGGGTGGGTGTTCGGTGGGAAGGAGAACGGGGACCCTTCACTGAGGATAGAAGTGTTCTCTAATGATCCGGGTGGTGATTATGTGGGTGATACACACAAGAATTTATCAAACTGTAGTCTTAAAATTCATGCACCTCACACGCTTTATGTATGTTATACCTCAATACAAAAGACTAAAAGAGTGAACTCAGCTTTACCTAAAGTGCTCGGAAAGCAGTGAAAATCGGCAATGCAAATCCTGAATTAACTTGCTGCCTTTCTGGGCCCCACATCCCTTTTGTACGACACTCCAGACATTCAAGGCAAACGTCTCACTTCTGTGAACCCCTGTTACGCACACACTTTTCTTCTTACCGCTCGGCCAGAAGTTGGTTGATTGTCAGATAGGCCCACAATTTCTTGGTGAAATCGGGATCTGCGTGTTTGTCTTTTGATAGAAATTCCTCCAGGTCGTCCATTTCGGCCAGAGTTTCCAAGACTAATTCCGTGTTAGCCTGGATGATGGAAGATTCCGTTGAAAAACATCCGGGGGACAGGGCTATAGTTAATCAGCCCGCATTTTTCGTACCTCCTGTGCATGAATCAGGGCACGACGTAACCTCAAGGGGAAGGCAGAATAATTCGGAAGAATGCAAAAGCGGGAAGTACGTGCATACATCCAAGGTTTGGGATTGGCTTTGGGATGCAAAGGTAAGGACTTGCAGAACGGTTTGGGGACAATGGCATAGATATTCGCACGCCTTCCCTTGCGGTTATTATCGTTGCTTTTATTCCAGATTCTTGGAATGCCAAATAGCAGCCTGTTAATATACAAGATGGACTGTATCGAGGGCACCGATTAGTATTTTTAGAAATAAGCAGATAAACAGAAGTACCGCGGTTGCCGTTATGATGCTTTGTAACTGCTCGGCTTTTTCAGGGTCAAATTTTCCTGCCACCACAATCTCTGAGCCTCCGAAATAGTTGTGGAAACTGTTCTGAGTGACATCCGATACTGACGTGTGGGGGTAGTTGAACTGGACGTTGCGGAGCAATGGGGTGGAGACCTGGTTGTAGAATTTCTACAATTCATGCAGAACAAAGAAATCGTTATTTTCCTACCACTTCCCAGGTCTAAAGCACTTTTCTCTGCGATTCCCCGAAATGCTTAGCTGGTGTCTCTTAATTTACTCTCACGGGATTTCTGTGGAAAGCCACAGGACGAGGAAAACTCACAATTATCAGATGAATTGATATGGAGAAAGAAAAAAATTGTTAAGACCATTACCCTTGACTTACGGCCCAGCACTTTTCCCCCCTTTTATAACCAGGATAAAAAGCTCATAAATACTTGTAATAAGAAAAGTCAGCTGGGTTGAAATTGCCCCTTATGCCTTTCCTGTCCCCAACTTTCAATTAAAAAAAAATTTTTTCCCCGTTCATGCTGTCTCTCTCTGTCTCAAAAATAAATAAACATTAAAAAAAAAATAAATGAATAAATAAAAAAAAAAAGAAACAATCTTAAAATTAAAAAAAAAAAAAAAAAAAGGGGGCGCCTGGGTGGCGCCGTCAGTTAAGCGTCCGACTTCAGCCAGGTCACGATCTCGCGGTCCGGGAGTTCGAGCCCCGCGTCAGGCTCTGGGCTGATGGCTCGGAGCCTGGAGCCTGTTTCCGATTCTGTGTCTCCCTCTCTCTCTGCCCCTCCCCCGTTCATGCTCTGTCTCTCTCTGTCCCAAAAATAAATAAAAACGTTGAAAAAAAAATTTTTAAAAAAAAATTTTTTTTTTAACATCTATTTATTTTTGAGAGACAGAGTACAAGCAGGAAAGGGGCAGAGAGAGAGGGAGACACAGAATTGGACATGGGCCCCAGGCTCTGAGCTGACAGCCCAGAGCCTGATGTGGGGCTCGAACTCGTGAACCATGAGATCAGAACCTGAGCCAGACTCAGACGCTTAACAGACTGAGCCACCCAGGCACCCCTCCTGTCACCAACTTTAAATATGGTGCCTGCCATTGCCACATGGTACCTGGTACTGACAGAGGGTGGGGTAAAGACATCTTTTTTCTTGTCCATTTAGGCGAGGTAAACAAGTAACTCATCTCCTTTACATTTAAGGAAACCTCCAGGCTGTAGTTTGATCTGTGTTGCATCACAAAAAGTTGCCACCGAGATGCCAATGTACTTTAAAGGGGAAACAATGGCCATGAAGACAAGGACAGTTGTTTAGCAGGACTGGAGAGCCCAGAAGCATTGATAATGCCTTGGGAGAACTGCTCAGGAAGTCGGGAAGCGTGTGCCCGGCCCCTTCCTGCCTCCCGCCTCGCTATCCGTGTAGATAGACGTGCAGTGTGGGCTGCGTGAGGAAGCAATCGAACACTTCCTGATTCTTGCGGCTGAACGAAGCTGAAGTAATGACAGTTTGGGCTTAAATTTGGCTGCTGTCTTTTAGACATCAGCTCCTGCTACTTGAATGACTTTGGGTGAAGGAGGACAAAAGAAAGAGAAAAAATGTTACTTTGAGTTGGGCAGAGGTGTCCTGATTTCCATAGATCCTTTGAGCAATCCCACGGTTTTCATTGGACAGTCTCTTCAAAAAATCATAGTCAACATCAAATCCTATCCCCAAACTGAACAAGGAGATATTGTCTCGTATGTTCTGCTTCACGTTTTTCTGGATTTTTGACAATTTCAGTTCACCTAAAGTTGATGATGACAGAAAGGAAAGAATGAGGGGGCCACGTTATAATGATTTTGAAAGAAAATCATGGGGACAGAAAATTTCTGTCAAATTAAATATTCTTTTAAAGTTTATCCTTTTTTGAGAGACAGAAAGAGAGCATGAGTGGGGGAAGAGGGAGACACTGAATTCAAAGTAGGCTCCAGGCTCTGAGCTCTCAGCACAGAGCCCAACCCAGGGCTCGAACTTACAAACTGTGAGATCATGACCTGAGCTGAAGTCAGATGCTTAACCGACTGAGCCACTCGGGAGACCCAAGTTTTTGTCAAATTAAAAATGCACTTAACCTTTTGACCCAGCGACTCAGTTCTAGGAATTTTTCTTACGGCTGCACTCACACAAATGGAAACAAAGTGTGGGCAACCATAGAATAGCAACGTATTGAAAACAAAAACAAAGGTACACGAGTAAAGGAGATCCGTCAGATGATGATACAGTCAGATGATGATACCCTCAAACTGTGAGATACTAAGCAGTTTATTAGAAAGAGCGAGGCAACTTTTTATGTGTTTATATTGAATGATCTCAAAGACACATTTGTAAAGGGGAAAAAACAATGTAAACATTGGCATACGTAGGATGTATTTGCAGATACGCATGCATGTATGTGTGTATATATATTGACATATACGTGTGTATATGTGTATATGTAGTCTACAGATATGCACGAAATATCTCTGGAAAGATATGCAAGAAACTGGTAACCAAAGGCTTTCTCCAGGGACAGGAACTGGATGGTTAAGGTACAGAAATGAGGAACAGACTTAATTTTTTACTGTTTCCTTTTCTTCCAGATGATTTTATTCTCAAATTGAATTTCTTTCCTTTTTTTTTGAAGATTTTAGTTTTTTAAAGCAATCTCTGCACCCAACGTGGGGCTTGAACTCACTACCCTGAGATCAAGAGTTGCATGCTCCACGGACCGAGCCGGCCAGGCGCCCCTCAGATTGAATTTTAAAAGTAATTTGATCTGAGAAGGAGGAAATACTGAACCTACAACAAATGCTACGTAATGACTCCCGTTCTCGTCTCAGTATTGGTAAAATGGTTGCTTTCCGTCTTTCTAGGACTCTGGCTGCCATTGTCCTGACTGGCCACTCAACTTCCTTCCATGGAGCTGCATCAGTCACAAGCCTTGTCTACACGGCAGGCTGCAACACAATCTAGCATGCACCCTTAGTTGTATTTGTTAGCACAGGGACACAACTAAAGCAGATCAAGATAACAACAGCGCATGATAGAAGCCAGGAGATGATGGGCCATTTTGTGGAAAAGATGTCGATGTGCAGGATGTATCAGAAAGAAGCAATTTCCCCAGTTGCCATGAGTAATTGGCGGACTGTGGAGAACAAGAACATACGTTACTGCGGACTCCAGAGGTGCGCTG
The DNA here is from genome assembly GCF_016509475.1 of Prionailurus bengalensis. Lineage (NCBI taxonomy): Eukaryota > Metazoa > Chordata > Mammalia > Carnivora > Felidae > Prionailurus > Prionailurus bengalensis. The sequence goes on along the minus strand of NC_057358.1, from coordinate 6,907,129 downwards.
CAGACTCGGGGGACAGAGACTCATCACACACACCTTAAGTATGCGACAGCATGCTATGCCAATTCACATTCAAGTGTCCCCCACGTTGTGCAGGTGAAGCCTGAGCTTTAAGAGCATCACCAGAAAATATCTGGGACTGGGTTTCAGCAGGGTGAACGCTTCAGGGTCAAAAGAAGCCTCCTTTTAGAAAGCATGGCGTTAGAATGGTTTAGAAACTCGGGCAAGTGCCATGAGATTTCCCATTTTAAGCCAATCACGTTCCCGAGAAACAAGAGCGAAATAGCTGTCACTAGGAAATTGACGAGCTACTTGCCTACTGTTGGGTCGCCATCAGAAACCAAAATGATCAGAGAGACGGATTCAGGGTCCAGCAATCCCAAATTATTGGCTTCATTCAAAATAAAGATGGCCCGCAGCAAGGCTTCATTGATATTTGTTCCTGTTAGAGTAACATGATGTGCAGTTACGTTAGGTACTCTTTCTTTGCATGAAAACAATCACATCCCGGGTTCAGGTTCGTCTGTCTTGCGACTACCCCTACGTAATTTAGTCAGCACCCAAATCCTTCACTTACTTTCCAAGGGACACAAAGTTTCCCCGGGCTGGTCAAGATACCCCAGTGGAGTAAAATATTCACTTTGTAGCAAACTATTCCCGTAAAGATGAATTAGTCCTTTCAAAGCACCCCTCCGTCACTTTGTTATGCACCAAATTGAAGGTACCTAAATCTCCCTTGCTGACATGCTGGGACACTGGTCTGTGGACAGTTGCCTTTGATGCTATGACCGTAACAAGGCTGCTGAGAATTCTGGACTGGAATGGTTACAAAGTTGTGTGGGATGGGTATGCCCTGTACCTTCACACGGACTTAGTATTCATCCTGTAATAATACGTGTAACATTTAAGGCAGGCCGTGGTGGGCGGGGCAAAGACCGCTGTGAGAGGAAAGGATGCGTCCCAAGTGAATGAAGTTTTGAACCCTATGAAAGTTTCTCAGTGGGCTCTAGGTTAAAGTCACTCGCCTCCACTAGGTTGGATTTTTTCAATGTACTTCTTGGCATCTGCAGTCTGTGATTTAGTAGCTGAGACCAAATCGTGTCTCCAGGTCCGAACATTGTGGTTGAAGTCAACTACCGAGAACTTATCTTCAGCTCTCAGGTCATCCAATATGGTCTTCATGGCTTCCACTGTCTGTTTCAGAAAGGAACGGAGAAGGGTCTCGTCACAGAAGCTTGAAACCCAAGAAGAAAGGAGGAAGACCATGAAGTCATCCTAGTCATATTTCAAGTACCAACTCAAGCTGTAATCCTTCAGAAAACCTCTTGAATCCCCCCCAGTCAACACCGACTCGTCTCTCACTTATCCCCAGCATGTATTGTCTGCATTTGTGATGCTTAAACTTTTACTGGTTTCTTTTGTTAGGCACAACCATTTTGATTAGGCTCCCTTTTTAGTTAAGAATCACAAAGTTCAGGTGCCCTCTTAGGAGTGCCTGGAAATCAAATGTATTTTCCAAGCCCAGCCACCCACCCTCCCTCTTCAGTTACCATTTCCAAATTTTCTCTTCCTATCCTCTTGCAAACCCACTCCATTCAGATTTTCACCTTTATCACTCCATTAATAGTGCCCCCATCAAGGGGCGCCTGGGTGGCTCCGTCAGTTGAGCGTCTGACTCTCGGTTTCCGCCCAGGTCCTGATCTCACGGTTCATGAGTTTGAGCCCTGCGTCGTGCTCTGAACTGAAAGCACGGAGCCTACTTACAGTTCTCTCTCTCCCTCTCTCTCTGCCCCTCCCTCGCTCGCCCTATTTCTCTCAAAATAAATAAATAAACAACAACAAAAAATTGCCCTCATCAAGATCACAGTGACTTTCAGGTTGCCAAATCCAATGGACTATTCATCCTTTTCATGAGATTCAGTCTACGAGCATCATTTGAACCAAATGATCACACCATCTTCCTTCCTCTGACTTCCTCATTATCTTCCAAAACCTCAGACTCTCTTGGTTTTCTCTTCCTCTCATTGGTTGCCTTTCCTTAATCTTCTTTGCCAGTTCCTCCTCCTCTCCCCAAATTCTAGCTATGGGAATATTCTAGGGTTCGCTCTCGGGTTTCTTCTCCATCTACACTTACTTCTCAGCCAGTCCCATTGCTGCAAATACCTTGCACATACTAGTAAGTCCTGGTTGTACATCTCGATCTTTCATGTTTTTCAAAATAAAAATTTTTAATGTTTATTCTATTTTTGAGAAAGAGAGGGGGGTGGGGAACAGAGAGAAAGGGAGACACAGAATCCAAAGCAGGCTCCAGGCTCTGAGCTGTCAGCACAGAGACCAATGCGGGGCTTGAACTCACAAACTGTGAGATCATGACCTAAGCTGAAGTCAGATGCTTAACCAACTGAGCCACCCAGGCGCCCCAGTCAATTTCTCATGTTTGAAACCCAGACCTGCATAGCCAATAGCATCATGGACACATCTGCTCGGATGCTTAACAGACGTCTCAAACTTCACACGTCCAAAACTGAACCCCCAGCGTCCCCCCACGAAGTCTCGCTCTGCCTGTCTTCTCCCACTCACCAATGGCGACCTGCATCCTTCCTTCCGACTGCTCAGGCTAAGAGCTCGGAGCATCTTGGAGTCCTCTTTTCTTCTCACACCTCCCAGCTTTAGAAAATTCTGTGTATTCCACCTTCCAGATAGATTCCAGATTCCAGTGGCCTCTTACCACATCCACTAGTCCACGCCGCCATCATCTCTTGCCTGGGTTATAGCAATAGCTGCTTTTCTAGCCTCCCTGTTTCCACCCCCACCTCCACACCAGTCTGTTGTCAACATAGTGGCCAGGGATATGCTGTAAACATGTCAGATGGGGCCTTTCCTTCATCTCAACCCCCAGTAGCTCTCCATTTCTCTCAAAGGTAGAGCCAAGGTTCTCAGGGTGACCTAATGGGCTTCAAGCGACCTGTCCTGCCCCTCCCTTCTTGAAGCTCATCTCCCTTGCCCTCTCCCTGCTCCTCTCTGCCGGGCTGCTCTCTGTTCTTTGGACACTTGGCACACTTCTGACTCAGAGCTGTTGCCCTGGCTGGCCCCGCCACCTACAGCCGTCTGCCCCCAGAGAGCTGCGTGCCTCTCCCCACACCTTTGAAGGGTTTCCGCAAGCTCTTCTCAATGCAGGCAGCTGTTTCGGTGACAAACCTATTTAAAACTTTAATCCCCTGCAAGTGGCAGTCTTGATTCCTAATACGCTTTTCTTTAATTTTTTTTTAATAGTTTATTTTTGAGAAAGAGAGAGAGAGAAGAGAGAGAGAGACAGAGTGTGAGCAGGCAAACCCCCGACACAGGGTTTGAATTCACAAACCATGAGATCTTGACCTGAGCCAAAGTCGGAGGCTCAAAGGACTGAGCCACCCAGGCGCCCCTACACTCCTCTTTAAAATAACAAAAAGTGATGGGGCGCCTGGGTGGCTCAGTCGGTTAAGCGTCTGACTTCAGCTCAGGTCACGATCTCGCAGTCCGTGAGTTCGAGCCCCGCGTCGGGCTCTGTGCTGACCTCTCAGAGCCTGGAGCCTGTTTCCGATTCTGTGTCTCCCTCTCTCTCTGCCCCTCCCCCGTTCATGCTCTGTCTCTCTCTGTCTCAAAAATAAATAAACGTTAAAAAAAAAATTAAAATTAAAAAAAATAAATAAATAAAATAAAATAACAAAAAGTGGGGTTCCTGGGTGGTTCAGTCAGTTGAGCCTCCGACTTTGGCTCAGGTCAATATCTCATGGTTCGTGGGTTCGAGCCCCGCGTCGGGCTCTGGGCTGACTGCTCAGAGCCTGGAGCCTGTTTCCGATTCTGTGTCTCCCTCTCTCTCTGCCCCTCCCCCATTCATGCTCTGTCTCTCTCTGTCTCAAAAATAAATAAACGTTAAAAAAAAAAATTAAAATTAAAAAAAATAAATAAATAAAATAAAATAACAAAAAGTGGGGTGCCTGGGTGGTTCAGTCAGTTGAGCCTCCGACTTTGGCTCAGGTCAAGATCTCACGGTTCGTGGGTTCGAACCCCGTGTCGGGCTCTGCTCTGACAGCTCAGAGCCTGGAGCCTGCTTTGGATTTTGTGTCTCCCTGTCTCTCCTACTCTCCCCTGTTCATTCTCTGTCTCTCTCTGTCTCAAAAATAAATAAACATTAAAAAAATTAAAAAAAAAATAACAAAAAGAAGGGGCGCCTGGGTGGTTCAGTTGGTTAAGTGTCTGACTTCTCAGGTCATGATCTCACAGTCCGTGGGTTCGAACCCCGTGTCGGGCTCTGTGCTGACAGCTCAGACCCTGGAGCCTGCTTCGGATTCTGTGTCCCCCTCTCTTTCTGCCCCTCCCTGCTTGCTCTCTCTCTCTCTCTCTCTCTCTGTCTCAAAAATAAACATTAAACAAATTTCCTCTTTTGTTCTATAGAACCTCATCTATACCATTTAACGCTGGACTAGCTCATATTGAACTGCAGCCTGGGAGACATAAGGCAGGATGGCCCCCCTCAAGGAACTGCAGTGTGATTAGAAAAGATGTGCCTATAAGGACCCATGAACAATGGGCAGGTGCTGAAGTAAAACGTTATGCAGAAGAGCAAGACGGAAGCACAGGAGTGCTCAATGCGAGAAGGAACCGAGATGAAAATGTTCCCAACGGTGAGTTGTGAGATACATGTGTTGTTTACAAGCCACCGGCGTCTGTGGTGCTTTGTCACAGTGGCCCGAGGGGACTAAGACAAGGCCCAATGGGACAGGTGCATTGAATGACTACCGTGTTCGGAGGGGACCAAGGAAGGCGGGGAGCCCCATGTACCACTGCCAACAAGGGGATACTCACTTGTTTCATTTTTATGCCCCACATTGAGCCGCTAACATCAATGACAAAGAGGATGTTTTTGGGAATTGGGTCCAGGTTGTTAGGAGCGAAAAAGTGGACAAAATATCCATTGAATACCTGGAAAACAGAACACGGTGGTTAGGGTGTAGGAAGACGGGGCCCAGGGGCTAAGAGAGGAGAGGTGTGGAAGCAGGCTGGTCGTAAAGGAGAGAACAGAGGCTTGGTGTCTACCCAGGTCTCTCTCTTCTCCTTCCTTCTCTCCCTCACTCCTTTCCCATGCGCGCCCAAGCCTTCTGGGTACTTTAACTCCCAGGGCATTTCCCTCCACTCCCTCCACACACCCAGTCTTCATGGAGAGCCTGTGTTCCAGGCACCGTGCTAGCCAGCAGTAAAGCAGGCAGGCTCTGCCCTCACAGGGCCCACAGGCCAGCCGAGGATGCAGACAAGTAAAGAGGCAGTAACATAGAGTGCTACGTGCTAGGATGAGGAAAATAAAGGGCTCCGAGAATGCCCAGCGGATGTGATCTGACTCAGATGGGGGAGTCTTTCCCAAGCTGACATCCACACTGGCCTTGAGGATGAGTTTGGAGTTGGTCCGCCAGTGTGGGAGTTGGGCAGGGTTTGGGGGTACAGGTAGGAGTAGGGAGGAAGTTCTAGACAAGGGGGAGGAAAACATAACACCCTAGGGGGTCTGCGAGCGGTCCAGGACCACCAGGGCTATAGCATTTAAGAATTCAAGGAATTGGGGTGGAGAATCAGCAGGACAGATCACGAAGGACCTTTACGAGCACTCTAGGGTGCTAGGTTCGGATTGTTCTAGAAGGTATCAGAAGGCCTCTCCAGCTACCTTCCTGATCATCGTCTTTGTCTTCTACTGCAGGCTCTGATGCCTGCCTCCCCAAGTTCTCTTTCCACTGCCCTTTGGTTGCTTCCACCAAGACAGTACAATGGCTAACTGTGGAGGGTGTCACTGTGGATGCTTCTCGACCTCCCTGTCCTGGAGAGCACAGCTCTTGGATACCCTCTACGGGGCTCTTACCTGAGCACAAGGGAAATACAGACATACACCTAGGACATGGCAAAAGGGGAAAGGAAACTTTAGAAATCTCACAAGGAACATTGGCCCTGGAACTCACCATTAGCCCAGATCTTTCTCTTGGTTGTTCCATCCACCCAGCCCCACAACCTCCCTGCTTTCTTTGACAGTTTAATTACAAAGGGCCTTCGAAGGTTATCCAAAACTCCCATTCTGTGGTTTTCTACTGTACTTCATAGAAGGCCTAGAAGAACCTTTCTGGGACAAGGACATGAAACCTAATGACCCTCTGTTTAGTTGTCTTCCTATGAAAAGATAATGCTTAGTAACACTTAGAGACACATGACTGTGGTCCGTTCTCTGCAACTCGACACTTGCCTTGAATGCTACGGGCCGCCCGGAAGCCAGGGCGTCTGTTCAACAAGGAACAGTTGTTTGGCCTCAGCATGGTGCCTCTCCTAGACTGTTTTTACCCACCTCAAGTTCACCGGCTTTCTCTTCTCTGTTCACGTCATACATCACCACCAGCTCTCCATCTACCGCGGTCTCAGAGCAATTGAAGCATTTTCTTTGCTGCGCCACAGTGGGCTTGAAGGAAACATGTGCCTGGAAAGAACGGTGATGTCAGAGCCCCGCCTCTGCGCCTGTCCCTCCCCAGAGGAGGGGCTGACAGCCGCACACAGGTAAAGAGGCACTGCCCAAGGCTTGATGGCCATCCTCTACCCAGGAACCACTGACTGTCCCATTTCCAATGCAAGGGACAGTGCCGGGCACGTGAGGGAGTATCTGCCAGCCTGTGGCGCTGTTGCCCAAGGTTTAGGACTTTTCTTTTTTTTTTTTTTTTTTTAATATGAAATGTATTGTCACATTGGTTTCCGGTTCAGGACTTTTCAAGATAGCCAAAGAATGACTCCCTTCCCCCACCAGAGAGATGGCTACCAGCTTCGAGAATGAGTTTGTGAAAGGTTCTTAGAGGAACTGGACTCCTCCACTGTTGGTTATTATTGGTCTTGAAGTAAAGAGAATTAAGCGGAGGATCTCTTGCTATGACTGAGACCATTTATGTGGAAGCTGTCTTTTGGTTACTGGTCAAGCAGATGACTTGAGGGAAATGGGGCCCCCAAAGGCAAAGTCAGTGGTCAAAATGCAATGAGACAGTTGGGAGTTGTGTTCTGCAGACCCCGGGGAAGACCCTAGATTTTGCTCAGGGGTGCCTGTTCCTTCACAGAGCTCAACACCTGAACTCTTTTCTGTTCCCCAGAGTGCAGGGAGGGAAGAGAACTCATGAGCTAGTAGCCACTTAGACCCTTTGCAATGGGCAATACTTATGATACCTTCTGCTGTCCTTTAGATAGCACTGGAACACCATCAAAATGACCATCAAATGTGTCAGGAACATGAAGAAATTTTATTCCCTGAGGTTCGATAATCCACACGTCTACCTGGAGAAGGGAAAGCAAATTATTCTAAGCCTCAAGGCTTTTTGAGCAAAAAGTACAATTACTACATCCTCTGCTGTAAGTTTTCCCAGAGACAACCCAGCCTGGTTCCATGATCACTTCCGCATGGTCCTTAACTTCTGTGGGATATGACTCATCTCATGTGATGGGCAACTCAGTTCTTCCTTTCTAGTACTTTATTCCTCTGGGCTTAATGCCCCGTTTCTATCCTATTCCAGTTTTGGGGGGCTGTTGTTGTTTCTAAGGGTCTTCATGCTGTTAAAGGGGGGGGGGGAAAGAAAGCCATTTCTAAAGGATTCTGCAGTTACTCTGTGGCTCTCTCCTGGGCTTTTTCATGTCTTTTCTATCTACCTGCTGTGGGCAGAGCTAAGTAGAAGGACATCCCTTTGGGTGATCATTGGAAAAACCATCATCCTGGCTTCCTCTCTATAGACTGTACATGGTCCGCTAAGCACTTCACATGTATGAACTCATTTAACTCTTATCGATAATGTTATTATCTATTATCGTTTTATTTGTTATTGCTCATTCAGAGTGACCCAGTTCATAAGTGGCTGAGGCAGGCTTCAAACGCAGGGCCCAAGCCCCTAATACTTTGTACACCGCTTCCTATCCTCCAATAGCTCCTGCTCCGTCTTTCCGGTAGATATCGCCAAACTATCCATTAACCCCATGCCACAATAGCCTATTTGTTTTCCATGAGATGTCCCTTCTTTTGCACATGCCTGCTTTCATGTGAGGTCATCAGATAGAGTCATGTGCACATTGGTTTCCTTACTGCCTCTTCCTCATTTAGGACCCTCTGCAACAGTGATGAGCTATCTCCCCTTTGGAAGTACCTGCCTTTGGAATCATGTCAAAATTCCCTCTGATTTTTTCAAATCTGCTTTCATAAAGTCACGGACACTTGTCTAAGCAGAGCCAACATTTTCTTTCTTGGTAGTTACAAGATGGGAACTTAATTTGCCTCCAAAATTCCCATTAGCTCCAGATTCTCCATGTTGGTAAGGATTAAATCTACACAGAATCGAGTAAATCAGCCATCCCAGGACAGTCTGACCCAGTCATTGCTGGCAGTTGATTAAGCAGCTCTTGAAGGTCAGGGAGAAAAGTCAGAAACTGACAGAGAACTGGGGATACTGCTTTCATTCTCCCATAAGATTCTACCTGTGAACAAGTGTAGAGTGAGTCACTTGCCATATTTGTTGACTTTTTGGTAAGGAACGCAGGATTTGGAATAAAACATTTTCCCAAGATTTGATACATACAGCTGGGGGGTTGGGGTGGGGGTTAAAAAGAGATGTGTTCCCCGCAATTCCTGTATTTCCAGTCCTTCCGATGGTGATTAGAAACCTTTTCTGGAATAAGCACGGGGAGAAGGTCTAACTTTATGATTTCTCCTTCATTCATCTTTGGATGAAATCAAGTCTCTTTAGAAACTGAAATATTTCATAGACTATTTGGGCTGGAAAGTACCTTAAAAACCATCTAGTCCAACCTCTTATTTCCCAGATGAGAAACTGAAGGCCGGGAAGCAGATTTGGCAGAACTCGGAAAACTTGCCACCGGGTCTAACGCCCTTGCTAATATTCTAAGACTCCACCTGTTTTGTTTTAAAAACAAGGAATTCCTGGCAGCATGGGAAGTTTAAGGATGAACAAACATTTCAGAAATACAAGAAAGATTTATGTGCTACTCGGTATGTGTGTTAAGAATCATTATCTTCATGGACTCAAACTCAAATTCTTGCATTGGTAGCATAGAATGTAGTCTGGGATGCAGTCAGACATAATTCCAGATCTTAATGGTTTCTTAGGTCTGGTTCCTTAGGCAAGTTATTTATATAAATCTGCAAGTCAGGGCTAATGAGACCTACTTTATAATTTGTGGGGAGGAGGGGTGCCTGGGTAGCTCAGTCGGTTAAGTGTCCGGCTCTCGATTTCCGCCCAGGTCATGATCTCACAGTTTGTGAGTTCAAGCCCCACATCTGTGCGGAGCACAGAGCCTGCTTAGGATCCTGTTCCCCTCTCTCTCTCTGCCCCTCACCACCTCAAAATAAATAAACTTAAAAAAAAAAGTCCCTGTTCGTTATGAGTGGCAGGTGCTTCACACATATAATTTGTGGGAGGAGTCAATGACATAGAATATGCCTTCTCCTACCATTAACTCAGTTACTAATTAATATTATTAACCACCTCAGTACTTGCATCACTATAGGCAAGATGCTGATCGTATCTATTTACCATGGGATTCAAGCATTGAGCAAGAGAATGGGGGTGACAGGCCTACATTCTTCATCACTCCCAGGAAAATAACCAGGGTCACATTGTTGAGTTGTGCAGAGCCGCCAGCCAGGACCATCAAGGATGCTGGGAGGTGGCCCATAACCCACTTGCCAAGTCACGTGTCCTGACACGAGGCGGCCTTTGCCGGGAGGAAGGGCATCTTATCCAAATTTTCACAAAGGCACAGTATGTGCCAGAAGGGACACTTAAAAGAACGGAGTGGCATTGAGAGCAGGCTGATGCCACACAGCGGTCACGAGAAGAAAGTGTGTTCTATTGGTCAGTTATGCAACTTTCCAAATCAGGATACAAATTTCGCCAGGATCAGATCATCCCCTGGAGTCTTCTCGGTCTGAGGGCCATTCACAGCCTATCTGTCAAATGCAGAGGCAGATTGGATTGGATGCTCTCCTGGGCTGCTTCTGGCTCTGCTCTGCCTCCTACACAAAATGTTCGCGTGATGTCACAAAGCTTCAAACTCCCTAAAGAGTTGTCTCGGTTTGGAGGGCAACAGGTGAAGTCAAGTCAGCAATGCTCAGCTCATATTGGTAAGGAAGTGGGGGGCGGGCAGAGGAAGAGAACTAGCTTCACTGAGTCCTTACTATTTGCCACCCGTTGCCATAAATTACACGGAAAATATGTTATCGTACCCTTCCTACAGATGAAAAAACGGACGCTCAAGATAACGTGTCCCGTGTTAGCAGGCCAGCGTAATGACTGAATGGCACTCCCCCAACAATGACCCCCGAAGCCAGGTCTACACGTCTGGAAACTGTGAACATTACCTCCTTTGGAAAGAGCATCTTCACAGATGAAGTTAAGGTAAGGACCTCAAGATGAGATCCTCCTGTACTACTCAGTGGACTCTAAATCCAAGGACAAGTTTTCTTATAAGAAGAAGGCAGAGGACAACGTGAGACACGTAGGGGAGCACGTGGTGTGGCCGCCAAGGCAGAGATCAGAGCGGTGTGGCTAGGAGGCCACAAGTCAAGGAGTGCCAGTGGCTGCCGCACGCCGAGAGAAGCCAGGATTCTCCCCGCAAGCCGTTAGGAGGAAGGCCCTGCTAACACCTTGAGTTCAGACTTGTGTCCTGAAAATAAATTCCTGTTGTTTCAAGCCGCCCAGCTGTGGTCATTTGTTAGGGCCACCCCAGGAAAGGAACACAAGTAATAGGGAGCTGAGCTGGCATTGAAATCCATAAGGAAGTGCCCTCCTTATGGGTGGACTCCAAACCCATAAGCTGATCCGTGCCCCTCACTGTCTTGCTGAGTCGAATGCATCCAGCACCCCCAAAGGGTGATGACCGGGAGAAAAGCACAGGCGGGGGTAGGAGCCTTCAGGGGAGGGCATCACCGCACGCCCTGCAAATCTTGGCTCACCTCCAAGTGTTTGGCCAGTCGTCCGGGCTGCAGATGGAGTCTGTGCTCATAGGATCCCAGCTTCCTCCACTTGACTTCCTGGTAATGAAGTTCGAACTGCACCTTCGCTCCAGGGAGGACGTTTACTTCGGTTTTGAAGTTTTCCATGTCAAGAGCCCTGCTCCTAAAAGTTTAACACCCCCGACGTAAGTCCCCACATGCACGAGGGAGAGCAAGACCCCCACGTCTATGCGGAGGGCATCTAGGCTTTTCTGGGCAATCAAGCCTGCTGCAGTGTTCGTGAAAGTGAACAGGAGGTACAACAGACATCACTGAAACTTCCAGGTAACTTTAATTCCACCAACAGCTTAGTCTCCTCTCCTGCCTGATCGTTTTCTACCAGAGCTTCTTACAGATTTGAGTGCCCTCTGCTACTTATCGATCCCCATTCCACGCCAGGAACTTGACAGGCGTCATTTCTAACACAGCGGCTCTGCAGGACGGATATCAGTACCTTCATTTCCCAGATGATAACAGATGAAGCTAACAGATTATTAGCAACCTGCTCAGGACCACCCAATTGTGGGGCCAGGACTCAAACCCAAACTCAGATGGTTCCAGACACCGCACATATTTCCTCTGAGGCATTTGAGCCTCATTCCAGAGGCTCTTTCCGTTTGTGAAAGTTTGCAGAAAGAAGAAATCTATTATTGCATCAAGTGCGATATGCATTTCCAGCGTAAGCCCTGATGTAAACACATACACGTCAAGGTTACCGCGATCGTTGATTGAGGTGTTTAGTTTTAAAGAGGAAACAGCACGGTTAGCAAGTGAGGATGATGTGGGCGTTAGAAGCAACCGTGAGTGATTTTTAAAAATTAAATGGGATTGAGTGGGAGGAGCCACGGATGAGCCGAGCTGGCCCCGCCCTTACCTCACCAGCCCGGCCGTCTTGCCTTTTGCTCTTGCCTGAGAGTACAGCGCTCGACCCACTGTCTTCTCCTTAATTGAACTCGTGAATGTCGTGCCGTCTACGGTCCTAAAAAATGACAGGGGGCCACTGAGTTGTCCCGAGTAGCAGTCTTAGCAAAGCAAACTAAAGACAAACAACCCACCTTGGAGGATTTAGTGAATGGGGGCAATTCTCATGTTGCACCTAGACGTAATAAGAAGAGAGGCATCTGCCTATTTCACGGTCAGGAGTCCCTTTATCTGGGAGTGTGATTTAAGAGGTAGGCGCCCATCCTGAGAGCTTCCCTGCTGGAGTTGCTGCGTGTGTTTAAAATCACTCCACATCTTCAAGTTTTACCCTTCAGATTAAGCTGTGTTCCCTTTGGGTATCCCTTTTGAATTAGAAATGTGCCCAGGGGAGGTGACTGAGAAATCACTGTTGTCTGGCTTATATTTGTTCAGAAAATTCTTCTTCTAAGAGCCTGGGGGCGTCACACTGCCCTGCAAGGGTGGGGAAGAGGAAGGAAGGAGGACGGTGCTGGGCAATCCCTTAGCACATGGGTGTTTATCCCTCTAACATCTCCCTCGGGGACCTCTGGCTTCCTTCTCCTTCTCCATCTTTACCTGCCCCACTTTAAGTGCTTGTCATCTACTGCGTACCAAGTTAATGATGGGTCAGAGCCATCAAATTACAGGATCTCAGAAGTAAAATGGCGCCCATGGCACTCAAAGGGATAGTGCCTCTCACCAAGGAGGTATTTAGAAACGCGTGGAGAAGTCTTTTGTTGTGCCGATGACCGAAAGTACCGTTGGCATTATGGGAGGGGACCCAGAATGCTAGACCTTCTGCAGGTGTGAGGGCCAGTGTCTCATCCCAGGAGCCACTGGCATGCTTGGTGAGGCACGCTTGAAGGCCGCTTCTTCGGATGAGAGAAATCAGAGCCAGGGGACAGTGACTTCCTTGCTCAAGGTCACACAGTCGGTCAAAAACAGAGCTAGAACTAGACCCACGTGTCCAGGTCTGCCCTACTCCCCATCCACCCGATCTCAGTTTCAAAGACCGAAAAATCTTTAAGACAAAAGGAAGTTATCTCTAGCAGGAGAATATTTGCAACCTTGATAAAAGGAGCACAAGAAATGTTTTGACCAGAGAGGAGGGCTTGGCAACTCATGTAGAATTCTCTGGTCTCACAAAGTCATCCCTGACTAGAGAGAGACCAAAGTAAATGTGTGTCACAGTTCCATCATCCTTTGTCACCTCAAATCTTCTATGCAATGAGATGGAAAAGAAAGAAAAGAATGAAAGAAAACAGAAAGAAGCAATGTCTAGAATAAATGCTGGTTATGTGGTTGAAAAACAAAAATTTAGTCAAAGAGTTTAAAGACGATTTTTCAGACACAGTGTCATGTTATACCGCGACATAAAAGCTCTTCCTACTACATTTTTGTTTTTAGAACAGGCTGCCTAAAATTAAAAAAATAAATAAATTTCTTGGGGCACCTGCATGGCTCAGTGTTAAGCATCCGACTTCGGCTCAGGTCATGATCTCATGGTTTGTGAGTTCGAGCCCCGCATCTGGCTCTGTGCTGACAGCTCAGAGCCTGGAGCCTGCTTCGGATTCTGTGTCTCCCACTCTCTTTCTGCCCCTCCTCCACTCACTCTCTCTCTCTCTCTCTCTCTGTCTCAAAAATAAACACTAAAATTTTTTTTACAGAAATAAAAAATAAAAAAATAAATTTCTAAGCCAATTCAAAGGATATCAAGCCAAAGTCACCTGACACCTTTTCCCCACCTACTTTGCTTGGTTTAGAAAATATGATTATCATGCTCTGCAGTTTTTAGAGGCCAAGGTGCGTGGTATTTGAACGCTTCATTTATTCACAGTTATTGTTGGTGACCTTGGTATATGAAAGACCAAAGCCGATGAGAACTATCTCAATCTAATATCTTAGTAAAAAAAATATAGGCAGACTGTATGCAGAGCCGTGTGCTCTGTGCTGGGCACAGGACACGGGAAGGACGTGGCCGGGTGGGGCACACTGTGGGGATGGCCACCCAAGTGATCGGGGGTAGAAAGCCATCCAATCACTTGGAAGAATAAGCGATGTTTAGCCTTGATAAGTGAAGCCACCAGGCAGGACAAGATAATTGGACTTCACTTTAGAAAGCACTGGAGTGGTTGAAAAATATTTTTTGTTATGGAAATCTTTAAATATACAAAAATAGAACAATATAAGAGACCTCCATGAAACCATCCCTGAGCCACACCGTTATCAGTCAGTACTCAGCTGGTCTCAATTCACCTGTACCCCTACTCGACTATTTTGAAGCCAATCTCAGACAGCATATCATTTCATCCTCGAACACTTCAGTATGTATTTTGCAGAGAATTAGGAAAAGAAAATTTTTTGTGAGTGGAACCAGAGCCAGTGGGTAGAAGCGGAACAGATTTCAGTGAAGTATGAGAAATAATTCTAACAGACTTGTCAACCATTGAGTGGATTGCTCTGGAAGGTAGTGAGTTTATCGTAAGGAGATATTCAAGTCAAACCTGAATGAGCCATTTGTCCTCAGCGTAATTGAGGAATCCGATCACTGGACACGTGATTGGACTTAATCAGTAGTTCTCATATTTTTTCCTCAACAAATGGAGAAACAAATGACAGGAGACACAGAACTGCTCTGCACACATACTTGGTTTCCTACAAGCCACGGCCACTCCATATATCTCCCCCGAGAAAGCACGTTCAAGTGCAACTAAGAGTTGTTACCAGAGAGATAGCTTAGTTAGCTTTCATTTATGAGGCGTGAAAAGCAAATCCTTCACAAAGTCTGATACTTTGAACAGAAACAAATCATGGGGACCCAGCCCACCATGACTCTTGACATCCAGTGGGTCCACAGCTCTGAGAGTGAGAACCACCGGAGCAGTTGGCCATGAAGGTCCACTCTAACTATGAGGGGGGTTGATTCTATGAGTAGAGCAAAGCCGATTTGTAGTCTGTATAGGAGTTACTCACATGGAAAAGTTGGAGATGAAGGCTCCTTTGGGAATCTGAACATCAAACACAACATTCTGAGGCCGTGGGGAGTTGTTCACCACTTTGGTCTGGATGAAGGTGTTGGCCATACGAGAAGTAATAGTGGACTGGACTTTATAGCTATAAAGAGTTACTTGATCAACATCGTCCTGTAATTGGTAAGAAAGCATAGGCGTACTCATGGCAAAATGGCACAGAACTTCACCACATATTTGATGTTAACAGCACTACCTTCTACCATGAACAATCCTCAGGCATTGCGAAGCATATGACTCAGGTATTACTAGGCTTTCTCCTCGCTTAGAATATTCTCCAGGCAGAAGCCTGCCTTTGTTTTAAGATCTCTGGAGATGCCTTTCAGCTCTATGGGTCTATTAATAATGACGTTTAAAGTGAGAATGCGAGTAGAAAATGGTTGTGGGAAGCAAGGTTGGAGCGAGAAAGTTCAGGCAATAATGTCAAATGCAGGGCCCTAGCAAAGGAAAGGATACAGGATTGCGGGTCTAGGGGACCCTGGCTGCGTCTTCAGAGTGGGGCGCAGCAAGGGGACAGTGGGGTTGAAATACACGTGCGGCCCCATACTGCTACCTGCCTTCTTCCACCGTATCTGTTACGGGGCCATCTTCTCCCACTTTTCTTCTCCTTCCCCCAATTCGAACAACATACAAACTGTAACACGCTGCCGGGTGTGAGCAACCAATGGAACGTGGAGAGAAAGTATCGTGTGGACGCGATGATTGGTCCCGTGCTCTGGATCACCTTTCCCCACGCTGCTCTACAGACTTAAGGCAGCTCTAGTGTGAAAAATTACGGTATCTCAGTGCGCTCAAAGGCAAGGTACTAAAAGCCCACATCTTTCAGGAGATGCCTGAGAACTGCGGGCTTCTTCAGGACCATGGCAATGATGTGACCCATCACAAGATTTTTCTTGTTTCTCCAAACGGATTTGCTTATTTCGATAGTAGGTGTCACGTGCCAAAGTCCGTCAGCCAAGATTAAGCCTCTGGACTCGGTAACAGCCAGCAAACTTCAAGCTACGACAAAATCCGGGCTACGTTACTTGTCCTTACTACCCCTTAAATGTATGCTTCTCAAAGTTTCTGTCCGTGCAGAAGCCAACGTAAACCACTTCCTTTTGATGTTTTCTCACCACAGGAAGGACTTCTTCGAACATCTCAGGGAATCGGGCCATGTTGTGTTGGGGAGCTCCCTCTCACAGTCCCATTCCCCCCTCCATATTTCAAGTGAAAACGGCTAAGCTGGAATGAATACATGTGCCTGGGTGAAGCCAGTGTTGTTGGCAAAACTTGAGACGGTTGAGAGAAACGACATTTTCAGCTCCTGGTGCCATCTCTCCTGGCTACTCTCATGCTGAATTTCAGACACACTTCCAAACAGAATTGGGCAAGAGGATATTTCGCAAGTCAGGTAAATGCTCTCAGGGATAGAGACGAAGGAGGCAACCATATTGATCTCCAGATAATAGGTAACAGGAAAATCATTCTGGCGTTAATTTTTAACAAAATCAAAGTAAACTCACCATCGTTTCTCCAGATTCTCCGGAAACGCTTCTCTGTGAAAGGAAGTTAGATAATCATTCTTCAAAAGTGTGTTACTTATTACCTAGAGGACAAAAGCTGCTTTCTCTCAGTCAAAAAAAAAAATTTGTTTCCCTTCAATACTGATCTGTAATTGATTCACTGGAGCCGAGACATAAATGTCAAATAGTCTCGAATACTATTTTCCCAATGGTATGTTTCTCTGAACACATTTCCCAGCCACTTGGCAAGCACATCATTCTTTGATATAATGCTAGAACAAATATTTTTATTTTATTTTATTTATTCTTTTTTAATATGAAATTTATTGCCAAATTGGTTTCCATACAACACCCAGTGCTCATCCCAAAAGGTGCCCTCCTCAATACCCATCACCCACCCTCCTCTCCCTCCCACCCCCCATCAACCCTCAGTTTTAGAACAAATATTTTTATTTTTATTTTTATTTTTTTATTTTTTTTATTTTTTTTAATTTTTTTTCAACGTTTATTTATTTTTGGGACAGAGAGAGACAGAGCATGAACGGGGGAGGGGCAGAGAGAGAGGGAGACACAGAATCGGAAACTAGCTCCAGGCTCCGAGCCATCAGCCCAGAGCCTGACGCGGGGCTCGAACTCCCAGACCGTGAGATCGTGACCTGGCTGAAGTCGGACGCTTAACCGACTGCGCCACCCAGGCACCCCAGAACAAATATTTTTAAAAAACATTCAACCAAACACACACTGAGTGGCCTGTATCACCTTTATCCTGTTTTATTTATTTATTTTTTATTTAGTTGAGTGGTGATCTGGATGCTGGGGCTCTGGGCATGCCGTTCACAAGGTCTATAAGTGCTTTGCCTTACAGGGTCCCTTGTCCCCCACCCCACCCCACCCCCATCCTTCAGACCTCAGCCTGGGGGAATTTTGTCAGTCAAGCTCTCTCATGGCCCCCCACCCCCAAATCCAGGTACGTTTCCTTTAAGTTTCCATGGCAGCTAAATTCTTCCTTCCAAGCGAGACAGTGTGGACGTGTGTCTCTCTCTTCCATTGGGCTCAGCTACGTGAGGGTAGGGATTTCGAGGTATTTCCTCTCTGGGGCCAAGAACAGTGACTGTCATGTGAAAAATCCTGTACTTCAACTGCCATGCGAGGGAATTATCCACATGAAGGATTGTCCTCTGGACACGGAAAGCCGAATGGGTTTAAAGCAAAGGGTGAACACCTAATGTCTGTTGAACTTTAACAGAATAAGTCAGGTGCTGGATATAAGGCTAGTTATGCTAATTTGGGATGAACTGAGGTTTTAGGGCAGTGTTCCGTGACATCGTGAGGTCAACAGTTACCCTCTTCTGAACTTTTTGAATGTAATTTTCAGTGACGAGAAGAAGTTTTCCCTCTTGTGGCCGGATGGCATGAGAACTTGCCTATTGGGTTTCAATACTACTGGTCTACAAGAAACCTGGACTTTCAGAGACTCAAAAAGTCACATCCGTACAAAATAAGCCATTGATCGGCTTCGTGTGGTGTCCATGAAACACCCCCATTCTCAGCACGTGGCCTCCATGCAGGAGAAGCCACACCCTGGCTGGCTTCCCTGGAGAACTCACCCCCAAGAGTTAGAGGACGCATCTGTGCTGTTGCTGGCAACCTCCAGGATACAGCCTTGGACATGGCCGGTCCCCAGACTCTGAGCTACTCCCCACCGCAGCAGTGACTGCCCCAGGAGGATGTGTGCTCAGAGGGAGGTATCTGCCACCCCCGGGAGAAGAAATGCCCTCCTTAAGAAGAAATCCTTCCTTATGAGGCAGTAACATCATCCCACAGTCTTAAAATTAGAAGGAAACACATAGCTCTTCATCCTTTAAGGAACTAAGGTGACCATTATGATAAAAAATAAAGCTCTGAGACCACTTAGCAAGAAGCATCTTAATCTTTTCCCTCCTTCGGTCGTGATCTCTTTCACTCGTTGTCCCTTTCGAGACTGAGGCTTACTGTACCTGAAATCTCTGTTTCTCTGGTGCAAACTGAAATTTCCCCGGGGCCAGCTCCACGAGATCTCCATATTCTGCAAACTTAGAAAAGAATTTAGGATATTTATTTCTATTAATAAAAAAGATTCAGAGCAAAGGAGGCAGCGAGGGACAGGCATAAGGGATTCATTCATTATGCTTTGCTATCTTGTTTCCTATAACTCTGGGAAATCCCATTTTTTAATACAATGACTTCTTTAATGTTTTTATGTTTGCTAGTTGTGTCTCAAAGGTGACCAAATGGAAGCTGTTATCCTCCAATTTGTTGGACGAAGGAACGCATTTTTTAGTCGGCCAGAAGACGACGGGGGCATTCAGGTGGGGGTCACCGCAACCCAGTGATCAGGGAGGTGCCTGGGGGAGGCATGGGGTAGATCTTGGCATCAGCAAATGTGTGAGTGGATAAATATGTCCATACGTCTCCTCCAATTTAAAATGTTGATAGGAAAGGAATGCACAAACACATTTGGGTATCTTGGCTTGGATCCCTGGCTCTGTCAGTGAGATTTCCAACACCCTCCGGGGGTTCTTAAGGTGTTGGAAAATAAGATCGTTTCTAAGCAGACAGAGTGACTCCCCCCGCACCCCTGCCATCCCGTTCTTTGGCATTTTTGTGGGTAATCCACTCTGCACGTATTACAAAGCCCCTGCATCTCCTACGATATTCCCATAACACACATTGCTTTTCTGGCGTCGGAATAACTCTTGCGTGACATTCAAAATGACTCAGTCCAAAACTTTCCTTCTGTTGGCGATGGCCAAGGATCTGAAGTAAAGGCCTTGAACTCCCTGGAAATAATTCCTGCCATCTGCCAGCCTGCAGGCCATCTCCTCCCAACAGGAATATTTAAAGTGCCCTCACTACAGGACTCATGGTACACATGGGTATGAAAACCAATAGTGTTAATGACTTTTCTTATACTGAAAGCAATGTGTCATCCTCATCCAGCTAATAATTATTAAGTGCTTCCTAGTGCTTGCATGGTGCTAGGTAGTTTACATATGGCATTGAATTCCCCTAGTACCTTTGGGGTAGGTCAAGGATCCCCATTTTTCAGATAAGGAGTAGGCAGCCGGGTTCCATAGATGGCACCCCGTGGGGCCGGTCCATTGAATTTGACTTAATACTCATGCAAATCCCATTAATGCTTTCAAAGGTAAGTATACATTCCAGTAATTAGAAAAGCAAACACTCCTACCCAGATGAATTTTACCACAATTTCCTTTCCGCACAGACCACAGTCCTTAAATGGCAATGGCCACAGACTACTGGGCAAACCCACAGGGCAACGACAAGGGGTTTTCTGGAAGTACTTACTTCTGGAAGTCCACTGGTAGGGATTTCGAAGCCTCGTGTCACAGAAACGAAGAAGCAGACGAGAAGGCACGTGAGTCGACTCATTTTGCTGGGTGGCTTTGCCAAGCTCTCCGTGCAGCGTCTCAGGAGAATTCCACTCCTCACTGAACCCAGTTCAAAGGAACAGCAGAAGAGTGCGTTTTTCAAAAGAAGAAAAAAGAAGAAGAAAGCTCTCAAACTTTGTTCAAAAACGGGACAAATATTTGTTCTGGAGTTCAAACTTGCGCTGTGGGGGTGGATCGGACACCCAGAGGTTATTCAAACAGCAAAGCCAGAGGTAGTCAGTGGGCTGTGAGGACAAGTCAGGGTCAGATGGATGTGCTTTCTTTGCCTTTTGCTGATTTCTGTTCATCTCAGAATCAGAGGGACCTGAAGATCAGCATCATCCTCTTTCACGGACCAGGTGGGGAACTATATGGAGAAAGAGAGTCAGAGAAATAGCGTCAGTGTAGAGTTTCTGGAAATGAAGCCCTTTTATTCAAATGAAAGCAGGAGAAGTTTAGCACAAGTGGAGAAAGAAACACAATGGTTTTCTGAGCAAAGCATTCACTGCTAGCCCGTTCCCCTCTGTCTCTGATAACTGAGGATCCGCTGCAGTAAAGCACCGGGCACACAGCTGTGCCAGGTACAAAGGCACGCTCTTCAGTGGGGATATTTCATGAGTGTCTTTGACTCAGAGGACAGTATCTGTTCTTGTGGCTGTCCCTGATCAGCCTCACTCAGGTCCGTGGAAAAATTAATTCTCCTCAGTTCCAGAATCAGAGAAAACCCAGTCTGGAAACACTGTGGATGATTGCTTCCCATTTGTGGTCTGGAGATAATAAGATAATGTCAGCTAAGAGGTACTGAGCCTTTCTGGTGTCAGGCATTTTTACTTATTATCTTTAACTCTCTCTCTTTTTTTTGAATCTATACAAGAACCATGCAAGGTATGTGCTATATTTATCCTCCTTTATAATGGAGGAAAATAAGGCTAAGTAATTTATTCCACATCTCACGTTAAGTGGAGACACAGATCCAGCAAGGTTGGCCTGACCCCAAGCACTTTGCTCTCCATGACCACGCGGGCTTAGGAGAGGTAACCTGCCGTCCATCACTGGGATCCAGTATTCCAGGTGTGAATCTAGACTAGAATTCACCTGAAGTCCCCAACCTGCATGGTAAGTCTACTTGATGAGTCTTTCTCTTGAGTTTCTATCCCAGACATTTGCTTGAACAAGGGTCATGCCGTGGACCCCAGTTTGGTCAGCAGGGGACCTGAGCCCCCATGCCTTTTCTGGTTTTCCTTCTCAGAGTAGAACCCATGGCTTCCTGCCTAATGTTCTGGGATCTAACACCTGGCCTTGGACTTGTAGCTGGAAATGACCACTCCCTAAAAGTCCACTCCCACGGGGGAACCTGCACCTGCATGGAACGAGGAAGTCTGCTTTGGCCTCAGACGCGTGATGCTGGAGAGCTCTTTCCAGGGGATCCTATTCTGAGCACACCCAGCAGCTTCCCTCGAACCCAGAGACTCACTGTGAGAGTTACATCGAACACACGGCCATTGTCTGAGACAGCCGTGGATTTTGTTTAAAGGGAAATGGTTTAAAAGTTTATTTCAGAAACAATGCAAAGGAAGAAAGAAAGTCAAAAACAATGCCCTGAAGAGAAATTTATATTGAAATATGCAGGATGGTACATAAAAAAACTACAATTTTATTTATAATATCCACGCACATGCCAAAAATCATTCGAAGTGTAGTTTCAAGTAGAATATACAATGCAAATTAAATTTAAAAAATTTGACAATTAAAAAAAAAAGTCAACCATACGCCGTCTCCATGAGACACTTCATCTCAATGAGACAAAAACAGACTAAAAGTTGATATTGCATTAAAATTCTGTTCATTTCAAAGACTTAAAAACAAAGAGGGTGTTACAAAGGGGGTGTCAGGTTAAAATAGATGTAGCAAATCATAACAAAAAGAAAGTCAGAAGAGAGAATTAAGTTTAAGATTAGAAATTAACAATTTGGAGGGGCACCTGGGTGGCTCAGTCGGTTAAGTGTCCCACTTCAGCTCAGGTCACGATCTCGTGGTTCATGAGTTCGATCCCCACGTCAGGCTCCGTGCTGACGGCTCAGAGCCTGGAGACTGCTTTGGATCCTGGGTCTGTCTCTCTCTCTCTCTTTCCCTCCCCCTTTCGCACTCTGTCTCTTGCTATCTCTCAAAATAAATAAACACTAAAAAATTAAAAAAAAAAGAAATCAACAGTTTGGAGAAAAAATGATAATAAAATACGTTTTTAAATTGGAAGACAGTGATCCATCAATGTGATTAATAAATGCAGAATATGTGAAAACAACTTAAAAGTGAAGATGAGGCATACAGCATTTTTTGTGAATTTTTTTTAATGTTTATTTTTGAGAGACAGAGCATGAGCAGGGGAGAGGCAGAGAGAGAGAGAGGGAGACATAGAATCCGAAGCAGGCTCCAGGCTCTGAGCTGTCAGCACAGAGCCTGATGTGGGGATTGAACTCACGAACCAGGAGATCATGACATGAGCTGAAGTCGGATGCTTAACGGACTGAGCCACCCAGGTGTCCCAAGATGTAGAGTATCCACATGAATTGACCAGTGTGTCAAATTCATTTACATTAAATGTAAAATATTTATTAAAAATAGCCCATAATATAGAGGTAAACAGAACAAAAACACGGAGAGAGAAATAGAAAAATTACATAAAAAAATAATTGAGCCTGACCACTTTTTGGAACTTCACACGATATACAATATCTGGACAACGTACTGAAAGTGACATCGTGGTTTTTAATTAATTCAATGAAGTAGATGTTGTTTTCACCCACAAATCTGAATTACACACTAAAAAAATTTTACAACCAATTTACCTTACTAAAAACAATAAATATTATCCTGGACCACATTTTCATACCAGGAAAGAATAATCCATAAGAGTGAAAAGGGGATTTGCCTAGGTGATTGAGGCTGTTATAACATAAGAAAATTTATCAAACTAAAACTTCAGCAACAAAAATACTAAAAATTTCTCACTCTCAATAGCTATTGAGAAGTCACTCAATAAATTACAAAATCTATTTCAGGTGAAAGTGCTTAAAACATTAATCTCAGGAAGCTTTTTTTTTTTTTAATATACAGGAAGAGTGCATGTGCATGTGTGTGTGAGTGTGTGAATGTGTGTGTGTGTGTGTGCGCATACACACGTATGAAACCAAGACTCAAACTGGAAAAAATCAAGAAACACTATGCAGAAAAGTCACTTCTCTTAAAAAGAGAAACCACAAGATTAGTTTTTGTTGAGGGTGTGATTCCTAATGTAGAAAATTCAGAGACTCTCATTAAAAAATTTACTAGAAGTAGCAAATCTGTTTACCAAACAGCAAGGTACACAGGTGAACCCGCAAAATCAGTTACATTTTTCTTTACTAGTGATTGCCCTAGAAATGGCGCAAAAGAAGTACCTTTTGACTAAGTGTATCAAAAGCACATAGACATTTAAGTCAGGACAGAGGTTTATAACAAGAACCATCTTCAACTTTGGTAAAATAAAGGAGTTTATAGAACTGGAAAACTCTACGGGATGAAAAGACAAAAGTCAAAGAAACATGGTTTGAAACCACTAAGAATTATGCCCCATGTTTTAGGTTTTAAAATTCATTACAAAGCACAAGCTAAAAAACACCTATGGTGTGATGCGTAAAAGTATAGATGCTGATCAATGGAATAAAATAGTGAGTCCAGAAATACATGTCATATAGAATACATTACAGACCCGTAGCAACAAAACACTAGGGAATGAATTCAGTCCTTCATAAATGCTCCTGGAACAATTTGATAGGGGTATGAAAAAGAATCAACTGTTGGGGCGCCTGGGTGGCGCAGTCGGTTAAGCGTCCGACTTCAGCCAGGTCACGATCTCGCGGTCCGGGAGTTCGAGCCCCGCGTCGGGCTCTGGGCTGATGGCTCGGAGCCTGGAGCCTGTTTCCGATTCTGTGTCTCCCTCTCTCTCTGCCCCTCCCCCATTCATGCTCTGTCTCTCTCTGTCCCAAAAATAAATAAAAACGTTGAAAAAAAAAATTAAAAAAAAAAAAAAAAGAATCAACTGTAATCCGTACCTCATGTGATATACAGCAAAAATGTAAATTATTCAAAGAATTTCATGTTAAAAAGAGTAATGAAAACTGGCTAGCCTACTACGTGCTGGGTCTTTTTTGAGACACCTAAAAAAGGAAACAGTAGAACGAGTTAAGGTTTACTAGGACCGACGAAAGCTGCAATCTGTCTTTACCTGTC
Source organism: Prionailurus bengalensis (assembly GCF_016509475.1). Lineage (NCBI taxonomy): Eukaryota > Metazoa > Chordata > Mammalia > Carnivora > Felidae > Prionailurus > Prionailurus bengalensis. Next base: position 6,882,915 of record NC_057358.1, on the reverse strand, counting down.
CTTTATAGAAGAGGGCACGGAGGTTCAGAGAGGTTAAGTGACTCGTTCAAGGTGGCGGAGGCAGGACGGGAACACGGGCTGAGGCTGGCAAGCCTCACAGAAGATGTGGCTCCTAGATGAGCAGAGACATGACACAGAAGGAAATGTAGACGTTACATTACACGGGTTAAACAATACTCAGATGGAAAACAAAAGCGGCTTTAATTTGCTATCAAACACATACCTTAGTCCTCTGGTATCCGTGGGGACAAGTTCCAAGATCCTCAGTGGATGCTTGAAACCGTGGATAGTACTGAGCCTTATGTACGCTGTTGGTTCCTCTACATACATACCCACGATCAAGTTTAACTTACAAGTTCGGCAGAGTAAGAGAGGAGCAACAATAACTAACAAGAACATAGAGCAATTTAACAAGATAGTGAAGTTCTGTACGTGTGGTCTCTCTCTTCTCTCTCTCAAAATGCCTTACGGTCCTGCACTCACCCTTCTTGCCATGGCGTGAAATGACAAAATGCCTACGTGATGAGATGAAGCGAGGTGACGCAGGGGTCACATGTAGCGTGAGGCTGCTGTTGACCTTCTGACCTTCTGAAGATCCTCTTCTAGATCGTGGTTGAGATGGCAGGAAACCAAAACCTGGAAACTGGAACTCTGGATAAGGGGTCGGCGGGGGGGGGGGACTGCTGTATTCCACCAAAACACAACTCAGAGTCTTACAAACGGTACCGGGAGCTGTAGAGAAATGGATGATCACGGATTGCTTGGTGGCACAGAGACTTGCTCCGTCTGTCTGGTGACCGACATGGTACAAATATAAGCCACGAGCTCTAAAATCTTGCCACACTATCTCTACCCCAGAAACAAATTCCTGGGAAGTGATACAAAGGGGGAAAATGTAGAACAAAGTTTATACCAGTGAAATATGGATAAACAGCAAAGGGAGAAACGATCGGGGGCTAAGAGAGCTGCGTGTTGGTTAACGAACTAGTTCATGTACCATAAACACCCTGATGGTGACTGACTGTCAAGTGGCTCAGCGTGGCGGTGCACAAGGACGTGGGAAGGGCAGACAGCACTCAGCAACCTGTGATGAACTGGAGAAGAGGACGTGGTTCCGGAAGGTATGGCCAACTCCCTTCGGGAAAGACGCCCATTTCACAGAGGAGACGTCGCTTCCGTGGGTCTAGGAGGACGGGCAGGATTTGTCCAGGCTGACCATGGGAGAATGCCACCCAGAAAGGGAGCGTAGGGGGTGCAGAGGTGGCCGGGGCATTCGGGGCGATGGGCGTCCCTCGGTCTGGCAGGAGATGGCCAGGGGCCCAGGTGTAGGAGAGCGTGATACGCTGCACCAAGGGACTCTCAACGTTGTGCTCTGGGCGTTGGGAGTCCAACGAGGATTTTTAGAAGGACAGAAGCAAGACAAAACACGTTTTATAAAGTTCACTTCAGGTGAAGCGAGGATGACGGAAATGGAAGTTTCTGAGGCAGCGGAGGTGCTCACGCACAAGGGAGGCATGGAGCTCTAAGCCAAGGCAGCCGCATTGAGGACGGATAGTAAGATGCTCACGTGAAATGCTCTGTATTTATGTCACTTAGCAAGCGGGTGCTTTTGATGTATAGAAGTGCATGCGCTGATTATTGCTGAGTAACAACGAACAGCTTGCAGATGGGTGAAGACTTGCATTTACAGCTATAAAAACCGGGCAGTTGGCAAATAGCCACAAAGTCTTGGTGACTAAAATGTAGTGTTTAGGTGGAGGTTCTTTAAAAAAAAAATGTTAATGTTTATTTATTTATTTTTATATAGACATATATTTTAATGTTTATTTACTTATTTATTTTTTATTTAAGTTAATTTTTTAATTTACATCCAAATTAGTTAGTATATAGTGCAACAATGATTTCGGGAGAAGATTCCTTAGTGCCCCTGACCCATTTAGCCCATCCCCCCTCCCACAACCCCTCCTGTAACCCTCAGTTTGTTCTCTTCTGTTTTGTCCTCCTCTCTGTTTTTATATTATTTTTGCTTCCCTTCCCTTATGTTCATCTGTTTTGTCTCTTAAAGTCCTCATATGAGTGAAGTCATATGATATTGGTCTTTCTCTGACTAATTTCGCTTAGCATAATACCCTCTAGTTCCATCCATGTTGTTGCAAATGGCAAGATTTCATTCTTTTTGATGGCCGAGTAATACCCCATTGTTCATATGTACCACATCTTCTTTATCCATTCATCCATCGATGGACACTTGGGCTCTTACCATATTGTTGATAGTGCTGCTATAAACATTAGGGTGCATGCATCCCTTCAAAACAGCATATCTGTATCCCTTGGATAAATACCTAGTAGTGCAATTGCTGGGTCATAGAGTAGTTCTATTTTTACTTTTTTGCAGAACCTCCATGATGTTTTCTAGAGTGGCTGCACCAGCTTGCAGTCCCACCAGCAGTGCCAAAGAGATCCCCTTTCTCCACATCCTCGCCAATATCTGTTGTTGCCTGAGTTGTTTATGTTAGCCATTCTGACAGGTGTGAGGTGGTATCTCATTGTGGTTTTGATTTGTATTTCCCTGATGATGAGTGATGTGGAGCATTTTCTCATGTGTCGGTTGGCCACCTGGATGTCTTCTTTGGAGAAGTTTCTATTCATGTCTTTTGCCCATTTCTTCACTAGATTATTTGTTTTTTGGGTGTTGAGTTTGATAACTTCTTTATACATTTTGTATAACCCTTTATCTGACATGTCGTTTGCAAATATCTTCTCCCAGTCTGTCGGTTGCCTTTTAGTTTTGCTGATTGTTTCCTTCGCTGTGCAGAAGCTTTTCATTTTGATGAGGTCCCAGTAGTTCATTTTTGCTTTTGTTTCCCTTGCCTCCGGAGACGTGTTGAGTAAGAAGTTGCCGCGGCTAAGATAAAAGAGGTTTTTGCCTGCTTTCTCCTGAGGATTTTGATGGCTTCCTGTCTTACATTGAGGTCTTTCATCCACTTTGAGTTTATTTTTGTGTATGGTGTAAGAAAGTGATCCAGGTTCATTCTTCTGCATGTCGCTGTCCAGTTTTCCCAGCACCATTTGCTGAAGAGACTGTCTTTATTCCAATGGATATTCTTTCCTGCTTTGTCAAAGATTAGTTGGCCATACGTTTGTGGGTCCATTTCTGGGTTCTCTGTTCTGTTCCATTGATCTGAGTGTCTGTTCTTGTGCCAGTACCATACCGTCTTGATGATTATAGCTTTGTAGTAGAGCTTGAAGTCTGGGATTGTGATGCCTCCTGCTTTGGTTTTCTTTTTCAAGATCGCTTTGGCTATTCGGGGTCTTTTCTGGTTCCATACAAATGTTAGGATTGTTTGTTCTAGCTCTGTGAAGAATGCTGGTGTTCTTTTGATAGGGATTGCATTGAATATGTAGATTGCTTTAGGTAGTACTGACATTTTAACAATATTTGTTCTTCCTATCCAGGAGCATGGAATCTTTTTCCATTTTTTTGTGTCTTCTTCAATTTCTCTCATAAGCTTTCCATAGTTTTCAGTGTATAGATTCTCACCTTTTTGGTTAGATTTATTCCTATATATCTTATTGTTTTTGGTGCAATTGTAAATGGGATTGATTTTTCTTTCTGTTGCTTCAATGTTGTTGTATAGGAATGCAACCGATTTCTGCATATTGATTTTATATCCTGCAACTTTGCTGAATTCATGAATCAGTTCTGGCAGTTTTTTGGTGGAGTCTTTTGGGTTTTCTATATAGAGTATCATGTCATCTGCAAAGAGTGAAAGTTTGACCTCCTCCTGGCTGATTTGGATGCCTTTTACTTCTTTGTGTTTTCTGATTGCAGAGGCTAAGACTTCTAATACTATATTGAATAACAGTGGTGAGAGTGGACATCCCTGTCTTGTTCCTGACCTTAGGGAGGAAGCTCTCAGTGTTTCCCCATTGAGGATGGTATTAGCATTGGGTCTTTCTTATATGGATTTTATGATCTTGAGGTATGATCCTTCTATCCCTACTTTCTTGAAGGTTTTTATCAAGAAAGGATACTGTATTTTGTCAAATGCTTTCTCTGCATCTATTGAGAGGATCATATGGTTTTTGTCCTTTCTTTTATTGATGTGATGAATTACATTGATTGTTTTGCAGATATTGAACCAGCCCTGCATCCCAGGTATAAATCCCACTTGGTCATGGTGAATAACTTTTTTAATGTATTGTTGGATCTCGGTGGCTAATATCTTGTTGAGGATTTTTGCATCCATGTTCATCAGGGAAATTGGTTTATAGTTCTCCTTTTTAGTGGGGTCTCTGGTTTTGGAATCAAGGTAATGTTGGTTTCTTAGAAAGAGTTTGAAAGTTTTCCTTCCATTTCTATTTTTTGGAACAGCTTCGAGAGAATAGGTGTTAACTCTTCCTTAAATGTTTGGTAGAATTCCCCTGGAAAGCCATCTGGCCCTGGACTCTTATTTTTTTGGAGATTTTTGATTACTAATTCTATTTCTTTACTGGTTATGGGTCTGTTCAAATTTTCTATTTCTTCCTGTTTCCATTTTGGCAGTGTATATGTTTCTAGGAATTTGTCCATTTCTTCCAGATTGCCCATTTTATTGAGATATAATTGCTCATAATATTCTCTTATTATTGTTTTTATTTCTGCTGTGTTGGTTGTGATCTCTCCTCTTTCATTCTTGATTTTATTTATTTGGGTCCTTTCCTTTTACTTTTTGATCCAACTGGCTAGTAGTTTATCAATTGTGTTAATTCTTTCAGAGAACCAGCTTCTGGTTTCATTGATCTTTTCTACTGTTTTTTGTTTTGGTTTTTTTATTTTGATAGCATTCATTTCTGCTCTAATCTTCATTATTTCCTGTCTTCTGCTGTTTTTGGGTGTTCTTTGCTGTTCTTTTTCCAGCTCTTTAAGGCATAAGGTTAGGTTGTGTATCTGAGATCTTTCTTCCTTCTTTAGGAAAGCCTGGATTGCTATATACTTTCCTCTTATGACTGCCTTTGCTGCATCCCAGAGGTTTTGGGTTGTGGTGCTATCATTTTCATTGGCTTCCATGAACTTTTTAATTTCCTCTTTAACTTCTTGGTTAGCCCAGTCATTCTTTAGTAGGATTTCTTTAGTCTCCAAGTATTTGTTACCTTTCCAAATTTTTTTCTTGTGGTTGATTTCGAGTTTCATAGCACTGTGGTCTGAAAATATGCATGGTATGATCTTGATCTTTTTGTACTTGCTGAGGGCTGATTTGTGTCCCAGTATGTGGTCTATTCTGGGGAATGTTCCATGTGCACTGGAGAACAATGTATATTCCGCTGCGTTAGGATGAAATGTTCTGAATACATCTGTTAAGTCCATCTGGCCCAGTGTGTCATTCAAAGCCATTGTTTCCTTGTTGATTTTTTGATTAGATGATCTGTCCATTGCTGTGAGTGGGGTGTTGAATTACCCTACTATTATGGTATTACTATCAATGAGTTTCTTTATGTTTGTGATTAATTTATATATTTGGGTGCTCCACATTTGGAACATAAATGTTCACAATCGTTAGGTCTTCTTGGTGGATAGACCCCTTAATTATGATATAATGCCCTTCTTCATCTCTTGATACAGTCTTTATTTTAAAGTCTTGGTTGTCTGATATAAGTATGGCTACTTCGGCTTTCTTTTGGCGACCATTAGCATGATAGATGGTTCTCCATCCCCTTTTCAACCTGAAGGTGTCTTTAGGTCTAAAGTGGGTCTCTTGTACACAGCATATAGATGGATCTTGTTTTCTTATCCGTTCTGTTACCCTATGTCTTTTGATTGGAGCATTGAGTCCATTGACGTTTTGAGTGAGAACTGAAAGATATGAATTTATTACCAGTATGTTGCTTGTAGAGTTGGAGTTTCTGGTAGTGTTTTCTGGTCCTTTCTAGTCTTTGTTACTTTTGGTCTTTATTTATTTATTTGTTTGTTTGTTTTTTTCATCTTTTCTCCTCTCAGAGAGTCCCCCTTAAAATTTCTTGCAGGGCTGGGTTAGTGGTCACAAACTCTAATTTTTGTTTGTCTGGGAAACTTTTTATCTCTCCTTCTATTTTGAATGACAGCCTTGCTGGATAAAGAATTCTTGGCTGAATAGTTTTCTGATTCAGCACTTTGAATATATCCTGCCACTCCTTTATGGCCTGCCAAGTTTCTGTAGATAGGTCTGATCCTGGATAGACCTGATCTGTCTTCCCTTGTAGGTTAAGGACTTTTTCCCCCTTGCTGCTTTCATGATTCTCTTTGCCTGAGTATTTTGTGAATTTGACTATGATATGCCTTGTTGATGCTCGGTTTTTGTTAATCTAATGGGGGTCCTCTGTGCTTCCTGGATTTTGCTGTCTGTGTCTTTCCCCAGGTTAGGAAAGTTTTCCACTATGATTTGCTCACATAACCCTTCCACGCCTATTTCTCTCTCTTCCTCTTCTGGGACCCCTATGATTCTGACGTTGTTGCTTTTAAATGAGTCACTGATTTCTCTAATTCTTAAATCGTGCTTTTTTGCCTTAATCTACCTCTTTTTTTCTGCTTCATTATTCTCTATAAGTTTGTCCTCTATATCGCTGATTCTCTGTTCTGCCTCATCCATCTTTGCCGCCACAGCATCCATTCGAGATTTCAGCTTAGTTATAGCATTTTTTATTTCATCCTGACTAGCTTTTACTTCTTTTATCTCCACAGAAGGGGATTCTGATCTGTTTTCAACTCCAGCTAGGATTCTTATTATCGTGATTCTAAATTCTGGTTCAGACATCTTGCTTGTATCTGTGTTGGTTAAGTCCCTGGCTGTCGTTTCTTCATGCTCTTTCTTTTGGGGTGAATTCCTTCATTTTGTCATTTTGATGGGAGAAAAGGAATTAATGAGGTAAAAAAATTAAAATTAAAAAAATTAAAATTAAAAAATTAAAATAAAACACACACACACAAAATCAAATAAATGATGCTAGATCCTAGGTGTGTTTTGGTCTGGATGTTGAAAGGGGCTTGATAGATTAGAGAAAAAATGAGAAAGAAGAAAAAAAGGAAATCATTTGAAAATTTGAAAAAAATGAATACACTGAAGTAGGCTAAAATGAAATGATGGAAGTACAATGGAATTTGAAAAAATTTGCACGAAAGTAAAAACTATAGTAGAAAAAAAATGAAAGAAAAAAATTTTTAATAAAAATTGACAATAAAAATGAATTTTTTCTCTTTCTGTTTTCAAGAAAAAGAAACGAAAAAGAAAAAAGCAAAAAAAAAAAAAAAAAGAAAAGAGAAAGAAGGAAAATTGAATAGATGGACCGGTGAACAGACTGAAATACAACTGAAATTACTTCATTTTCCCCTAGAAGTCAGACTATGAAGCGCTTTATAGTTCATGAATTAAGCAGGCGGAGAGACTTGTGTGCCTGAAGAGCGAGGTTGGCCCAGGTGGGCGGGGCTTGGTGTAACAGCTCCGCTCTCCACTAGGTGGCACTGCTCGCCTCCTGGGGTGGATCGTTGCAGAGCGTGTAGGTGTGTGTAGGCGCATGCGTGATAGCGGTGAAAATGGTGTTCCCCAGCAATCAGTCTCTAGTACCAGAATTCTGTTCTCCCCGCCAGCAGTGGCGCTCCCGACCTTTGTCTCCGGCTTCCATCCACTCCCCGCTTTCACCCAGTCTGTGACCGAGCCCCGAGTAGTACCTCTCTCCCAAGTTTTGTCTCCGATGCGGCTGTTTCTCCCAACCTCTTACTTGTGAGGGAGGGCGGCTTTGACCTGTCCCGCCCGTCTGCGGGAGGCTCTCACCAGCGATGGCCGGGTGCCGGCCACACCCAGGGATGTTCTCGGTACCAGGCTGCTGCCGCTGCTGCCCCAAAACTGCGGCTGGATGCCAGCCCGCCCCAGAAAAAGTTCTCGAGACAGTGTAGCAGCAGCGCCTCCGGGATGACGGCAAATCGCAACACACGCCTGGCGCCAGGCTCCACCCCCAGCGACCTTGTTTCCAGCCGGAGCGAATGTGGTGGTTCTCCCGGGTCCCCTGGGGCCTTGCCTTTGGTGGCGGGGAGCCACACAGCTTCTACCAGGTGTCCTCCCAGCAGGGTACCGCCGCTCCCCGTGTGGCCCCAAGACCCCCGGACCCCACTCCGCTCCTGGGGATTCACCCCTCCCACCAGAGCACCGCCAGGTATGGAGCTGCGGGGCTGCAGCCTATGCGCACCCCCTGCTTATGGTCTTAATGGCACTTAAACCCTCTCCTTTCTCCTTTTTAGGTTCAGTCCCTGCGGCTGTTTCCTTTTTTCCACCTTCTTTCCAGCTGCTTTTGAGGGGGATGCTTTTCCCATATTCGCCCCTCCCCCACCGTCTCCGTCCTCTCTCCGGAGGCTCCCCGCCCTCTGCTCTCCCCCAGTTCGCCTCTCCACCCCTCCTACCTGCCGAGTTCTGTGGTTCGGGTTGTGCAGATTGTCGTGTTAATCCTCAGGTCAGTTTTCTAGGTGTGCAGGATGGTCCCGTGTTGGTCTGGCTACATTTCATGGATGCCAGACACACGAAAAACTTCCATGCTGTGCCGCCATCTTGGCTCCTCCCTCTCATGTTTATTTATTTTTGAGAGACAGAGCATGAGCAGGGGAGGGGCAGAGAGAGGGAGACACAGCATCGGAAGCAGGCTCCAGGCTCCAAGCTGTCAGCACAGAGCCCGACGTGGGGCTCGAACTCACGAACTGCGAGATCTTGTCCTGAACCAAAGTTGGACGATTAACAGACTCAGCGACCTAGGTGTCCCTAGGTGGAGGGTTTATGAACAATTTATCCTTTCTTCTGTAGGATAATGGTTAAGAACATTGGGCTTTGGGGTCTGGCTTCCTGTGTTCATAATTCTGGTTCTTTCACTTACGAGTTGTGAGACCTCACGTGATCTTTTAATCTCTTTGAGTCTTATCAGTAAAATAAGAAAGCTCCCCACTACTATGGACAGGATTATGTGCTCTCCAAATTTGTATGTTAAAGCCCTAACCCCCAAGGTGACTGTGTTTGGACATGGGGTCTATGAGGAGATAATTAAGCTTAAAGAGGGTCATAAAACCCATAAAATCCCGATCCTACAGAATTAGTGTCTTTATAAGGAGAGACACCAGGGAGTTCTCTCCCTCCCTCTCTACCCCCCACTCCCTGCCAGAGGAGCACACAGGACACAGTGAGAAGGAGCCTGTCTGCAAGCCTGGGGGAGACCACTCACCAGAAGCCCAGTTGGTCTTAAACTTCCCAGCCTTCAGAACCGTGAGAAATCAAAATATCTGATGTGTAAGCCACCCAGAGTGGTATTCTGTCACAACCGCCCCGGCAGGCCAGGTCCCTCACTCATTCTCACACGGTTCTCGTCGGCATTAAGGACAATAACACATATAAAATCCTCGCCATGTACTCAGGGCTCAATAAACATTAGCTATAGTTATGAACTCCTTTTTTTTTAAAGTTTATTTATTTTGAGAGAGAGCGAGAGAGCACGTGTGTGTGAGTGTGGGGGAAGGGGAGAGGGAGAGAGAGAGAGAGAGGGAGAGAGAGAATCCCAAGAAGGCTCCGCACTGTCCATGCAGAGCCCCTCTTGGGGCTCAAACTCATGAACTGTGAGATCATGACCTGAGCCGGAATCCAGAGGTGGACGCTTAACTGACTGAGCCAGCCAGCTGCCCCAGGAATTACTTTCATCACTAAAGATTGATTTCTATGCACTGAGATTTAGGGCACGCAAAACCAGAGTTTAATACTTATTGAACCATTTTTATCCATGAAGTTACCTCTCCTATTTTTCAGATTTGTGACAGTGAATCTTAATTCAGCACCTGCCAGCACAGTTCCTTACACATTTGCTAAACGCCTTATGAAGTTTTCCTTCATATGCTATTTAGAGCTGCTGCTGTCTTTAGGGCGGTCATGATGTACCTTAGATTTTATGCTTTATCACCAAACTTTCCCTGTGAGAATAGCACATAAAACCCACATTTCAGACCAACACAGTGAGGAAATTTTATATATTAGCCAGTCCTGGCAGAATTTTATTTTCCTTGCAACAAACAAGAAATGTGGCGTCTTCGGCGAAGGACTGAACTAGGCAGCCCCCGCCCGGGGAAGAACTGTGTGACAAAGCAAATGTGTCTTATCCTGGGCCCAGCTTCTGGTGGCCTGGAGCTTCCCGCTACATTTCACGTCGTCTCCACTCTGGTAAGGTAGCGGACTGGAAGAGGGGACCTGACTGGGGGGCCTCTAGGGCTCTATATCCATTGGAAATTTTGATGGCAGGGGTTTAGAGGGAAAGCAAAGAAGTCAGTATTTATTTAGGCACCTCTTGTATTTCCAGCAGAGTTAAGAGAGAGGAGAAGTGTGTCCAGCATGGGGGACCGATGGCTACAGGCTCCTGTGATCCGTCTTGTTTTCCATGGTCACCTTTCTCAGGAAGATTGAGTGGTCGCCTACATGGACACAGGATCTGAGAATGTGGGAGCCAAGGAGATTCACAGCTGGGAACCCACTGAGTTAAAAGTGGAGCACCAGACTCTCCCGGCTTGATAATGGGCATTTGGGTGACATTCATCCAAATGCTCAGGATGTATAGATGCAGGTGATGTGCAGGCATCTGGTTTAAGTGGGGGCTGGGGAGCCCCTCAAGTAAAACCACAGGGGAGTCACCAAGCCACGCTTTGTGGCTGCCACATGCTTATCAGAGGGTCAACCCTATAAAGGAGACTTTCTCAGCCGTTACTCACAGCGTCCCCTCACTGACTTTTTGAAGGGTCTTGGGGCAAAAGCTACTGCATAAATTAAAAGGATAAGATTCACTGTCACTGTCACTTGGCTGGCTCAGTTGGCTTAGCGTCCAACTCTTCATTTTGGCTCAGGTCGTGATCTCACGGTTCATGAGTTGGGGCCTCACGTCGGGCTCTGTGCTGACAGCGTGGAGCCTGCTTGGGATTCTCTCTCTGCCTCTTTCTCTGCCCCTCCCCCACTCTCTCTGCCCCTCCCCCCTCTCTAAAAACAAGTAAACATTAAGAAAAGTATAATTTTTAAACACACAAAACAATAGTACTGTATTGTATGTGGATGTATACGCTTGTAGGGAAACTATGAAAACCTACATTAGAATAATGCCTACTAATTTTCAATAATGGTTTCCCAGGGGAGGGACAGAGAAAGGGAAAGGAGGAGACGTCAGTGGTATCTGTTATTATTTCTTAGAGAAAAGAACTTGAAGCAAATATGAGAAATGGAAATGCTAGTTGTTTTATATACATATGTACTTATATATGCATATTTTTTAATTATAGTAAAAGCATGTAGCATAAATTTACTCTCTTAACCATTTTTTAAAATGTTTATTTTTGAGAGAGAGTGAGTGCGCATGTTCATGGAAGGGGCAGAGAGAGAGAGAGAGGGAGAGAGAGGATCCCAAGCCCACTCCACACTGTCAGCCCAGAGCCTGATGCGGGGCTTGAACTCACAACTGTGAGATCATGACCTGAGCCAAAGTCGGGCGCTTAACCGACCGAGCCACCCAGGCGTCCCTATAAGTAAGCATTTAAAAAATAACTTTTTAGGTGCACCTGGGTGGCTCAGTCAGTTAAGTGTCCGACTTCAGCTCAGGTCATGATCTCACAGTCTGTGAGTTCGAGCCCCGCATTGGGCCCTGTGCTTACAGCTCAGAGCCTGGAACCTGCTTCGGATTCTGGGCCTCCCTCTCTCTCTGCACCTCCCCTGCTCGCGCTCTCTCTCATTCTCGAAAATGAATAAACGTTAATAAAAAATTTATTTAAAAAAGTAATTTTTTAAAAAGCAAAAGATCAGGTTCAAATGAGTTAGCAATATTTTAAGCAACTGATAAAAGCAAACTTGGCAGAATACATAAAATCACTTGTTTTATATGCCAGCTAATTTGGTTTAAACAAGATAGAGATCTAAGCTCAACAGGTGTATCTATTAAAGGTGGAGTGGCCTTTGCTGTGAATGAAGGTGACTTGGGTCGGATTGTCTGCATTGGTTTCGTTTTGGTTAGTACACACTGCATGATCTGGGGGGGTGAATTTTCCTTCCCAAATGCTTGGGCTCAGCTGCGAGTGCCGTGGTGAGCATTTCCAGGAACCTACCAACTGATCTCAACTGCCTCTTCTCTCCATTCCCGTTGTCTTTACTGTCACCGTTTCTGGAACGTCGGCAGTATTTCCAGAGGACCCACCTGCCTTTTCTGAATCTATCACCTCACCCTGTTGCCATCGCAGTCTCCAAGCCCATCTCTGACGCTGTTCGCCCGGCTCAATAAACCTTCCTCTTTCTCTATGGAGGATCCAGCTGATGGCTCTTCATGGTATTTGAGGCTCTTGGCTCTCCTGCCTTTCAGCCCCATCTTCTGAAGTCTTGCAAATGCTCTGTGCTCCCCAACGCCAGACGCTTTGCTCGTCCCCAGACGTTTCCACCACGTGCTTTCCCTCACACGGTTCCCTTCACCTGGAGAGCCCCCTCTTTCTCCAGTGTCCACCCGTTAAAATCCTGTCCATCTTCCAAAGCCCGTTTAGTTGCGACTTCAGTCACCGATGTTTTCCAGATTCCTGAGCTGACACTCATCACTCGTGTCTTCTGGGGGCTCCTCCAGTGAGATGCACTACGTGCCTTGCAAACTTTGCCCAAGGGCGCACACCTCACCCACACTGAACATGTGTTTGCCCGCACTGCATACAGTGGTCACCACCGTGTTATTGAACACCGCCGGCGCTTACGCACCGGCACGGGCTTGAATCTCTGTTGGAAGGTGATAAAAGTAATAATTTTTCCTCTCATCCCTGTACTTTTCCAAATACTTTCACATTTTACCATTATGCTATTTGGTTCCCAAGAGTCTATCGCTTGTGAGATGTGTGGCTTTAGCTGGTTACTTTCTCTCTCTGTAAATCAGTTTCCTCATCGGTCGAATGAGGATATAGCATCTATGTCCCAGGGCAGCCCAAGAGGGGGTAACCGAAGGGGGGGGGGTTCGGCAAATGGTGCCTGGCACAAAGCCAGTGGCTGCGGCTGTTCTGTAGCATTACTGTCATTGTTCTAGACAGCAAAAGAAAACCAGCTCGGAATGTAAACTAAGAGCCTAGAACTCAGAGCTGTCTCTACTTTTCTGCCCAGGTTTTCCCTCAGCCATCGAAATTGCACAGCGGTGTATCTTCTGGGAAAATGCATTTCCTGGAATGATGGAAGGGAGAACACAAACGTTCCCCCTCCTCATGTCGGATCGGCTGGGTGAGCTCTCAGCCAGACCCTCACGGAGAAATGCTGTCACAGCTTTGCATTCTCTGCGGAGATCGTGCCCCCGAGCAGTTGAGACCCTGTGGCATGTTTTTCAGAAGTAATTATGATTTCCAACATTATGGCCCCTTCCGTTGACCATTTCACCTCCGGATTGTCATCTAATATTCAGATGACCTCAGAGGAAACCACACTAAGGGCGGCCTGGGTCACTCCTCTCTCTTTATGCTGACAGCCTATCTCCATATCCCGAGGTCTTGCAAAAACACCATGTTTGATCTCTCTTGATCTTGAGAAGCACCATGGCTCTCTATCAGGGTAATGTGTATTCAGGTCACTGGGTCCTGAACCTGGGGCTTTCCCAGCCAGCTTTGGGCCTGGGCAGCTGTAGTTGGTGATTGAAAGTATCTGCTGTTACTTAAAACTCCTTTTATAGGATGGAAATCACTCCTGCAAATGCCACAAGAATATTCACTTTCAGATTTGTGTAAATCAATAGGAAGTGTAGAGAAGAAAATCTCCCTATACTATAATGCTTACGCCACATAATAACTCATGTAGTGCTCAATGAAAATTCTAAGGAACATCAATAAACTTGAAATTCATGACTCTGAATATAAGTCATTGTAGCTTAGCTAACAGTATGGCAAAAGCTAGCACTCATTTATAAAATTTGGTTCTAGTTTCTTCATTGTGAAAGAGTATATTTTTAAAAGTCCAAAGTCAAAAGTGAACTAACTTACAAATAGCTCTATCTGACCCTGACCTACTTGTTCATTGGTTCAGATGAGGCGTAATATGGAGAAAGTCTGGTTTTTTACACATATTTGAACTCTGATGGCTTCCTTCTCATAATGAAGTCAATTTGTTTTAGGTTTTTCAAGCAGAATTTATTTTATTTTATTAAAATTTTAAATATGTTTATTTTTGAAAGAGAGAGAGAGAGAGAGAGACAAAGATCATGAGTGGGGGAGGGGCAGAGAGAGAGGGAGACACAGAATCCGAAGCAGGTTCCAAGCTCTGAGCTGTCAGCCCAGAGCCCAACGTGGGGCTCGAACTCACGGACTGCGAGATCATGCCCTGAGCCGAAGTCGGATGCTTAACCGACTCAGCCACCCAGGCGCCTGGTAAACTCAGTTTTAAAACTATATTTGGAACACGTGGGAAAAAATTAAGAAAAGCTGTAGGTCTCCAGCCAGAAAAAGAGGCGGTAATGTTCTGTAGTAGTTTATTCAGATGGGTTTTCCTTGGAATATGACCACGAATCTGAAGAGAGTAGTAGAAGCGATGGATGAGAGGACAGTAAACCCAAGAGAAACATGAAGAATAAGACTGCACTGAAGTAATCCAAATGAATCATTTCTAATGATATTCCAGGCAACTGAAAGAAGTTCTAGGTTAAAAGAGCTTGTATGGGGCTCAGTCGGCTAAGCATCTGACCTTTGGCTCTCGGCTGAGATCTCAATCTCTGGGTCATGAGTTCAAGCCCCATGTTGGGTCCCACACTGGGCATGGAGCCTACTAAAAAAAAAAATAAATAAATAAAGGAACTTATAAATTAGTACTATTAGATTACTTCAGTTTTCTTCCAAAAAAGAAGAAATTTAGATTCTATAAATTATAGGGTGGGGAGCTTAATTTGTTTTTTTTGAGAGAGAGTAGGGACTGGCAGAAAGGGAGAGACAGAGAATCCCAAGCAGGCCCCATGCCCAGTATGGAGCCCAGGAGCTCAACCGAATGAGCCAGCCAGGTGCCCTAGGTTGGGGAACTTGAAGTTGACTCTATTTTTACCAAAAACAGGTTTTTCATCTATGTGGAAGGGCTTTGACAACTAAGGCTCATTAGATGTGGGACAGGAATACAGTGGAATTGGAGGGTCAACAGACCACAGAGGGCAGGGCACAGCCTGGGCACTGAAATCCTAGGGGTGACTGCATGGGAAGCAGGAGAGAAGTTTGAAAATCAAGGTAAGCTGAGAGAACACTGTACAGATATGTTTAAGGGTCAGGAAGCAGGAGAAAGGAAAGCATCTTCAGGTGCATGCTGATGTTGACGGCCAGAGACACAGACCCGATCCAGGTCAGGCACTGAGAGGCAAACTAATTCGTCAGCAGAGCTGGGGGCTGGTAACACACATAACCCACGAACACGGCTGCTGTGTCATAGCCAAGTTCTTCCCCTTGATTTTTGAGCTTGTGAATGGCAAAGAGCCATTTACTGCCTAAAGGATCAGTGATTATACAGTGCTTGATTAATGTCAAGTTGAACTAATTTGACTTCTTTTTTACCATGGTGTTTCTAAACTGGAGACCCAGATTTGTCATAAGCACAGATGGATTTTAATGTGCTTATCATGGATGAAGTGGAAAATGAAAATAGAATAATTTTTCAACTGGTTAATTATAGAACCAGTTGTTTGAACAAATCCAAGCAGAAAAGCTTTGATGAATAGATTAATGTTAACTTGCAGGAAAGAATTTAGTGGTGAGAAATAGGGTCCTAAAATTCACGGAACCTGTTCAAATAAAAGATACTTGAAATAAAGTTGAATTAGATGCTGAACAAAATTTCAGATGACACGTAGTTGGGAAGGATGCTTAATATCTTGGAAGACAGACTGAGAATTCAAAGGCATCTTTATACGCAAAAATAAATTCTACAAGCAGTCTTGTAAGGTCTGAGTGCATTCTCCAAGGTAGACTATGCCTGGAATACTGCATCCAATTCTGAATGAAATATCATGAAGGATTTTAATTAATTAGAGGTAAACCATGGTGGGTATTCAGGACAGTTAGGGATTTGAAAAATATCGTATGAGGATATAATGTTAATACACGGCTCAAGAAAAAGGCTATTCAAAAATGAGAAGATGGGGAGGATATCACAACTCTCCAAACAGGAGACCTCTTGGCTAAACAGGGGGTTCGTTATGAGGTGATCGTCCTGTGGAGACTATGCACCAAAATGGACAAAAGAAGTTAGAATCCAGGAAATCACAAGCTGGAAGAACTGAGCAGGTAGCCCGTCTCTGAGGCAGAAGAATGAGCAAGATTAGCCCTGGCTGGGGAGGCTGTGAGTAGAGGAGATTCAAGTGGGTAAAACCAGGCCGTTCTAGAACTACCACCATGAGCACCAAGAACCTGCCAGCACTTTCCTCTGAGGCACAATATGGCAGGATTCGTTGGGCCAAGACAAGGGTCCATTGGTGGTAAACTGGGCCAAACTGTCCTGTGGAGATGGTCTAAATCACCATATTTCCAGAAGACTGCATCTGGAATGTTCCATTGTTTTAAAACAGCAGTTTAATATTTTTCCTGAGTCTGTGGGTTGACGGAGTTCAGATAAGCGGTTCTTCTACCCCGTGTGGTGTTGGCTGTGCCTGGGGTCAACTGGATTATGACATCCAACACAGTTCATGATGTAGCTGGTGTTGGTGCTACTGGCGGGGAGCTCAGGTCTTTGACCAGAGCATCTGTTTCCCTCTATGTGGCCTCCCCATATGACTCGGGCTTCTCCCTGCATAGCAGCTGGGTTCGCAGAGGAGAATTCCATCTAATAATTGGCACATAGCAAGGTCTTGTAGTAACTGCTATAATAATAATAATTATAAAATTATTATTATTACTATTATTAATGCTATGTCTGTCATGAAAGTGTCTACACTCTAAACAGAGGCTGCTTGATCAGATTTTAAGAAGGGAGTAGAAGGTATTCCCGCATTGGGAGGGTAAACTGTGGAAAGATGAACATCATTGAAGCTTCCATCATTCAACAGAAAGCTAAAAATAAAAGACTTCCTCCCATTTCTGCTTGTCTCAGATCACCCACCCTCCTCCCATCCAGCTTCTTTCTTGCCTTTTCTAGAGGACAGCCTATTGGAGACCCGTTTTGAAAATAAGGCGGTATATAAATGCATACCAAAAGAATAAGTATTTGGGGTCAATGTGGTTCTACCGCACTCTTCAAATTACAGCAAAGAAACAAACAAAATCCCTTGTAAAACATGCATTTACATGTATGGCCTTATCTTTTATATAGGATCTGATCTATATAAAGCAATTTACTATAGTTTTGTTTCTTTTAGGTGGAGATAAGTTTGTCGATTTAATCATCTACACAGCCAGCTCTTGAATATTCCCGTGTTGGTACCTAAAGAGGGGAAGCGAGGAAACTTAAAGTCACAGATGGTTGTAGCTTTTGTCCCTAAGAGACTGGTATACTTTCCAGAAAATGCAATTACACACACCGTAATATTATCTTACAGGAAGCCCTTGCTTTGCACGGTTCTGATATGCCTGGATTTCAGCTGCCGTGGTTTGGTTAAGTAACACGGGTCCCCAACCACATTTCAGTTACAACCACACTATATCCCTGGGAGTAATTGTGTCAAGGCCTTCGCCGCCAGCCCCTCAGTCCGCCAATCAACGTGTAAACAGCAGATGCGCCGTGATGGACGGCCAATGACGTCACCGCCTCTTCTCTTTCCCGATTGGCCTCTGTGGTTATTGGCTTCACACAGGCAGTAGAGCAGGTGCTTCTGTCCCACGTGATCAACCCACGTGACGCCTTACAAAATGGCTGACGGAAAGAGCGCGTGGGCCCCGGAAAGGAATTTGAACTTGAGCGTGGATGGACTCAGGGAAGGGAGGCCCCCGGGCCGCGTGGCCGCCACTGCTCCTCGAGACCCTGGAGGTGCGGCCAGAAAAATCCGTGGGGACGAATTGGGTGGCATCCTTCAGGGAAGTGGTTGTCGTGATGAGAACGTGTCAGAGAAAGCGACGCCCCCAGGAGACACGGGTGAGGGCGTGCTTGGAGATACTGCGCCACCTGGAAAGCACAGACGAAACGAATTTGGAGGAGGAGCCAAAGTTAGGAGGGGTGGGCGGTTCTCAAGGTTAGAAGAGGCTCCCTTCGCGTCCTGACCTGTGCCGCGGGAAGGAGGCCAGCGTTCAAAGCACTGTTGGTAAGTTTTTACCAAAAAACGAAACACTCATTCTCAGTCATTTCCTGTGTTTGCACTTACGGTGTATTAAGTAATTACAAGTTCTGGGATTTATGCATGTCTTACGCGTGTATAACTGCATAGTGTAATTCCCGTGCAGAATTCTTAATGTCTGGGCAAAAGCATTTAAAGGTCAAGGAATACAAATCGTATTTGTCCCTATTGATTCTTAAGGTTGGTTTGCACTCTGGCAGCCTCTGTGATCATGAGGATGTGAGAACTACCCGTGTGTGTGTGTGTGTGTAAATATGGAAATAAACTCACATGTGCACAGTATCTTGCTTTATGGTAAAAATGAAGCCCCCTTTGTAATGCTTCAGAACCATGAAGTGGACCTCCACCGGGCGTCATTTTGGGAATTTATGGGGGCATTTTTTGGATTGTCCTGTAATTGAAAGGTGTTGCTGATAGTATTTCCTCCATGAGGTCAGGAATGCTAGGGGTCCCATTACGCACAGGACGGTGCCTCATAAGGGAGAATTGTCTTGAGGACCACAGGACATTTGCATGCTCTGCCCCACATTTGTGTCAGTGAAAATTTATGTTGAAAATTATTTGGTCCCACAACAGAATTTGATACCACATAAGATTTTTGAAATGTGTTAATACACATTGACTTTGTGGAAGTGCGGCTACTGTGTAGATTAAAGTGTAACTGTACTTTGAACCAAGAACTTTTCACCATTTTGGAAAATAACATCACCGATGACAGTGCTGCTTATGGAGTCTGTATCACCAGCGCCACATATCTTTATCGGTGTGAATTTTTGGTATCAAAGTCACGGTGATCTGTTCATGTGCAAGCGTCTGACTTCTTCATAACATCTCATGTGGCTATACCTGAGCAGGTGCCTACTGAACATCAGATTTTATTATAGATTGTTTTCTTTATATTGTAGTTAAGAGTTTATATTGAATTAAAATAATTATGTGTGTAGGTATGCTAATGATCTATGAATTTTATTCTAAGGTAGTAAAGGGAGTGTTAAAACGTTTACTATAAAAAACAAGATGTTGAGTCTGATAGAATTGAGAACAAGGGGTTTGGAAGGAGACAAGGCAAAGGAATTGCTAATATGCTCTGTGTGTACCAGGAGTTGGGGGGAGAAGAAAGAAAAGAGTGTGGTGAGGATGTGGACAAAGAATCTTTAAGTACCAGAATGTATCTTGCTTAATTTAAAAATGCTTCCTATACTCCCAGAAGTTTTTGAAAATGGTATTTTGGAGAATTAAAAAAAAAGACAAAATCTATGGATAGATCAGTGAATAAGACAGCGAAGGAGGTGGGGAGAGAGAAAGAGAGAGAATGAATATTAGTTTGGGAAGTGTATTAGTCAGTATAGGCTAGACTATGGTTAGGTAACAAATAATTCCCAAATCCCAGGGGCTTAAAACAACAGACTTCGGGCATATTTACTACCTGTCCATTGCAGGTGGGCAGAGGGGTCTGCACTCTGGTGCCCTCACTCAGAGGCCCAGGCTGAGAGCGCCATGGTAGGGAGTATGGAAAAATGGGGAGGAGAGCATTGTTTAAATGTTTCTACCTAGAGGTGACACATGTCCCTTCCATTCATAGTTCATTGGCCAGAGCATGGCACATATATGGCCATCCTGAATTTCATAAGAGACTCTTAAATGCAGAGAACAAACTGAGGGTGGATGGGGGTGGGGGAGAGGGAAAAGTGGGTGATGGGCATCGAGGAGGGCAGTTGTTGGGATGAGCACCGGGTGTTGTATGGAAGCCAATTTGGCAATAAATTATATTAAAAAGAATTTCAGGGGCCAGGGCATTGCGATCTTTATGTATGCTTGGAAATGGAAACTAGATTTTCATGTAGAATAAACATCTGCAAAAGGAGATGTTTGTGTAAATCTTGGAGCGGGGGGAGGGGGGGGGAGGAAGGGGGGAAGGGCTTGGACTCTCCATCTAGCAGGAATAGCACATTCAAATGACATTCACCTAAATAGCAAAGGTGACCGACCAGCTGACGAAGGGTTACTGTAATCACAAATCTGCTCTTTCCACCAGACCGTACACGCCTCTCCTTTATGCACCAGACAACAACGTGGCTTTTCCAGGAGCTGTTTCAATCATATCTTGAAGGAAATAGCTGATAGGGAGAATGGTCCGTTGTACAAGGGAAACACTGGAGAGTTTTTAATAGGGAGCTGCTGTGCAGAACCAGGAAAATCCAGAAGAGTCTAGAGGAATGATTTTAGAACTGCTGCGTATTGGAGCAAAGATCCCAGTTTTATTCCAAGTTTCTGTTTTCATCGTGATTCTCTGGCTTTTGGATGATACCAGTACGCAATTCTGAGAAGTAAGCAACTCACTGGAAATGTTTTTCATCATGTGTCCCCACTAGATGGCGTAAGGTGCTCGCCTATTTTGAGCTGATCCAGAGGACCTTGCACAAAAGTAGGGGAAGAACTTGAACATCAAATATTGACCAGGCAGTTGGTGGATATGAACCACTACATCATTCCAAAATAATATAATCAGGAGCTTTATTGTAGTGTCGTTAAAAAGACACAGCTAATATCATAGAGCTAGTTGTGTAGTTTCTCTCTAAAAACACGTGTAAGTAGTCATGTAGTAAAACTATTGATCGAGTCTGATATACAATACATGTACGTAATGAATATATACAAGAGTGATTCACTTACAAGTGTTACTCAGAAACTTTACTTACAAAACAAAAGATGTGGATAATTATTTACAGTAAACTAACCAGCCAGTCAACCAACCAATACTTACTGAATACTGTCTATATGGACGCATGTTGTTAGACTTTTTATGGCACATATAGCAGATTGGTGGTTAAGAGCATAGACTTTAGACGGCTTGAATTTGTGCCCTTAGTTTCTACCATTGATTAGCTATAACCTCGGGAAGGTTACTTAACCTCTCTTTGCCTTGGTTTCCTTAGCTGTAAAATGGGAATAATAATATGTTCCTCACAGAGTTATTGTGAAGGGTCAATCTTTGTAAAGCATCTCAAATATTGCCTGGAATATGGCATTATACAAGTGCTGGTCCTCGTTATCATTATAATCCGACTCTCCACTTTACAAAGGAGCTGACTGTAGGGTTCGATGAAACAAAAAATCTATCGAGTACTTATTACGTATGAGACAGGGTACTGGTCACCATGGGTGAATCAGAAGGCTACGAGAATGTGGAAGACACGGTTTCTGCCTGGCAGAATCCAGGAATTTCATAGAAGAGGTGAAATCACCCAAATAACTAGACCATGAAGAAACACAGAGTGGTGCTGGTGACCACAATCATCTGGAAAGACGAAGTCGCTTTATTATTTTTTATTTATTTATTTATTTTTTAATTTGTTTTTTTTCAACGTTTATTTATTTTTGGGACAGAGAGAGACAGAGCATGAACGGCGGAGGGGCAGAGAGAGAGGGAGACACAGCATCGGAAACAGGCT
The DNA here is from genome assembly GCF_016509475.1 of Prionailurus bengalensis. Classification (NCBI taxonomy): domain Eukaryota; kingdom Metazoa; phylum Chordata; class Mammalia; order Carnivora; family Felidae; genus Prionailurus; species Prionailurus bengalensis. The sequence goes on along the minus strand of NC_057358.1, from coordinate 6,861,211 downwards.
CCAGGCTCCGAGCCATCAGCCCAGAGCCTGACGCGGGGCTCGAACTCACGGACCGCGAGATCGTGACCTGGCTGAAGTCGGACGCCTAACCGACTGCGCCACCCAGGCGCCCCCGAAGTCGCTTTAAAGTAGACCTTTCCCAAATGGGAAGGGGCTCAGTGGGCGGAAGCACTCTCGGCCAAGTATCAGCCTGAATAAACACTCAAAAACAGGGGCCGCATGGACACGTCTGTAGAATCCAGAGAGGGCCGGACTGAACGAAGCCCGGACGCTGCAGTAAAGCATGCCTGGGAAGGGAGTATGCACCTAGATGATCTTGCAGGCCCGTGGAGACCGCTGCTAGCTCGCTCAACAGGCAACAGGCAGGGAGGCAGGCATGCTTGGTTCCTAACTCAACAGTCGTTTCTCCTTCCTCCTGGCTAACAAGACCTGGCTGAGAAGGTGATGAATCATGACTGGTGAATACATATCATGACAATTCGATGCTGTCTTGCCATCTATTGGGCTTCCCGTCCCATTTGCAGCTGGGAGTGGCCTTGTCGTCCAGTTCTGGCAGATAAGACATAAGGGAAAGTTGGTTGGGCGGCTTCCGAGAAAGTGTTTGCTTTCCTGACAAAAACGACTGATACAGTTGGAGATTGTCTCTTTGTGTTTCCTGTCTTAATCATGTTATAGCATCTTCAGTTACAGAAGCTACATCTTCTTGAGACCCTGAGGTAACAAGGGAGAGGATGAAAAGCCAACACAAAGCAGGGAGATAAAAAGAGTGTAGGTACTTACTGGATGGGAGAGTTGAATCAATGGTATCAACCTCCTGTTTGGAATTACTGTTAAGAGAAAAATAAGTATCATTATGAAGTTGGCCAGCGTTCATTAGGTATTCTGTTACATGGAGCCGGACACATCCTGTCTGGTGGAATCAAGGTTTTCTTTTAAAAAAAATTCTTATTATGGAAGACTGGACAGCTACATGCAAAAGAATGAAACTGGACCACGTTCTTACACCATACCCCAAAATAAACTAAAAATGGATTAAAGACCTAAATGTGAGACCTGAAATCATAAACATCCTAGAAGAGAGCCCCGGCAGTAATTTCTCTGACATTGGCCATAGCAGCAGCTGTCTAGATATGTCTCCCTGAGGCAAAGAAAACAAAAGCAAAAATAAACTATTGGGATTACATCAAAATAAAAAAAAGCTTCTGCACAGCAAAAGAAACAACACAATTAAAAGACAACCTGCTAAAGGGAAAAGATATTTGCAAATGACATATCTGATAAAGGGTTAGTATCCAAAATATATAAAGAATTTATACAACTCGACACCATAAAAACCAAATAATCCAATTAAAAAATGGGCAGAGACACGAACAGACATTTCTCCAAAGAAGACATGCAGATGGCCAACAGACACAGGCGAAGATGCTTAACATCACTCATTATGAAGGAAATGCAAATCAAAACTACCATGAGTTATCACCTCACACCTAAAATCAAAAACACAAGATATAACAGATATTGGTGAGGATGTGGAGAAAAGGGAACCCTCATGCACGGCTGGTGGGAATGCAAACTGGTGCAGCCACTGTGGAAAACAGTATGGAGGTTCCTCAAAAAGTTAAAAATAGAACTACCCTATGACCCAGCAATTGCACTGCTGGGTATTTACCCGAAGAATACAAAAACACTGATTCAAAAGGACACATGCATACTTATGTTTATGGCAGCATTATTTACAGTAGCTAAGATATGGAAATAGCCCAAGTGCCCATCAGCTGATGGATGGATAAAGAAGATGGTGTGTATATATATATATATATATATATATATATGTACACACACACACACACACACACACACAGAATGGAATATTATCAGCCCTAAAAAGAATGAAATCTTGCCATTTGCAACAAACAATATGGATACAGCTAGAGAAGATAATGCCAAGTGAAATAAGTTACTCAGAGAAAGACAAATATCATATGATTTCACTCGTATGTGGAATTGAAGAAACAAAAGAACAAAGGAGAAAAAAAAAGAGAGAGGTGGGGGCGCCTGGGTGGCTCAGTCGGTTGGGCGTCCGATTTCGGCTCAGGTCACGATCTCACAGTCTGAGTTCGAGCCCCGGGTCGGGCTCTGTGCTGACAGCTCGGAGCCTGGAGCCTGCTTCGGATTCTGGGTCTCCCTCTCTCTCTTCCCTTCCCTACTCATGCTCTGTCTCTCTGTGTCTCTCAAAAATAAATAAACATTGACAAAAAAAATTGTTTTTAAATTAAAAAAAAGAGCGAGACAAACCAGTTAACAGACCCTTAACTAGAGAGAACGACCTGACGGTTACCAGAGAGGAGGTGGGTGAGGAGAGGGGTGAAATAGGTGATGGGGATTAAGAGCACACTTAATCACGATGAGCACTGAGCAATGTATAGAATTGTTGAGCCGCTGAAACATAACACTGCATGTTAACTAGACTGGAATTAAAATGAAAAAGTTAATAAATATAAAAAATTAAATGAAAAGACACCATGACGGATAAAAATTCGTATTATGGAAAATTGCAAAATTTAAGCGAAAGAAAGACTAGCAGGAGTGCTCATGATGACTGACTGCTTTTCACGGAAAACCCCCACTTCGCTATTTCCTTATTTTCTCTACATTTTCGCCTCACATACCTTTACTTGTACATTTGTAGTTGCAAGTTTCCCTACATGTCACTTCACTGTATTAGTGCTATTGGAGTGTAAGAAGGTTGAGTTTTGGTTTTGTTTTTGTAAAAGTAATTTTTTTTTTTTTTTAATTCAAGTGAAATTCACACAAAGTAAGCGTTTGAAGGTGAATGATTCAGTGGTGTTTTGTACATTCACAGTGTGGTACAACCATCACTTCTAGTGAGGATGGAAAAGTTGGACGCAAAATTTGTAAGTAAGCGTTGGGAGCTCCCACAGTCCCTGGGTTCATGCCGGGTCTTGCATCAGGCCCGAAGCCCTCCACGGGGGCGAGCGGCTCTCCTCTGTCTCCCTACGTCACTCTGGGTCCTTGTCCTCTCATCGGGCGTGTTCTCTGGGGTACACAGGGAGAGAGATGAGAGGTGAGGGCCAGGAGAGACACAGCTGTAACCCAGTATAGGTGCTGTGATGGTTAACTTGATGTGTCAACTTGGCTGGGCCACGGTGCCCGGATATATGGCCAAACATTATTCTGGATGTTTCTGTGAGGATGTGTTTTGGACAAGATGAACATTCAAATAGGTGGACATTGGATAAAGCCGATGGCTCGTCCCACTGTGGGTGGTCCCCATCCAGTCAGTGGAAGGTCTTAGGAGAACGAAGACTGACCTCCCCCCAGTTGGAGGGAATTCTCCAACAGACTGGCTTTGGACTCCAACTGCACCTCGTCTCTGAGTCTCACCCTGCAGACTTTGGACTCGCCGGGCCTCCACGATCACGTGAGCCAATTCCCTACAATAAATGTCTGTCTTGTATGCACCCATCCTGTTCCGTTTTTCTGGAGAACCCTGACTAATGTCACCTCTCAGGACACTTGCTCCAGCGGAATCTCCAGCCGCAGATTTCTTAGCAGTTACCAAGTCTGGCCTTCAGTTGCTGAGTGTGCCTCCCTCAGCCTCTGGTGTTTTCTGCTTACCCCACCCCCGTGGGGGTCATGTGTGGCCTCTTTGTGCAGTCCTTTTGTATAGAAGCGAAGGGAGCCCGTGCCAGCTGCTCAGTGTGCACACGTGTATCCCGAAAGTGCTGTTCACTTTGTAGGTTGCTTTCTCCCCTCACGGTGGCTTCAGCCAGCCGCTCGGGGAGGGGAGACACCAGGGCCACCAACAACCTTCTCCAAAGGAATCCCTTACCTCCGCCTTTCCGGCATCGACCCTTGAGGAGGGTGATGGGCGAAGAGGCACAAAACTGGTCTGGGGACAAGACCTGCATGGGGAGCGAGTGTGGTACTCATTTTGGAATGTAGTAGGACCTATCATTTTGTCCTTGATCTTTGGGAATTCACAGAAAGAATTCTTGTAGAAGACGTTTCTCTTTCTTCTCTCCTCAGAAGTCTCCTCTCCGCAGACTTGAGGGCAGGGTACGAAGTGAATATGCAGAAGACGTGGCAGGTTGAATGACAGCCCTCCAAAGATCTCCACCTCCTAATCTCCAGATCACGTGACTAGGTTGCCTTATGTGGCAAAAGGGATTTTGCAGATGTGATTAAGGATCTTGAGATGAAGAAATTATCCTGGATTATCTGGGTGGGTCCAGTGTAATCATGAGAGCCCCTGTAAGCGAAAGAAGGGAGCTGGAGGGGCAGGGTCAGAGAGATGTGATGTTCGAAGCAGAGGATGCGGCGATGTGGGACTGTGAGCCAAAGCGGGCGGCTTCTAGAAGCTGGAAAAGGCGAGGGAACTATTCTCCCCTACAGCGTCCAGAAAAGGACACCCTGCCAATGCGGTTTTAGAATTCAGCCCTTCAGAACTCTAGGGGAATACAATTGAGTTGTTTTAAGCCACTAAATTTGTTACAGCAACTATTTGAGATTAGCACAGGTGGTCTCTTATGGCGTCTGGTACCAATGAATGTATCATTTATGCATAGTAAAAATACAGAAAATGATCTTTCACTGTTGTGATTACAAAATTAGCGAGGCTCTTAATATAAGGGGAGCAGTGTTGGCCTTCCTTCTGAAAAGGTGGTAAAACCATGGCAGTTTAAAAATAAAAAGATACTCCATTATCAGGTTAAATTACATGGTCAGTGGCATTTTCTATGATATATTTAGTGACTTTAAAAATTTAGACTAGAATATGACAAAGATATAATGAAAATACAGCAGCCTTATGAGGAAATATAAGCTATGTAGCTGGGGTTTTGAATTTATTTTAAGTACAATTGGCACATTAGTTACATTAGTTTCAGGTGGACGACATTGTGACTCAGCAAGTCTGTATGTTCTGTTCTGCTCGCCACAAAAGCAGCTTCCCTCTGTCGCATGCAACACTGTGACAGCACCATTGACTATATTCCCTACTTGTCGACATTTATCCCAGTGACTTATCCATTCCATAACTGGAGGCTTACATCATCTACACTCCCTTTCACCCGTTTTGTCCCTCCCTCCACTCCCCTCCCCTCTGGCAACCATTAGTTCTCAGTATGTATAGGTTCGATTCTGCTTTTTGTTTGTTTATTGATTTATTTTTTAGAGTCCACATGCGAGTGAAATCATATGGTATTTGTCTTTTTCTGGCTGACTTATTTCACTTAGCATAATGCCTTCTAAGAGGTCCATCCATGTTGTTGCCAATGACAAGATCTTGTCCCTTTTTATGGCTGAGTAATAGTCGTGCGTGTGTGTGTGTGTGTGTGTGTTCCATCTTCTTTATCCGTTCATCTGTCGATGGACATTTGGGCTGCTTCCGTTGCTTGGTTATTGGAAATAATGGTGCAAGAAACACAGGAGAGCTTACATCTTTTTCAATTTGCGTTTTCATTTTCTTTGGGCAGCCATGTAGCTGTTGTGAAGTTCAGATAGTCATGGATTTATCAGATCCCAGCCCCACCGTTTTAACCCCCTGGAGAAGTTACTTCACCCTCATTAAGTCAGGACACTGGAGGTTGTCCTGAGGAGAGAATAAGATATGCCGTATACAACGCTCAGCATAACGTTGGCGAGTTGGCTTTCGCTCATGTGTCTATAAAGTTATGTTAGCCAGACTCCTGATAGAAGGGGAACGTGTACTGGCATTTTCACTTAAATGGTAAAACCATGGCGATATTTTTCGAAAAGATACTCTAGTTTATATAGCCAGTGGCAGGGCTGACAAATGAACACGTATAGCAGAAGTTCATTGGTCAGCAGTTTTATTTACTCCATATGTCATGTCTGATTGATAGAGTAAACCAAAATATGATGACCTTCTTTTCTATTTTTGATTAAACAGATCAAAAATAAAGGTGGTAGCTATGATAAAGAGAAGGTAGAAGATGACCACGCATGCCCGTGTGCGTACACACACACACACACACACACACACACACACGGTACTGGAATAATAGCAGGAAAACACCCTCCCTCCTCTGCCTGCCCCCTTCTCCACCTAGAGTCCCATTTTACGTAAGGACATAGAGTGTAGTAAATTTTATTTACTAACTTTTGTTTTATCTTGAGATGGTTATAGATATATGGGAAGTGGTAAGAATAATACGGTATATCTGTGTACCCTTCATTCAGTGTCCTCACTAGTAACATCTTACATAACCAGAGCACAACATCACAATCGGGGAAGTTGCCACTGGCACTCCACAGACTTACTCAGATTTCCCTAGTTGTACACGCATGTGTGTGTTTAATTCTCTGCAGCTCATCACACACATAGGGACGCCTGGGTGGCTCAGTCCATTAAGCGTCTGACTCTTGATTCAGCTCAGGTCATGATCTCTGGGTCATGAGATTGAGCCCCATGTTGCACTCAGTGCTGGGCATGGAGCCTGCTTAGGACTCTCTCTCTCCCTCTGCCCCTTCCCTGCTTGCGCATGTGTGTGTTCTCTCCCTAAGTCAGTAAATATCCCACATGCAGATTTATTCGTGTAACCCCCCACCACAGCCAAGAGGCACAACTGTGCTGTCACCACAAAGATGTTCCCGAAAGTATTACCACTGTGTAGATATACCCAGTGCCTCCCTCCAGCCCCTTCTCACATCCCTAAACCCTGGCAAACACTAATGTCTTCTTCTCCATTTCAAGAGCATCACATAAATGGAACCATACAGTATGTAACCTTTGTGGGCTGGCTTTTTTCACTCAGCATAATACCCTTGAGATCCGTTCAGGTTGTCGGATGTATCCGTACTTTGTTCCTTTTTATTGCTTAGTATTCCCTGGGGGCGAATGTACCATAGTGTGTTTCATCATTTACCTTTAAAAAACATTTGGATTGTTTCTGGGTCTTTACACATAAAGCTGCTACGGATATTTATGCCCAGGTTTTGTGTTTTTATTTCTCTGGGATAAATGTGTAAGGGTGGGACTCCTGGATTAAATGGTAAATTTTGTCTTTTTTCTTTTAAAGACATTTCCACACTTTTTTCCAACGTGGCCATGTCATTTTACATTTCCACCCTCAATTCTGAGAGAGCCAGTGTTTTGCATCTTTGCGAGCATTTGGTATTGTCACTGTTTTTTTTTTTTTTAATTATTGTAGTGCTTCTAATAGGTGTGTAGTGATATTTCATTGTGGTTTTAATTTGCATTTCCCTGGTAGCTGAAGATGTTGAACTTTTCATGTCTTTATCTGCAGTGCATGTATCCTCTTCGTGAATGTCTGTTCATGTCTTTTGCCCATTTTCTAATAGGATTGTTTGTTTACAGTTTGGAGAATCTTTACATATTCTAGATATGAGATAAGTTAGACAAGTGGTTTGTTAGATTAGTGATTTGCAAATATTTTCTTCCAGTTTGTAGCCTCTCTTTTTATCATCTTAGTGACATATTTTTGTAAGCAAAAGTTTTCATGTTTGGTGAAGTCCAATTTAATGATTTTTTGCTTGTATGGATTGTTCTTTGGGGGTCATGTCTAAGAAGTCTTCAGTAAGCCCGATGGAGGTCCTAACGGAGACAGGAAGAGTCTGGGTGTCGCTAGGTGACTGAGGAGGATAGCCATGCGAGCCTGAGGGTCAGCAGACCTGGAAGGGCTTTGCAAATGGAAGGAGGGAATTTGGGGTGAATGGAGATAAACTTTATAACCGGAGGCCAGATGGGCTCTTGAGTCACTGAGTGGAGTCCAGCACAGAGGCAGACAGACATATGTCCCTAAGTCAGATGGGATGGCGCACATAGCAATGCGGACGGGTTGTTTTAGTCAGCGGCAGGCTGCTGTAACAAAATACTGTAGACTGAGTGGCTTAAATAAGGACATTTATTTCTTAAAGTTCTGAAGGCTGGAAGCCCAAGAGCAAAGTATTGGCCAATTCAGTTCCTGGTGAGGATTCTCTTCTTGGCCTGTTGATGGTCGTTTTCTCACTGTGTCCTTACACAGCTCTTCTCATAAGGTCCCGAATCCCATCATGGGAACCCCACCCTTGTGACCTCATCTAACCCTAATTACCTCTTCAAGGCTCCACCTCTAAATACCATCACATTGGGGGTCATGGCTTTAGCATATTAATTTGGAGGGATCCAAACATTCAGTGCATAACACAGGTGGTGACCAAGGACCAGTGGCCCCTCCTTTGTACCCCCACTCCACTACCTCATGACTTAATGGAGTTTAGAACCAATCCAGTGGATAGTTAAGAAGGCAAAGAACCCCAAGTTGACTAAGAAAACAATATTTTTTTTAAAACATCCATATTGGTGTTTTATCACGAATTTGGCAAGAGTAAAGTTTGTTCTGTGTGGGAGAATGGGAACTCAGTATGGGAACCCCTGAGATGTAGGGAAAAAAGGATTACCTGTTTTGTTTAGCAAGTCTGCTAAACCCGTGAGATCCAAACCTGCTGCGCGTGTTACGCAGACAGGAGACTTTCTCTCCTGCCACCGAAAGACCCTGATGACAGCTTGGTTGTTAGGTCTGATTCACGGGGTACGAGATACCTCTCGGCATCAACCACAAAGCCAACGCTGTTTTGTTTTATTCAGAAGCCTTCCAAAGACCCACCTGTGGCTTTCAGTGAAAGTTCTCCGGACGTCTCCCAGCATCTGTCTGGAAAGGATCTGGCAGGTCTCTGGGGAGAAAACACACCCTGTGGATCAAGCGCAGGCTTTGCTGGCTCCTCTGTCTTTGTGCCCTGGAGTCAGACAGTAGCAGGAAGGGGCATTAACCGCGGGCACTGAGGCGGGTTGAACTGGATGTCCGTCTCCGTCATAGCATCGGTGGCTCCTCTGTGCTATTTCAAGTGTTCCGTGGTCGCAGGTTAAAGCCTGGAAAACTAGGACACAGCTTGTTGCCCTGGGCATCCCTCCAAAAGAAAATGAAAATGATCCTTAGCTTTGCACTGAGATGGTCCGCTGTTTAATGAGCACTTCTGTGGAGACAAAGCATTGTTCAGCCGTCAAATATTTCTTCAGAACTATTTGCTGGCTTTAATTCCATATTAATGCAGATGCAGAAGACAAAGGCAGCCATCTCTGGCTAATGCCAAAGAGTGAAGGACTGGCTTTGATTTGTGTGTGTGTGTGTGCAACTTGAGGAAATAAGGCAACATTAGCAGTGACTGTGCCTTTTGATGACCTCAAGAATATTAAAAATACATTACTACATATAAACCGTAACATTTTTCAAGGGAGAGAGATGCTTCTGATGTGTGTGCTTGGAGACAGATTGTACAGGGTTCCGAAAGCAGATTTTTTGAGGGGGGCAAGGGTGTCTGGGATAGAAAACTAGACGTAGAAGTGGGGAATTGTTGGATTCGTACTTGATTTCTGTCACCATGTAGAATTCAGGTCTATCAGGAATCTAATAATCTAAGAGAAGATTGAGCATCGCATAGAATATTATATTGAGGGTCTAAAATCCCCTTGTGTTGCCCTGGTTCTTGTAATTATAACTCTTACAAAAATACATGATGAAGAGGGATCGTTGTGGGCTAAATGTTTTTGGCAATTGAGGAGACAGTATTATGTTTCTCTTTGAAAATGTGCACCTACAGGGACGTCTGTGCTCATCTAAGGTCTTGCGTGCCCTGCATGCTGGTGTTCTAGAAATTCTCAGTGAAACGTACAATATGGAAAGCATACCATTCTAACGGAGCCTTCCTTACTCACTCGATAAATATTTCTCAAGCTTGGATGACACGCTGGACGCTGACAGTGCACATGTAAAGACGAACAAAACTCAGAGCCTACCCTTCAGTGGGTCGTGGTTTAGTGAGAAAGACAGGCAGGTAAACAAAGAGATGAGAGCTCCATCAGAGGTGTGCACGATAGCACTTACCAACTTGACCGGGACCATGGAGGAGGAAGTGACGTTTGCAGGATTGGGTGGGGAGTCCATGGAAGGCATTCCAGAAAAGAGAAGAGTCCATGCTAAGCAAGAGGGCAGGAATGACCAAGAGTGTTTAGGAAACCAGAAGTTGTTGAGTATGGGTGTGTGTGTGTGTGTGTGTGTGTGTGTGTGTGTGTGTGTGTGTTTGGGGGAAGCTGGAGGTAGGGAGTACAGTCCCCTCCCACCATATGCTATTGCGGTCAGTATTTACCCAACAATCGCGATAGAGAAACCTCAGGAGTCAGCTTTTCCATTCTTGTTGCTGCTGCTGTTGTTGTAGCTACACTTTTAAGTTCATTGATTAATCCTGAAGAGGTAGTACATTTACAGTGCTCAAAAGCAAAAAAAAAAAAAAAAAAAAAAAAAAAAAAAAAGAATCAAACGTGAAAACAGAATCTCTCCCTTCCTCGTGCTAGATTCTGTCCTGTTCCCGTTTTCTCACCATTCTGCCTTCCTCAAACACTTCTCTTCGTTGTTTGTCCTTCCTGGGATTCCTTCGTGCAAATTCCTTTCAGCAGTTAGGTATCTTACCTTCTTCCTTTCTTACACTAAAGACAGTGTATCCTGTACCACACATTCAGTACGTACTACACTTGCTTTTTTTCTTAATTATATAATATGTTCAGTATCTATATCAGTACCTAGAAAGCTTCTTCATTCTTTCCTGTAGGTTCATAGTACCACGTTATATTTAACCAGACTCCTCCTGTTAATGAACTTCTGGATTGTTTCCAGACTCCGGGCATTGAAAACAATTCTGTAATGAATAACTGTGTATCTACATCCTTTGGTATGGGAGCAGGTTTATTTTTATGATAAACTCCTCAAAATGGGTTCGATGGGTCAAAGCGTAGACGGATATGCAGATTTGTGAGAGATTAGATTTTTCTTTGGCTTTCAACTCTGGGGCGTATCACACACATCTGCAGAGCTTTCTGCGCATACAGACTGGGCTCGTTGTCACTTGGCCAGCTGAATCCTAGGTGGGGAGTCACCAACACTGACGTCTCTAAAAAGTCCTTGTATTCATTCACCTACTCAATTTATAGTACCAATAGTGGGAGCAAGCATGGGTAACTGAAATAGGAATGTCTTTATAACTTCTAGGGATATGGTACAATGTTTTGGGGGTGTATGGACAGGTTTTGCAATGGCACGTCCCCACCCCACCCCGCCCCCCAACACCCCAAGCACCTTCCTAAGGTTCTGGTTTACCATTCTTCTCACCCGACAGGATACATACCTGCCCGGGGGACATGCTCATTTCAGTCTCCCACCCCCAGGGCCCATAGTGAGACACTGTCATTGATGGGAATAACAAAGGCCTTTAGAGCACAAGACAGTTCTTTAAAAAAAAATTTAGCTTTATGAAAAAGGTGGACTGCAATGCCTTCTTTTTTCCCCTGTTGCAAGGAGCTGGAGAAAACATTGTCATGAGCCACTGATCAGCGGATTTGTACTTGGGGATCACTGAACACGCCTTTTCCACCATTCAGCTCAAGAAAACTCTACAAGTCATTCCCCAAACTTGAACCTTTCTGTCCTGCGTCTTGCTTGTATTGTCATTTTCCTGACATCAAAGCCTTTCCCACTCTTGCATCCTCTCCTTTCTCTGTCTCCTTAATCTCCCTCTTCTCCAGCTGACTTCCAAAATCTGATTCACGCCGATAACTTCCACGTCCTGCATGAAGCTTTCTCTAATTCCCCTGTTCCACAGCTGTGTCTCACCCTCGTCTACATTACCATCTCACAGTTTGAGCTCAGATGATGTCGTTTGTTAGTGCCACCTTCGTATCCAAATGGTCAGTTCCTCCAGGTGATGGACCATGTCTGCAACTTCTGTTATATCGCACACAGCTAGCACGGGGAACATGATGACAGATATGCCTTCTTTCACGCATCCGTCGGACGAACTGCGTGTCTGCCGTATTCCACAGCATGTGCCAGGATATAAAAATGAGCACGAGCCAATCCTTGGCCAACACAGAGTCAGATCTGTGTGCGGGTACTTAGCATCTGATGTGATACACTTTGTGAATAGTTGGTAATTTCAGCACGTTGTCAGAAGAAATCAGAAAATGTGCATTCTCTGTTTCCACTTCCGTAAGTCTTCTCCCTGGATCGCACCCAGTGGTTGGTGAAATAGGTAAAAAGTGGGTGCAACTAGACTCCCAGGATATCCTGAGCTCCTGAAAGCATGGAGCCAGGGTTGAAGGGACTCCATTTCCTCCCCAGTCCTTCGAATTAAGGGGAAAAAAAGGCCAAGAAACTGTAGCAATTATGCAAGCTTGTCAGGGATCCAAGAGAAACACAAGGCCATATAAACAGATAAAAAGGTGAGACCAAGGAGAGGAGAAATGGCTGGCCCAGATTAGAACAGTGGCCTCACAGATACTCAGAAGGGAGCATGGGGCATGGGAGGGACCGAAGGGGGAGCCCAGGGGACTTGGGGAGGGCCCGATTCAAACAGAAGCTGGGTAGAGGAACCTGGGGCTTCAGGGCACAGATTCAAGGGAGAGGAAGAGACAACAACTTGCCATTTGCTCTTCAGGCGCTGCCGTGACAGGCTTAGCCACGGCTGCAGGCCCATCTGTTGGCAGTCTCTTGGGAGACCAGGATAAAGCCCCTAACTCTGATGAGTCTGGCGCTAAAATTGTGGAAGCCTTGGCCCATCCTTCAGTTATTCGGGGAGCCATTTCCTAGCAAGAGCTGGCACACGGGAACTCTCTGACCCAGCGGGTCCTTCTCTCCGAAGCCCTTGCTGCTGAACCCCACACTAGATTCTGTCAATGAATGTCTGGGACCTTGCCAGAGATTTCTCTATAACTGGAGTGAGGTCCCGGGCAAGCCCTGTGAGGTGTCTTGAAAGAAAAATGAGCAGTGGGTAAGATGTCCTTTAGGGTCTTCTGAGGTTTAGCTGTGAGCTCTGAGGTTCTAAGAGCTCAGGAGTCTCAAACTGGAAGACCAGCTCCCCTGGAGGTGAAATGAGAAACATGACCTCAAAAGACAAATGTGGGGGGTCTCACTTCAGCCCCTTTTTGGGGGGGCAGTTAATTTTTTCATCCTTCTTTATAAGGCCAATATAAGTCATGACCGATGTTTGTGAACAGTTTTGGAAAACTTTCACTGGGTCTTATTTTTATTACACCGACATAGTTTTCAAAGAGCAACCTAGTGGGCCTGGGTGGCTCAATCAGTTGAGCATACGACTTCGGCTCAGGTCACGATCTCACAGTTTGTGAGTTCGAGCCCCGCGTGCTGACAGCTTGGAGCCTGGAGCCTGCTTCAGATTCTGTGTCTCCCTGTCTCTCTTTGCCCCTCTCCCACTCACATGCTGTCTTTCTCTCTCTCAAAATAAACATTTAAAAAAATGTAAAGAGCGACCCTATTCAGTCATGCAGATGCTCAGAAGTCACAAAGAAGCCTGGGCTATTACGGTATTGCAGATACTAGGAATTTCTGAAAGTCCCCCAAGTCGTGTAGCTGGGTAGTGGCTACGTTGTGATGCTAGCCCAGCCTTCTTTCCTGCACAGCCAGCTGGGGCTCCCACCCCGCAGCCTCCCATCTCCTAATGTCCTTCATCGAATGTTTGCCAAGTGCTAACCATGTATTTAGCCCGGTGCTAGAAGTTGTGGGAGATGCTTTTCCCCCAGGAATTTCTGATCCAGCTGGTAGAGCTGTCCTTGAACTAAGCATGACCATGCAGCAGAACCAGGGCCTGCAGGACAATTGGAGAGTCCCACAAGATGAAGAAAGTAAAAGTCATTTTTCTTGACATTGGACCTTTGCAGAGACCAGTCGGGACAAATGTGGAAAAGATGGAGAGGGGATAAAGGAAGGGGAAGACAAAGATGTGGTCCCAGTTCTGTCGGAAGACCGAAATAATAGTAGCTGTTGTCCCCTTTCAAAAAATGCGGCTCTCAAATTATGGAAAGAGCCTAAATGTCCATCAACTGATGAATGGATAAAGAAACTGTGGTTTATATACACAATGGAATACTACGTGGCAATGAGAAAGAATGAAATCTGGTCTTCTGTAGCAACGTGGATGGAACTGGAGAGTGTGATGCTAAGTGAAATAAGTCCTACAGAGAAAGACAAATCCCATATGTGTTCACTCTTATGTGGATCCTGAGAAACTTAACAGAAACCCATGGGGGAGGGGAAGGGAAAAAAAAAGTTAGGGAGAGAGCCAAACCATAAGAGACTCTTCAAAACGGAGAACAAACTGAGGGTTGATGGGGGGTGGGAGGGCAGGGAGGGTGGGTGATGGGTATTGAGGAGGGCACCTGTTGGCGTGAGCACTGGGTGTTGTATGGAAACCAATTCGACAATAAATTTCATATTAAAAAAATTAAAAAAAAACCGCGGCTCTGTCCCAATTCAACTTCAGTTTATATAGTAGGTATTTTTCTTCTGGGAGGGGAGTGGGGAATAGGCAAGCTTTGATTCCAGAAGATCCGGGACTGTCCTCCTTAGTTAGAAACGAGGGGCGGGCGTGCACATAATTTGTATGCTGCGAGGTTTCCGAGTCAGCCTGGGTACAGGGTACGTTGGCAACCTCACTGGTAGGTTGTGTTCAAGAACTAAGAATAAAAATGCTTTGACCCTTCTTCAGAGTTCTTGTTTACTAGTGGTTTTGCTGTAAAACCTTGCTGGGCCAGCTGCTGTTGCTTCTTGTTGGTTGCGTGTATTTTACTGGGCCAGTGGTTAGGCTTAGAAATGAGTAACTGCTAATGCCAATGATTTTCCTTTGTTTTACAATGCAACACGTTTTTTTTCCCCCTTCTCCTAATGTCTTTGTTGAGCAAAGAGCATTTCAATAAGACTAGATAAAGTAGGGGTGCCTGGGTGGCTCAGTCGGTTGGGTGACCGACTTTGGCTCAGGTCATGATCTCACAGTCTGTGAGTTCGAGCCCCGCATCGGGCTCTGTGCTGACCGCTCAGAGCCTGGAGCCTGTTTCAGATTCTGTGTCTCCCTCTCTCTCTGACCCTCCCCTGTTCATTCTCTGTCTCAAAAAAAAATAAACATAAAATTAAAAAAAGAGTAGGTAAAGTATTTTAAATTTTTAAAAAAATGTTTATTTATTTTTTTGAGACAGAGACAGAGCATGAACAGGGGAGGGGCAGAGAGAGAGGGAGACACAGAATCGGAAGCAGACTCCAGGCTCTGAGCCATCAGCCCAGAGCCCGACGCGGGGCTCGAACCCATGGGCCACGAGATCATGACCCGAGCTGAAGTCGGACGCCCAACCAACTGAGCCACCCAGGTGCTCCTAGGTAAAGTATTTTAAGAAGAGGTATCACCATAAACTAACCACCCATTCTTTTCATTTTTCATGTTTTTTTCCTAGTTCTTATGTGTATGAATCCGTATTTTTACCTAAATATAACCATACTGTTGAGTTTTTCCTTTAGATTATACTGTAAACCTTTTTTTTGTTTGTTTGTTTGTTTGTTTGCTTTTTTCCTGTTTCCACAGACTTTGTGATTACTATTTACTGGCTGTATAAGATTCCACAGGATGGATGTTCCATTATTTGAGTTAGTCATTTCCCAGTTCTTAGCCACTGAGGTTGTTGCCAGCCTCTCAGTATCATTCAGCTCATGGACTTGGATGCAGTTCTTAACAGAGACAGAGAAAACGTCTTGGAAGTGATTGTCTTTTGAAAGTTGAAATAAATGAGCAGCTCTAGCTACAGTGTGTGTTTACCAGATAAAAACTTGGTGCCCAGGCTATCAAGCCTGCATGTGGGTGGTTGACAGGTAATTCTTCCTAGGGCGGAACGGAATTATCACCAATAGTTTGTCACTGACATACACAATGATATTGATTTTCATGATTAATAACCAAAAATTTAGAGAGACTCTACACAGGGCCAGTTCTGGCCTCTCCTTTTCTGCCCCCTTATGCCAGAACTGCATAAAAGAGGACAACATTGCTAGTACTCTCTGCATCAGACGACTAATTAGCGTCCCTTAATTTGGCTTTTATGCATCAGTGCAGGATGCCAAGGGGCATATGCCATTCTCCGGGCAGAAGTCAGAAGGTCTCCTATTGGCTTCATGCTAGCAGGGAGGGAGCGGTTGTGGCTATAGAGCAGGGGAGGGAGTATATTTAACAGATGGGGGGTATTGGTATATAGAGCAGGGGGTAGGTGGGGGGGGGTGGTGGGCAGTATACTGAGGGCCAGTCTGGCTACTCCCGTATCCTCCTGCGACAGGAATTTTAGCTAGTCCAGGAAGAAGCATTTCACACCTTGCTGGAGAGAAAGATTTGGGGATGGGGTGGCAGGTGTCATAAGCCCTGAAGGTGGCGGCAGAAGGCGACTGAGGGAGACGGGGCGAGGAGGGCGGAGCTGAAGGGCGGGCCGCGGAGGGGACCGGGGGGCGAGCTGGTTCGCGGTGAGGCTGGCCTGCGGGGGCCTCCTCCCTGGGGCGGTGGAGACCCGACTGGGAGCGGGATCGACGCGGGGCGGGCCGGGGGCGGGGCGCGTGGGGGGCGGGGCCCGGAGGGGGCGCGGAGGCGGGGCCGAGCGCCTCTGCAGCCGCCGAGCCCGGGAGCGGTCCCTTGAGCGCGTCCCGCTTGGTCCCTGCCGCCGCGCCTTAGCCCCCGCCATGCTCCTGCTGCTGGGGCTGTGCTTGGGGCTGCCGCTCTGCGCGGGGTCGCTGGGAGAGGCCTGGCCCCGGGATGACACTTCGGAGCAAGTAAGTAGAGGCGGGAGGACCTAGGGATGGCTCCGGGCGCGGGCTGCCGTCCCTTCCCACCGGCTTCTCGTGGCGCGTGGCTGTTGGACAGACGCCCTCGGATGGGTCCTGGACGCGAGGAAGGGAGGGATCACCTCCACCTCCTGCCACATCGTACCCCCTTCTGCTCTCTGTTCCCCAGTCTTCTCCTGCGCTTCCCCCTCTATTGGTCACTCTTGGCGATCGCCCGGAGGGTGAACTTCCTGCAGAATTGTGTCTGGGACTTGAAAGTCCTGCACAACCAGATCTTGGCTCCCGTTATCTGCGCGGATTTCTCCTAGTTTGTTGCGTGATGTTCATTGTTGAGAGAGAGCCCCCAGTTAATTGCAAAGTTTCTTCCTCAAGATGCATGTAGGGGGTAGTGTGTTAACTACCGTCGTTCCTAATTGTTCAGGGAAAAAGCACAATCTAGGAGAAATTCCAAACTCCCAGAACCCTCCACTTTCCCCATCTGAAAGCCAGGGTAACACGTTTCCCATCAGGTTCCTATCAGTGGGTTAGCCGTTTAAAGGTGGCCTGACGGGGAGGACCAGAACCCAAGGCTCACTTCCCCTAGTTAATATTCTGTGCGTCTGCCAGGAGTTCGTGTTTCAAAAGGCCTAACCTCACAGGTGGTTAAGTTCTACATGTATGAACGCTCAATGCCATGTCTGAGGAACAGCAAAGCCTATTGAAAAACATAGGACAAACTGAGACAGATATCAGCCTGAAGACCTCATGGGGGAAGTGGCTGTGCCCCAGTTAAAGCAGGCAGTGCTTACCTGCATCTCTGGGTGCTGTTCACACACGCCTCATTTAAATTATTTTAAAATTGTGTAGCTTAAAGCGTGTTTCACACGATGGGAACAGGAGATAAGTAGGCTTGCTTGTCCTCTTCCTTTTCCAGCACTGTGGTTTGAAGAGCAGATCTGGAAGGTGGTTACTCTCTGGTTGAGTCTGCACGTGGATGTGATTTCTGCAAAATAAACTAGGCGACCCTTCTCTTGTAGGCTTGTCAGGCAGGAGGAGGAACCAGTAAAAATTCCAGGAGGGGGAGAGGTGGAGTGGGGAAAGTGCAGGCTTTGGATCCAGAAAAGAAAATCTGGCCTTCACTTAGCCCTTTACAGTTGTGTGGCCTGGACAGGCGGTGTAATCTTTCTGGGCCTTGCTTTCTGCTTGGTCGCAGCAGAGAATACACCTCCTCTCGAGTATGCTTGTAAGGATTCAGCGGCTAGTTTGTGCAAAGGATCTGGTATGCAGTGGGCACTCAATAAATGGTAGACGTGTTAGCAAAGTGGTTAAGGGCACGGGCTTGGTGTCAGGCTGCCTGGGTTTGATTCCTGGTCCTGTCACTTGCCGGCTCTGTGATCCTGGGCAAGTCACTGGGGGCTTCAACTTCCAGTTCTTTAAAATGTGGGCACTACTGGGGTGTAAAAGATTGCGCAGTGAATACGCCTCAAGTGCCTGGCCTGGTGTCCGCATTTACATTAGCTCCTGCTGCTGGGCTTGGACGGCTGAAGCGCAGAGGGAAGGAATTTGGGGTAAAGAGCTTGAAACTTTTGTGGGGGGGGGGTGGAGGGAGGAAAGTGTGGGAGAAACTGAAACAAGGATTATATTTATGAGTTAGGAGGAGGGATGGAAGTGCCAGCATCTGCCAGAGCAAGTGGGCTTAGCACTCTAGACTTTTCTGCACGGACTGACATGGCTTTGCCCCTTTTAGGGATTCTTGCTGCCTCAAACCACAGCACTATTTATTCATCTTGAAAATGACTAACTCAGACAGAAACTGCAGGATACGAAGTTCTATGAAAGTTTGCAATTTTACCTTTTTATCTCTATTAAAAGGTGTGTGTGTGTGTGTGTGTGTGTGTGTGTGTGTGTGTGTGTGTGAGTGATGTGGGATTTAAGAACACAGGCTCCAGAACCAGATTTCCTGGGTCCAAATCCTGGCTCTGCACGTACTGGAGAGTTACTTACTGTCTGTCTGGGAGTCTCTATTTACCCATCTCGAGAGTGAGAATGATGAAATTACTTAATTAAAAGGAGTTTGAAGATTGAAAGAATTAACATACTTAAAACAACAGCACGTGGGCGTGTAGTTGGTGCTTATTCCCCATAATTATGGTCTTCAAAGTTACATACAAACTTAATTGTTCAATGTAAATGAATATGTGAATTTTATGTAAATTTCAACTTACATGAACATGACCCCTTCCCTTGCATTGCAACTGCTACTTGTTAATTACCTTCATTTGTCAATATCACTAATGACACCTTAAATTCAATCTCCTTTCTCCCCTTCGGCCCTGTGCCCCATTTGTTACCCATAGCGGGGAGGGCTATCAGTAGTGGTCTTCACACGCTGGTGTGCAAATAGGGCTCAGGAGCTCATTAACTACGCAGACTCCTGAGCCCCCACTCCCATCCATTTAGATCCATTAGGTTTGGGGTGGGGCTCAGGGGATCCTGATACAGATGATCCGCTGACCACACTTAGAATAATACGGCTTTAGAAGAACCTTCCAGGAAATTAATGTTAAAAAGGAAGTCTCTTGTATAAAGTCAGCCTGTTACAGATGTATCTGTTTCCCAAGTTTCAAACTGATATGGCTTCTTTAAATCAGGATAGGACTGTATTCCTCTTATTACAAAAGCAGTTTTTCATGTACAAAATAATGAAAGCGACTAATTATTGCATGTTCAGAATGTCCCAGAGAGTTTGCTAGTGGCTCTGTGTAAAAATAAGAAGCAGTAAAGGATATGGGTAAGAGCACTCCGAGCCAGACTGCCTGGGTTCAAATGTGCATTCCCAGCACTAACTGGCTGTGTGTGCTTGGGCAAGTGACTTAACCTCTCTGGATCTCAGTTTCATCATCTGCCAAATAGGATCATTACTCTCATCTGCAATTAAAGTTTTACATTTTTAGAGGCAAATAAAGTTTACATAATTGGCAGGGCCCTCTTAAAGAAAAAGTATGTCAAATTATGACTACCAAATTAGGTGCTAAAGTGAACATTTATTTAGGATGATAAATCACAACAAATGCCTCATTTCTATAGGCTGGCAAACGCTGCGGGTATCTCCCATTGTTAAGACTGTACAAGCGAGAGGTTCTGAAGCTTACGTTTTACTAGCCTCTAAGTAATAGTAAAATAATAAACCCAGTTCTGCTCTTATGATTATTGTGAGGATTAAGTGGGTTAATCCAGGCAAAGTGCATGCATTCAGTAAGCACTAAAGTAAAATGAGCCACTTTTATTGTCTTTGGACGGCCTGGTTGAATCTCTGACTTACCACCGCAAGGAAAGTCTCCGTGTGCGTACTTTCCAGGAGAACCATGGGAATCCGCCCAGAGGAAGTGACATACCCAAGTGATACGTGCAGAGCCCGGGGTAGAACCCAGGTGTGCTGAGTGCCAAAGCCAGGCTTTCAAGGACTCCTCCAAAGGCAAAGCCACTTTCATATTTATAACCTAATAGAATTTGTTTCACTGTGATTTTTATTTGTGGCTCCTGGAATAGGGATGGTGTTGAGTATAGGCTTGTGGTGACCACATCGAGTGTGGGGATGCTCTGATCCCCCGAATTGAGAATTTCTGGGAGTGTTAATTTTTTATAATCTGTCGCTAGCAACCAAACCTTTGCATTCAGAAACACAAATCAAGAATCGAGACCACAAATTTTTTTGTTCTTGTTTTTGTACTTAACTCTTTAACAAGTAAAGTCCATAAAAGATTTTGTGAGCTCCAGGCCACTCTGTACCGTCTCCTTTATGTGCACGGGTGTGATTGGAGAATTGGAGTGGTCAGGCTGAACCGGAAGGAGGTTATTGTGGGAGAGAGTCCAGAGATTTACTCGCTCCCGAACTGGCCATCTCTCGTTTCCTTGAGTGGGAGGGGGAGGGAGGATAGGGATGTATAGAGAACCGGGTCATTTTCCTAACCAGCACTCTTCCCAAACCTTGGATGCTCCACAGAAAGCGATCTGGCCTTCCGTGTTTTCAGGGTTTGGTTCGGAGACCCCAGCAAGTTCTCTGTTGCTAACGAGGGACTGGCTCCATTTAAGAAGGTGGGGCCGCGGATGGACACCTGAGCTCTTTGTGGTGGGGGGGCTCCTGAATCCCCTCCTTATTTGCCTAGAGGCAAAGTCCATTTCCCTTGTTTTTCACAGGTGAAGAAAAGAAACAGTGACTTGCCTAAGGCCAGTGGCCGTTTGGTTTTTTTTTTAACCTACCTGGAATTGGTTTGGAGTTGTAACCACAAACTAAAGTTTCTTCTTCCACGGCTGAGGTTATAGGCATCCTGAATTGCAAATAGCTGAGCAGCCTGTAGCAACATTACTCCAAAGGAGTAAAACTTCTGTGCGAGTCCTTCAGAGTTACCTACACGAATTGTTCCCAGCCCAGGTGACAGATGGTGACCCAGTGCCTTTCCAACCACGTTTTGTTTCAGGCCCTGTAACAGATCCCTGAGGCACTGACTTCTGAGTTCCTGGATCTTGGTTTCAGGATTGCAGACATCCTCAGGGGACGCGGGCCACCTGGTAGGTCGGTTCCTAGCACAGAGCCCTGTAGGAACTCATGACTTCAGTCCCTTGATGGCGGTGTGGCTGAGGTTAGCCCAAATGCAGTGTCCTTTGGATCTGTTATGGGACCTGGGGTCACAGACCCAGTGATAGAGCTCAAATGGAAGAGTAGAGGGAATGAACTCTGTCTTCACGTCTCTCTTCAGTCATCCTGGGTCATTAAAACATCCATGCCAAGAGGGAATGTCTGTGTCCTACATATTCTGAGTGTCTTTCACCCTGGTTAGAATTGGGTTTTGCGTTTTCCTCTCCTCGCATGCTCTTCCCATTTATGGACTTCTTGGAATGCTCTAAGGGCATTTCTCTTCTCTTCTAATCGTGATCCAACACTGTGATAAATCTTGGGGAACAAGTACAGTCCTTAGTCAAATTGTGAACATTTAAGCCGTGCCTGCCATCTTACTAGAGCTAGACTAACTGATGACCTAGACGCCAGAGCCGTGACTGTTAGTACTATATTCTTTGCACAAAGGAAATCCTCACCGACCCCCACCTCCTGGTAGTGAGTGCTGCTTGGTCCATACATATTGGAGAGGCAGTTGTGGATCTCTGAAGCTGTTTCTCAGCATAGTTCCTGTTGAACCTGATTCTCCGTCCATTTCTCCTGTCCTTTCATCCACTCCCCAAACCCCTACCTGGCTGGTTCAACCGTACCTCCATCGTAAAGCTTCTCATCGTTACTTGCAGCCTAGCAAACTCGACTTTTTTCCCGTTTCCTTTGTAACTTACAAAAACGACCCTGTCTGTTAAGTTGTCATGAGCACAGTTCTTTCTTTCAAGTTATATGGTATGGTCCTCAATGGCAAGGATCCTGGCTTACGTTTCTCACTAAATATCGTGGCCTGGAAATCTTCTGTTCTGATGCTTGAGAAGGAAGCTCAGCTCCGTAGGAGCAAAGAATCTTTTTGGAGCTCTCTGGCAAGTCTGTGATTTGGAGCCCCAAGCTCTTGAGATTACTGTTCGTGGCAGCCCTTGACAATGAGCTGGAGTCAGTTACATATCTGTTCTTGAACCCCACTCCCAGGGAAGCATTTGAACAATAAGAGGGATCAGGAATCCCTAACTAAAAACAATGCTGATGACATCGGTGTGATTTCCAGAGCCGATCCTAGCTGGCACCAGGAGTCTGTCTGTACCGGGAAGTTTTGATTCTGGTTCAATCTCGTTTAAACTTGGACTGAAGTGTTGCCATAGCGATCCCCTGAGACATAAGATAGTCATCTCAAAAATGAAAAACCAACTTCTCTTGTTCTCCTTAAAACTTGTTTATTTTCTTGGAGAACTTATTTTACAAAGGAGGGAACTTCAAAGGAAATACTTTAGATCAATCACAGATCATAATACCTGGGAGGGGCTGGGCTTTCCCTCTGACCGGCGCTATGTTAAGCGGTCCCCAGCCTATTCCACAGTTTGAGGAAGGGAAAGACCTGAGATGAACCTGCAGAACTGGTGGAGACCTTGCCCAGAAAGCGTCCCTTGGAGAGTGGCTCAGACATCACCCCTCATTGTAGAAAGAGAAATCAGTATCATCCTACTAATTCTTTGGTTCTCATTTGGAGTCAGGGTGGTGGGTGTCAACCTAAATCCTGTGGTATTTCTTCTGTTCCATGCTCTGTAGAGTAGGAGGCTCTATAATGGCTTATAATGATAATTTATAATAGCATATATATATATATATATAGCATATATATATATATATAGCATATATATATATACACACACACACATATATATATTTTTGTGTTTTTCAGGGGAGATCAGGAGAGGATAGGGATTAAAACAGTTACTGTTATGATTTTAGTTTCCTAAATGGAAATATCTTTATTGCTTTTTTTTTTCCTGTTTCGGAAGTAAAACGTGAAATTGTCAAAATGGGAGATAATACGGGGAAGTATAAAGAAAAAGAGTTCAGCCACCCACAGGTAACAGCCATTACATTTCAGTATACATTCTACACATACAAACACGTGACTTACACACAACGAGATCATGTTAGATGTGATGTTTTGTTACCAGATTTAATCACTTAAAACGCGTCATGGATTTATTAATCAGGATAGGCTAGGTCACTCTGTGGTGACGATGTCTTAAAAATCTCAGTGTCTTAGATACCAAACATTTATTCCTTGCTTGTACAGCTCGTCTGTCCTGGGTTGGTGGGGGCCACTGGGAACTTGGGCTTGATGGAGCCACTACCATTTCCAACACTGCTGTTTACTGTGCCAGAAAGAAAAAGCAGTTCTGTAGGATGGTCCACTGTAATTAAATCACTTAACCCGGAAGTGACAAATGTTACTTACATTCATAACTTCTTGGCAATAGCTCGTCACATGGCCCTGTCTCCCCACAGGGACCGAGGAAACGCAGTACTTCTGCAGATAAAGATTCAGTAAAATGAACATTTATTGATGTATGGATACACATCATTATTTTCTGTAGCTGTATTCTAATTGATCTGTGTATCATAATATACTTAACCAGACCTCTTTTTAAGACTATTTTAGGCTATTTCTAATTATTAGCAATTGTTTTAAAAGTTGCAAAGAATTTTCTTATTTTTTTTTCTGTTATTTGTTTTCTCTCATGGGACTTTTCTGTTAAGTAGGGTTTCTAAATCAAAAAACATGCCTACTGGTGTGGATGTAAAAATGCTGCAGACACTTTGGAAAACAGTTTGGCAGTTTCTTAAAAAGTCAAACTGAAATTTACCGTATGGCCCAGGCACTCCCCTCCTGGCTATCTATGTCCAACACAAAGACTTGCGTGTGAATGTTTATGTAAATTTGGCATTATTCACAATAGCCAAAAACTGGAAATAACCTGAATGTCTATCACCTGGCGAACAGATACTCAAAATGTGGTCTATCCATACAAAGGAATATTATCTGGACACAAAAAGGAATAAAGTACTAATAAATGCTACAACAGGGATGGCCTCGGGGCACCTGGGGGGCTCAGTCGATTGGGCGTCCAACTTCGACTCAGGTCATGATCTCTCTTGAGTTCGAGCCCATGTCGGGCTCTGTGTTGACAGCTCAGAGCCTGGAGCCTGCTTTGGATTCTGTGTCTCCCTGTCTGCCCCTCCCCGACTTGTGCTCTGTGTGTCTCTCCCTCTCTGTCTTTCAAAAATAAATAAAACATTAAAACAATTAAAAGAAAACAGGGATGACCTTGAAAAGATGACGCTAAGTGAAAAAAGCCAGTCATAAAAGACTGTGTATCGTATGAGTCCATTCCTGTGAAACGTCCAGAATGGGCAAGCCCACAGGGACCAAGTAGATTAGTGGTTGGGAGGTGACAGCTAAGGGGTGCAGGGTTTCTTTTTGACATAATAAAAATGTTCTAAATTGATGGTGGTGATGGATGTACAACTCTGAATATACTAAAAAAAAAAAACTAAACCGTGCACTTCAAGTGAATGAGTTATATTTGTATTTTTCTTCTTTTTTTTTTTTTTTTTTTTTTATTTTTTTCAACGTTTATTTATTTTTGGAACAGAGAGAGACAGAGCATGAACGGGGGAGGGGCAGAGAGAGAGGGAGACACAGAATAGGAAGCAGGCTCCAGGCTCTGAGCCATCAGCCCAGAGCCCGACGCGGGGCTCAAACTCACGGACCGCGAGATCGTGACCTGGCTGAAGTCAGACGCTCGACCGACTGCGCCACCCAGGCGCCCCTGAGTTATATTTGTAAATTGCACATTGTAGAGCTGTTAAAAAAAAGATACTCATAAAGTCTAGGCATAGTTTTCAAGCTTTTGATCTACATTATCAAATTGTCCTCTAGAAAGGATGATTTATTACTCACAGCAGTTGTCGTTAACACTTTATTTAAGCAGTGATTTGCTATGAATGATGTTCGACAAGCAGCTAATAAGACTTTTAAATTAGTCCAGAGTGGCTGATTAATTAATACAATTTTTAATGAGGATTTTATCACCTTCTCATGCCCCTCTTCCACATGTGAGAAAGTATGGTTAAACCAGAAAAAATACAGTAAGAAAATTCAAGGTAAATTCGGTTTTGCTTGCAGAGTTTCCTCAAGTTTTGAGTTGAATAATTGAGCCCATCAGAGTAGAACTGAATACATTTACTCATTGTAATAGACAAAAAGAGCTTTATTTTCAAGCCGGGAATACAGTGAAACAGAGCACAGACATTCTGATGAATTCTTTCTTTTTATCATTTCATACTTATTGTTGTAACAGATAGAAGAACTCTCAGGTGAGGAGGTAGTGACATCATGGGTCAAGCAGTCAACCAGGACTCTGGGGGATGAATTCTAGTTCTGGCCTGGCAGTGACTTAATTAAGGGTCCAATCTTAATTTCAGGGTGAGTAATTAATTAATTTTCAATCTGCTTTTCAGGATGCATAATCCCTTCTGTAGGTTTGGATCGGTTTTAACCCCCCTCAGGTAATTCATTTCAGAATGGCCTCACAAGCCTATTTCATGGCTTTTTTCTTCTTACAGGTTGGATTCAGGGGACCGAGGCAGGTCAGACTGTTGCAGAGGCTGGTACGTATACTCATGGTGCATCTTCGATGTCCGTCCCCTCCTGTTCTGCGTGTTTTGAACCAGGCTCTGGCTCTGCTGGCAGCTTTTCCAAAGCTTGTAAAGTTGCATGTAGAAGAATCCTGACATGAAACAGCGTAGCTTTTACAAGCCTTTCTGCAAGTGAACTTTTCTTTCCGGAAAGAGACCTGATTATTTCAGTAGGGCTCTGAGGACAAAGTTTGGGGTTTCAGAGCCTTTAAAACAAAGAAACAAAACTTAAATTAACCTACACATTTAATGGCTTTCTTACATAAGAAATAAAGGCTTTGTTGTGAAGTAAACAACTAAAGCCAAGAAGTCACATTTGTAGGTGGCAGCTTCCTGTGATGGAGCTGAGCACGGCTCTCGGCGCATGTTGGGGCTCTCGGGTTGGAATTTGGGCACGTGATCAGGAACCCTAAGAGCTTACTTGACCCAGACTCGGTTCTTCCTTACCACTGCGGGTGCAGGGCCATATTGGGATGTGGGGACACACCTTCCGGCTCTGGGATGTGGATTCTGCAACAGGTCCTCAGTGGGTAGGCATCTATCCAGGGCCTCTCTACACTTTGGTGCTGTGTGAGTCAGTTCTAGCTTTAGCACGACCGCCGTCACAATCATTCCCATCTTTGCCGGACTGGGGCGTTGTGTTCTTGTTATTCTTTGCTTGGCTTCCTCCCCCTTCCTTCTCCTGATCCTCCCAAGTTTATTAATCTTGTAGTCATTCTTTCATGTTTGTCTCCATGTTCGTGTGATTATAGACAGATAGACGATGAACATAAACATTGTTTATCCAGAATTGTGAGGAGTCTGGATTTTCCCCGGTTTACAAGCCAAGGAGTTTGGTGCCATTGCATGGATGCCGGCAGAGTACAGGAGACTCCCGGGTCAGAGACAGAGGGTGATCGTTGCTCACAGAGTAGCGGTGTTGTGACAGTCAGAGTCTGTACCGTTCCCGGGCGCGGTTCCCATATGGTCACACGGAGAGGGCCTGACGACACCTACACACGGGAGGAACTCTGCACTTGGGGAACCGGACTCTCTTATGAGGACTAAACCTGCCTGATCTTTGTCCCTCGAGGGGCACGTTCTCTTTATTGTTCTAGATCTTAATCCAGCTTCCCCTTTGCTCTGGGGGGAGATACCAACCCCCTCTTCCAAATCTGTTCACTGTCCAAACATCCTTGAAAAGACGGTTCAAAACAAAGGTAGCTAGTGCCCCTAATTGAAAAATGTGCAGAAATAGCAGAGGCTCATGGAAAATAGTCTCCTAGTGAGACCTGTACACATATTCATTGATGCACGCATCCATGCATACGTTCATTCCAACTAAGAGGGTAAGCGTTTTTTTGCATGCTTACTATCTACCCTGCACCACTGTAGACACTGGGAATACAGCAATGAACAAGACAGACAGAGGCCCCTGTCTTTCACAGAGCTTGAATTCTAAGGTGGGGTAGAGATAGACAAAAAAAAAAGACAAAGTGAATAAATAAATGACAAGTGTATGAGTAATGGAGAAGATGACAGGTGCCACTGAGAAAAAGAACGCGCCAGAGAAGATGGGGGAAACAGACACTTGCAGATAGGAGATTTCTGACCATTGCTTTCAAACAGTGGGATCATATGATGATGGCTAATGGTGACCGAGGGCTAACTGTGTGCCTCCACGTGTCATAACTCAGTCGCTCTTGTCCCGTTCTTTGAGACATCACAGATGACGAAGCAGAGACTCAGAGGGACTGAGTAACTCACCCAAGACCCACGCATTTGGGGAGGTGGGGCAGAGCCGGGATTTGAGGCCCATGTCTGGCATCTGTGTGTGCTCTTACCTAACACAGCATCCCGCCTTCTCAACTACGTCTCTTTTTTTCCATTTCTTACTCTTCTCAATCCACAGTATTTCGCTTGGCCTAACCGTATCCATTCTTTTCGATGGTGAAAAATATTCCATGTCGTGGGCACACCGTAACTTACGAAGCATTCTGCTATGGATGAGCCTTAGATTTCTCTCCAGTTTTTTGTCCTTGGAAAAAATGCTGTAAAAAACTTTTTATTTATTCTGTTATGTGGGTGCTTTTTATTCTATGACTAGATTTTCAATAGGAGGATTGTTGGATCAAAGTGCATGGGCATTTTACATATGGGTGGATGTCGCTGGATTACTTTCGAATACTCGTGCCCTTAGTACTGTCTGTATGAATTGCATTTCTGTCAGCATCGATCAGCACACACATTTCTGCCAGCAGATGTGTGTTACTTTTTGACTTGTCAGTCTCTTAGATATACGCTGTTTGTCTCATTGTTCCTTTAGCATTTGCGTGACTACTTGTGAATGTAGACTTTTTTCTGTACATTTATTGGCCATTTAGAGTGGTTCTTCTGTGAAGTGGGGGTGTGTGTGTCTTGTACCTCT
This sequence comes from Prionailurus bengalensis, assembly GCF_016509475.1. Taxonomy (NCBI): domain Eukaryota; kingdom Metazoa; phylum Chordata; class Mammalia; order Carnivora; family Felidae; genus Prionailurus; species Prionailurus bengalensis. The sequence continues at coordinate 6,832,974 of NC_057358.1, read as the reverse complement.
TTCTGTTGTGTTTTTTATCCCCTAGTCGTTGGTATGATGGACATCTTTCTATGCCAGAGCTACTCTGTCTTCTGAATTGGAAGAATTCCCCCCTAAATGCGTCGTTTGTCGATTAACTTTGTTTACGCTGTGTTTTCCGTATAAAAGTTTTCAGTCTGTTAGTAAAAACTAAGTTTATCTTTTTTTAAAATAGCTGAGTTTTCATCCTTGGTTTCCAAGATTTTCTTGACCCTTAAACTTAGAATATTTATGTAATCACTTGGATTTTCTTAAAAATCTCTTAAGAATTTTAAAAGTCTTAGTTTCACATGCATCATGCCTGTTTAAAATGAACTTTGTTTATACCTCCAGCTGGTCCCAGAATGATCTTTCCAGCGGCCGACTTTTGGCGACACTCTTTTGCAGATGTGTTTGGTGACTGCACGTTGTCTATAGGATAAACTCCAAAGACATGTAAGGCCCTGTGTGATCTGGCTGTGGCCTGCCTCTTTAGCCTCAGTTTACCCCATGCATCTTCTATTTTATGCTCTAGCCATACCACAGTAATCTGAAGGTCTGTGAATGTTCCCTGACCAATGAATAGAGTGTGGGTGGCAACAGCTGCTGTTCTCCCATCACTGCCAGCTCCTGAATCACAAGGATTTGCTTGATTTTCTTCTGAATTAATTAGATACCCTTTTTATGACTCCCTCTGGCAACACGTACACAGAGAAAAATGATATTTTAAGAAGCAGGGGTATCTTTGTGTCCGCAGATCCGTGGCCCCTAACAGACACTGGCCGGCTTTTCGCTGCCATCGTTTAACCTCCCAGGGGCAGGACCGTGGCTTGGCATCTTCTTCAGATTTGTAGTTGGGGTTTGTTTTAAGCAGATGTGGTGAGACGCGGAGACCTGGAACTGGTCACCATGAAGGAAGGAGTTTATGCTCCCAGATCCCTAGGGACGGGAGGCCCCGTGATGGTCTCTAGCTGTCTGGTACCTGGCCCTGGGGTGACCTGGGGAAAGGGCAATATCGGCTTGGCGTGTGAAAGCCTGATGAAGGAGGTGGCTGGTGTGGGCTCTGGACTGGCTGCTTGTGTATCGAAGGTAGGCTCACACAAGGGGAGTTTGCTGTCTCTAGGAATTAGCTTGCCCTGGGAGGGACTTTCTCTCCGGGAGCAAGGCCCCAAACGCCAGAGCATCAGGAAGATAGAAAATACAGTCTGTGCACAGGGAGCATGGTCCCGGGGGTTGTTAACATCACTAAGGGTTAGTTAGGTGTGTGTCTGTTTCCTTTGTCCTGACTCCAGCCGTCACGGTTTATCTTTTGTTAGGAGGTGCATAGAGTACACTTTTTTTTTTCTACATGAAGATGCCAGTTGCGTTTTTATGTTTCCTTTCCTCTAAGCATGATGAGATGTTGCTAAGTAGAACCGGTTGCCACAAACAGGCAACTGGGAGCTGATGCCGCTCTCTGTTTACAGAGGGATAAAATTGTCTCGCCCGGGTGCAAATACGGCCCTCAGGGAGGCGCCTTGTGTGGCAGTCTTCTGCTTCATGCAGTGACAACACGGGCTGTGTTGCTCTTCTCAGAAAGGAGAGACGTGAAGGTTCGGTACCGATCTGGGGACCCAGAGTCCGCCAGCTGCCCAGCACCAGCCTTCTCCTTTACAAAGTGGGGGGGGGGGGGGGGCGAGTTGCATGACTTCTAAGGTTCTCTGCCGTCTCCAGAATCGTTTCTTCTAACAGTCACTGGAGAACTGTTAGACCAGAATAAAACAACAAAAGGTTAATCTGGGAAGAGTCCTGGTGCTGGAAGATGCCGTCACAAACACTGCACCGTTACATTTCCAGATGGCATCTTGGGTAATTCAGGACATCCTCTGGGTGGCTTGATTTTAAGTGGCTCACATGAGTCACACACAAGACTTTGGTCCCTCGAGCAGCTCATTAAGACACTCCCTGCCTCAAACTGCTTTTCCAGTAGTTTAGCCTTTGTAAGAAAAATAGTGAAGCTGTTTTGTCACAGGAAGACTTGATTTTGCCTCCTATTTTCCAGTTGACATCCCCAACTAAAATAATGAGTTAAATATCAATATGGAAAACACATTGGATTTTTAGGAACCGTGCACTGGGAAGAACTGAAGCAACTGTTTCACATCCTTCCTTTCCTGACACATTTTCATGAAGCTCTGCCATTCCGAGTTCCGTGCTTGGCTTTGGGCTCTGGTTTCCTGACCGTCCAGGATTCTCCTCACACTGTGCCCCCCTTTCTAATTAAACTGCTCTGTTCTTTGTTCCAGGAACGAGCTAAGGTTCATTCCTGCTTCTGTGTCTTTTGTGTTTTCAGAATGTTCCTTTTGTTCTCTTTCACCACATACCAAGTCTACGTCTATTTTAAAACCTTTTCGGGGCGCCTGGGTGGCGCAGTCGGTTAAGCATCCGACTTCAGCCAGGTCACGATCTCGCGGTCCGTGAGTTCGAGCCCCGCATCAGGCTCTGGGCTGATGGCTCCGAGCCTGGAGCCTGTTTCCGACTCTGTGTCTCCCTCTCTCTCTGCCCCTCCCCCATTCATGCTCTGTCTCTCTCTGTCCCAAAATAAATAAATAAACGTTGAAAAAATAAAAAATAAAAAATAAAACCTTTTCTTGGGGTGCCTGGGTGGCTCAGTCAGTTAAGCGTCCGACTTCAGCTCAGGTCACGATCTCGCGGTCCATGAGTTCGAGCCCCACGTCGGGCTCTGGGCTGATGGCTCAGAGCCTGGAGCCTGCTTCTGATTCTGTGTCTCCCTCTCTCTCTGCCCCTCCCCCATTCATGCTCTGTCTCTCTCTGTCCCCAAAATAAATAAACATTAAAAAAAAATTTAAAAAAAACCCTTTTCTTACTTTTACAGATCTCACTGATTGTTCTTTCTTCTGAACTCTGGCAGGTCTTCCAGCCAATGAGTGAAATGTATGTCTCTACGTATCTCCCTATGTTTCTTTATGTTTTTTGCACTTTCTTCCCAATGGGATCATAAGTGCCCCGAGAGAAGGAACCGTGTGTAATAGACCTTCTTGGTCCTTCATGGAATTTAATCTATGGTAGTGATTAACAAATTCTAGTTAGTTACCATTTCTTTTTTTTTGGGGGGGGGGGATATATATTTTTCTTTAATTGTCAAGATTCAAAAATTCAGTTTCACAAATGTTTTTGAGTTTTACTTTATGCTGAGAGCCGCGGGGAAGAAAACGCAAGCACGAGGACGAAGTCACGGTTCCTGTTCTGCACGTGTGTCCTGTCTCGTTGGGACAGGGGAAGGGGTGAGCAGCCTGGGGGCGGGGGTAGGCCTGCACATAACAGGTTCCCGTACGTTGTGGACGGAGGGTGCTGTCCGGTGGGGCAGGGGCCACGAGGCGTAACAGTGGGGGCCTCTGTGGGAAAATAGTAACTGGGCAGAAGCAGTCAAACTAAAATAGCTTCTTGAAACTTTTCTCAATCTGTCTCTTGGGCCCGTAAACTATGCCTCCTATTTCTGATGTAATAGTGTGGAAAATTTCTACCACATCCATAATCTTAATTTGAGGCAAAACAGAAATACCATAATAGTTAGGCTTTGTGTTTTGTGAGGTGTCTTCCAATGTCACATTTTCAGTTTCATGACATGGTAATTGACACTACGAATAAGGACAAATCAGCATGACAAATAGTCTCCGGCGCACGAAGTGAAGAAAATTTTAAATTATTTTCAGAACAGTGCTGGGCAAGGATTGTCCGCGGAGGAGCCGGATTTCACGCGGAAAGCCCCGCAGCTCATCTGTAACCTTTGTTTCCCTAAGCTGCACACTTCCTAAATTCTTTTCCCAACTACGACTCTACTTTGACGTGCAAGAGTTAAGCGGCGGGTTGCTAACGTTTGGAAAATGCCGGAATGTGAAAGCAGTGCAGAACGGATTTGACTCAATGTTCCGTCTTAAGTGTTTACCCCGTAACAGACGGTGAGGGGAGGTTCCCAGGTCACTTTTGAATCAGCCGCAAAAACTGATATTTAGTACGTGTCTGGAGTGCTGGGTTGCAGTGGCCATCTGAGGGTGGTGGCTGTGGAAAGCCCCAAATGGCCGGGCTGCCTCTAGGTCCTTTCGCAAAAGAGGCGTGATCGGAAGCCAGGGGCTCCCGGCTCTCGCGCTGGATTGATGGCCTCCTCCCCGTGTGACTCGAGGCAAGGAAACCGTTTTGGCCTACGTTGGTCAGGCGAGGGGGCTGGACTCTTACTCTTTATATTTTGTGTTTATAATTTATACGGTGACTTTCTCCAGTAGGGTTTCAGGGGTGTTTCTTTTTTTTTTTTAATTTTTTAATGTTTATTTATTATTGAGAGACAGAGAGACACAGAGCGTGAGGAGGGGAGGGGCAGAGAGAGGGGGAGACACAGAATCTGAAATAGGCTCCAGGCTCTGAGCTGTCAGCACAGAGCCTGACGTGGGGCTCGAACCCACAAACTGTGAGATCATATCCGAGCTGAAGTCAGTCGCCCAACCAACTGAGCCACCCAGGTGCCCCTCAGGGGTGTTTCTAATAGGCACAAGTTCACAAAAGAAAACAAAAAAAATGCGTAGCGATCGGGTGCTCAGCTTCTATTGCTGCGTAAAGATCTTCCCCAAACCCAGTGGCTTAAAGCAGCAATCACTCTGTCGTACTGTTTGTGGGGCAGGGACTGAGGCAGAGCTCAGCCTGATGATTCTGTTGGCCGAGCGATGTCAATGGCGGCCGCTCAGCTGGCAGGTGGGCCGAGCCGGAGGGTTTGTGTCCTTGGCCGCTGGACCCCTGGGCAGCAGTTGGCCTTGGCTGCTCCTGTCGCCTGCAGTGGTCACGCCCGGCCTTTCCGGCGTGACGGGCTCCGTCCGACCTGGTGACTCAGGGCCGAGAGGAGAGTTCTGGAACACCTGCGTCCAAGCGGTGAGGCTGCTCTGTGGCCTGGCCTCAGAGTCCCAGAACATCGCTTCTGGTGTGTGTTCTGTAAGTGAAACAAGCCACTAAGACCCAGAATCAAAAGATAAGTGAATTAAAACGCACCTCTCAATGGCAAGAAAAGCCAAGAATTTGGGCCATCAGGAAATCTTTAACATTTTGTTGTTACTGTATTAAAATACACATCACGTAAAATTTAACTTCTAAACCGTTATAAAGTGGACGGTGCGGCGGTATGAAGTATATTCACGCATCGTACAGCTCCACCGTCCATTTCCAGAACTCTTTTCATTTTGCAGAACCGAAACTCTGTACCCTTCGCGTAAAACTCCCCGTTCCCCCTCCTCCCAGCCCCTGGAAACTGCCTTCCTCCTTTCTGTCTCGGTGACTTTGGTGGCTGCACGTAATTCATACAAGCGAACCACACAAGATTCGTCCTTCTGCGGCTGATTTATTTCACTTAGCATAGTGCTGTCAAAATTAATCCGTGTTGTAGCGTGTGGCAGGATTTCTTTCCTTTTTTTTTTTTGAGTAATACGCCATTGTGTGCATAAAGCACATTTTGTTTCTCTCTCCGTCGGCCAGTGCACACTTGGGTAACTTCCACATGTTGGCTGTTGTGAAAAATGGCGCTCTCAACATAAGTGTACAGGTTGTGGCCATTTTTAATCTAGTAGAACAGAGGAGACTAGCGAGCAAAACAGGCTTGGAATAAGAACACTTCTAGTAAAAACACAGCGAACGCGGCTACTCAGGGCCAGTGTCCATGAGTCAGTAGGCGTGGGGAGCCGGGACTATGGGATTTGGGTCTGATCTAAAGCCACAGCCACTGTTAGTCACGGCCATGGGGGAATGTACCTCCAGAGTTGCCCCAGCGTCTGTTCCAAGAGATGTGAGAGTTCTGGATTTTTATGTGAACTTTCCAGTTTTTAAATTTTTTTTTAAGTTTATTCATTTTTGAGAGAGAGAGACAGAGCGTGAGCAGGGGAGGGGCAGGGAGAGAGAGGGAGACACGGAACCCGAAGCAGGCTCCAGGCTCTGAGCCGTCAGCACAGAGTCCGACAGGGGGCTTGAACTCAGGAACAGCAAGATCATGACCTGAGCCAAAGTCGGACGCTCAACCCACTGAGCCACCCAGGCGCCCCTAATTTTTAAATGTTGTCACCTACATGAAAAATTTTAAAAGATTGTGCAAGTCAAATAAAAGTGTGGTCTGTATAATTTAAGATTTCTTCCTAAAACACGCCAATCAGTAAAGGTATGTAAATGACTGATATCAGGGCTTTACCTGTTTTAAATAGTGCAGACCAGGGGTGCCTGGGTGGCTCATTCGGTTAAGCATCCGACTTCGGCTTAGGTCATGATCTCGCGGTCTGTGAGTTCGAGCCCCATGTCGGGCTCTGTGCTGACGGCTCAGAGCCTGGAGCCTGTTTCGGATTCTGTGTCTCCCTCTTTCTCTCTCCTCCCCCGCTCATGCTCTGTCTCTCTCTTCTCAAAAATAAACAAATGTTAAACAATTTTTTTTAAATAGTGCAGACCAGGCAGCAGCAAACTTTTACTTGAAGGAGTAGGTAGGAGGTACTCCAGGCTTTGTAAGTAAGGCTGTAGCGTGTCACAGATACGTGACTGCGTAACTTCTCTACACCGTAGCATGAAAATAGCTCCAGACGGTATGCAGGTGAATGGATGTAAACGAATTTATGTTCAAATAAGACTTTATGTACAAAACCCCTGTGGCCTGCCTGCCTGCCATAGTTTGCTGACCCCCGGTATTGATGAATCAGAGGGCAGGGCCATCTGAAGGCATGAGCATTTCAAACAATCATGAAAAATAATTATAAAGGGTTGATGGATAAAATAGGGGCTGGTTAACTAAAATGTAGTGCATCTCGGGGTGCCTGAGTGGCTCAGTCAGTTAAGCGTTCAACCCTTGCTTTTGGCTCAGGTTGTGATCTCATGATTCGTGAGATTGAGCCCCGCATCAGGCTCTGTGCTGACAGTGTGGAGCCTGCTTGGGATTCTCTCTCTCTGTCCCTCCCTCACTCATGTGTGTACTGTCTCTCTCTCAAATAAATTTAAGAATAAAATAAAATATAGTGCATCTGTAAAAAAGAAAATACTGTGCAACTGTTAAAAGAATGAGGGTGATCGTTCCGGACGGTGGCAGATTGCATTTTTCAAAGATAGTGGCACTTTGAGACTCCACTCCTCCCATTGAGATTGGGTCTGGGCTCTCTCCCTTTCAAATAGAACATACCGGGGCGCCTGGGTGGTGCAGTGGGTTAAGCGTCCGACTTCAGCCAGGTCACGATCTCGCGGTCCGGGAGTTCGAGCCCCGCATCAGGCTCTGGGCTGATGGCTCAGAGCCTGGAGCCTGTTTCCGATTCTGTGTCTCCCTCTCTCTCTGCCCCTCCCCTGTTCATGCTCTGTCTCTCTCTGTCCCCAAAATAAATAAACGTTGAAAAAAAACCAAAAACAAATAGAACATACCTTTGTGACTCCTTTGCCCAGTAGAGTATAGTGGAAACGATGCCACGTGACTTTCAGGGTGAGGGCAAAGGAGGGGATGTCGCTTCCACCTTGATGTTGGGAAATGCGCACTCATGAAGCCTCTAGCTACCATGCCATCAGCCTGACTGACGTGTGAGGTGGTCTGAACTTGATCATGTGGAAGGATCGCATAGAGGGGCCCTGGGACGACACGAGACAGATGCCATTCGGCCCCGAGCTGCTTCAGGGGCCCGTTGTTTCGGCCCCAGCCACCTTCTGACTGCCCCCGCCCCCACCGGCCAAGCCTTTCTAGAATTCCTGACCACAGAAACCACAGGAGAAAATGCCATGGTTGCTATTAAACCACTAAGTTTTAGAGTGGTCGGATGTGCAGCATTAGGTAATTGGAACGTGCACAGATACAGAAAGATGAATACACCGTATCATTAAGTGAAATTAAAGCAAATCAATACAGCATGTATTTATGGAAGGATACACCAAGAAACTGTTAATCTAAGTATTGCTTCTGGGGAACAGAACTGTAGATCCAGGGTGGGAGGGAGACCATTGTGTTTCCTTTTATTTTCTGTGTAATTTGAAGTTTTTACCATGTACAGATGTTACTTGATACTTTTTTAAAAACTAGTTTACATTTTTTTAATGTTGAAATTTTTTGTCAACTTTTTTTAAAAGTTTTTATTTATTTGAGGGAGAGAGAGATAGAGTGGGGGAGGGGCAGAGAGAGAGAGAGAGAGAGAGAGAGAGAGAGAGAATCTCAAGCAGCCTCTATGCCATCAGTGCAGAGCCCAGTGTGGGGCTTGAACCCATGAACCGTGAGATCATGACCTGAGCTGAAACCAGGAAGGGGACGCTCAACCGACTGAGCCACGCAGGCACCCCTAGTTTACATTTCAAATAAAGTGGAGAATGAGAGCTAGAATTTTCTGAGTTCATGGGATTTTTTTTAACATTGGTTCCTTTACCCGGTGCATCTATAGGAATTAGAGCTGTGTGCAAGTGGGATTTTAGACTCTTCACAAATTCACTTGTATGAGAATATGAGGATATTGGAGATCAAAGAATATGTTGAAACATGGACTATTTAGGAAGAAAACCTATTTCCAGGGAAACCTAAATCAAAGTAAGACACTGCTTCTCAATTTACGGTTTAATTTATCTTGGATAAGACAAATTCCATTTTGGAAAGAGGAGAAGATACAAATTTTCATTAGGAGAAAACCCAGCAGGTTATTGTGCTCTTAGGTTCATCGTCATTAATACCTTCCCCAGCCTAATTCACATTGTCTTTACTGAAACATGGTATATGTTAACAGAAGCATTTGGTTAAACCACATCTAGAATCTCTTTTTTTTTTTTTTTAATTTTTTTTTCAACGTTTATTTATTTTTGGGACAGAGAGAGACAGAGCATGAACGGGGGAGGGGCAGAGAGAGAGGGAGACACAGAATCAGAAACAGGCTCCAGGCTCCGAGCCATCAGCCCAGAGCCTGACGCGGGGCTCGAACTCACGGACCGCGAGATCGTGACCTGGCTGAAGTCGGACGCTTAACCGACTGCGCCACCCAGGCGCCCCTAGAATCTCTTTTTAATCCAGATCACTTGAGGAGAGAGCAATAGTGTCCTAAAGAGACTAAATTTTTTGTTTTTAAAAAAATTTTTTTTGTTTAACCTTATTCATTTTTGAGAGACAGAGAGAGACAGAGCATGAGTGGGGAAGGGGCAGAGAGAGAGGGAGACACAGAATCCGAAGCAGGCTCCAGACTCTGAGGTGTCAACACAGAGCCCGACACGGGGCTCGAACTCATGGACTGTGAGATCACGACCTAAGCCAAAGTCGGACGCTCAACTGCCTGAGCCACCCAGGTGCCCCAAGAGACTAAATTTTCATGAAGACTATTTACAATCAAGTATTTCTAAGTTCAGGAATGGTTTCCTAAAACCCAGTGTTTTATTCCTTACTTTTTTTTTTTTTTTTTGAGTATCACTATTATTTTTGAAGATGTTTTTAAATGTTTATTTATTTATTTATTTATTTTTTCAACGTTTTTATTTATTTTTGGGACAGAGAGAGACAGAGCATGAACGGGGGAGGGGCAGAGAGAGAGGGAAACACAGAATCGGAAACAGGCTCCAGGCTCCGAGCCATCAGCCCAGAGCCCGACGCGGGGCTCGAACTCACGGACCTCGAGATCGTGACCTGGCTGAAGTCGGACGCCTAACCGACTGCGCCACCCAGGCGCCCCAAATGTTTATTTATTTTTGAAAGAGAGCGCAGTGGGGGCAAAGCAGAGAGAGAGGGGACAGAGGATCTGAAGCGGGCTGTGTGCCGACAGCTGAGAGCCCAGTGCGGGGCTGGAACCTACGAACCCTGACATCATGATCTGAGCCACAGGCAGACGCTTAACCCAGTGAGCCACCCACGTGTCCCTGTTCCTCAAGCTAGCTTTGCCTCAGATTCTTGGATCTCAGAGGCGAGTGTAATTTTAGTGACTTATTCAGGCCCTCTTATAGATGAGGAAATATATGAAGAGGTCCACTTCTTCCTATTACTTTAAAACAGTGGTTTCAGACTCGACCATCAGACCACTTGGAAGGCTTGTCAAAATACAGGTTTCTGGCTCCGTCCCCTGTGTTTCCGATTCTGCAAGTTTGGGACGGGGTTTGAGATTCTGCATTTTTAATCAGTTTCCAGGCGATGGTAATGTTGGTAGTTCTGGGACCACACTTTGGGAACCACTGCTTTGATGTCATTCCTTCTCAGACCAGGTCGGAGAACTTCTTTTCCTCTTGCAGGGGAAGAATGTTTCAAGTATGTTTAGAGTTCTTTCTCTACCCGATGATCACTTCACTGAACCTATATGTTTATCTTTTTCTGCTTTTCTAAGACAGCTACACGCTCTCATAACATCTTTCCTGCACCTCGTGCCGTTTGTTTTGACCCTTTGATGTCACCAGGACCCGAAGTTCAGCCACAAGGACGAATAACCCCTTGACCTCTGCACCCAGTAGTCACCCATTCTGGCCGGGCCCCTGTGTGGCTCTGTTCCATGCAGCACCCCATCTTGTGGGTGTTCGTGGGTGTTCTCAAATGTGCTTTGTTTCAGAGTGCAAAGTCTTACCTCTCTAACATATCATATGGAATACCTCTCCAGCTTTGGATGGTTTGCTGTGAAGGGCATGCCCTTTAAATACGTTTAAACAGAACAACACTCTGTGAAACTCTTTTGAAATGGGGTTAGAGATTATCTTTGTCTCTCACGGGGCAATATGCTTTGATATCAGCAGGCCATCATCTTGTATTTATTTTGAAAACTAGCTCAGCACTGGAAAGCAATCGAGAGAGCAGAGGAAGGTTGAAGTACACATCGACTGGGCAGGACGATGCCGGTAGGGGAACGTAGGATCCTAGCAGAGTAACCTGGCTCCATTCAGCATTTATTGACAGCCCGCTGCATACTGAGGACCGTGCTGGGGTTTGAGCACACAGAGATAGAAAGACCCATCCAGAGAGGCAGGCTTGCATCATGGTGGCGCCTGAAGCAGGCGGGGTGGAGTTCAAGTCTCATTTCCATTGACGCCTGGTGAGCCAGAGGGTTGACTCACAGGCTTGACTTCCTCTCCCGTATGAAATGGGAGTAAAAAACGCCTGCTTCGCATGTGTGTCCAAGCCTATCATGAGATGATGTCTTCTTGTCTTGGTCCGCTTGGGCTGCCATTACAAAATGCCATAGACTGGTGTTAAACAACAGAAATTTAGTTTCTCGCTGTTCTGGAGGCTGGAAAGTCTAAGATCGGTATCTGTCAGGGTTCATTTCCTGGGGAGGACTCTCTTCCTCGCTCGTAGGCGGCCACGTTCTCATTCACACAGTCTTTTCTCGGCGTACGCGTGGAGAGTGAGAGCGGACCCTCCCGTGGCTAACCCCATCGTGAAGGTCCTCGTGACCTCATCTAACCAAATCACACCCAAAGGCCACCTCCCCAAGTACCATCCTATTGGGGGGGTAGGGCTTCACCACATGAATCTGCAGGGTGGGCGTGGTTGGGGGAGACTCAAACACGGAGTCCATAACATGCCTGGGAGTTGCTCAGCCAGTTCTTGGTTAGAGAACCACTCTGCCACCGGCCGACTTTCCCCATGCATGTTTCCTTAACCTCTTCAGCTCCAGCTGTGGTCAGATGGAGCGCTGCTGGGAAGGCTAGAAATACACCGAAAAGTTTAACCAGCTTTTCAATCTCCGTGTAGTGAGTGCTCTCATCAGAGACTTTGGGGACAAATTTAATTAGCCTACACTTTCCTTTTTCTGGGTTCTCATTCCCCCAATACTTTCTTGAGCTCGGTATCGATTCCCACTTTACAGTCGTGTGATTGTCGTCTCAGGAGGAAAGCAGGATATTGAATTTAACTTGAAAATATGAGAATTTTTTTAGGTAGCCTCTGACGTTTTTCATCACTTCATGATCCTGTCAATGTGATCTAAAAGTGGATAACAGTATGTACTTCATTTCTGAAATTCCACTACTTTTTGGACTAGTTAAGCCATGTATATTCTCTATTAAATTGGAAATCCTAACTGTGTTCACTTCTTTTTTTTTTTTTTTTAACATTTATTTATTATTGAAAGACAGAGAGAGTCAGAGCGTGAGCAGGGGAGGGGCAGAGGGAGAGGGAGACACAGAATCCGAAGCAGGCTCCAGGCTCCGAGCTGTCAGCCCAGAGCCCGATGTGGGGCTCGAACTCACAAACGGCGAGATCATGACCTGAGCTGAAGTCGGACGCTTAACCAACTGAGCCACCCAGGCGCCCCATGGTCACTTCTTCAAGTTAGGTTAAAAGCGTGCTTCCATGTCACCAACTGGTTGTTCAACCACGGTTACTTTGTGAGTGGGAAAGTCAGGACAAGACAAGGAAAGGAGAAGGGAATCACACGCCACAGCCTCCCCAGTTGGAGAGTATTTCTCGCACTTTCACACGGCACTGAAAACACTGCGTGTTTCCCTTCCAACAGAAAACCAAGCCCTTAATGACAGAATTCTCGGTGAAGTCCACCATCATTTCCCGTTACGCCTTCACTACGGTCTCCTGTAGAATGCTGAATAGAGCTTCTGAGGACCAGGAGATTGAGTTTCAGATGCAGGTTCCGGCTGCGGCGTTCATCACCAACTTCACTATGTAAGCGATACTCTGATCGGAGACGCTGAGATGGAGGCGTGTGTGTGTGTGTGTGTGTGTGTGTGTGTGTGTGTGTGTGTTGGTGGCAGCGGCCAGGGTGAGTCTGCCAGGATGTGGGGTCCACAGCCTTCTGGCGTGAGAATTTATCCCAGCAGATGTATATGGCTCAGAAGGTTGACTCCCTCCTCTCTCTCCTTCCCTACCTTCGTTCTCCCCTTTCTGTCTCCCTTCCACCCTTTCTTCACCCTTCCCTCCTTCCCATGATCCCTTTTTTCATTCTGTTCCTGTCTTCTTCCCTGCTTCCATTCCCCATTCCTCTGTCTTTCTCTCCTTCCCTCCAACAAACGGGTGCCCACTCTGGGCCAGGAACTCTTCAAAGTGATCAGTATATTTCTGAGAAAAAGGCAGTGTTGTTCGGCTGCAGAAATTGCCTTGGGAGAAATAATAAGTAAGGAAACCAGTCAGTGGATGAGACAATTTTAGACCGTAGTGGGTGCTTAGGGATGGCAGGAAGGACCGAGAGGGGCTTGTCTAGGCAGGGAGAATTCAGGGAGGTGGCCTACAAGAGGCGATGTTTAAGTTGAGATCTGAACAATGAGGCAGTGTGAACCCTATGATATGTGACATAAACCGTATTTCTTCTTTTCTTCTGAGCTAAGGGGTAAAGACATGCAAAGTAGAGTAGGTTTGGGGGTTTAATTTGGGGCCTGGGTAAGATTCAGGCTGGTGAATCTTCATGGAAATTGGTCTGATGTCCTCCTGGAGAATCCCAGAGGCACCATGGGTCAGACCTGCCTATTTCGACCTGTTGGAAATTACCCCAGAATGAAATGAATGATTCAAGGTAGTGCCCCGGCCTGGAATGCGTTCTTTCTGCATATCTGAGAGTCACATAAAAATATTTTCTGGGGATGTCATGGTTATGAGATCCATGTTTGAGTTTGACTTGGAACTGGAGGCCGGTAGCAGGGCTGTCTCTTGTGTTTCAGGCTCATCGGAGACAAGGTGTATCAGGGAGAAATTAGAGAGAGAGAAAAGAAAACTGGTGATAAAGTCAAAGAGAAAAGGAATAAAACCTCAGAAGACGACGGGTAAGTGCCGCTTAAAGACTCCATTTCAGCAAGGGGCCACATCTTCTCCTCCTTTGCCTGCCCATCTTGTCCCTTCCCTTCCTTCAGTACTTACGTGCTTTTTATTTTTATCATAAATAGTTAAATATATATAGCTAACAACATAGCAGAAAAGGGGTTTATAATAAAAAGGAACATTTTACCACCACTGCTCTCCGGGTCTCACTTCCTAGAAACATCCACTTCTAATACTTCTGTAGTTTCTTTGTAGTGACCTCCCTAACTCTAAAACTTACGGTAGTCTTGTTTTTTAAAGATTTCTGTTTTTTAAAAAAATTCAAGTTAGTTAACATCCAGTGTAGTCTTGGCTTCAGGAGTAAAACCCAGCGACTCATCTCTTACATAGGACACCCAGTGCTCATCCCAACAAGTGTCCTCCTTAATGCCCATCCCCCCACCCACCACCCCTCCATCAATCCTCCATTCTCTGTGTTGGAGAGTCTCTTCTGGTTTGTCTCCCTCTCTGTTTTTATCTTATTTTTCCTCCCCTTCCCATATGTTCACCCGTTTTATTTCTCAAATCCCACATATGAGTGAAGTCGTAAGATATCTGTCTTTCTCTGACTGACTTGTTTCACTTAGCATAATACCCTCTAATTCCATCCACATTGTTGCAAATGGCAAGATTTCATTGTTTTTCATCGCTGAGTAGTATTCCACTGTGTGTGTGTGTGTGTGTGTGTGTGTGTGTGTGTGTGTGTAATATATATATACCACATCTTCTTTGTCCGTTTGTCAATCAGTGGACATTTGGGCTCTTTCCATAATTTGGCTGTTGTTGATAGCACTGCTATAAACATTGGTGTATACGTGCCCCTTTGAATCAGCATTTTTGTATCCTTTGGATAAATAGCTACGAGTGCAGTTGCTGGGTCATAGGGTAGTTCGATTTTTAATTTTTTGCGGAACCCCAAAGTGGCTGCACCAGTTTGCATTCCCACCAACAGTACAACGGGGTTCCCCTTTCTCTGCATCCTCGCCAACATCTGTTGCTGCCTGAGTTGCTTATGTTGGCCATTCTGACAGGTGTGAGGTGGTATCTCATTGTGGTTTTGACTGGTATTTCCCTGATGATGAGCGATGTTAAAAATGAGACCTCATCTGTTGATTTTCTGCTCTGAAGGAGTGTGGCATGTGTACAACACGACCATCCTCCCTCTGTGGGCCACATATTTAGATTCTTTTCTTCCCTCTTCTTCTTCCATCAGTGTAAGCAGTGTTATGCCGTCCTAGACTAGCCGTACGCTATCTTCAGTGGTAATAGTCCCTGTCCTTCAGTGAAACCGTACCTTTTCTTTCCCATTTCCAGTGTCCACCTTTTTCTACTTGATCATTTACTTTTGCACTGTCAGTGTTACCAACATGTAAATTCTGATCTTTAATGAAATTTATTTTCTTTGTTTGGTCTATAACTTGAATCTAACCACTGAAAGCCAATAACTAGCATTTGATTTTTAATGATTACATAAATGGCATTAACTGCAGAGCCTCTGGGTATACTCAGATTCTGGTTCCCTCTCTACCAGCCTGTTTGAAGAAAAGTGATCTGTTCCCTCTGAAGAAAACTGATCTTGGTATCTAGATAAGTTGGTGTGAACACGTGAACCTGTTTTTGTTCGTTAATAAAAAGACGTAGTTTTGAGAAAGCTTGATCTCTAAAATCATAGACTGTCAGAAACTTTGGTGCTGGAAGTCCTATTAGCGAGAACAGAACATCTCACTCTTGCCTGGAAGATGTGAATCATGGGTTTACTTTGATACAAAAAGCAGCTGAGGTATAAGCTTCAGATAAGGCATTGTTAGACACAAAAGTCCACGTTTATCTTAGCTTTATAGTTCCTAAGGACAGAGAACCTCAAGTTTGCTTCTTAGTCCAGTCTGATATTAACCACTTTACACACATCCTGCTGTTCTTTAAGCCTCCAAATGCTCCAAACACTATCTACACTCCCCTTTCCCCCCAGTCTTACAGTATTGCCCTGTGTTCTCCTTTGGCAAAATTCTCCTTGATGCCTTTGATATATAGTCTCCCTTACTGCAGCAGTTTATTAAAACCTAGTTTTGTTGGACTGTAGGTGGGTCCCAAGTGGTCTTTATCAGAAGAATTTTATGGGGAATATCTTTTGTTACCATTCATAAATTGTTCATAATCATGCCACAGTTTAGTTGGATCACAACATATGCATTTTTGTTTTTCCTGGAGTTTTTAATTGTCTTTCTTTTTCTTATGAGGTACAACTCAATTTTGTCATTATTAACATCTAGCAAGACACATAAGTCATTTGAAATGGTGACTAAATGAACAGCTGTGACAAGCGATGACATCGACATTATTGCCAACAGCATTTGGAAGGCATCGTGGATGGGGAGGCACATCTTGATTTCAGAGCTGTCAGTCGTGGAGGCATGGTGTTTCCAGGTCCAAGGAATACTGTCATTGCTTTGCAGCCTTGTGCCCTGGGATTTCTTTTCATTTTCTTCTAAGTTGGTCTTATTTCTCCTGGTCTTCCATGTCTTCCTCTTTCTTTTTCACTTTTACTTTGCTGGAGTATATTCTGAAATAACTTCCTCAGGATGGGTATGTGAGAGACAAACTTTCTGAGACCTTGATTAACATTTTGACTGTATGTGAAATTGAAGATTCAGAACACTTCATCATCCCAGCATCTTATAACAATCAGCATTGCTGGTGATGCATTTAATATGCTCTAATACCTGATTCCTTTTCTGTGTCTTCTCTACTGGATGTTTGGAGATTTTACGGTAATGGGCTTAGGTGTCAGTCTTTCTTCAGCCATTCTTCCCAACTGTCAGTGAAGCTTTTCCATCTTAGTATGTATGTCCATTTTTAGTTCTGGGAAAGAGAAGTGTAGGAAGCCTTTCACCTTAGTCACTCATTCACACATGGATTTGGAGGTCTCCTTCCTGTATTTGGCCCCCTTCTCACTCCCAGCTTGTGCTGAGCCAGAGCTTGCCGTCTCTCTGATGTTCTGTGGATGGTTTGCATCTTGGTCCTTTACTGCAGCCTCTTCCCACGTAGGCTGAGCTGTAGAGTTCTTGTTCTGCCCAATTTCCCACCTTCCAGAAATGTTTGAAGTGTTGTACCCTCTAATGGTTGCCCCTGCCACTCTTATTCCTTTGGTTTAATCCGATCCCTTTTATGGTCAGTCTGCCATCTTGAATCAGAGAACCTTCACTGCAAGCACTGAAAACATTTGGAATGGTTTGTATTTTTATATGCTTTGTAATCCCTTATTCCTTACCCTTACCCCTGGCCACATCCACCAAACTTTACCAAGTGTAAAAACCTAATATATTAGGCATTTTAAAGTCACATCAGATGTCAGGCTTGTTTGGCCATTCCTGTAAAGAGAAGGATGCAGTTCACATCTTGACCCCAAAGCTGTGTTTTCCAGCAGGCCACCTATTTCAAAATGCCCTTTCCTCTCTGCCCCTTGGGCGTGACTTGGGGAGAGGTAAGGACGCTCAGCAGTCTGGAATTCTGTCTCTTCAGTATTCCTTGATCCTTTGTAGCCTTCCTCTAGTTCAGGCCTTTGGCTTCCCCTCCCAAAACTAACGTATCGGTTTTCTTCCCAAGGACTCTCTTGGGACAGTGGCCGGTGCCCTGAAGGGACTTGAGGGAACCAGGTTTTCCTTTTTCTCTTTCTAACAGGGAAAAGGGGACTGAAACGTTCAGAGCCTGTGTCGTGATTCCCAGCAAGGACAAAGCTGCCTTCCTGCTCAGTTACGAAGAACTCTTGCAGAGGCGGCTGGGAAAGTATGAGCACGTTGTTAGCGTGCGGCCCCAGCAGCTGGTGGGGAGGCTGACGGTGGAAGTGAATGTTCTGGAGAGGTCCGGCATCACATCGCTGGAGGTGCTGCGGTTACAGCACAGTAGGCAGAAGGGCAGCGTGAGGGGGGAAGGTGAGTGCGGTTGCTGGGTCTTCGGCGCTGGCTTGGGGCGGGTGTTGGCTTTACGGAAGCCTATAAAACAGCTCCCCTTCAACAAAGGCTCTGAGAGTTTGTGGGAATCTGAAAGACGACAGCGAAGCAAAGGCAATGCCCTGTACGGGATTTTAATTTATTTGTTTCGGGAGAAAGAGAGAGAGCGTGTGTGCAAGCGGGGGAGGGTCAGAGAGAGAGGGAGAGAAAAAAATCCCAAGTAGGCTCTGTGCTGTCAGTGCAGAGCCCGATCACAAAATCGTGACCTGAGCCCAAATCAGGAGTCAGACACTTAACCGACTGAGCCACCCAGGCGCCCCCTTGTAGAGTATTTTTTTTTTTTTTCCTAAACCAGGGTTCTATCAGGAGTCTTAAGTTTAAATCATTTGATACAGTAATCCTCACTTCTGGGCATCTAACCCAAGTGAAGCATCTAAAATATTGGGGATGTTACATGCATAACCCTGTTTATTTTCCTTATTTTTTAACATTTATTTATTTTTGAGAGAGAGACAGAGCGTGAGTGGGGGAGGGGCAGACAGAGAGGGAGACACAGAATCCAAAACAGGCTCTAGGCTCTGAGCTGTCAGCACAGAGCCCGACGTGGGGTTTGAACCCACGAACCGTGAGATCATGACCTGAGCTGAAGTCGGTCGCTTAACTGATGAGCCACCCAGGTGTCCCTTTGCATAACCCTATTTGATAACATTTGTAGTAGCAAAAATGTTCTATCGTCCTAAATATTCAACCATACAAACGTGATTAGTAAAATATGGTTATGAAAACAATTCAGCATGTGATTGGGGGGAAAAAGACGCATTTGTACACATTCTATAATGTTAAATGAGGGACGCCTGGGTAGTTCAGTCAGCTGAGTGTCCAACTTTGGCTCAGGTCATGGTCTCACAGTTTGTGGGTTCGAGGCCCACATCAGGCTCTGTGCTGACAGCTCAGAGCCTGGAGCCTGCTTCAGATTCTGTGTCTCCCTCTCTCTGCTCCTCCCCAGCTCATGCTCTCTGTCTCTCAAAAATAAATAAACATTAATTAAAATTAATTTTTAACTAATTATAATTTAAAAATTATGTTAAATGTGAAGTGGACAAAAGGCTAGAAAGTTATATAAAGTAATCATTTTATACTAGAGGATGAGGGATTCCATGGTTATTTTTCTAAAAATCCATTTTTGAAACATTAAACATATAACACTAACATAAACGTTTCAACAACGTGTGAGACTCTTTCTAAAATTAAGTAGTGGAAACTCTGTACTATACATTTGATTGAGGGCATGGGCATTTTGGTTCATAACCTGGACTTCTTAGTTTAGGTTTTTCTCAAAATCTGATTTTTAAAATAGCACTCTGTTTGTTGAAATGATAATGATAAATTCAGTATAATATAATTTTAATTACAGTAATTTCAGCTGATAGTTTATATGTAAATGTTCACTTGTTTTTCTTATACCACTTTTTGTTTTATTTTTACTTATGTATGTATTTTTATTTAAAATTTTTGAATGTTTATTTACTTCTGAGAGAGAGAGAGAGAGAGAGTAGGGGAGGGGCAGAGAGAGAGGGGGACACAGAATCCGAAGCAGGCTCCAGGCTCTGAGCTGTCAGCACAGAGCCTGATGTGGGACTCGAACCCATGAACCGTGAGATCATGACCTGAGCCAAAGTCGGACACTTAACCGACTGAGCCACCCAGGCACCCCATTATACCTCTTTTTGTCTTTTTTTTTTTATTTTATTTTTTTTTTTTTTTAATTTTTTTTTCAACATTTATTTATTTTTGGGACAGAGAGAGACAGAGCATGAACGGGGGAGGGGCAGAGAGAGAGGGAGACACAGAATTGGAAACCGGCTCCAGGCTCCGAGCCATCAGCCCAGAGCCTGACGCGGGGCTCGAACTCACGGACCGCGAGATCGTGACCTGGCTGAAGTCGGCCGCTTAACCGACTGCGCCACCCAGGTGCCCCCCTCTTTTTGTCTTAAATGTTTGTTTTTAAGAGAGAGAGAGACAGAGAACGCATGTGCATCTGTGCACATGTGAGCCAGGGAGGGGGCGAGAGGGGGGGTGGAGAGAGAGAGAATCCCAAGCAGGCTCCATGCTGTGAGCGCAGCGCCTGATGTGGGGCTCAATCCCACAAACCGTTGAGATCGTGACCTGAGCCGAAACCAAGAGGTAAATGCTTAACCGACGGAACCACCCAGGAGCCCCTGAACGTTCACCTGTGTTGGGCTGTGCCGTAAGCAGACCAGTAAGCCTTCGTGTCAAGTCAGATAACGAGGCAGATGTGCTAGAAAGCTGCACAGGGCTGGGAATCTCTAGATTTCAGTATTTGTGATGTTGAGGCCCAGAAAATGCTTTGTCTCCTTATGGTATTTAACTCAATGCCTTTTAAACTGTAGATAGCTAATTAAGTGCTTGCCAGTGAGGAAAGAAGAACGAATATATACCAAAGCTAGTAAAGAATGTTTTAGGGGCGCCTGGGTGGCGCAGTCGGTTAAGCGTCCCGGCTTCAGCCAGGTCACGATCTCGCGGTCTGTGAGTTCGAGCCCTGTGTGAGTTCGAGCCCCGCGTCGGGCTCTGGGCTGATGGCCCGGAGCCTGGAGCCTGTTTCCGATTCTGTGTCTCCCTCTCTCTCTGCCCCTCGCCCGTTCATGCTCTGTCTCTCTCTGTCCCCAAAATAAATAAACGTTAAAAAAAAAAAAAAGAATGTTTTAAAATTTCATTTTTTCCTAATCATAACTTATAGGGAAATTCTCCTATGTACTGCTGTGTGAAGGAGGTATGTTTTCAGAAGAAGGAAAATTCTTTAGGAGTTGCTGGGATCTCAGAGAGGGCGGAGCCACCATGTGGAGGGGCTCGTTGGAGATGCTGGGGTAGTCCTGCTGCGGTAATGAAATGTGTGCACTTTGCCGAATTTCCAGAACCGCTGTGACTCTTTAGTGTGTGAATTGTGGCATGCATGTGTTATCTGTGGAGGCCATATGGATTAGGATTGTTAGTCAAGAAAGTTGCTTACTGTTTATATTCTGGGCCTGTGAGAACCTCAGAGGAGTTTTTCCAGACCATTGATCTCTTGGGACCTGTTTATTTTTAAGAAAGTTGTTTTCCTAGCTTTTTGTACCAAAGCGGATATTTTGCCTTCCAAAGCATGGAGATTTCACAAGCACGTATCCAAGCCAGGTGCAGTGGACCAGTTCCCTTTTGGCTCCTCGTTCCCATCCTTCCGAGCTCAGCTGTTACTGTCCCTGCAAAATGGCGGCCCCGACATGGAAATGCACAGGATGTTGTGATGTTTGTCTGGACCTTATTGCGTGTTACCCAAAGAAATCCAGGGTAGAGATCAAACTAGAATTGGGCTTGCCCCAGAACATGAGCTGTAACTGTGTGAATGTGGACCCAAGCCAGTACATTCCTCTGATAGATCTGGCTGCCGTGAAGAGATCAGACTTCTGGAATTTCTCAAAGCAAATCTGTGACCACTGGACCCGTTTGCATCCTTGGGGATACACTTCTGGATTGGGATGACTGTGTGCTTGATCCTAGACTCAGCACTTGCGTGCGCTATCTCATTCAACCTTCACAACAACCCTCTTGTGTTGTATTTTTTATCCCATTTTATTTCTGAAAAAGGCTTATAGAGTTTATAATACGAACAAGGACTCATATTTAATTACTGTTAGAAACAGAATCTCTAGGCATAGAGCTGACTCCCAACGTCATGCCCTTGCCCTCTGAACTGTACTGCCTCCTTAGTAAATAGAAATGGCAAAATACCGAGGGTCTGAGCTCAAATTCCAGATGGCTCCCTAGTTACGTAAGAAGAAAAAGAAAGGCTCGAAGCAGTACAACCTATCTTGGCCTCGGTTTCATTGTCTCATATATCAGGTATGCCAGGATTGGGCCCATAGCTAGTGTTGCTTCTCAGTGTAAAAACGAATCTTGGGAGATGTAATTTGGAAGCCAAGGCATCATACGTACTGGATTATTAAAGTAGAGTGAACTCCTGTATGTGGTTCAAAGTCTAAAAGATTATAAATTGGTTTACAGTGAAAGACAAGACTTCCTCTCTTATGCCTCCCACCCGCAGTTTCTCTTCCCCTAAAATATTTTGATGGTTTATGAGCTCAGTGGGAAAGAGTCTTTGAAACTGAGACTTCTCCTGGAGCATGATGGGATGTGTGATGTTCTGAAGGCACACGCCAAGATGGATATTCTGTGTATGTGGCTTGTTTGAGGCTGGTTATTTCACTTTCTGTGTTAAACCCAAACTTCCTATTGTCCCATGACACCTAAATTACTGCCCTTTCCATGATTCCAATTTTTTTTTTTTTTGCAGAAAATTTTTATTTATGATAAGATCCCAGATAGTGGGGAGTAAAACAGAATGAGATAAACAAAGTGAGAAATAGGGTAGCTTGCCTGTTTTATTCCCTTTTGCTTTACATCAATGACCCTCAAACCTGGCTCTACCCGTTAATCACCTGGAGAGGTTAAAAAAACCCAAAAAACATAGAGATGACTGAGCCCTGCCTTAAGCACTTGAATCAGAATTTACCAGGGTGAGCCCTAGGTGGCTGGATTTCTGGGTGTGATAGCTTTACAAATTTATACGAGAAGCCAAACAACATATGAGTGCTTTTAACGTGTTCATTTAGTTGTAAGGCTAAAGAATGAGGCTGCGTATGTTTCTACCACGGAACGGGTCTGGTTCTATGACTTCCATGGTTTCCCCTTTATTTTAACATTTTAACAAGCAGTCTCATTGAGGTTTTAGTTTATATAGCATAAAATTTGGTCATTGTAAATGTACGACTTGTAGATTTTTAGTTTTTGCAGAGTTGTGCAACCATCACCACCATCCAATTTTAGAACACTTCTTTCGCCCAGAAAGATCCACGTATCTGCAGTCACTCCCTGTTTCCACCCCAGCCCCAGGCAGCCGCTAATCTACGTGCTGTGTGTCTTCAGACAGCTGTACTTTCAGAAGCAGCCCAGGTGATTTTGATGCTCTGCAAATGTTAGGAACCCTTACTTTGAACTTACTAGCAGACTTTAGGGACATTCGCTTGGTCAAGATCTTGACCTACAGAAACACCTTTGAAAATAAGTAAGATTGTTCTTGTACTTTCACGGGACCCTCAGCACACTCTGACTTTTGACCCTTACTAAAATGTGCATCGTCCCTCGTTTCCACTAACATGTTTTTACTGTTGAATACAGGCCAACATAGGATTACTCACACAGTTGGTGGAAAATAACCTCTTTCCATAAGCAGTTTCTTCTGCTCATCAACATGGTTGGAAATGGAAAAGTACCAACAAGCCAATGGGTTGGTGCAGTCTTTCTAGGATAGTCTTGAGCTTATTAAACTGGGTAGCCCATCTTCTCTTGGAAAAGACGAACGTGATCATTCAGTGCATTGGCGGGCAGGGGTTGGGGGGAGTCAAAAGAGCTTCTCTCCTTTCCTTGATTCCTACTGTGGCTTCCTAGACCTCTCCTGCTCTTCCCCACTCTTCCCCACACCACAGTGAGAGCAGGGGCTCCTACCTTTCGAAGCGTGTCCACCTTCAGCCTTCCTGTCTCCCACAGCTCCTTTCCTGGCCCAGTGGGTCCCAAACATCAGGTTGTGCTGCATGTTAGGATCAACCGGGAGCTTTTGTAGATCTATTAGCCATGCCAGTTAAATTAGAGTCACCAGGGGTGAAAGCTTGTTTTCAAGTGTTATTTGGCTTAATTCCTACCTCTTTGTTCCCTAAAACTGGGATCGTGGGCTGCTGACTCTGTTTCCAAGCCTCCCAGCTGGAGTTCCTAAGTAATCCCAACTCCTCATCTTTGCCAAAACTGACGGACTCATGTGATGTCACCCTAATCTGACATTAAAAGGAAATTTTAGTTTCAGGAGCTAAGAGACCAACATAACTATCTTCATTTTCTTCCAGTATCTGGTTCATCATCGTTGGGGCTCCATACTCAAGAGCACAGAAAAAGCTAGAGTACCAGGGTTGTGCTGTGAAAGTACGTTCTGAAAAGACAACCTACGGAATGGGGGAAAATATTTGCAATTCATATGTCTGAGCATCCAATGTCCAGAATATGTAAAGAATTCTTACCACTCAATCAAAAGGAGATAAACAGCCCAATTTAGATACGGGCAAATGTTTTGAATAGACATTTCTCCAAAGCAGACATGTAGATGGCCAAGAAGCACATGAAAAGACATTCACGACCATTAGTCGTTAGTGAAATGCAAATCAAAACCACAATGAAATAGCACTTCAGGGGCGCCTGGGTGGCGCAGTCGGTTAAGCGTCCGACTTCAGCCAGGTCACGATCTCGCGGTCCGTGAGTTCGAGCCCCGCGTCAGGCTCTGGGCTGATGGCTCAGAGCCTGGAGCCTGTTTCCGATTCTGTGTCTCCCTCTCTCTCTGCCCCTCCCCCATTCATGCTCTGTCTCTCTCTGTCCCAAAAATAAATAAACGTTGAAAAAAAAAATTAAAAAAAAAAAAAGAAATAGCACTTCACTCCCATTAGGATGGCTGTAATAATACAAAGAAACAAAAATGGAAAACAACAACTTTTGGCAGAGATGTGGAGACCCTTGTGCATTGCAGGTGGGAATGTAAATGGTGTAACCATTGTGGAAAGCTATTCGATTGTTCGTCAGAAAGTTAAACAGAGGATTACCTTAAGATCTAGCAGTTTCTCGAGATGTATATACGAAAGAATTGAGAACTAGTATTCACATACTTGTATGTGAATAGCACCGCTATTCACAGTAGCAAAAAGGTGCGAACAATCCAAATGTCCATCAATAGGTGAATGGATGGTCGGCATCCGGTTATGGCCATACAATGGGATATTGTTCAGCCATGTAAGGGATAAAATACAACATGGATGAACCTTGACAACATTATGCCAAGTGAAAGAAGCCAGACTCAAAAGGTCATGTGCCATATGATTCCACTTATATGAAACATCCAGAATAGATAAATCCAGAGAGACAGAAGGCGTGTTGATGATTGCCAGGGTCTGGGGAGGAAGGGACAGAGGGAGAGTGACTGCTTTAGTGGTTACAGAGCTTCTTTGGGGATGATGAAAGCATTTTGGAACATTGTAAATGTACCAAATGCCACCGAATCGTGCACTTCAGAAAGGTTCATTCTATGGTTGACTTTACCTGTTAGAATCCTACCTCGCCCCAGTGTCCTGGGCATCAGGGTCTGCTGTGCCCTCCAGCGTTTGGCTGTGCACCCTTTCTATGTCCCAGAAGACAGATGGTAGGGTTCAGTGGAACTCCACTTCCATACAGCCTGCTTCTTAATCCTGTCCTCCCACGTGAGAAGCATCCGATAAAATTTTGACCCTCAAATAAGCCTAAGAACCGGGGAGACTTAGTTAGAAAGAAGAGAACCACTTGAAACGAGCCTCATCGCCTCTTGTGTGGGTGTGGGCAGGAGGTTGGCCCGCAGCAGGCTTTGAGGTTACGTCCTGCAAGATCGAGTGACCTCCGACCGGAGACTCGCACAGGGTCTTGTAGATCAGTAAACACCCAATAAGGGGTTGATTGAATCTGTCAAAAAAATCCCATTTATCTTTTTCTCTGTTTGGTCTGTTAACCTCAAGACTCTGTCTTCTGCTGCGCAGGCTCTCTTAGGATTGTATTCTAGGCACCCAGCGTGGTGCCTGCCGTGGAGCAGGTGCTCAGGAAGTATCTGCTCAGTGAACTCAGGAACAAATAACTGTTGGCAGTGAAGGTGCCGCTAGGTTTTCAACAACTTCTTGGTTTAAGTTGGGTAATTTTGCCAGAATTTAGGCGCAGCTCTTATTTTCTGTGCATGGGTGGGGATTAGGGGAAAGAATTTGGTTCCAGAAGACTGGTTGCAAATACACGGCTGTTCTCCTCTTCCCTGGGTTCCCAGAGAAAAGCTAGGATGCTCAGTTAAATTTGAGTTTCAGGTAGACAAGTATGTCCCGTGCCATCTCTGGGACATACTTACACTAAAATACCTTTTGTTTATCTGCGATTCAGATTTAACTGGGAATCCCGTGTTTTTATTTGCTAACCCAGTCACTGTGTCGTGACTGATGGTTCACCCCTGGTTCCAGCTGCCCTGCTCTCCGTGTTCTTCCCCGGGATCTAGTCTCTTCAGCTGGAAGGGAATGGCCCTGTTTGGGCTGTGTACACTTGCCAGGAAATAATAATCTGGTTGTTATGTGAGGGTTTCCAGCATTGTTCAGCGTAGCAGTGATTCAGGTATGAATCATTTGGCTCCATAGTTGGTTTTGTTTGGTTTTGTTTTCTTTTGTTTTGTATTTAATGCTGATATGAGAACCGTGTTCTCTTGTTTGTTCTGACACTGGCCAGCTGTGAGCAGGATGGCTCAGAGAGACCTAAGAGGTGGCCTTCTCTCTTTCACTTGACATTGGTGACCAGTCTGCTCTTCTCGGGGACGCCTCACTCTCTCTCTCTTCCTTCTTCCTTCTTCCTTCTTCTCTGGTGTGTGAGGTGGAATGTGGTCCAGGCGTAGGCACTGCCCACTCTAGCTGTGGCTGAAGCCAGAGATGTGCCTGTCGCGTGGGACCTGGGTTACTGACAGCACCTGCCCCACCACCGGAACACTCCCACGATG
Source organism: Prionailurus bengalensis (assembly GCF_016509475.1). NCBI lineage: Eukaryota > Metazoa > Chordata > Mammalia > Carnivora > Felidae > Prionailurus > Prionailurus bengalensis. Next base: position 6,806,654 of record NC_057358.1, on the reverse strand, counting down.
GATTTCTTGAAAGTCTCCCCTTTTCGTCTGCGCAACCACATGCCGATATGTTGAGTCGTCTCCGTGTTAAATGTTCCACAAGCCTGTCCTGAGTTCTCATCGTGTTCCTGGCAGCTGTGCCAGATGCCCGGAACCTAGAAACGTCTAAGATCTTGTCACAGCCCTTGCCGAACTTACAGCTGGTAATTTTTAAAACTTAAGAAAGTTTCAATTGTGGTAACAAGCGCACGTTCAATTCACCATCGTCACCATTTCCAGGCGAACAGTTGAGCGGTGTTGAATTTACTGACATTGCTGTGCAGCCAATCTCCAGAACGTTTTTAGCTTCCCGAACTGAAACTCTGTATCCATTCAACAGCATCTCCCCATTGCCCACCCCCTGCCCCGCCATGCCCCAAATCCCTGGAAACTGCCATTCTCCTTTCCGTCTCTGGGAGTTTGGCCAATCTTAGATACCTCACGTAGTGGCATCACACAGTCCGTATTTGTCTTTTTGTGCCTGGCTTATTTCACTTACGTGATGTCCTCCAGGTTCATCCGTATTGTGGCAAAAATAGGATTTCCTTCCTTTCCACGTCTGAAAAATATTCCATTGTGTATATAGACCACGTTTTGTTGGAGGTCACTGGGTTGATTCCACTCTTCGTTAATGTGAATAGTGCTGCTATAAACATAGCGTACAGGATCTTCGAGATCCTGCTTTCATTTTTATTGGGTAGATACCCCAAAGTGGAATTACTGGACCGTATTGTATTTCTAGTTTTAATTTTTTGAGGCACCTCCATGCTGTCTTCCATAGGGCTATGCCATTTTGCAGTCCCAGTCATGGTGCACAAGTGTTCCGATTTTTCCACATCCTCACCAGCACTTGTTATTTTCTGTTTGTTTGTTTGTTTGTTTGTTTTGGGTTGGAGTCACCCTAATGGTATATAGAGTTGTCAATTTTGAATAATAACAACGCTTTTGTCAGGTTGAATCTAGGAGATGCCATGAAGGCTTTCCCAGTGATTGGGCCGTGTTCCTCCTGTGTGCAAGAGAACAGTGTAGAGGGATTTAACAGAAATCTCTGGATCTTTGTTGCTGTGGCACCGCTTTTGGTAGGCTTTCCATCTATACTTAGAGTGGCTGGTATTTGAGGCCTTCCATGGACACAAAACGATACCAGGAAGAGAGAACACATGCTTTGCGGGCTAACTGCGTGTAGAATGTGTGAGGTAGTTGACTTGTTTCCCACGTCGTTTCTCTGAGGAAGTCAGTCACACGGGGAAGACTGAGGCTCAGGAATGTACTATTTTAGGAAGAAAGAGCGTCGGGGAAGTAGTGAAGAAGGCAAATTTTCTAAGAAATTTGGGCAAGTGCCACTCAAATGTCAAGTGATGGAGTTGAATTTGAACTCTTCCAACTATAAATTTGCATTAGTATTTTATGCTGCATGTTGCTGTCATGTCTATATGATGCTGTTTTCCAAAAGGGTATAAAATACCTATTATCAGGATAGGGGACAAAACTCCCTTCCCATGAGAAAATGATAATAGGGGACTTATGAAGGCATCGAACCAAATTCCTACGCATCTTGATCAACGCAACTTTACCGCTTTCCCCCCCGAGACCGCGCCAATATGTATTTTTCATTGAGGTGTAATTCACACAACATTATATTAGTTTCAGGCGTACAGCGTGATGATTCTATATCTGTACATGTTGCAAAGTGATCACGGCAATAACTCTAGTTGGCGTCCATCACCACCCACTTACGGAGTTGTTTTTTCTTGTGGTGAGAGCTCTTTTAAGATTGACTGTCCTCAGCCACGTGGTGCAGCATTATGAACTCTGGCCAGCGTGCTGTGCCTTACAACCTCATCACCTTCTCTCCGGATGCTCCGCCAGCTTGCTTGAATTTCGTCTGTATTGCTACCGTCAAAGGGTGGTTGCCCAATTAGTCACAATATTTTGGACTGCCCTCTGTTGAAGAAATCTCCCCACTGGGGTCCAGGTGAGCAGGTCACATAAACAAATGTAGATAGTTTAGCCCTTTCCCCGGGGGGGAAATGAGCAGGCGGTGTTTGTTTGGAAATCCTTTTGTAAAGCACCAGGTGTCTGCCGTGTTTCTCAGTAGCAAGCCCGCGGGCCACAGGAAAGAGGCAGGAAAGCCCTCTGCCTGCTCACCCAAACGGGCATGGCTTTCAGCTGATGTCCTTGACTGTGGTTCTTTGCTCCTAAATCTTTTCACCTTTAGACCTTTTACATAGCAGCTGACTTCCGTTTTTCCCCATGTGGTTGTCTGGGAGGAGAATGTTTATTTGTGAATAACATCCATGCTCCAGGACAAAACGGAGAACATCCGTTTCATTCTCTAAAATGTATGAAGTGCTTTGTCCTTACAAGATAGAATCAGCAGGAGGACTACTTAATAGCACTTGCATGTATGATTCTTAACCTTACGTAGACTCCTTGGAGAGTCTCGTGAAAGAAGGCTTTGGGCGCTGTGTCCAGAAAAAATCCATCCATGTATACTTTCATGACAAATTCTGTGTATAATTTCAGGGGGCTCTTGGGAAACTACCGGCTCCCTTATGCTTTATAAAGATTGTTCTGTCTCCAAACATTCTTGAACTCCCTATTATGAATGTTCATTATGATTTCTCTTTTCTGCTCCAAATAATGATTATTTCGTTTTTACCAAGCTCTCAGTTGTGTGGAGAAGCCTGTCACCGCAAAAACGTAAACTGTGTGTTAAAAAGAGTATTTTTTTTTCCTCATGAGTTGCCTTTCATCCCAGACAGAGAGTATAAGAAGCTACTTCAGAAAGGGGCAGAGGCTGGAGGCTGATACGTATTGAGTACCTACTATGTGCCAGGCACCGTGCTTGGTACCTTATATATGTGATCTCACTTAATTCCGACAACGATGCTATGATGTGGATTTACTCACGTCAAACGGAGGTAGAGCTGAGGCTCAGAGCTTTAAGTCAGTCGCGGGGATTCTGTCAGACCCTAGAGTCCACTTTCCTCAGTAGTATGTGGCTTCTAGAAGAACATGTATCTTGTTCGAAAATACCGGGGTCTGGAAAAAAGAGCACGTCCCGGGGACACTGGTGACCTGCGGGTGGCGGAAGAGTGGGTGGAGAAGGAGTGGTTGGTGAACCTTCCCGGGGAGGTACTGGAGGCCCCGGTGGGCCACAGAAGGCCGTCTCGCTCACGAGCTCTGATGCTTGCATTGAAACAGGAAGATGCCATTAGGAGACCCGGCTTCGTCCAAATCAGAGCGGTCATCGCGCTGCATTCTCTCCCCCCAACCAAGTGGGCACGAAGGAGAGAAAACCAAGAGGAGGAAAAGACATGTGGGTTCTCATTAGAAAAGTAGGTCAGAGTCTCACTCTTTTGGTCTGCTCCCAGCCTCTTCCCTTGTATTCTTCATTATCTTTAGAGCACATGCCGTGACCGCCCAGGGCCCTGCTCATAAAGCTCATTGTGCTCGGGAGCTGTTTTGTGGCCGTCAGCAGTACGGGCCACAATGCACATAAGGAAAATCTCAGCAGTGCTCTGGTTTGGGATGTTGGTCAGTCACTGTGGGGCAGCCTATGTTAACCTCATTGATTAAAAGGCTTTTCCCTTCTCTAATAAAAAAGACGACTTTATTTCCTAGAGTTGTTGCTCCGGAATTTTTCCCAGCAAACTTTTCTTTTTTTTTTAAATTTTGATAGTTAGTGGAAAATTCGTTGGGTCACATGGACTTCTGATCCTCAATGGGTGGAAATCAGCCTCGGGAGTTAGGCTTCGTGGTGAGTGACCAAAGTGGGAATCAACCCACTCTTGGGGCATATAAAATAAGCCCATTTAGAGGAATCTCATGAATTTTCATCACGAACTAACAAACATCGGAGGTCATTAAGAAACCAAAATAATAATACACTATCTTTCTCATGGCTTCTATCAAAGAGCCTAGTCAAATGAATTATGAAGGGAGAAATTATACTTTTGAATCCTCAGTGCTTTCGTTCAACCATGAATGGTATTAATTCAGAGCATTATAAGGAGCATTTGAGTGAGAGAGATTTGAAGTGAGGAAAAGTAGGTACATGCTGGTAGGGTAAAGAGGGTCAATTCTAATGTAGAATTTGAATGTTGGAGATAATCTAACGCCGCCCAATTACATACACCAAAAGGCACGTGACCATTGTCTCTGTGCAGGAACAGAGTCACCTGCCAGGCTTCTGAAAATACAGCTTTCTGGGTCCCACCTCCAGAGTTTCTGATTGAGAGTCTCCGGATGGGCCCAAGAGTTTGTGTTTCTGGCAAGTTCACCGGTGATGCTGCTGCCCCAGGCCGTGTCATGAGCACTGCGCTGCCCGGTCCCTGCGGGTGGTTGATGCATGCAGGGTTTGCTGGAACCCTTCCAGTGAGATGGACTGTGAAAGCTGCCTCCTCTGCCCGCGGGGCATCTTTCCTAGAGCTTCTTCATACTGCACAGAGCCTGCTTCCCAGCAACCCTACCCCGGTCCTAAGTCTGCCAGCTGGAATTACTCTGAATACACCTAATCCCCATATAAATGCCTACGCTAACAGACTTATCCTAAGGAGAAGAACAGATAGGGTCCGTTTGGCCAATGATGCCGTTCCGCTCCATGCTAGGGAATGCTTGTTCAATCTATTCTGCTACCCAACTCCCAGCGGGTTTGGGTTTTTTTAAATTGGGTTTGCACGTAGAGCAAAGCGTATAAATCTCGGGGGTGAATCTTCACACGTGTGTACACCCGTACTACAACTACTTCCGGGCCAAGACATAGAGTATTTTCACCACCGCAAAGGATTTCCCGCACTCTTTCCCCGTAGGTGCTTGTCCCCCAGGGGTATCGACCATTCTTAACCACTGTCCTGCGTCAGTTGCCGCGGACGCGCTGTGCTGGTCTTAAGCTTTACGTAGATGGAAGGGTGGAGAGTATCCTCTTTCTGTGTCTTCTGTTTCCACTCAGAATGACTGTGAGATGTTGTAAATCACAGCGGCTCTCTCCTTTTTGTTGCACGCAGTATCCCAAGTTCAATCTGTTGTATTGTCTTGCATTTAGTTCCCTTATTCTGTTTCGTGTATTTTTAAGGCTTACAATAACATTAGCGAGCATGACTGCTTACCATGAGTCAGAAGGGTCTAAGTACAGTAGCCCCCCTCCCTTCTCCATGATTTCGTTTCCCTCAGTCACGATTATCCACGGTCACCCACGGTCCTGAAAGCGGATGCTTCTCCTTCCGACATGTGGTCAGAAGGTCAGTACTGGCCTCGCGCTAGGTCACGTGCCTGTGTCGTTCACCTCGCTTCATCTCATCATGGAGGCGCTTAATCATCCCACATCATCCCAAGAAGAAGAGTGCAGCCCCAGAAGATGCTTTGAGAGAGAGAGAGACCCACATTCACGTAGCTTTTATTACAGGCTATTGCTGTAATTGTTCTATTTTATTATTTGCTATTGTTGTTAGTCACTTACTGTGCCTACTTTGTAAATTAAACTTGATCGTAGGTACGTATGTACAGGAAAAAAGCATAGTGTATACAGGGTTCAGTACTATCCAGGGTTTCAGGCATCCCCTGGGATCTTGGAATGTGGATAAGGGTGGGGCTAAGGAAGGACTGCTCTCTATTACATCACTTAATCTTTTCAATAGTGTGTGTTTGGTAGACACAAAAAGAATCCATTTTGCAGATGAGATGACCAAGGCTCAGTGACTTGCCCAAAGTCTCATGGGTCATAAGAGGTAGAGCCAGTATCAGAAGCAGGTCCTTCTGACTCATTCAGGATTCCAAGTGCTCAGCTGTGTTACCAGGACTCTCACTCTTGGTGCTTTACCAGTGATCACCAATGTGAGATCCACTCTGAAGAGCGTGCATTTTCCTTCCGTGTCAAGGACCTTTCCATTTTCAGCCTTTGTTTCCTTCCTCGTCTTTAGTGGTGCTCAGGTGTCTTGGACCGTGTTGGTGAACTGGAAATGTGCGGTTGACGTTTCCAGCTCCTTCTGCAGATGAGCAGGTCTGTTGGAAGCGTGTCTTTCCTACAACTGCCTCCTGTAAGAATGAAATCTCCGATTTGCTGCCTTTCCGGTCACACCCGAAACTCCTGCCCTTGATGGGTGCAAATAATACAAGAATCAGTTCTTCCCAGTGGTTCCTGTTCAAGTTACACCTAAACTGTTCCTGAAAAATAACGTTCTGTTCTGTTGCAGGAAATGTTTAAACTTCCTTTGACTTAAATGTCTAATAAACGCTTAGCAGAAGGAAGTTTATTTTTAAATACAAATTGGCATGGGCAAATTATGCCTTGTTTCCTTTTTTATTTTGTTAATTAGTGATGGGAGATGGCTGGTCAGCTCACTCTATGGTATCAACTTGAATAGATTTAAAAAAAACAGTCAGATGCTTTGCAGCAGTTGTAAGCCTGGCTTTGATTCAGTATCCGGATGAAGTCTCCACGTATACTGATGTTCCTATATTCTCCATTTTATTTTTATGTTCCCCTCGGTGCATGCAGAGCTAAAAAATTTGAATTTCCATTGCTAAGTACATAGACATGGTGGTGTTTGGATTTAGAAAGGTGAGTAGTCTGCAAAATAATTCTCTGTTCTAAGAGAAAATGAAGGTCAGGGGTAAAACATGGGCTGTACTTAATCTTTCATCCCAGTTATTTTTCATAAATCATTTAAAATCCATGTATGTATCTTTCTGTAATTCTAATTTATATGTAAAGATTTATGCTGGGGAAAACATTGGCTCTTTAAAAAGAGCCAGAAACTTTCCGGACACACAGTATGTTAGGGCAGCTAAAAGATTGGGGTGAGAAAGGTGTTTTTTGTGGAAGATTCCCATATGGAAGGCATGGCAGGACTAGACCCCGCCCTTTTGCAACTCTGATGAAATAGTGGACCCAGACGAACCTCGTCAGTGACTGGTAAAACTATGAAGTGAAAGATCGATGAGGAGCTTGATAGTGGGGGGTCCGATTGACCATATGGGCGCCCGCCATCTTTCTTACTACGACTGAAGGTAGACAAGTAGATACTGTATACTTCTGATTTGAAAAAGCGGTAAGTACTCAGCATCACCTGCGAGGTGTTCTTGTCAGTGGTCCTGACCTGAGCCCCACCAAGCCTCTAACTTTCCTACCAGAACACAGGACAACACGGAGGATGGCGCTGGGGTTCTCAACCTTGACTGCACGTCAGACTCACATGGGGAATTTTAAAGTCTTGATGCCTAGGCTGTGCCCCAGACCAATTAAATGAGCTCTTGGCCTGGATACTGGTATTTTTTCTAGCTCCCCCAGATGTTAGAATGCGAGCTAAGGCTGGAAACTAGGGGAATCGAGGAGCAAGTTAAAAGACAAGACAAGCAAATAATCGCGAAATGCAGAATGTGAGAAATTCCATGAGACGGATGACTAGTGTTTCACCACACTGTTACGTAGCATTCGAAGAAAGGCAGGGGGAGGGGATATTTGTAGATTAAAAAAGATTTAAGAAGCATAAACCCAGTGTGATGTGTGGTCTGTTTTTGATCTGGATTCAAACAACTCAGCCCTACCAAGACACGTTCTAGAGAATCAGGAAAATTTCAATACAGACGGAGTACTCCAGGATGATACGGCACTGAACATTGGTTTTGTTACTTGTGATGAGAGATGCATACCGAAGTAGCTACAGATGAAATATGATGTCTGGGATTTGTTTTAAAATATTCTAGCAAAAGATGGTGAGGGGATTCGTGAAAACGGGTACAAGAAATTGGTACGAGGTGGGTAACTGTTAAAGTTGGATAAAGGGCACACGGAGGTTTATTTTACTGTTCTCCCTGCTTTCGTACGTTACACAGTTCACGTAAAAGTTGAAAAAGAAGGCATAGAGGTGACATATCTAACCTCTCTTGCACGGTGACATATTATCAGTATGAAGTCTGTGAAGTTCATATGGAAAGTAAACCTGCAATAAAATAAACTCTAACCCTCTGTGTCTATCGAAAACAGCCCAGCTTCTCTTCAGAAAAATGCTGGTAGGTTCAGTTATTGATTATGTTTGTGTCTTATTTGCAGGTGATTCTGAGCTGCCTCCTTCCACTGTTATCAACCAAAATGACACTTTTGCCAAAATCATTTTTAAGCCTAGCGTGGTACAACAAGCCAAGATTGCCCAGAATGGCATTTTGGGAGATTTCATCGTTAGGTATGATGTCAACAGGGAGCAGAGCATTGGGGACATCCAGGTAATGCGTTCATTGTTACCATTTCCTGTCAGTTGCTTGATACTTGTCGTTAGACTCAGGGCGAGGGATTCCAGTTCTTACCTAAGGGAGGGAGAACTCTCTGGTTCTTAGAAATTTGTTTTACCCTAGAATAGGTCTCCGAGGGGACTAGGGTGTTCCCTTCCTAGAGGCTGAGGCTATTTCCTGCTTCAGTAATCTGGAGAGCAAATGAAATCTGTAATATAATTTTCCCTGCCGTGTTTTAGATGAAGTTAGAATTTTAGTTCGTCTTCAATTTTAATTGAGAGCCTGTGCAATGGCTCATTTCCCTTTAGGTTTTATTGCTCCAGAGACAGGGCGGGAATATTAAAATGTATTTGCACGCGTCCAGAATGCAGACAACTTTGACGTCTCAACTTGTAAAAACCAGATACTGAAGGAAGCAGGAATTCCAAGTGGCCAAGGGTCATAAGGGGGTGGGTAAAAGAAATTGAGCTAGTCAGCATAGTCGGGAAGTTTCTAAGGGCTGATATTAACCGTATGCAGATTAAATCGGCAGTTGGGTCTCCCGGAGGGGTCAGTAGATACTTTTGCTGGGGGTGTGGAAGCTGTTTCGTGCTCTGACTTTTAGAAGTTATGGAGACTGGCCGTTTTAGCTCGTCTGCCTGCCCGTCCTGGGTACTACCATCTCGACCTTCTCTTCCCCCCACCAGGTTCTAAATGGCTATTTTGTGCACTACTTTGCCCCCAAAGACCTGCCTCCTTTACCCAAGAACGTGGTATTTGTGCTGGACAGCAGTGCCTCCATGGTGGGAACCAAGCTCCGGCAGGTGAGTGGCCGCCAGCCGCCAGATTTGTGCTTTCTCACCTGTGCCTGGAGCCATGACGTTCTCTGTGAATAAAGTGCAGTGGATGCCAAATGTCCGCCCTGCCATCCAGCTCTTCTTGCCTACAGAGAACATTCCTGAACTGCTTCAGTTAAGCCGTTGACATTATCGTTTCAGGATGGCAGTTTTAAGAGAGCAGAGACATATGCTATAGAAATACTTTGAAATAAAGGGAACTGGCAGAGTATATAATGTGAGCAGGACAGGAATTCACAGCACCATCGTCGACGGAGTCATTCTGTCCGGTAGTGATGTCCTTTGAAGAGCAATAGAATAGAGTCCTTGGCGGCCCCCTTGACCTATCCTCAGAACAAAGGACTTCTGTCTGAGTAATTCAGGAGTGATACTATTTTTTTCTTAAGTTTATTTATTTATTTTGAGAGAGACAGAGACCATGCAAGTGGGGAAGGACAGAGAGAGGGGGAGAATCCCAAGCAGGCTTCGCACTGTCAGCACAGAGCCCGATGTGGGGCTCAAACCCATGAAACGGCGAGATCGTGACCTGAGCTGAAATCAAGCGTTGGATGCTTAACTGACTGAGCCACCCAGGTGCCCCAGGAGCGATATTCTTATAGTGTTGAGGATGAATGTTAAAGTTCTAGGGATAGGAGGGACATTAAGGTACATGAAATATTAAATATTATAAATTTATAAATTATACTAAAAATACAAGTATTAAATTATTCTTTTTCACCCACGGGAAAAGGCTATTCCTCATGTTGCTCTGGTGTCATAAATATCAGAAACTTGCATTTATAATCTAGTTTCAACTCCCATAACAGAAAACAAAAAGCTACTGGCTGCCAGAGCCAATAATAACTCTACATTCATCAAACACTTAGTTCGCTTAACTTTTCTTTCTTAATTCACGATCTGTTTTTAGCAATTAAAAATACGTGGTTTAATGCGTGAAATAGTACCTCAGACCTCAAAAGAGTCCTCTGCTTCACCTCTTTCCACCTCTAGATCCCACTCCACATGCAGTGGAACCTGATCTTAGCTGATCAGCTGTTGTAAGTATTTTCTCTCAGTTACGACTTTGTAAGTTGTTTCTTTGGCCATCTGCGTTTGAAGAGTCATGTAGTAAAATCTGTTGATTTTTTTTTTCTTCATGGCATCTGGTTTTTCTCCACTCCAAAATAGTAAAAAAGAGATTCCATGCAAAAATAAGGTTGAACTCTTTTTCTTTCAGAAGATTGCCAGATATAATTTCAACTAGTATAGGGGCAAGATAACTTCACCCTGTAAATCGGTTCTGGATAGTTCTTCAACGCCCCCTCCTTGTCCAGAATTCAACCTGCTGCCTCCTCCACGTGATTGCTTTTCCTTCCTTTTGCATCTTTGACCTTCCATCTGGGATTAACTTTCCTTTTGCTTGAAGAACACTCCGTGGTATCTTCTTAAATGTGGGTCTGCCAGTAAAGAATTCTCTTAGTTTTTGTTTGTCTGAAAATTATTTCTTGCACTCTCAGTATTTAAGGATATTTTGAAAGGAATGGAATTGTAGGTTGGTAGTGATTTTCTTTCAGTCCCTGGAAGATCGATCCCATTGTCTCCTGGCTTTCATTGTTGCTGTTGAAAAGTCAGGAGTCTTATTAACTGTTGTTCCCCTAAAGGTGATCTTCTATTGCCAACTGCTTTTAAGATTTTCCTCTTTAAGTTTTCTGTAGTTTGAGTATAATGATTTCAGATGTAGACTTCTTATTTTTCCTGCCTGAGGTTCCTAGGATTTCATGAATTTGTGGATCCGTGGAACAATCCTCAGCCATTATTTCTGGAATTGCTTTGGGTCACTTTTCCTTTTCCTTCTAGGATTCCAGTGTTAGAATATCACTCCATATTCTGCTTCCCACGATCTCTTCTATTTATTCCAACTTTTGCCTTTCCATACTTCATTCCAAAGCTATTCAAGTTTACAAATTCTCTTTTCAGTTATGTCCAGTATGCTGTTAAACTCGTCTATCCTGTTATTTCAGTTATTGCGTTTTTTAGTTCTAGAATTTCCATTTGGTTCTTTTTCCAATCTGCCACTTTTTAGAATGTTCAGTTATTTTGCAAAGTTTGTAATAACATTTTTGATTTCTTTCAAGTACCATAAACATACTTATTTTAAAGTCCGTATCTGATAATCCCAAACTTGAGGCCAGGAGGAGCTGTTCTTACTGTTTCTCTTCTCTTCTTGTGTGACTGGTCATTTTTGATTGCGTGATGAACATCATATTAAACATTTGTTTGTAGAAATAGTTTAAAGCCTCGGATGATGATCTTTTCTGCTAGAGAAAATTTGGGGTGTTTCTGTAAGGTAGCTGGGGGATTAAATCTGGGATTGTTTTAGTCCATTTTCATGGCCTGGGGTTTTCCTGGATGGCCCAGATGGCTCACAGTCCTCTCAAGACTGATTTATTTCTGTTTGGTACAAAATATGGAGGTTTTTCCTGAGCACCTATCCCTGGTGGGCTCTGGACTTTGACTTCCGACCCTCTAAGGAACTAACATGATGCTCAGCCTCTCAGATGCTTCTTTGGCCTTGACAGACATCCCTTAGATAACAGTGATCCCAAATGCTGAGCCCACCTCTTGAAATTTTCATCTTTTCGCAGATCATTTTTTCTCGCTATTTCGATACCGTTTTGGTTCAAAATTTTTTTCATTTTGTAGTTTGCTTTTTTTACTTGTTTTCAGTGGGAGAGTTGGGTACAGATTCGCTGTAGGTTTTCTCTACAGGCAGTATTTCCCAAAGTGATTAATCACACGTACGTGAAATGTTCTTCGGTAGTGGCTGATTCTTGAGAGGTGTTTGATAGGCCTCACAGCCTTTCCATATTTACTGAATATTCTTTATGTACTCCAGGTTCTTAAGTGCCATTCTTGTTTTTGTGACTTTGTTGGCTGGAATACAGGTGGTGACAGAAGGATAATCATGGCTTCTTTGGGGACCGCTGTTGGCCACAGAATATAGTGTTAATTACATCTTGCATTTGACCCAGTCTGGGAAGTCCCATTTGGATCTGGAAAAAATTAGCAGTTAAGTTACTGAGTAGGTGCCATGAACTAGGTTTCCCTGTGTATGTCGTCAACTTCCTATGCACCCATAAATCTTCATTTTTCTTAATTATTTTTTTCTTTAACACAATGACCTTCATGAGGCCGGGGTTTGGGTTTCCTCTGGGGGAAGAATATACAACTTGATGAAGAAGTTGGTAATTAAAATTCCTGGGTGGCTTAGTCAGTTTAGCATTCCACTCTTGATTCTGGCTCAGGTCATGATCTCACGGGTCATGAATTCGATCCCCACATCGGGCTCTGCGCTTGACAGTTTGGGATTCTCCCTCTCTCCCCCTCTCGGCCCCTGCCCCACTGTGCTCTCTCTCAAATAAACTTAAAAATCTTAAATAAAAAAAAAATTACTGCAACCCCTCTGAATCTGTGTTCCCACCAAATTTTTTGTATTTTGGTAGTTTTACTTACCTTCATATTAGGGATACATCTGATACTATTAGCTATTCCATAAAAAGCTGACTTTAATGGCAGCACTGCTCAATAGAAACTTCTATGAGAATGGGAATGTTCTGTACCTGTGCTGTCTCCAGTGTGGTAGCCACTAGCCACACGTGGCTATTACCACTTGAAATGTGACTAATGCAACTTGAGCAGCTGAATTTTTTTATCTTATTGAATTCTAATACATTGAAATATAAGTAGGCACGTGTGACTAGTGGTCACCGTGTTGGAGGGTGCAGCTGAAGACATTTACTCACACACACCACCCGCGAGAGATTTTTCAGTTATTTCCACTTTTAAGCCATTGTAAACAGCCCTGGGATGACTGACTGTCTTCTTGTAGAAATCCTTGACCACGTGCCAATCGTTTTCTTAAGTAATCTAGATTCTTAGAAGTGGAATTAATGGGGTAAGGAATACTAACTAATTTGTGGCTTGTACAGATATTAAAAACACATTTTCTAGAAAGGCCCTACCAGTTTATTAATATTTATGACTGTTGCCCAAGTAAGAATTCCAAACGGATTAAGCAGCGAAGACCAACCAATGAACCACACCCAAAAATAAGTAAGGAAATATGGGCGCATATTGAACGAGTTCTGAAATAGGGAAAGACCTTCTAAGCCTAAAAGCAATGGGAATAATTACAAAAGGAAAAAGCCAATCACTGTAGCTATATAAAAATGTTAAACTTTTGTTTTCCGTGGAAATAGAATGAAAGCGAGCAGAAGGCTGGGAAAACGTATGTGGCAAAGAGAAGTTTGCCTTTAATATAGCAGAGCTATTCCAGATCGGTTAATATTCATCCTACATGAGACATGGGCAGAGAAGATGAAACGGTTTTCAGAAAAGAAATAAGATTCAGTAAGAGTATGAAAAAAGAGCCCAGTGTACTAGTAACTAAGAAAATGCAAATTACAAAATGCTGTTTTTATCTTCATGTTGTCAAAATAACGTAAATTACTTACAGTGACCGCATCTGTAGTATGCATTGGTAGAATTCAGCACAATTATAATATTTAAGTTATGTCCCAGTAAATATTAAGGAACGCCAAAATGGTAAAATGCGTGGCCAGTATTGACGAAGGTCATCGGTTACCCCAAAGCCCCGGTAGCTTGAAGGACTCCTGTCTTTAGCTGCTTGAGTCACATCAGGGTTTAACCTCAAACCCAGTCCGTTCCTGGGCGCAGTGTCTTCTTCCACTTCTGATGGGAGAACGATCAAGAACCTCCTAACTAAATAACCCCCAGAAAGACAAATCCTGCCCCAAATCGTTCAGAGAAAACTAATGGACTAAGTCAGGGTCTCCCAGACTTACCATTAGCGATAAAATAATTTGGGCACTTCTAAAATAGAGCACGGAGCATTTTCGACACGCAGAGCATTATGCTAAAGGTATTACGTGAATTATTGGATAAGAGGATATTTAATCTTTGTAAGAATTTGGCTGTCATCCCCATTTTAATGATGGAGAAACCGAGGCTTCGCAATGGGAGATAACTCAGCTAGTACGTGGCGGGGCCGGGCTCCAAAGCCAGGTCTGACTCTAAGCCCGTGAACCCCACCATGATGGTGCGGTGTCCTGGTGCAGGTTAGCCGTGTGCTTGGGCATCGCTCTCGCGTGCAACATTGGAAGCGCACATGGCTGCAAGGTGAGCACAGGTTGACATTTCAGGACCCGTGTCGCGGCAGGAGGGATGTCCACACACTGTTGCAAGAGCAGTGTGGACGTCACACGGGGAGCCAGCCTCCCCTCCTCCCTCATTCCTGGGTATTAAAATTCCATCACTTCTGGGCACTGAAAATCTGGCATGTGCTCTGCTGGCTTCTGAGCTCCAGCGTGGCCTATTTCCAGGAGAACCACCCTAGACCAGCCAAACACATGTCAGAAGCTTCTAGACAATTCCTAAAGCCCATCGCCGCCTCGGAGTGTTTCGAAAACTGCTGGCTATTTTAGCAGCTCTCAAAGGCCACAGCAGTGAGTGAAAAGCTTACATGCCTGTTTGCAGAGTCTCGAACACAATATCATGTCCACCGGTGAAGAGGAAAATTATTCCAAGCACGGGGCTTTCGTGATGTGTCAACAGGCTTGGCAACGTCAGACATTTGTCACAGGTCCACTTGGATCCTGTGAAGAATCAGTCACTGTAAGGCTGGAGGTTCTTGGCTCCCCTCATCTTTGATGGGCCTGAAGTATTTCACGTTACTCATCACAATAAGGACACAGAGTCGGTATTTAATCATTGTCATTTGAACAGTTGATGTATAGAAATCGTGGGATCATCTGATCTTGAAACGTATTCTCGCTAACGGGCTTGTCAGTGCCTGGGAAGTGCACGTAGCCGTGCGCACCTGGCACTTTCTGGTTCTGGTCGTCATCCCAGTGGGGATGCGAGTCTGGAGGCCAGGACCTAACTGGCTGGGGAACAGCTACGGAGCCTCCCCCAGGCTGCTGGCACCGGACTTGGCTCTGTTTTCTATCCCGTGTGCTTTGACTGGTGAATCTGTCGAGAGACAGGTCTGGTGTTAGGGTAGGCGAGAGTTCCGCCTCTCCGTTTCAACTTGTAAAACCTCTTCGTGGGAAGAAGAGCTCACAAGAGCCTCAGAAAATGTGATCAGCGTAGACCTCTTTCTCGTTATGAATTTCATGCTTCAAGCGCTGGAACTAGCAAACATACATGTCCTTGGGAACATTAAGGGGAATGTATTTCCATGAAATTCATTTTTCCTTGACCAAGATTTACATGTTCCTCTCTTTCCTTTCCCTAATCTATATAACTGGATCTACTTTTGCCTTCATAATTAGGAACTTGGCTAACGGACTCTATCTGGCAACCGAGCAGTTGGCTGATGCATCATTTACCAGATGTCTTTCTTGCTATAACTTTCTACAGACTCGTTCCCATAATCTGTGCCATTCTGTGCCAACCCTAGATTTCCATGTAGCTTTTGCAAGCTTGTCTTCCTTTCTCCATTTTTGAAAAAGTCTGTTTATTTATTTTGAGAGAGAGAGAATGAATAAATGAGCAGGGGAAGGGCGGGGAGGGAGGGGGAGAGAGAGAGAAAGAGAGAGAGAATTCCAAGCAGGCTCCATGCTGTCAGCACAGAGTTCGACGTGGAGCTCGAGCCCATGAACCATGAGCTCATGACCTGAGCGGAGATCAAGAGTCGGATGCTTAACCGACTGAGCCACCCAGGCGCCCCTCTTTGACCAGTTCATTTGGTGAACGATTTTGGAGGGTAAAGAACAAGCATAATGTTCCTCTCTGTAACTGCCAAATTAAAATGAGGGGAGACGTGAATGTTGCTTGTGCCTTATTCATTGGCTCCCTTCATGCTCCAGGAAAGCACTTTCGTCTTCACGTCTGGAATTTTGCTTCCAGGAGCTGTGTGGACATTTTATGTGCATATAGCCTGTCTGCGTGGATTCGGGAACCATCCTACTTTTGATCATGAGAGTACATATTCCCACCTAGTAGGTAATGATTTTTGCTGAAAAGCATACCACCACGTGCACATTAAATGCAGCATGCTCTTTTAAGTCACAGTAGGTACCACTGAGTGACTAGTATATACCAAGCACTCTTAAGTGGTTTACATACATTTTTTTTCATCCAATCTTTCAGCAATGCAATGAGAGAGACGTTGTTATTCCCTTTTTGCAAACGAGAAGGTGAGGGGCAGGGAGGTGACTTCACTGTGCTGAAATCCAGAAAGTTAGAAGTCGAGAAGTTCAGCGTCAAGCCCAGTCTCTCCCACTCGGAAGCTCTTCCCCATGTCATTCTTCACTGTGCCGTTAGACATGGACCATAACACTGGACCGCCTTTCCAGCTTCCAGGCTCTACCTGTTCTCACCGCCAAGCGACGTGATGCGGAGCGCTGCCCGTCGCGGGTGAGTGCACACGGATGCCAGCTGCCCTGGGAGGCTTCGGCCGGCAGCTGGCGCCACGAAACACGAATGGAGCTGCTCTGCCCTGCTGCACAGAATTAACTACTAGTGATTTATTATTCGACTCGAAGCACACCATGGGCACGTACAGGGATGCAGACTTCTTTCCGTTTCGGATTGGGGCTGGACAGGCCGAGTGCGGGCATGGAGACAGCGGGGGTGTAGAGAGGAGAAGGTTTGTGACTGGGAGGTGCAGTGATGCCGTGACCTTCCTTCCAGCCGTCCTCTTCAAGAACATGTCAATCTGTCACAGTTTGAAAGAGAAGATGCTGGAAAAAAAGATACTGAGAAATTAGCTTTTTTTAAAAAAAAAAATGTTTATTTTTGAGAGAGAGCGAGCGAGCGGGGGACAGGCAAAGAGAGAGGGAGATACAGAATCCCAAGCAGGCTCCGAAGCCGTCAGTGACGTAGGGCTCGAACTCAACGATTCATGAGATCGTGACCTGAGCTGAAACCAAGAGTCAGACGCTCAACTGACGGAGCCACCCAGGCACCCCGAAAGTAGCTTTTATGGGATGGGGATCAAAGGAAGGGCGGCCTGAGGTTCACTGAGCGGCTGGGAAGAGTGTGGGCAAGGCCAGCAGAACCCAGAAGGGCCTCAGGGAGTAGTGACCTGGTTGGAGCTCCCTGAACAAATGAAGGAGCTCTGGAGAGGAAAGATGCCAGCGGGCCAAATGAGATCATGTCTAGGAAATTTGGAGGGTCTCAGAGATAGGCACTATATGGCTGTCATCGGAATACAAATGGATGATGGAAGGTTTGGGTACTCTTGCAGACCTTGTTGTAAGCATCTGAAAACGTGGCTCCAGCTAATAACAAAAACGTCCAGCTGGTTTCCTGGAACCAAGGTCAACAGACTTTCTATGACGACGGATAGTGAATACCGTAAGCTTTGCAGGCTCGGCGGTCCCCGTCTTACTACTCAGCCGTGCTTTTGTGGCACAAAGGCGGCCATTGGCAATCTGCAGAGAAGCCGTGCTTATCAGAAAACAGGCACCAGTCTGGGTTTGGCCCCCAGGCCATCCTTTGCTGACCCCTGGTCTACAGGGGTGACTGACCGGCATGGCTAAAGATCATTCCGGTTGGTAGGATTTATTCTCATCTGCTGAGCTGCTCTCGCCCAGACACGGCCACCAGCAGACGTGTGTTTCAGAAGCACATTGCAAAACAGAGATCTGGGACTTCGGGTGGGGAACAGAAGGCAGTGGGGAAAACGTGTTTGTGACTCTGACTCAGAATATGAGGAAATAAATGATGGACAGAGGGCAAAGTATTTTTCCCCCTAGCACCAAGGAAAACTTGGGATTGTTTCTTTTTTTTTTTTTTTTTTTTTTGCTCCTCAACAACGATAATATAGATAATTTTAAATAAATCAGAGGCACCCATTTAAAACCCTTTTTGTGGAGGCACTTAAGATTTACCCAAATGAGGTCACATTTAAAAACTTTTGAGGCTCTCTGAATAAAGGCACCACGTGGCTGTCCTACGAAGGAAACACGAACAGTATAGAGCTGTGAGTTCTCCTGCATGATCTGTTCAGGTTGTGGGCCTCCTGGTCAGCATCTGACAGCCTGGTCCTCGTATCACCAAAAAGCTTGGCCTCTCCTTGCTGGCGTCCTACGTGTGTACTCAAGTCTCTCCAGTCGGATCAGCCGGCTGTCCGTAAAGGGCTAGACGGGGCCCGAAAGGCAACTTTTGCTACAAGGAACAAGATGAATCCTGTCGATGCCAGCTAAATGAGATAACAAATGCTTATCAGGGATTTCCCGCCCGGGCTGGGGAACTGCGCCAGGGTGAGGTCCCGGAGTGCCACCCCTGCCCGAGAGCACGGGCTCCCCCCTCCCCTGCGGGACGCCTGACTCTGCCCCCGGGTCCCACCTTGGCTTCCACTGCAGACTCCAGATCCTCAGAGAATGAAACAGACGTTGATTATGTGCTGTGGGAGAGGTGCGAGGCATAGGGGATACAAAGATAAGTACGACAGAACCTTTTCTCTCAGGAGGTCCGGAGGAGAAGAAAAGTCGCGTGAGCGTTGTGTGCACAGTGCTCCCTGTGACAGAGGTATACGGTGGTCCAGTCATGGCACAGAGCGGGTGCCGGTCAAGTCTTTTTAGGAGTGAAGAAGGGGGTAATGGACTTCTCAGAGCAGGGGTAGTCAAGTGAGCCTTAAGGTCTTTTAGAAGTTAGTCAAGTCGGTGGGGTGGGAAGGTCCAGAGGAGCCCAGCAGAGGGGGATGAATGGCAAGAGAAAACGTGTGTGCCGGAGAAGCACATTCAAGCCCCTCTAATTAAGGACCTCGGAATTTTGCTGGGGAAAAGAAATGTGGAGCAATCCCACGTTAATCAAACCAACGCGTCAAGTGGTTAGTGGAAAGAATTTTAGGGAAGGGCAAGGGCTTGAAGTAGCCGACAAAAGATGAATGACAGAGGTGACCTAGCAAGTGTAGTCCTTGAAGATGGGACGCAGTTTTCTTGACAGGAAGGGAGGGAGTGAATTCTTGGTTGGGGAAAAACACGAAGGAAGTCATGAGACAAGAGTGAACGTGCCATTTGGCGGCAGGTGGGCATTTGAGCCCGAGACCGTTGCGTGAAGCTGGCTCCTTTGAAGGACGGCAGTGGGCAGGGGGCAGAAGGAAGCTCCTGCCTTCTCTGCTCTGGACCCTCTAACTCTCCAGAATCAGTCTCCGTCTGCAAATAAGAATAAGTGTTACCAAAACTCAGAAGAAAAGCGAAGATCCTCCCCAACCCCCGACAGCGAAGTTCACCTATTCCTTCCTGCGACCAGAATCTCGCTTTGCAGTCTCACGGTGTCTTCGAGGGTATGGGAAGATGAAAGAGACACAGGGACGTCATCACTGCCCCTGCCTGCCGGGGGGGGGGTGACTCCACTTCCTCCGAATATCTTCTTGTACGTACCATCTACACGTGCTGCTGTGTTGTGGTTGCTTGCTAGCCGTTCCACTGTTCCATATTTAGCATGGCTCTTTGCAGCCTCTCCAACCTTTCGGTTCTTAAATGCTCGTCGAGGCACATCCCTGGAGGTTTATAGCAGGTGGCACAGGGTGGACCTATGCCCTGGCGACGGGCATGAGAACTGACACGTCAGGAGAGAGCTGACTGGGTCAAAGGGCACTCAGTGAGTCAGACACCACGAAATTCTCTAGAACGAAACAGGGCTCCAGAATCCAGATACGCAGTTGGGCAGTGCAAACTTAAGAAGTTAGACCAGGCCCTGGGGACGAAGAACTCAATCAGGGCAGTCAGTAGGTGTGTCAGAACATGGATGAAGGACACCAGTTACAAAGGAGACATGTAAATGGAGGTGGACATCTCATGGTCAGTATCTCTTACTTCCTGTTAGAGCAGGAGCCTACAGATAGAAGTGGTTCAGCTCCATCCTTGGCCACAGTGAGGGATCAACAATGAGAACAAATCCCGACCGAGTATCCACCACGCAAAGAGGTGCGAACACATAATCTGTTTTGAGTCTTGAGTTAGTTGTTGACACATCTAGCGTGAAAAATGGATGTGATTAATGTCTAAAGAATCAAAGATGTTAATGTTATTGGCAGGGAGCCTTTTTAGAAGAATGTACAATGACATTATTAGGCAAATGTTTCTTATATTTGTCAAAAAGAGTCAAAACATTAGGTGATGAATCTTAACATTAGCCAGAGCATTAACATGAGAGACCATTTGCTTCTCAAGTTAGATTAATGTTATTCAAACACGAAAGACTTGGGAAGTGTAGTTATGCTTACATCACAAAGATGTTCTAATATCTAAACCTATTCAGATTTTTTTTTTTTCGTTAAGGCTGAATTTAGACAGAATTTGGTGTTTAGCAATCATTTTCTCTTAGATCCAGGCCTGAAGGAATAATGATATTTAGGCTAAAAAGGGGCCTTTCTCTACCTATGAAATAACCACAATCTTATAGTTTTACACAGCTTGGGTAAGCACAGAAGTAAGGAGGTAATCTAACGGAGTCTAGTGCAATACTGCATTGAAAGAGCATTTGAAGTGAGAAGTCAAACGGTAAAGGAGATTATATAGCATAACACAATACATTTTCAAATATAGGAACCTTATGCTTTTGCTTAATTCAAATATTCTCTTCGTTCTAGCATGAGCATTACATTGTAGAGACCAAAGAAATAATGTTTTCTACATTTGCTTCTAGGTGAGATTTCAAGTTCACTTAGCATTTACTGAACTTTAAAAATTTTTTTAATTTAAATCCAAGCTAGTTAGGGGCGCTTGGGTGGCTCAGTCGGTTAAGCATCGACTTCAGCTCAGGTCACGATCTCACGGTTCGTGAGTTCGAGCCCCGCCTCGGGCTCGGTGCTGTCAGCTCGGAGCCTGGAGCCTGCTTCGGATTCTGTGTCTCCCTCTCTCTCTGCCCTTCCCCCGCTTGCACTCTGTCTCTCTCTTTCAAAAATAAATAAAACATTAAAAAAAATTTTTTTTAAATCCAAGCTAGTTAACATACAGTATAGTAATGGTTTCAGGAGAATTTAATGATTCATCACTTACATATAACATCCAGTGCTCATGCCAACAAGTGCCCTCCTTAATGCCCATCACTCGTTTAGCCATCCCCCAACCCAGCACCCCCTCCAGCAACCCTTCATTTGTTCTCTGTATTTAAGAGTCTCTTATGGTTTGTCTCCCTCTCTGTTTTTATCTTATTTTTCCTTCCCTTCCCCTATGTTCATCTGTGGTGTTTCTTAAATTCCACATATGAGTGAAATCATATGATACTTCTCTTTCTCTGACTAACTAATTTCTCTTAGCATCATACCTCTAGTTCCGTCCACGTTGTTGCAGATGGCAGGTATTCATTCTTTTTGGTTGCCGAGTAAAATTCCATTGTGTATAAACCCCATCTTCTTTATCCATTCATTAGGTGGTGGACATTTGGGCTCTTTCCCTAATTTGGCTATTGTCGATGGCACTGCTGTAAACACTGGGGTGCCTATGCCCCTTCGAATCAGCATTTTTGTATCCTTTGGGTAAATACCTACTAGTACAATTGCTCGATCCTAGAGTAGCTCTATTTTTAATTTTTTGTGGAACTTCCATACTCTTCTCCAGAGCCACTGCACCAGTTTGCATTCCCACCAACAGCACCAAAGGGTTCCCCTTTCTCTGCATCCTCACCGACATCTGTTGTTTCAAGTACTGGAAGGCGTGATGACTTCTATTCCAAGTTTTCCATTTATGTAAAGCAGACTTCTTAGTTTCTGCTCTTTCCATAAAGAACATTTCAGCCAATAGAAAAATAGTTTTAGTTTTTTTTCAACAAGATTCCTCAAATTTGAGAGACACTTTTTTTTCGACCCTCTGGTTCTTGTATTATAGTTTATAATTTTAAAATGTAAATTATATAATGAGGTTCATTTTAGGAAATACTGTGGCAGAGAGGCGGCAAGAGGCATTGTGTTATCACGGATTTCCTTTATGAGCTTACAGAACCTCTTGAGGCGCCTTAACCGTAGTCAGTGGGGTAATGTTGTTTTTTAATGTTTTGGTTTCTTCTCTGAAACCAGTCTGTGGCTAGATTTTTGTTTTTAAATGTAACAATGATATAGGCATGAATTATGTTATGAAGAAACAGTCTCTCTCACCCCATTTATTGCCTTGCTCCTGAAGTTGGGATTTTAAAAAATCTGATAATTTGGTGGGTCAGTCACAATAAGATTTCAAAACTTTCCTTTAAATTATTGGAAGACTTGCAGTGTGTAAAAATATTAAGGTCCTGTTGCCTCTTGTGGATTAAGTTCTCGTCATCTTGAAATACCACGGTCTTGAAATAGTCCCCCTGAAGCATAGCTGATCCCCATGGACTGCAGCATCTGTTGGCACGCTGGGGCTGCTGCGGTCTTGAACCGTGACCGTGACTCCAGGGAGACTTGGGACAGCGTCCTGCGTGGAAGCCTGTGGCGTGAGCACAGAGATTCTGGGATGGCGGACGTATCCATTCCCCCCGTTTCGGGCCTGGACACGCACTTTAACGCTGCGGTGGGGATCTGGTGTTGCAGACGTTGCTGGAGTCACAGACTTTTTTGCGTAGAATGGTAGAATGACTGTGGGGACGGACTGCCAGGGGAGGCCGTGGGCAATGAGGCCGTCCCCCTGCTGGCGTCAAGAAGGACTGCAGGCTAACAGGAGCACAGTATAAATTGGCTTTGCTCCTTCTCCCCGTTACCTGTATGGACCCCCCTGGGGAAGGGAGAAGGCGGACACACGGCCTCGGTTTATAGTGGACGTCGTCCACTTCCGGGGCCTCTCTTTCAGAAACAGGGCTGTTTCCCTGGTGTGTGTCTGTTCTTGATTTTTGTTCGGGGCCCAACTCAGACGTGAGGCGGGCTTACGTTTCTTTGCGGGATTATTTTAAGCTGTTCATCAGAGGCGATTTTTCTCTTGGGTTCATTGAAAAGGACCACGTGGAAAAATGAAAGAACGCTGACGTCTTGGTAAACTTCTCAGTACGAGGAAGTGAGGGCACTGCTTAGGAGAACAGTGTGACCATTCTGCTGGAAACATACAAGGGCTAATACCTAACACCCTTGAACTTGGATTTCGCCCATGATGTCATGGATCCCCTCATATTACGCCCAACAACCCAGACTTTGTGGTACAAAAGCCGTTTGTGTCCTCTGGTTCCTGTCGAGTGTGGTCTGGCACAGACACAGAAATATTTGAGAGAAGCGGCATCGTCGGGAACCCTGGTGGCAGTGGTAGCTGGGAGGGGGCAGGCAGCTGTGTTTGTCACGGCCTCACTGACATTTCACTCTGAGGGTCTCACCATACGATGCTTCCCTGCTTGTGAAATGCTGAACGGTCATTCTTGGCGCGGTAGTTAGCCCGGCGGACGCTCACCCCCTCGAGGGTTCTGCCGAGCGCCTGCAGCTGCTAGGGTTCCGTTTCGCAGGGAAGGGGGAGAGGACGTTCCCATCGCTGGCCCTGGTTTAATGCAGGGCCCGACGTGCACAGGGCAGAGCTGCCTCCTGGACACTCCCCTCCCGAGGGGCGGCGTGCTCGAACTCCAGGGACCCAGTCCTGCCCGTTCGACAGATGCCATCAGAGGGTACCGTAATCGCTTCCTTCCTGAAGATCCACTAGAACAGGGGGACTGTAGCCAAGCACACTGAATGAATGGAGAATCTGAACCAGAGAGTTTTATTTGTAGTTATTTATATCCACCTTGTTCCCGAAGGTACTTAACTTTAAGGACAGGGACTAAAAGACTTAATGGTAACCCTACGGCAGAGCTGGAATTAACTTCTAAGGCATTGTTTCCAAGGGAAATATGTCTTCCTTCTTTTAACCCAAGGAGAGTGTGTAAGAAGAGGAATTCATCCCCATAAAACAGGCTCAAGCTGAGAGCAGTCCCCATCCATCGTGGTTCCAGATAGCTAGGATTATACAAAGCCATCGTTAATGACCTTGCCGGCCAAGGTACTTCTTCACTGCCTGGACAGTAAGAGAGACATCCTTTTATTTTATTAGTTGTAGCTGTGCACCTTTCATCTCTCTTCAGTCCGAAAGCCCTCTGGAATGTTCTGGTGACGTTTGCAGAGCGGCGTCTGCAGGGACAGTGCGGGTGCCTGTCGTCCGTGGACTGGGGCCTCTAGGAACTGATTCGCGGCCCCAGAGGTGGCCTGCTGTCTCTGCTGCCGGCTGGCCTCTTTAAGAACTCTGCTTTCTTCCGCAGTCAGATCCCCCGCTGTTCCTTATGTTTCCTTCCCTCCGCAAGGGGTATGGTTTTCCTGCCTCTTCCCAACCGCCCCCTCTCCCCAAGACCTCCTGATTCCTCCCCAGCAGGCTCACCACCTGGTGGCTGGATACAGTGACCTGAACCCGTCTTCGCAGAGAAGCCCTGTCCTTGTCCCAGGAAGTAAACGTGGACGATGGTGGCTTCCTGGAAGTGTTCTCGGGATCCCAAAGGCTCAGTGTAACTTTCCAGTGTCGGACAGTTAGCCTCCCTCGCTAACCAGACCCAGCCACCGATTGTGTTAACCTCCACAGAAACTCTGTGCACACGTCGTATGTGCTTATTTTAAACGTCTCCGGGGAAGACATTTGCATGGTGTCCCGTGGTCACCTGTTCAGTGAGGGCATCGTCACTCCCAGCGCTGTGTTTGGAGTGACTGGTCTCGAGCAGACAGGCTTCTCTCTAGGGCACAAGGGCACCGAGTGGAGCTCTGGGGACAGGGAAGAAGGCCAAGGAACACGGCAGGCTGGGATATCCGTGTCTTCTCCCGTCGGTCACACTAGTTGGCAAGGGTGCCGGGGCGCCGGTGGGAACCGTCGTCATCTGCCCACCTGCACTGGAAGCGTCTACAGGTCGTCTTCCTTGTCACCTTCCAGTCTCTTAAGGGTTTTAGGCCAGCCCCTCACGTGACACAGCTTTGCCTTCCGGGGAGTTGAGGCCTTCAAGCAAGCTTGGACCGCGCATTCTGTGCCGTTCTGGGCCTCCTCTGATCTTCCTGGAATGTGCTTAGTTCTCTGGACTGTACCCTTGGAAGGTCTGACAAGGTCTGTGTTCACGTTCGGCTCGTAAACAGAGCGTGCAGAAATGTCGGCTGAAGTCCACTCGCGCTCACTCTTCTTTCTGGACGCTCCCCTTCCGCCTGCCTTTCAAGCCCTCCAAGAATGCAGAGCTCCCAGCGTCATCGGCCACACGGGGAGGGGGGCCGCGGCTGCAAAGAGTTAACGGAAGGAGCTGGCCGTAGACGGTGGCAGCTTCCATCCGGGCCTCCCGGGACGAGGGGCGGGAGGCCGTCCGGCCGGTCCCCGGGGCAACTGGAAAGGCGGCCGTTGGAGCCCGCCGGCCCGCCTCCCCTGGGTGCATGTGAGGATAAGCGAGCTGCAGCTGTGGCCTTACAAGGTCACAAGAAACCTGTAGCCGCCGAGTCAAGCGGAGGAGGGGGAAGAGGCTGGAGCGACTATTCCTAAAGCAGAGTATCCATCAGGGGCCGGGGGAGGGGAGTTGGCACAGAGGAGCCGGGCGGGCCCCTGCCGAGGTCTCCAGCGCACTATTTAAGGATCCCTAAGGATGCTGGCTGCCGTGGTGTTCCCAGGAGCTGCCCCGTGTCCACACCCGCGCCCTGTGGCGCCTGGCCGGCTCCGCACTCTGGGGAGCGTGCGAGTTTGTCCAGGTGCCTGCCTTCCAGCCGGGCGGCCGGCGGGGCTGTCTCAGGGACAACAGTGCCCGCGGTCCCGTCACCGCGCAGCTGTGGGCCTCCGGGCGTCCCGGAGGTCTAGACTGCCGGGCCATCCGATGCTCACGCTGGGGGTGGCGTTGGCTCCACGTGGAAGGAAGGGTGAGGAGTCTGAGCTCTGCCAGCTTCCTGCCTCAACACCGTCCGTGTCAACACTTAGGGCCCTCCACCCACATCTGGTTATTGTAACTATCTGATTTATTTTTACTCGAACACTGTCAGCTCTGTGTGTCCTACACCCCATCCTTCTTGGTGTTCTCTTTCTGTGGGTCCCAGAGATGAAGGGGGGTGTCTGTCCGACTTCATTTGTATCG
Source organism: Prionailurus bengalensis (assembly GCF_016509475.1). Lineage (NCBI taxonomy): Eukaryota > Metazoa > Chordata > Mammalia > Carnivora > Felidae > Prionailurus > Prionailurus bengalensis. The sequence goes on along the minus strand of NC_057358.1, from coordinate 6,780,552 downwards.
GCAACGGTATTTTGTATTCCACACCTCTCCCTTGCTCTCCCTCTATTTACTCATTCAGCTCACTTGTCCTCGCTGCTTTCCAGAATGCCCTTCCTAGTCTTTCAGCCCACCCACTTCCTTTGCCCTCATCTTGCCCCTCCTCCGTGAAGCCCTCTCACCTCGCTGCGGCCCTATGTTTGCATTCTCTTTTAAGTTCTTAGGGTATTAATTATATATACCTTTAGTCTTATGGTTCATAAAATGTTTCTGCATGCATGTCTCCGCTGAACTTCCACGTATGCCCCCCGCCCCCCGCCGTGTGTTGGGAACTCTCCCGCCCACGGGGCGATATGAAGATGAATGGGACCTCCCTGCCAAGAGCTTACAAGACAGTAAGGGACACAGATACGAAGCAAACAATCACGACTGGGTAATTACGCACCCCATGAGTATTTTGAGTGCAGCGCTAGCCTAGAAGAGAGAGGATCGGTTCTCTTTGGAAGGAGGAGGAAATGTTTCAGATGGAGGATAGAGCACATTAGCTGGGTTTTGAAGAATGACTAGGAGCCTGTCAGGTAACAAATGGGCGTAAGACAGAGGAAAAGAACCTTCCGGGTCAAGAGAACGGCCGCTGTGAAAATACGGAGGCCTGACATAGCATGACTCACAGCAGTGTGTGACATTTCATATATTAAACACACATCTGTGTCTCGTAGAACATTGTGACACGTTGATGCCAGTTTTTCCCAGTTAGGTGACCAAGCTGCTCGACATCTATCCAAGTCCCTCCACATCTTAGGCACTTAATTTTAACCCCGGGATTGTTCCTGGCATGCAGTTTCCGAGCCAGGAGACGCGAGGACCCGGGCGATCAGATGTGACTGGTTTTGCTTCTGTGTTTGTTCAGACCAAGGATGCCCTGTTCACGATTCTCCACGACCTCCGACCCCAGGATCATTTCAATATCATCGGCTTTTCCAACCGCATCAAAGTGTGGAAAGACCATCTGGTGTCAGTTACCCCCGACAACGTCCGCGACGGCAAAGTGTATATCCACCACATGTCGCCCAGCGGAGGTAAATGCGAGTCCTTGTTTCCACGCTGGCTTCGACGTGATAATAAGTGAGTAGCTAATTTTCTGCCAAGAGACAAGGATTTGAAAGCCAAAGCCGATCACAGGAAAGGAGATAAAGGTGAGCGCTTTCCCAGAAGCTTACGTTTCTCTGAATACCAAGTCTGTCAGTTCTCGTCTTCCAGGCCCGAAGTAAGATGGTCAAGTAGGTTAGGGGGGAAATACTCGATAGGTTTTGGAGCCATTCCTGGTTTATCTCATGGAGCCGAACAACGAAGCCGTTTTTGTGAATTGCTCTCGGGTGGGGAATCCGAGTCAAAGAAATGGTTCCGTATTTTGTGTGCCTGAACGTTAGCAGCGTCAGCGGGACAGCCCCGTTGGCCAGTCTGTGCCAGTGAGAAGAGCACAGGGCCCAGGCGGCCTGGGAGATGCTGTGCACGCAGAGCGTGACGAGCTCGGAGTCTTGCACACTGGGCTCGGGCACGGCGCGCAGGCAAGAGTGCGGAGGACGGAGACGGTCATACAGGATTTAAGGAGATAGAATCGGGACAGTACGTTACCCAGCTGTGCTCGATGCCCGTCCCTTCGGCTCAGGACTGGGGCTCACTGTCGCTGGCGTGTCTGGCCCTAGCACAGGGGGCACATGACCGGCGCACAGTGTTGGGGTGTTTATGAAAACTCATCCCGACTCCCTCCCCCGCTTTCTGAAAAGGGCCTTTGCAGAGACACCTTCTTCTGGGGTGATTGTCTCGGTTAATTCTGTTTTGGTTATTGGGGAACCTACTTAGTTCAGTTTTCTTCTGACGTTTTTCATCTTTCATATGTGTATTATTTTCTATCTTCATCTTTCGATATGTATTCTTTTCTATCCAAGACAGAGCTCTGATTCCCCAAACAAACTTTGTTTGGAACTTGATCTTGCTTGGAACTTGATCTTGCTTGGATGGGACTTTGACTTTGCAGTGGGACTTCCTACTGCCCCCACAGCCGTGTGATATGGGAACTGCTTGACGGGTTGATGGGAGAGAGAAAAGATCGGATTTAATAACACGGCAGGAAGTTGACGAGACTCAAGTCAAGTCCTTGAGGGAAGAAACTCTTCATCTTTGCATGGCCCCTGGTTCCCAGCGTAGCTCCTGACATACAGCTCGTGCTCAACGAGTATTTGCTCAATTGAATGTATTTCAGTGGCACTACTCACTAGCAGAATGGGATGTGTGTGTGTGTGTGTGTGTGTGTGTGTGTGTGTGTGCGCGCGCGCGCGTGTGTGTTGGCAGAGGGTGTGGGGATAAAACTTTAGGAGACAGCTGATGTGTATTATGTCCTTCTGGAGTCCACACCTTAGAAACCTTATTGGTCTCCTGTATTTTTTCGCCATGCGGCCATCACCCCAACCTCTATAGGTGAACAGAAGATTAATCTGTTCCTCTCAAAGAAGTGGGGACGTCAGGATCAGGAACATAGGTTCTGAAGCCAGCCCCACCGTGTCCGAGCCATTTAATGTGTCTGCACCTGAGTTTCCTCCTCTAAAATGGGGACAGTAATGGGATTGTGATCAGGATGAGATCAGTTAAAATATCTGAAGTGCCGAGAACAGTGGCTGGCACACGGGAGGGTCTCTTTCGTGTCAGACGTGGCCGATTTCACCCAAGTAGTCCCTCTTGCTGGTGCACGTGGGTCCTCTGATGACCTGGGTGGGCTGTCAGGGGGAGGGCTGGGGCAGCTCTGTGGGGCCCCCCCTACCGGTGGAGGGAGCCTCCCCGTTCTTAAGAGTGCAGGAGATGCCCCCCCCTTTCTTAGCATGGGTTTGGTTCAGGCCCTGCTGTGCTTGGTGCTGGTATTAGAAAAGCTAAGTGCATCCCTTTGCCTGGGCTCCTTGGACTTAAGGTGGAATAAAAGGTTGGGCACCATTGCCAGGTTCTAGATTAAAGGGAAAATAAACACCTGCCTTTTCTTCCAGGGCCATATATCCAGAGGCCAGGTGAAAGTAAGCTGGGCTTCCAGAAAGGCATGTTAATGAGCCCAAAGAAATGCTAAATACTATTTCAGCTGTAACTTTCCCTTATCTTCAGACTCGGTGTGCATCTTAGAATTATCAGTGTGTTTGCACGGACATAGACGGGTATTGTTTTTGTTTGTTTGATTGTTTTGTTTTTCTTTTAGCCAGAAATTCTGCAGAATGTGAAGCAATGGGGGGAAATTATGTGGTTCACTGAAACATGGTACATTTTGCAGGTAGTTAAAAATCCCTCCGGTGAGGGTGATTGATTGCGGTGATGATGGGTACACCGCTTTGTACATTTACTGAAAGTAATTCATTGTGTACCGAAAGCGGGTAAGGTTTTTGGTACATAAATTTCATCTCAGCGAAGTCAGTAAGATTAAAAAACCCACTGAGGGGCACCTCGGTGGCTCAGTTGGTTAAGCATCTGACTTTGGCTCAGGTCGTGATCTCATGGTTCATGAGTTCAAGCCCCACGCCGAGCCCCCTCCTAGAGCCTGCTTTAGAGTCTATGTCTCCCCCTCTCTGCCCCTCCCCTGCTTGTGTTCTGTCTCCGTCTCTCAAAAATAAATAAACATTGAAAAAAAGAAAAAGAAAAACAACCCCCCTGGAGCCAGGGGGCAGAAATACGTGTTCGCACTCAGTCTTCCTGGGTGGTTGTAGAACAATAGCCCCCGAATGAAATTCTTAGCTAATCCAGAAGGCTCATCTCGGGGCCATGCCCACCTCCACCAACCAACCACCCGTCTCTCCATCCAGCAAGCACATACCTTTCCGGCACCTGCCGCAGACACTGTCCCTGGCTTTTGACGGAGCTGCTGGCGACAAGCTGTGTGAAGGGGAAATGGCAGGGGCAGAGGTGGAGACGGGAGGCATAAACTTTAAAGCCTCTGCCTCGTGGGGGTTCCGATAGGCAGAGGTAACCCGAAGGGGCGGGAAGCAGAGAAAGGAGAGGCAGCAGAGGCCTTCCCCAGCTGCCCTTTCTTTCCCTGTGGGACTCGCCCTCCCTCCAAACTCCTGTATCCGACCCCTTTGGGGTTGCCCTTTACAGAGCTCTTCCCAGGAAAGGAGTGGGAGCCATTGATGGTTAGGTAGTGAGGGGCTCGAGCCAAGGCGTCTTCTCCAGCATACGTTCGGGAGTTCTGTACGGGGGATAGTCCCGTGCCGCTTCCGTCCATTCGGCAGACGCTGGCGAGTGTCCAGACAGACTGTGTAAGCTGACATCACCTGCCTGTGCGGGTGACCCCCTCCCACGCACGTACTCCTGCTAACGCCTGAACGTGGCGGGGTGTCCGTGCCTGACCGTGCATGTGTGCAGCACGAGGGCTCGAGCCGGCCTGTTTTGCTGTTCCCCAGGCACGGACATCAACGGGGCGCTGCAGAGGGCCATCAGGCTGCTCACTGACTACATGGCTCACGACGACGTCGGAGACCGCAGCGTGTCCCTTGTCATCTTCCTGACCGACGGGAAACCCACCGTCGGGGAGACCCACACCCTCAGGATCCTCAACAACACCAGGGAGGCCGCCCGGGGCCAGATCTGCATCTTTACCATCGGCATCGGGAACGACGTGGACTTCAAGCTGCTGGAGAAACTGTCGCTGGAGAACTGCGGCCTCACCCGGCACGTTCTCGAGGAGGACGACGCGGGCTCACAGCTCGTCGGGTCCGTCCGCGCTGGAGAGTGAGACTCAGGCTCTCAGAAGGGGGTGCGGGGCCATGTGGCCGGAACCCATCACACTGGGTGCCGTCGGAAGGGGTTTTTAAGCCAGGTCGATCCGGGTTCAGGTCCTGGCCCTGCTTTGTGACTCTAGGCACGACTCGAGCCAGTCTGCGCCCCGTTTCCTCGTCTGTGATGTGAGGGGTACAGTCGGCTGACAGAGTTTAGTGAGAAAACCGTGCAGACTGTTGGCGGGATGGCTGTTGCACGTTAGATGTTCAGTCCGCTCTCGTGGTTGTGACTCTGTTCTTGCCTTTTCTCGTGTCCTCGCCAGGGGACCAGCACGCTTGCTAGTGTATTTGCTGTGAGTTCACAGGTGGCGTAAGCAGGAGAGGTCCCGCTGTCCCCTTTTTGTGAGCTGGTGAAGACTGGCCACTGACGCGCTTATTTTCTTGAGGTGGAGGAAAGACTAGATCTTAGGTCTTCTAATTACGCCCGGAGCCTTCCCTCAGATGCCACATGGCCACACCCGGGGTACGACTTCGCTGTTGATTTGAGAGAGTACTGACTCTCAGTTCCACATCGTGTCCTTGGATCACCTTCGCATATAGCAGGGAGCTCAAAGGAAAGTGAGGTTTCGGTAGATTTACAGCTGTTCGATAGCCACATTCAAGGAACGTTCACCGGTGATCAGTCTAACTGGAGGTCTGTAAGGTGGGCAGTGAAAGTGGGTTCTTGGTAAGGGGCTAGTCACCATTCCCCCTCCCCCCCCACCGGCGTTTCCATCAAAAGATTTAAATACAAACACAGATTTGCTTCCCATATTTTCAAAATTATTCACAACTACATTCAGAGAGGGGGAATCTAGGGCATTGTATACCAGGGCTAAGATTTAATAGCGTGTTCATAAGCAAAAGTAATCACGTGGCAACAAATCAGCTTCACTGCCCTGTCACCAAGACAGTGTCAGTGCCCAGCATTTCTCGAGGACTTACGGTGTGCCAGGCTTTCCTGCATCCGTTACGTCCTGCGATCCTCCCAGAAAGCCAAGGAGTAGGTGTATTAGGGTCTAAGCTAAGCAATCACGCAGGTGGCTCTCTCCTGTGATATCTGGGACACTGGACTCTGCTCCATGAAGTCATTCGGAGACCCCAGGTCCTTCCCTTCGGTTCATCTTTAGCTGCAACCCTGAGATGAGGTCACTGTCACTTCTGTATTCCAGCCCCAAAGAGGGAGAGAGAAAAGAAAGCCAGAGAAAGCCATTGTATTTTAAGCAAGCATTGCAAAAGTTGTATAGATCGCTCCTCCTCCTGTTCCGTTGGTAAGAACATGGCCGTGTTTGGCCACAGTAGAGGCTGAGAGATGTACTTTAGAGCTGGATGGTTAGAACTCAGTTGTGAAAAAAGGAGAATGGGCTCGAGGGGGCAGTAGTCTACCAAAGTAGTTACTTCAACGTTGCAAGTGGAGAGAAAGAAACTGCGGTTCAGAGAGGGTAAGTCACATGTCCCAAGACACACAGCCGGGAAGTGGGCAGTAGTCTACCAAAGTAGTTACTTCAACGTTGCAAGTGGAGAGAAAGAAACTGCGGTTCAGAGAGGGTAAGTCACATGTCCCAAGACACACAGCCGGGAAGTGGTTAAGATGGCCTCCACCGCCTCTGCTCTCTAGATCTTTGGGAGGAGGTTTTTGACTGTCCCTTTACTCCGCAAAAAGCAGCTGCGTAACAACCGGGGGAAAGGTAAGGTAAGCGAATGTGGCATCCGTTACACGCCAGCCTCGTGTCAGCATCAAGGTGATTTCTCCAGGAGAGCAGGCCGGTTAGGGTGCATCCGGAATACGTGCCGTGTTCTAAGGAACCGGGTTTTAAGAGGCCCTTTGAGAAGCGTGGGTGTGTACAGAGGGAAGTTACCCCAAGGTCCCTCAGCTGGGGATTCTTGAAATCCTATCCCATTGGCGATAGTCCTGAAACCGGGGGAGGGGTGAGGTGCACAGGAACAGGAGCACATGGCAGTCGCACACTTCACGGCCGTTTGTCAAGCATCTGAGTGCGGAAGGGGAGTTAGATCAGACCGTACGCACGGCGTTGCTGTAGCAGTGGTTGGGGCATCGCGGGTGGAAGCTGCTGGAAGGAAGGCGGGACGGGCATCGGCGAGTGGAAGCTGATGGAAGGAAGGAGGCAGTCTACTCCCAGGTCTCCTTTGCCTCGTCGCAGCAGTTGAGACCGGGTGGGAAGCCAGTGCGAGAGTGAGTTCTCCGTCACCAGGAGTGTTCAAGCAGCTTCTGCCTGGCCTCCTGCCGGAAGTGCTCTGTGGGGAGGGCTGCACTGAGGGCCCAGAGTAGCAGATCCCTCCCCCCGCCATTGGCAAGCAGGGCCTGTGCTGCCACGGTGGCCCTGACTCTCTGTCCTTCCGCTGCAGGTTCTATGACGAGATCCGGACCCCTCTGCTGTCCGACATCCGCATTGATTACCCCCCCGCCGCGGTGGAGCGCGTCACCAGGACCCTGTTCCCCAACTACTTCAACGGCTCGGAGATCGTCATCGCCGGGAAGCTGGCCCACAGGACGGTGGAGCGGTTGCACGTGGAAGTCATGGCCAGCAACAGCAAGAAGTTTGTCGTCCTGAAGGCGGACGTGCCCGTGGAGCCCCCGGAGGCGGGGAACGACGTGGCGGGAAGCGCCAGGCCCGAAGGCGGTGGCGCCGGGGACCCCAACCACGTGCAGCGGCTCTGGAGCTACCTGAGCACGAAGGAGCTGCTGAGCGCCTGGCTGCACAGCAGCGACGAACGGGACAAAGAGCGGCTGAGGCAGAAGGCGCAGGCCCTGGCCGTGGCCTCCCGCTTCCTCACCCCGGTCACGTCCATGCACTTGAAGAGGTCGGGGCTGCAGACGGACAAGCCGGAGGACGCACAGAGCATGTCCGCGGCCGCAGGCCCCGAACCTGTGATGCAGAGTCTGCGAGGCGCCAGCCCGCAGCCAGGTAACTCGCCTGGAGGGGGCGGCCGTGGGGAGCCGACGTGCGTGCTCAGCCCTCCGTGGGCCGCATCAGCTGGGCCGGCCGCCCGGGCCTCCCGTGTCACACTCCGTACACACCTGGGCCGTCCGCCTCGCCCTCCCGTGTCACAGTCTGTATAAATCGGACGCCCGCCTGCCCACCGGTCTGCACAGGCCGTGGTAAACCCTCGTGTTTGTATCGATGCACCCAGTGCGTCTCTGCAGAGCAGAGGTGGCGTTTGTCCCAGAAATGCCGCCAGGTGAAGTCGGTCTGTTGGTAACTCGTGCACTGGAGGCCTGCCACGGATGAGGCAGCACGGGGCAGCATGGTGAACACACAGATAAACGGATACGGTACTCGGTTTGAGTGCCCCTCTACGTTTTTTAAAAGTTTACTTTCAGAGAGCCAGTGGGGAGGTGTTGCAGAGAGAGGGAGAGAGAGAGAATCTTAAGCAGACTCCGTGCACAGCGCAGAGCCTGATGCGGGACTCGATGCCCCGACCCTGGGATCGTGACCCTAGCTCGGTCACTCCACCCACCCCGGCGCCCCCGCCCTGCTACATTTTTAGGTACTTCGGGACCATGCCATTTTACGTGTTGGCGTGCACGTTCACAAGCCTTGGGCGCCCAGAGGTTAGCCGTGCGGACAGGAAGCACACGGGCCCCGAGCGGAAGAACGTTAACTCCTTTGAGCACGCACTGGGCTTTGTGGAAGGCGAGAGAACTCTCCTCTCAGATGCATGGTTTCTGTTGTCCTGAGAACATACGTGAGGAGCTGTGTTGTCACTTCTCGAGACAGTTCATCCTCGACTGGTCTCTCAGAGCCCAAACAGAAAGCGCAGAGTTTAGTCTCGTGCCGTTTTGTTGGGGGAAATTCGTAGCGACAAGCACAAGAAAAGGAAAGGAAACGTAGTTCAGCCCACACAGAGCACGAACGTCCTCAGTGATCCCACTCGGCGGCAAACAGCATGGTGTCTATGCGCGACATGATTATTACATTCCTGCCAAGTTCACATCTCCTAGAGAGGGAGGGGACAGGAACCCAGGGCCTACAAGTGCTGCCTCACCTGTCCCTCGTGTGCTCAACTCTGAGAAGCACCCGGGCCTGGTTGAGAGCGAGCGTGAGGGCAGGACCCAGACACCGCCGTTTCGGCTTGGCTGTGTGGCTCCGGGCAGGTTCCTGACCCTCTCTGGGCTTCTGTTCCCTGGCCTGTAAAACACAGACACTAATGATTTCCCTGAAGGGCTGCCAAGGAAAGATGTACAAGTGTTTGGTCCATAGTAAGCGTTCTACAAATGTTAGACACCCTCTGCCATGAGGTCTGTAGACCTGGATGGAAATTTATGGAAAAGTTCAGATTATAATTATATGTGGATCTTAACTGTCTTTTTTTTTCACACTTTTGTATTTAAATGCTTGTTAAAATTGTGGCAAAAAAAATAACATGAAATTTACCCTCTTAACCGTTTTTAAGTGTACAGTTCAGTCATGTTAAGTAGACTCATGTAGCCCCAGAACTTTGTTTCATCTTGCAGATCTGAGACTCCGTACCCTTAGACAACTCTGCTCCCCTCCACCCCATAACTGCATCTTACATACAATAGAATGTTTTCCCCTATTACATGGGCAGAAGTCTTAGGAAGAATAGCTAATATTAGAATTAGGTAGAACTTCAGAGAATATTATCTATTTACAAAAGAATAAAATAAGCCTAGGGGCATCTGGGTGGCTCAGTCGGTTTAAGCGTCCAAATTCGGCTCAGGTCATGATCTCACAGTTCAGGAGTCCGAGCCCCCCGTCAGACTCTGTGCCGACACATCGGAGCCTGGAGCCTGCTTCGGATTCTGTGTCTCCCTCTCTCTCTGCCGCTCCCCTGCTCATGTTCTCTCTTTGTCTCTCAAAACTAAGTAAGTGTGAAAAAAAAAATTAAAATAAGCCTCCACGTGTTACGCCCTCACTCGTGTCGTGAGGCCAAGCTCCCTCTTTAAAAAAAGATGATGTTTTTAAATCGCCACGAACACCTTTGAAAGCTGTATTTCACTCACCCCAAACCTCTTGTCTCTCTCTCCCCTCATCCGTGTCCTCCTTAATAACACGGGTGGTTCTCTTTCTTCTGATTTCTAGGACCTGCTCTCAAGAAACCATACAACCCAAGAATTAAAGTCTCCAAAACATCAGGTAAAGAACAGAATGTGGCTGTGTGTCCCTGGGGGAGCTGAGGGGTGTACCATGCAGGGCACCGATGGTACAGGGCACTGGGCGTCCCCAAAGCCAGTTACGGTACCGGCACCTAGAACACGGCCTTTATTCAACCCTCAGATGGTTAGCAAAAGGCAGCAGCGTGAGGCAGCTCCAGGAACAGGGTGGTCCTTAAACCATTGCAGGAACACCGTGGCCAGCACGGCCCTGGGAGCCCGGCGGCTCTGAGGGAAGGAGGGATGGACAGTGGGGCGTGTGTTCGTCATTACTGAGTTAAAAGGTACTCGTTTCAGACCTCCGAGGTCTTCAGGCTCCAGCTCCTGGCGTCCCGAACAGGGTTTGTTACTACTAATTATTATTTTAATCTTTGGCTTTAGAAGGGAAAGACAAATAAAAATACCATGAAATGCCCTTTGGCCGGCTCTCTGGGATTATAATAAAAATCCAGACGGGATGACAACACAAAGACAGGGTTGTATTCTTAAAGGGCACACGTCTTCCTCGGTGAGTCTCTGTCATCGCCTCGCTGCCATCGTGCTGGACGCGCAGGTTCACAAAGCTGGGAGCGTCCCCGAGGTTAGCCGTGCGGAGGGGGTGCGCGCCGTCTCCGACGGATAAGAGCGCACGCTTCCAAACGCACATGTGCTCTGTGGAGTGCGAGGGAACTTCCCTCTTGGATGCCGTGTGGAGTGATGACGTTCAGACATCTCCTCTCCTTTTTGGAATAAGGAGCATCTTTCCCTGTAGAATGATCCGGATGATTTGAGTAGAAGTGATGTGGCCTGAGCACAAGAAACCCTCTAAGAACTGTCACATCGTTGTGTTCAGACCTAGGGGGCGCCACAAGTATGCACAGCACTGTTAACCTGCTATGGGCGTCCCGGGTCCCCCCATCTGTAAAAGACCAGTACCTTATATCTGTTTATATAGTCATAGGATGCTTTGGTCACTGCACGGTGAGATCAGCCAGATTCTTCCATGGGCCTTTGTGAGTCATCCTGGGGACACAAAGGGGTTTTCAGCAGTCATACCAAGGACATGAATTTGCTTGGGACTTGAGAAGACTGACCATATGCTCACGCGGGTACGTGCACGTAAAACGGAGAGGAGTTCACAGACACGTTGTGTTCGGCATGCAAGTTAGAAGGAAACTAACTGTCCCGTCTCATGAGGGAGGAGAATTGCTGTGGACTGTCGGGAACTGTTTTGTCTGGACAATACGAGGCGAGGCTGTTCGTGTTCAGCAGAGGTGACCGTGAGGACAGTGGGAAGGAACAGGGGCCGGCCACGCTCTGTGGTCTCATCTGTGGGCAAAAATTTGAGAGCGTTTAAGTCGGTGTGCCCCAGAGTGGGGGTTTCCACTGTCACCCCCAGTGACCCTGCACCCTTCCTGGTCACCGCCGTGCGCCGGGCTTGGCCGTTGCCGCTGTCCTTCGGGGACCGTGTACATCGCTGTCTCCAGTGCCGTGGCGTTGGGATCACAGGAGGGGGAGGGCTGTCACCACGTCTCTTCCCGGGACAGGCGGTCAAAGAGAAAGGAAATGATCTTTGCGGTGTGGCGAAAGCCTCGTGTCTGGATTTCGGGGACCTGGGTTCACAGACTCCACGTGTGGTAACCCTGGTGCCTCAGCCGCCTGGCCCTTCCTCACACACACACGGAGGATGAGGGACAGGCTAGCTAACTGACTTCGGAGAAAACAGAGGGGACTGTTTACACACAGAAAGCACCCAGTAAATTTCTTTCTCTGTCCTGTTTCTTGCCGGCCTGGCAGTGGACGGAGACCCCCATTTTGTCGTGGATTTCCCCCTGAGCAATCTCACCGTCTGCTTCAACATCGACGGGCAGCCGGGGGACATCCTGAGGCTCGTCTCTGATCACGCGGATTCTGGTAAGTTCTTCCCTCCCTTGTGACCTCTGGGCAAGGTTAAGGTAGGTATCACAGCCCCCTCTGTCCTTGCGACGGGTATGTGTGTGTGTGTAAGGGGACATACCACACACTGACGGCAGTGGGCTGGGTGCGGGGCTCGGTGTCACGACGACGTGGGTTAGAAGCGCTGCTCTCACGTGACTCCTTTCGTGGCCTTGGGCACACGTGCTCCTCATAGCATGGAGACAGTGGTACCTCCTCGGGCAGCCCCACCAGGCTGTTGTCAGTAATGGATCTGAAGTTGTTTTGTAAATGAACGGGTCCTGTGGAGTTTGTGACTTTCCAGCCGAGGACTCGAACGGCAGGAGGGCTGGAGTCCTGCGGTCCTCTCTCCCGGTTCCTCGGCGACGCGGATGCGAAGCCCACGGCTCTGTGAGCATTGAACACTGAGCTAACGAGGGCTCTGATCTCCTTCAGTCTGTAGAGCGGCTGGGGGAAGGAGGTCAGTGTGAAAGGCTCTCGAGTCACACGCAGGTAACAGTGCCTGAGGGCTGGCTATGTGGCATTTCTCAGTTCTGAGAGGATGCGTTTCTGGAAGGCCAGGTTACAGAGCGTCCCATGGCCGGGTGACCGTGCGATGTGATTACATAATGTGCGGTCCCGGGGCCCCTTCCCCGCCCTGTGCTCTCACGAGGTTTCGTAGCCTTTGAGCTAAATGTCAGCTTGTCCTCACTCGGGCTCAGCAGTGAGATAGGGGCCTGCCTGTGTCCTCCCCGGAGGTACCCGCCTTCCTAGGAGGTACCCACCCACCTTCCTGGCGTTCCTGTGTTCAGCGTGGTGTCTGAGATGGGAAACCGCCAGAAGGTGATGCCTGGAGCCTTGAGGCTGAGGTACCTGGCTGGGATTTCTCCTGTCCCCCTTACCCCTTGTCCCAGGGAAGGCACTTTTCTCCTGGAATGTCTAAGGAGCCGCTAGCCGAGATTTAGAGGAAGGTTATTCCCAAAGCAGAGCAAGACAAGAGTTCATTAGATAGAAGTCTTTGAGTCTTGCCAATTACACCCTCACCAGGCAGCATCTCATGCAGGCCTGGCTGCTCCACGTGGAATCTTCTCCTGTCAGCTGTCCACTGGGACAACGCAGAACCTTAGGGCCTACGTGAGTCTAGGAAAGCCGCCATGGTGTTAGTGACGATGAAGGAAAAAAAGAATGGAGTTCAGCTTGACGGCAGTTGACATCTTATGCGTGTGCGACCTCCTGGGATCTGATCTGTGTTACATGCCCATTTTATAGATGTGATAATCAAGGCTGTTTTTTAAAGTGACTTATCCAGGCATACCCACCTAGGAGGTGCAGAACCTGAGTTTTTGGACTAGAGAAGATGTTAATCTTCACATTCTCCCACACTGCCCGTGGCATCACGGGATCACCACATCAGGATCGGTGGAAACTAGTGGATAGGAAATGGGCGTCAGGGCCATGAAGGGCTTTCGTCACTACAACCAGACCCAGTGACAAAGGCAAACAGACATGCACACCTCCTTCTGTGGTATCTTGACCCACGCCCCCTCTTTGCTGCCCCCACCCCAAGATACGGGAAAGATGGGGGAGGTAGGTTCATACCTTCCTGCCTTCACTCATTCACGCGGTAGGACTGAGCGGCCCCTACCTACCCGGGAGTCAGACTTCATGGGGCTGGAGATTCAGAGTCAAGGCCAGAGGAGGGAGGAGATTCTATCAGATGTTCGGGTGCAGGTGGCTGGAAGGTGGGCTGGTCCGCTGACCCTTGTCCTCTCCCCTCTGCCTCCGAGGCGTGACGGTGAACGGGGAGCTGATTGGGGCGCCGGCTCCCCCAGGCGGCCACAAGAAGCAGCGCACTTACTTCCGCACCATCACCATCCTCGCCAACAAGCCCGAGCGGTCGTATCTGGAGATCACTCCGAGCAGAGTCATCCTGGACGGCGGGGACAGGGTGGTCCTCCCGTGCAACCGGAGCGCGGTGGTGGGGCGCCGCGGGCTGGAGGTGTCGGTGTCCGCCAACGCCAACGTCACCGTCACCATCCAGGGCACCATTGCCTTCGTCGTCCTCATTCACCTCTACAAAAAGCCGGCCCCCTACCAGCGGGACCACCTGGGCTTCTACATCTCCAGCAGCAGAGGCCTGTCCAGCAGCTGCCACGGACTGTTAGGTGGGCGGCCGCCCTCACGCCGGGTCGAGCGTTAGACGTCAGGGTCCCAGAGCGAGGCTCCTGTTGCCCGTGCCTTTAGCTTGAGTGAGAAGCGCAGTCGTGAAATCACACGTCTTGCCTGCTGGCGACTTTCCGGAACGGGGAGGGGTTCATAAACGAATTGTCACCGGCCTTCTGGGAGAAGGGGCCGAGACTTGGGGGGATAATCCTCTCGGGGTCTGGCTCCTGACTCGGGAAGTTGCAAGCGGAGGGCAGTCCGCGCCCAGCACGGGCGTGAGGCTCCCGTCCCGCCCCGGGCGGCAGGCCGTGTCCTCTGGTTTCCGCGCCAGGTCCCACGTGGGCCCTCTGCCCACAAGTGCGGGGCGGCCGCCGCCAGGGCCTGGTTAGAAAGCAGGATTTCCTGGCACTGGAGCTGGACGGGTGGGGTCCGGCCTGACGGCCAGGGGCGCAGGCCGGGATTCCTTTGGCCTCGGCCGTGCCCTCACGTGACCTGCGGTACTCTGCCGAGTGTTTCCGGAGGAGACCGAACAGACTGCCGTCAGCACCCTCGGCCCCTGCCCGCCGAATGCGTGGTCCGGAGGGGCCTGTGGCCGGAGGAGAGGGCACGCCCCGCCCTTCCCCCGCTCCTGTCCTTCCAGCTCTGGTTCCCCGGCAGCCTCCCATTGTTAACGGGGGGGGGGGGGGGGCGCTCTGAATGCCACCTGGGGCCCCCCCGTCCCCCGTCCGTACCCTCCCAACACGCGCCCCGTCGCTGACACCAGAAGGCGCGAGTCTTCCGGGAGGGTCCGACCTCGGACCGCGGTCAGCCAAACCCCCCCGCCTCCGAGCTCCTCCGCCCCCCGCCCCCCACCTCGGGTAACCCCCGAGCGCTGAGCGCTGGCCGGCCGCCACCGGTGGGCCCCTCGGGACTGACGCTCCTCAGCCCAGGGCGGCCCGCACTCGACTCACACCCGGCGCTTTCTTGTGTCCCCCTAGGTCAGTTCCTGAGCCGGGACGCCACGCTCACGCAGGAGCCCGCCGGGCTCAGCAAGGGCCCTGGCCGGCCTCCGCTCCCGAGGGCGGGCGACGGGCCGGAGACGGTCCTGAAGGTGAGAGGGCGCCAGGTCCCGGTGGTCCGGAAGCAGAGGAGGATCTACAACGGGGAGGAGCAGGTAGACTGCTGGTTCGCCAGGAGCAACGCGGCCGGGCTGCTGGACGGCGAGTACCGGGACTACGTAGCAGCGCACCCGTTTGACTCAGAGACCGCGTTCGGCCTGGGAGCGCCCGGGGGGCTCTGACGCCGGGCCCGAACGAAAGGGTGCACGACGGGGACGCGCAGGGACGCCACGGTGCGGCCTCCCGACGGTTGACTGCGACCCGTGACCCACCCCTGCTGGCGCGTAGGCCCCAGGTCGGCCTGAGAGAAGCGTAGGGGCGGGGCGCTGGGGCGACAGGGGTCTTTCCTGCTGCGTCCTCCCCTCCGCCGCCCCCGCCGCCGCCGTGATGGAGAGAGAGGGTAGCACCGAGGAGAAAGGTCACGCCGCCTCGTCGGCCCGGTGCGCGCGCATCAGGCCGGCCGGCTTGTCCCCCTCACGGCCTGTCGTGAGGGAACCGGTGAAGGAACGTCGCCACAAAGCCGCTTTCCTCGGTGGCAAGGGCCACGTTTGGGCACTCTGCTTTTCGCCTGCCGTTAGCGCTTCGGAATCTCCCCTCGCAGAGCTCCCGTGGCCTCCGCGTGCGTGGCCTCCGCGTGCGTGGCCTCCGCGTGCGTGGCCACCCTCCGCCTCAGGGGAGCCTGCCGTGGGCCCGGGCCCGGGTCATGCAGCTAGCTCGTAGGTTTGATCACTGTAAGCAATTGAGGCTTTTCTTAGGAGGGGATTTTCTTCTGCTGTGATACCTTGCCCTTGAAAGTGAGTTTTCATTAAAAAAAAAATGTGGTTGAAAATCGAAAACTTGCATCCCAGAGACCATCTCTCTCTCTGCGGGCTTCGTAAAAGGCCGCTCGGCTGTGCTGACATGTTTCTGTCTGTTCCGGTAACGCTAATAAACGGGACAGCCCCGCGCGGCTGGTTTTTCCTGGCTCGTCCCGGAGCTGGAGACTCGGCCGGTGCTCCACTCGGCCCTCCTGCTGTACCTGTGTCGTGACTCCGGCCTCATTTGCTCGCGGTCCCGGGGGAGGTGACCCACCAGGACCCCGCGGCCCTGGGATGGGAGGTGGGGCCGGCACGGGGCCTCATGGGCCTGCCCGCGTTCCCAGCCAAGGTGCGGCCGCGCCGGCAGTCTGGGCAGCCGTCCCACGTGTCAGGGAGGCGGAGCCAGGAAGTGGGCACGCGGGGGGCACTGCGGCTGTTCCGGACAGACGGTCCGACCGCGCGAGGGAAAGGTTACATCGGTGGCGGGGGCCTCAGAGGTCAGTGAGTGGGCCCGTCCGTGAACCCGTCGCGTCATCGGGGGGGGGGGGGGAAGCCGGGCTGAGGGCGGCCGGGGGGGAGGGGGGGGGACGTTTCCCTTCCGTCTCGAGGACCCGCTCGCTCTCCGCCGCGCGAACCCACCCAGCTCTCGGGTTTTCCCAGACCCGCTGCCGGAGTTCGTGCCGGCGGTGCGAAGACACCAGCCCAGCCGCGGACAGACGCGTCCGTCTGTACTTCGGGGCTCAGAGGAAGAGGAGGGGTGTGAAGCAGGGCGGGCTCCCCGGGGGCCTCCCGTATGTAAACCCCGCCCAGCCGGGCAGACGTCCCTGGAGCTCTCGGGGTGCCGTGCCGGCCTTGCCGTCCGGGTTTGGGCCTCCAGGCTGCGGTGGGGGGAGGGGCGGGGGGGGGGGCGGCGCCTGGCCGGCTCAGTCGTGCAGCGCCTGATGCTTGATTTCAGCGTTGTGAGTTCGAGCCCCGTGCTGGGCGTGGAGTCTCCTCAAAAAACAAAACAAAACAAACAAACAAAAAACACCAAAAAACCCAAACAGATTACAGAAGGGGCTGTTACTACACGTTACCAGTTAACTCCCGGTTACTACTGGTTTCTTTCTTTCTTTTTTTTTTTTTTTAAATTTTTTTTAATATTTATTTATTTTTGGGACAGAGAGAGACAGAGCATGAACGGGGGAGGGGCAGAGAGAGAGGGAGACACAGAATCGGAAACAGGCTCCAGGCTCTGAGCCATCAGCCCAGAGCCCGACGCGGGGCTCGAACTCCCGGACCGCGAGATCGTGACCTGAGCTGAAGTCGGACGCTTAACCGACTGAGCCACCCAGGCGCCCCTCTTTTTTTTTTTTTTTAACATCTCTTTAACATTTATTTATTTATGTATTTATTTATTTATTTTTGAAAGACAGAGAGAGAGAGCACTAGTTGCGGAGGGTCAGAGAGAGGGGGAGACACGGAATCCGAAGCAGGCTCTCAGTGGTCAGCACAGAGCCGAATATGGGGCTCCAACCCACGAAGCAGGAGCCCATGACCTGAGCTGAAGTTGGACGCTCAACCGACTAATCCCCCCGGGGACCCCCAGTTACTACTGGTTTCTAAGAGCAGAGACGAGTATTCCTGCCAGGTACCTCTCACTCTCCTATACTCAAGTATCAAGGTTGAGCTTTTATTTTAACGTTTTTACTTACTTCAGACAAATCCCACTTTTCTTCTTCCTCCTCTTTGTTGTCTGCGTCTTTTTATTGCGGAAGTTATTTACCATTAAGTGTTCTTAGCTGGAGACCGCGATATCTCCAGATATCTCCACATTCACGTTGTACTAAGGACCTCATAATCTGGTTGGAAAACATAGTGTTTTCCGTGGGTCACGTGTGCTGTGCATCGCAAGCCTTTGAGAAAAAGTAAATGCAGAGGGAAGGAATTCGCTTCTCAGGTGGGGAAACTGAGGCAGAGCGCAGCTGCGCGGTTTTCCCCACGTCGTGTGGAAGACCTAAAACAGGGCCAGGCTGAACTTGCTAGCTTTGCCATGACCTCACCGTGACCTCACCGTCCGGGCCGTCATGTCTTTCCCGTATCAATGGGGGGAGTGGTGCTGAGTGAGCAGTTACATGACATCAGCCACCACCACGTTCCAGCCAGAGTCTCCTGTCCTGACCACAGCCGTGTTAGCACGTCCAAGCGGCTGCCGAACTGGGGTCTTAGCAGGCCCCCCCCCCACCGCCCCCGGATCCGTATCCCCTCCTCATCTGAGGAAGAGAAACCTCTGAGCGGGTCCCTCCCTAAGGGTTTCCCGATTCAAAGCATCCCATTTCCCCAATTAAAGGGACGGAATGTTCTCTACCCACCCGTGCTGGGTGCCTTATCTTCTTCCGTGGGACTTTTGGGTGATTTACTACTTCCGGCTAGAGGGGGTGGGGCCGGTCGCATAAACCTCGGTGACACTCCATCAGAGCCGAGCGGTGGCACGCTGGGAGCGGGACAGGCCACCTCCCTGCTTCTTTCAGGCATCATGCCGAGTCTTTGCGTCTTGTGTCCTCATAGGTGGATTAAGGGACAGGATTTATTTCTTGAAATTTATCTCCCGGCCGAAGTGAACGGCATGCAGAGAATGTTTGTGTTCCCCCCAGAATTCACATGCCGCAGCCTAAATTCCCAGTGTGGTGGCCTGGCCTTTGGAGGGTGATGAGGTCACGAGGCTGGGGCCCCCGGATGGGATTAGTGCCCCTGTAGGAAGGGACACCGCAGAGGTGGGCTTCCTGCTCTCCCCCACGCGCGGACAGACCCAAGTCAGCGTCTGTCTGTGAACGAGGGGCAGGGCTCTCGCCAGACGCCGCACCCGCAGGCCCATGGACCCTGGACCCCCAGCCTCCAGAGCTGTGGGAGAGGAAAGTCCGTTGGTTAAGCGCCCCCAGTCTAAGCCCCCCGGTCTATGGCATTCTTGGAATAGCACCCTGAGCCGACTGAGACAGTGAATCCAAAATGCGAATTCTATCTCCTTCGTCCAGCCACCCACAACATGTACAGTGCAGTTACTAACTTGGAACCATTAGAACGTGATCCAGCTAAAAAAAAGCAGCACATAAAGTCACACGGCTAGGCAAAGACTTAGAAACGTAACTTTAAATATTTATTTTAGTCGGTTTAATAAGTAGGGCACGAGATAGTTCACGTTCAAGAGACTTAAAAAAAAAAAAATTAAGACCAGGGCGCCTGGATGGCTCAGTCGGTTAAGCGATCTCACAGTTCGCGGGTTCGAGCCCCGCGTCGGGCTCTGTGCTGATGGCTCAGAGCCTGGAGCCTGCTTCAGATTCTGCGTCTCCCTCTCTGCCCCTCCCCCGCTCACGTGCACGCGTGCGCTCTCTCTCTCTCAAAAGTAAACATTAAAAAAATTTTAAACTAGGAGAATGAAACATAAAGACACAGCATGTGGTTACGTTTATGTTTTGAGGGATCGTGGAGTTAGGGCTGTAGACAAAAAGCCTTGATGAATCCAACCGCACCCCTTGCTTGTAGAAATCTCTGAATTACGTGAAATACCCGTAAACGGAGCAGCGAGTGACACGTTAAACCGACACAAACTACTGTACAGAACGGCAGACACGCAGCAACCATTCCCGACTATTTATTTAACCGTCACACGCACAGACAAGCGGCTTATCCCTCTGGGACTCTGACATCCCAGGGCGTCTGCCACCTTCCCATCGGGTCCCTCGTGTGCACACAGCCGCGTCTAGCTGGTACTTCTTCCATCTGCCTCTGGGGCGGTTTTGCGCTTCAAGCGGCCTTTCTGGCTCGTGGTTCTGGCACTGTCCCCCCCCCCCCCCCCCCAGCGCCGGTGGTCCTGCCCAAGCCTGTTCAGATTCCCACCGCACTCCACCACGTGGAACAGTCCCTGGTTAGAAGCAGCAGAGACACGGAACGTGACACCCAGCGCTGGGAGGCCGTGAGAAAGAAGAAACAAAGGCGGCCTCTCTGGGCTTCGGCTTCTTCGTCCGCACAAGGAAGGGGTGCACTCAGACCCTCTAATCTTTATCTTTCTGCGGCAGATGAAGGTACTTCCTGAACCTCCGAGCAATAAACGCAGCACGATTCATTCGATGACGCCGCTGTGTTTGGGGATCCAACGTTCCAGACCCGGGGATTCAGGGGAAGACCAAGTTCAGGCCTCCGAGGAGGGGACGGCTGAGGGCGGGAGAGGGAAGGAACGCCAGGGTGGAAACAGCCCTGCAGTACTGTGAGAGCTAGGCCGCGCAGGCTGGCGTCTGCGCCTGGAGGAGGCGGGAAGGAGGCCGGGAAACCATCCCAGAGATGGCCGAGAGCGCCAAGCCGCGGGAGGAAGGGAGTGTACAGAGGCCGCCACCCAACGGAGTTTTCTAGAATGTCCAGCAGCTGTGAGCATCTTGCAAACGGAAGCACCTTTCTCCCCCCGCCCACTGTCCCACGAATCCAGCGGTCACTGAGGCCCCGGTGGGTGCCACTCCATACGGTCCCCGGTCCCTCACCACCTCGATGCTGTCCTGGGGCATCTCTGGCCCTGTGCTCTTGGCTGCAGAGGAGGCCCGGCAGAGTCACAGCGGCACGGGGGTCCCCTCCCGCCACCAGGGCTCCCGCTGGCATTTGGCCAACTGGGGTCACCTCTTTCCCCCGGCGCCCCCCAGCCCCAGCATTCACTCCGTTCTGCTCCAGCCTCCTAGACCACCTCGCCCACGGCTTCCCAGTTTTTTGTCCCCTGTCGTGCTGAGAAAACTGCCAGGAGCTCCCGTGTGCTCCGTGCCCCATCACAGCGGCGCTGCCGTCCCGCGGCCCTCGTCTCCGCGCCCCGTCCTTCCCGGTGCAGCTGGCTGCCTCCTTTGTCACTCCCCTGGGCAGGTGCTTCCGTTAGCCTCTTTCTTCCCAGAGTCTCCAGGCTCTCGCTCCCCCCAGCTCTGCCCTCTTGATTCCACAAACCGCTCCGGGAGGTCCCCTCTGCTCTGACCCCGTCGTCCCCACCCGGCTCTTGGCCTTCCCTCTTCCGTGTGCTGTGTCTGCGGGGTGGTCGGTGTTTGCAACCTCGCTTTTCTTTTCCTTTACCTCTTAGGTACCGGACTCATCACAGTCCGCTTCTGTCCTCGGCACGTCTACGGGGGCGGATCTGGCGACCATTGCCGCCACCCATTCCCGCCTCTGAGTGTGGCTGTGTCAGTCTCTCCCTCTCGCGAAATCCTGGAGCCTTTGCTTCTTTTGTGCGATTGGTTTCTCAGTTTCTTTAGCTGAATGTCTTTCCTCCTACCAACCTGTGTGCGGACTTGCCTTCAGGTTCCCCCTAGGTCCCCTGTGGGCTCTTCCTCGGGGACCCCGTCCGAATCAGCCTCTGGCTCCGCGTGGGAGATCCTGAAAATGAATGTAAGGTCCTGACCGCTCGTCTGGGGACGCTTCCTTTCATTTTTCTGGCGTCACCTCAAACTCAGGAATAAAAGCAAACTTGCTATCCTCAAAGCGTCTGTCTCTTGAATAGAAGTATTTGGAATTCAGGATCTGGGAAGAAAGGAAGAAGTTCTAGCAACAGTCTTTTCTGTTTTGACTTTTGCAAATAAAGGTGTGTGTGTGTGTGTGTGTGTGTGTGTATGCATCTCATAAGAGGCCAATTTAAAATTAATTTTAAAAATGTTTTTAAAATATTTTTGAGAGAGCACATGAGTGGGGGGTTGCAGAGAGAGGGAGAGAGATAGAGCACAAGCAGGAGAGGGGCAGAGAGAGAGGGAGACACAGAATCAGAAGCAGGCTCCAGGCTCCGAGCTGTCAGCACAGAGCCCGACACGGGGCTCGAACCCACAAACCGCGAGATCGTGACCTGAGCCAAAGTTGGACACCAAACCGACTGAGCCACCCGGGCAAAATTCATTTTTACGGACACAGCATTCTTCCTGAAAATTCTCTGTTAATCATATTATTTTCTCAAAACAACAGCTGTGTTTGTGCAGGAGGGGGGCCCAGTGTCCTGACTTGCTCACTGGGAATTTCTGGTTATATAAGATGAATATCTCACACACACTGAGTTCACGGATACGTCCATGAAATTGCACCATCAGCACAAAATACATGATAAATACGTTCTAGTGTGCTTTTAAAAGATTAAGTTCTATTTGAAATGGAGGAAAGACACCAGTCCTGGCACCTGAGCGGGAATGGATGTATGAGCCGTGTACCTGCCACCGCTGTTGGCCTCACACGGCTGGGCTCGTCCAGCCCCACGAATGGGAGGGAGAGAAAGCTGCCGAAAGCCAGCTCCTACCCGAGAGTTCACACGGACGCTACAGGAAAAGCACACCTTTCCAGGGGAAGGTAGAATCAATGCAGAGTCTGAAGGCTCGGCTCAGAGGTGAAGTGTATTTGCCTTTGAAGAAGGCTGGAGCCCAGGAATATTCTAGACACTGAAAGCTCCCCCATGCAATCTGGAGGCGACTCTTTATTCTTTTTAACCTCATCCTCTGCCTGCCTGGAAAACTTGAAATCGGGTACTTTGAGGACTTCTGATAAAAACATTATAGAAACCTGGGTGTGTAACTGATGGACCGTAATGTCTTAAATGTTCCTGCAACTTTCCCAGAAGACAAAATGCTTCAAAACAAACACGTTCACTTATTCACTCAACCAATATATGCATCTTTTAATGTTTCCATTTCTTTTTGAGAGAGAGAGAGTGAGAGCATGCAAGCAGGGGAGGGGCAGAGAGAGAGGGAGACACAGAATCCGAAGCGGGCTCCAGGCTCCGAGCTGTCAGTAGGAAGCCTGACACGGGGCTCGAACCCACAAACCGTGAGATCATGACCGGCTGAAGTCGGACGCCCAACTGACTGAACCCCCCGGGTGCCCAAAACTTATTTATTCTTAATAAAAACACTGCGGAGGGGCACCCGGGTGGCTCAGTTGTTTGAGTGTCTGACTTTGGCCTAGGTCATGACCTCGCCATTTTTCCGTTCGAGCTCTGCATCCGGCTCAGTGCTGATAGCTCAGGCCTGTTCGGATTCTGTGTCTCCCCCTCTCTTTCTCTGCCCCCTCTCCCACCCACACTCTCTCTGTCTCAAAAATAAATAAAACATCAACAACAAAAAAAAAACACTGAAGAAAAGGAAAATAAGGTATGCAGAAGAACTAAAATCCAGGGGCTTTGAGTGTCTCACCTTCATTACAGAGCTGCGTTTTGGGCATAGGCTGATCCTGCCACAGTGCCTTTGCTTGTCTGGTGTCGCCGGGATGCTGTGGACAACACGAAGGTGGCTTCCACTGCGACTCTGGTGGATCGAGGGACCCTGCGTCCAGCATCCCCGTGGGGCTCAGCCGAGTGTCACGGGGCAAGGAGAAGACAGGATGGTGGGGGGTGTCCCCGGGGCGGTGACTTCAGCATCGCCTTTTCCCTCTGAAGGCGGATGTCCACGGTGTGAATGTTGGGCTGCTTTCTGACCCTGGTCCGGGCACCAAGCTGGGACGCGCTGAGCCGGAGGCCACAGGACCGCTCCGGGCCCCTCCTTCTCCCTTCTCTTTAGAAACAGCTCGGGATGAGGAAGCACGTCCGGGGAGCTCGGGTGTAGGGAGCGGCTGGGGAAGGGGGTCCCGACCCGCAGCCATTAGATGTGCGGAAATGGAGCGTGACAGAACTCGCGAGCACCCTCGGTGGCTTTTCGACGTCACTCCTGCTTGGAGAGGCCCAGACACCGCGGCTGTGGCCATGATTAATGAGCCACAGGTGCACCTGCCGGGACTGGGGCTGGGGAGGCGGGGGCTCGTGGAACTTCTCTTTTCCACGGCCAGACGGCCACGGCGATGCGCAGGTGACACGTCTCGTCCTAGTTTCTGCGGGGGGCGGGGAAGGGGGGGCAAGGGAGCCAGAGCAGAGCTCTGCGTGGTCAGGGCGCCCGGAAGGAGCCACGCACTTGGCTCTGGGGCCGCGGGGAGGACCGCGGTGGGGGGGGGGGGGGGAAGGGGCCACGAAGAGCCCACAGCCCAAAGGCAATGTAGCCGGAGAAGGTCTCCCGCGACACCCACCTCGTGGGCCCGTGCTCCGTCATGGCATGGGGGCAGTGATGCAACCCGGAGCGACAGCCTGCCGGGGCCAGAACAGGGGACGAATTTCCGTGGTTGCGCCTGCCTTCTTTTCCCCATGAAGACCCCCCCCCACCCGCCCCGTGTCCCCTGCTCCTGCTTCCCCACCCTCCCGTCGTCTGGGGCGCCTCACCCACACCCAACACCTGCAAGGAGCTTAGCCCCCATTGCCTCTGTGGGGGCCGCCTGCCCAGCTGCTGGACGCAAAGGGGGAGGGACACGAAGAAGGATGCGAACCTTGGCCACCACCGTCGGGAGCCTAGGGGTCCCCCCAGATCACAGCATCTGTTTTTATGTCGGTTTCCTTTCACGACCTTCTCTCAGAAGCCCCCGTGGGGTTGCGAAGTCCCGTGTGCAGGATGTTCCTTGCTGCTTTTTTTTTTTAATTTTTTTTTAACATTTATTTATTTTTGAGACAGAGACAGAGCATGAACAGGGGAGGGGCAGAGAAGAGGGAGACACAGTATCTGAAACAGGCTCCAGGCTCTGAGCTGTCAGCACAGAGCCCGACGTGGGGCTCGAACTCACAAGCCGTGAGATCATGACCTGAGCTGAAGTCGGACGCTTAACCGACCAAGCCACCCAGGCGTCCCCCTTGCTGCTTTTTAAAGGTAAAAAAGTTTTTAATGTGAAAAGCAAACACAGAGACACCAAGAAATAGCCTAAATGGCCGTCCCAAGGTGGCAGCGTACTTTCCTGGTGGGAACATGAGCACCAGGGCCTACGGCTAGTGAAATGAGGTGTGGGCTCAGGCAGTGAAGCGTCCGACTTCGGCTCAGCTCGTGATCTCCTGGCTTGTGGGTTCGAGCCCCGCGTCGGGCTCTGGGCTGACAGCTCGGAGCCTGGAGCCCGCTTCGGATTCTGTGTCTCCCTCTCTCTCTGCCCCTCCCCCTGCTCGCACTCTGTCTCTCAAAACACAAAACAAAACAAAACATTAAAAAAAACGCGAAAATACAGAATCTGTCTCTCTCTCTCTCTCTTTCTCTCTCTCAAAACAAGAGCTAACCGCAGGTGACTCTCTTCCTAACAGCTGTTTGACGTGGACCCTTGGCTACCATATCTCGGTGGCCGCCACACCACGGGCCGAGCGAAGGGCCCCGTGCTGTGATTGAAGCCGAACTCGTCTGATGCGGATCCTCAAATGACCCCACTCCCCTCTCGGGGAGCGGAGCCTAAGTCCGGTACGATGCCTGGCCCAGCTTTCGGTGTCTCTCCCTCTCTTCAATTGCTTTCCTCCAGGGGGAGAGGAGAGCAGCTCCCAGACCTCCCTGGGGGGTCAGGGAGAGGCAGGCCTCTTCTCTCCCGCTCATGGGGTCATGGTGGCGGCCGAGAGCCGGCCACCCGCCCGTGAGCGGACAGCCAGTACGGCCAGGCCCGCGCCATGGGCGCTGGGCCCGGGCGCCCCTCTACCTGGGCCTGCTAGGATTACAGAATGTGCCGGCCGAAAGGGGAGAACGGTCTGGAAGGCTCCATGAAGCCTGTGTCCCCACGCGGGAGGTCCCGGGCTGCCCTTGCGGCCGGGCTGGCTGGAAAATAATGGAGTTATTATGTGGGTGGGGAGGGGGCAGCGAGGTGTTGAGCAGAGAAAATGGTTGAAATTCGAGTCGCACTGATGCTGGCAGCTTGGCGCCTGCTGTTAGACCGGCAGATGAACTCTGATAAACCCGAGGCACTTTCCCCACACCCGCCTGGAAACTCTAGCACCCCGTGGAGAGTGCAGGGCGGCTGGGAGGGGTCCGGGGAGACGGGGCTGTGAAGCCCAGGGTGGGGGCGCTCTGCATTTCCAGAGGGGCAGGCAGGAAGCCAACTTTGCTCAGGTCAGGCCATTCAAGTACAGGTCTGGTGCCTTAATGGGTCTGCAGGGGCAGGTACACAGCCGGGGGGGGGGGGCCTGCCCTGGGGCCTGGGCAGGGGTGGGAGGAGGAGGGAGGGAGCGGGTGGCAGGAAGCACCCCCCCTCTGCCCCCGTGCACCAGCACTAGGACCAGACAGCTCCAGTGGTGACCGGAGCTGGGGATGGGACCCAACCCCCCCCACCCTGGCAACGCGTCCCTTGCCCAACCCTCCCAGACAAGCTGGTGAGAAGCTCTTCCCCCAGGGAGAGTCACAGCACCCCATGTTTCCCCTTCTAGTCCTGGAGATTGGGGTGAGTCTGAATTTGTGTGCTTAAGCTCAAGGTCCTCAGCATCCACGCACAGCAACGTGAATGCACCTGACGCCACTGAATTTTGCCTTAAAAAGATGGTCAACGATAGATCTACCATGAGGTCCAGCAATCCCGCTTCTGGGTCTAGGCCTGAAGGAAATGAACCTGTGATCTCAAAGAGTCACCTGCTCTCTGCATTCGTGGTACTCACAATAGCCAAGGCACAGAAAGAACCGAAGGGTTTTTCAGCGGAAAAGTGGCTACAGAAAACGGAATATTACTCAGCTTTGAAAAACAATTTGCACCAACATGGATGAGTCTGGAGGGCGTTGCTACTAAGTGAAATAAGCCAGACAGAACAAGACAAAACACGGTATAGTACCGCTTATATGCGGAGTCTAGAAAAACCAAAACCGAACAGACAAGTCGAACTCACGAGAGAGTAGAAAAGTGGCTGCCAGAGGCTGCCAGGTGGGCGTAGGGGGAGAGATGGGAACACGTTACCCAAAGGGCACAAGCTTCCGGTTATAAGATGAACCAGGACTGAGGATCCGATGTGTAACATGGTGAGTACATTGGCAACAACGTATTGTGGGATTGAAATTTGCTAAGACAGTAACACTCAAGTATGAAAAAAAATGGTCAAAACAGGGTTTTGAGGGGCGCCTAGGTGGCTCAGTCGGTTAAGCCTCTGACTCTCTTTTTGTTTATTTTTTTTTAACGTTTATTTTTGAGACAGAGAGAGACAGAGCATGAACAGGGGAGGGGCAGAGAGAGAGGGAGACACAGAATCCGAAGCAGGCTCCAGGCTCCGAGCTGTCAGCACAGAACCCGACGAGGGGCTCGAACTCACGGACCGTGGGATCATGACCCGAGCTGAAGTCGGATGCCTAACCGACTGAGCCACCCAGGCGCCCCTAAGCCTCTGACTCTCGATTTCAGCTCAGGTCACGATCTTGCGGTTCATGGGATCGAGCCCCGCATCGGGCTCTGCACTGACAGAGAGGAGCCTGCTCGGGATTCTCTTTCTCCCTCTCTCTCTGTCCCTCCCCCGCTTGTACTCACTTTCTCCCCCAAAATAAATAAGTACACGTTAAAAAAAAACAACAACAGGGTTTTGAAGAGACATTTGCACACTGACGTTTACAGAAGCATTTTTACAAACACCAAGAGTTCTGAAAGCAACCAAAGTGTCCGTTGATGGATAAATGGACAGGTAACATGTGGCCTATCCATACAGTGGAATAAAATTCAGCCTTAAAACGGAAGGAAATCCTGTCCTATGTTCCAACGTGGATGTACCTCGAGGACACCGTGCTAAGTGAAACAAACCAGCCACAAAAAAGACAAAGACCGTGTGATTCCACTTACACAAGGTATTGAAAGTCGTCAAACTCATAGAGAAAGTCGGGTGAGGGTTAACAGAGGCTGGGAGAGAGGGGACAAGGAAGAGCCGTTTGAAGGGGACAGGGTTTCCTATCTGCAAGGTGGAAAAGTTCAGGAAACCTAATTCACGACTTAACGCCACTGACTTGTACACTTGGAAGTGGTTAAGACGGTAAATTCCATGTTATTTTAAAAAACTAGAGTTTATTTTCTGGAGCAATTTTAGGGTCACAACAACATTGTGAGTAAGGCACAGAGAGCTCCCATCTGTGCCCTGGTCCTGACACTACAGCCCCCCCACTGGCAACGCCCCCCCCCCCGACAGAGTGGGACAGTTGTCACAACGGAGCCTAAATGGACACATCCTCGCCCACACTGTTAGTGCTTTTACCACAACGGACAAAAACTGTGAGCACAACATTGATAGAAAAACCCAACATATTGCACGGTGAGAGAAAATGATAGATGAAACTTATTTACTAACATGGATGCAAAAATTTTGAATTTTTTCTGAGGTTTCTCTTTTCTGTTTATTGATTTTGAGAGAGAGGGAGCAGGGAGGGGCAGAGAGAGAGAGGGAGAGCGAGAGGATCCCAAGCCAACTCCGCGCTGTCAGTGGGAAACCTGACGTGGGGCTCAAACCCACGAACCACAAGCTCATGACCTGAGCCGAAACCAACAGCTGGTCGCTTCACCGACTGAGCCACTCAGGCGCCCCGGATGCAGACAATTTTAAATTAAAGATCGGCTAAGAGTCCGCATCAAAAGCATGACAAAATATGGTTTAAATGGCGAAAATTGTGTTATGTATATTTTAGCATGATTTAAAAAGAAAAAAATCCTCTCTTTTACCTTCCAGCCTGAAGAACAGGCCCTCGGGGGCTCCAGGGTCAGGCTGAAATCACCACGAGTACCTCTGGGCACCGAGGACACCTGTTCCCAAGCAGCCTTCCTGAAGAACACAACAGACACCCGTGTGCATCCAAGGCGCGGTCAGCTGGCTGCCGGGCCTGCCGGGCCTTCCGGGCGCTGTCGGGCCCTCGGGACTTGGGAGAAGGCGCCAGGCGTGGGTGTGGAGGCTGCCTCATCCTGTTCCCATCTGCCCCCTCCGCTGCAAGCGAAGCATGTGACTCCCTGGACCACCTGCCAGAGAGGGAGAGGGCTGGTGACGGGGTTGGATGCTCTGTTCCTAGACTGAGTCCTGTGGGAGACACTCTGTCCCCACCCGCTGTTCCTAAAGCCTGGGCCTCCGGCAGGAGAACACCGGGTTCAGTGACGGGACCGAGCCGCCCCTGGTCTGCCTGCCAGCAGGCAGTCTG
The DNA here is from genome assembly GCF_016509475.1 of Prionailurus bengalensis. Taxonomy (NCBI): domain Eukaryota; kingdom Metazoa; phylum Chordata; class Mammalia; order Carnivora; family Felidae; genus Prionailurus; species Prionailurus bengalensis. The sequence goes on along the minus strand of NC_057358.1, from coordinate 6,751,767 downwards.
ACCCTGGAACTGCCCACCTGGTGAGAATGTCCTGGCTGGCGGACAGCCGCCTTCTCGCTGTGTCTTCTTATGGAGGAAAAAGAGAGAGAGAGAGAGAGAGAGCGCTTTCTTACAAGGCCTCTAACCCTCTTGGATCAGGGCTCTAGCCTCATCACCTGATTTGCCCTTAATTTCCTCTTTTCTCCAAATACCATGACACTGGGGAGGAGGGAGTCCACGCATGGGTTCCGGGAAGGACACAATTCAGTCCAGACTGTGTGGTTATGGCTCAGTCTGTACACTCCTAAATCCGTGTAACTCGACGGCAACCACAGGGAGAAAGCACTCAGGGAGGAAGGAGGAGGCGTGGGTCCCCGTCTCGTCCACCAAAGGCAGAAAACCTTAGGCAGGTCCCAAGCGCGGGGCCCACTTGGTCCCCCGGGCTCTGGAAGGAGACTGCCGGGGTGGCGGTAAATGTGTTCAGAGCCCTCCAAGCTGGTTATCGCGGTTGAGCTCCGGCCCCGTGGGTTACGAGGGGAGGAACGCTCTACACGGGCCTCGGCCGAGAATGGGGCTCTCTTCTCGTGACCCGCTTCTCACACGGAGTCCCCAGTGCAGTCCCAGCGGCTGCCCCACGCTGGGGGCCCGGAGCAGGAAGCGGAATGTCAGAGATGTTCAGTGCCGCTCGCCCGCTGCCTCAGTCACCGCTCCACTTGCCGAGAGAGGACACCGAGGCCCGGGGAAGGAAAGTTGTGCAAGCCTGCCGTGCCGCTGGTTGGGGCAGGACTGGGACTCAGGACCCCCAAACTTGGTGTAACTTTGGAGAATCCAGTCGTTCTCTTACGGGCGAGCGTTCCTGCCTCCCCGCGAGTCTTCTCCACCCACCCTGCGTTCCACGTGAAGCCTTGCACTCGTGTCCGTGAGACAGAGAATTTCCTGGGAGTCATCCCAGGAAATCCAGCGCCCTCGTCCACCGATGGCGGGAGGGAATATGGGTGTCAACAGGCTAAGGCAACCTGGCCGTAAGCGTGACCTTAAACCCGCGGTACTCCTCGACTCGGGGACCTGCGTCAAGGGGGGTGGTCTGTAAACATCATCACGATGTAGGCAGGAGATCCACGGACGATGATGGAACTGAACTAGAAACGATTCAGGTGTTTAACCAGAGAGGGTTGGTGACGTTGATCGTGATACATTCACGCGAGGGCGTCTCGTTATGCAAAGCCCAAGTGACATGGGAAAATGTTCGTCTACGTTCATGGAAAAGAAAGCCATAGACAAGTCATTGAAAAGAGACCTGAAAGACATGTGCCCCAGTAATAATAGTGATTAGCTTCGGGTGGCAAGGGTTTATGTGATTATTGTTTCCTTTCTTGAAATTATTTTTTATTTAGTTTTAATGTCTATTTATTTTTGACAGAGAGAGACAGACCGTGAGCAGGGGAGGGGCAGACACACACACACGCACACACACACACAGAGGATCTGTTGAGTAAAATCCTGACGGTGGATTGCGAAAGAGGGTAAAGCATGTGTCTATCGTAAGGTCTGAGAAGGAAGGGGAAATCGAGGGCAGAGCGCGTTTATGATTTCTTGTCCGTGTGTCTCCAGTTGGCTCCCCTCTACCCAGCTCGCTTTCAACTGTTCCAACCACTTGTTCCTGGTCATCCGATGTGACTCCGGTGCAAGAAGGTTCTAGCGGCTAAGGAAATGTAAGGAGAGAATGTGGGCTCAGTCGTCAGGACTAAAGTTGCTCGGGGAGAAAGGCGAGGATGTTGTGTATGGTGGAGAACCACAGCGACTGGAGGACGCCAAACACGTCTGAAGGCTCCAAGTAGCTGAAGGGTCATTCTACTTCCTGTAAGTGACGCCCTTGGGGTTGAAATAAAGACAGACTATTTTCCGTTTCCTGCCCTTTGACCGAACCGTGGCAGTGACAGCCGCCAATCATGTTAGTGTCCACTGGCCATCATGCCTGCTTCCTTTGGAGGCTGGATCTCAAGGACAGGAAACGCCAGGACAGCATTCAAGTGGCCAAAGTTTCCGGGCTGTTCGCAGGAAGCCAGGAGAGATCCGTGCCCCCGGGAGAATCCTTCGAAAACAAACAAAGCAAACCTCTGGTGTGGACCTCGTGCTGCACTCTCTGAACACATTCAGGGGTCCTTTCCTCCACTTAAGGGTCAGATCGCTTTATTGCCTTACGGGTTCCTTGAGGGAAACGCCAATCCTCAAGAGAAATTCCTCTGCCAAGGAGACACAGGGCTCTGCCGGCCTCTACCCCATCCCGAACGGAGGGGCTCAGACGCCAGCTTCCTGTACTGACCGCGTGCCTGGCTGTGCTCCTCCATTTTGTTCTCAGAAACACGGGGACCCACTTACGATGACGGACCCACCTACGATGATGAAGAAAGGCACAGTGAGCGTCATGAAGACCAGCTTCCACTGAGGGGCTGGGATGTAGTGCGATGGAACCTTCCGGAGCTAGCGGGGAGGGTGACATCACCATAGGACAAGGCAGTAGAGTCCATCTTGAGGTCATCGTCACTGACACCGCGACAGCCTCTGACTGGGGAGCTAACCACCCCCCCCCCCCACTCCTTCCTGTCATCAGACAACGTGATGGAAACTGCACAGTAAGCAGATAGCTCACAATTTGACGGCAAATGAGGCAGGGATGTTTGGGGCCAGTGCACTGAAATCAAGTGGAGGCAATTCTCAATTATGGTTACGGAAGCACAGAGAGGTCTCGAAATCCATGAAATTTCCCAGCCTTGAAACGCTACCGAGGTTGCATTGTCACTGCCTGCCCTGACGTGTTTCGCCAAAACTGCTTCAAGATGAGTAAAACGGGCTGGTTTCTGTTCCCCTGGAGGATTAGGAAATGGTTCAGGTGTGAATGACTGGTCGAAGCCCTATAATCAGTGCCTGGGGAGCCAAGAATTGGCCAGATCCAATCCTCCGTCTGGCTGCAAACCTCACCACTCTCTTGACCGTCGGCCCACGGGACGGCCAGAGACGTCACCCAAATTCTTACTGTGGTCCAGCCTAGAATGAGCAGAGCAAGCCTGGTGGCCGCCTTCACACACACCATGGTCGGCAAGTTCAGGAGACACGGCCCAGTCCACTCCTTGGCTTGGAAAGGCCACCTTGGGGGACAGAATGAGCCCAGTGGGAGCCACTGACCAACACCCACCCTGGGGACGCCCAAGGGGATCACATCAGGCCATTCAGCAAAACCGTTCCTGGAGTTGGGCGCTCAACTTTTCATGGAGACATCGCCACTTCCGGGCTCTGGAACTTTGATCACTGGCGCCACCTGGTGTTGAGCGCCGGTATTCCCCTTCTACGTCGACAAAACCAGGAACTAGGAAACAAGTGCCCTTGGCCCAGAAAGTCAGGGGCCCTAAGCAGCTAGGATGCTGTGCACTATTTTCCAAAATGTGTCGATTTGGTTGCGATTACTTTCCACTTCCCATCAGAGGGGGTGGGAGGGAGGGGAAAGTGGGTGACGGGCACCGAGGAAGGCACCTGTTGGGATGAGCACTGGGTGTCGTACGGAAACCAATCTGACGATAAATTTCATCTTAAAAAACAAAAACAAAAAAAAATTAAAAAAAAAAGAATACCCCATCAGGGTGGTACCCCAGTAACCACTTTCTGCCTTTGCTGCTCTCTGTCTCCTAGAGTCTGAGTCGCGTGACTTCCAGAAGACACCCCGCCCCCACCCAGCTCTCCACATACCCCTCTGTCTCCGTCCAACTACACAATCCCTCGAGGACAGCGATCCCTTTATCTCCATGGCTCCAGCATGTCTCACGGTGTTGATACATGGGAGAAAATTAATACACACCGAGCGGGAAAGGGGACATGAAGGGACCAAGAGACGGAGGTGAGGCTGATTTCAGGTCTGACCATTTTCCTTTTCAGAGCTCCGTTTCTTCTGCAACGAGAGAAGCAGCACTTTGATTGTCGGGGCCTCCTGGCTCTTTCCGCCACCTTCTCCTGACCTCCCTCGACGTAATCTGCCAGCACGGTCCCCACACAATTATGCCTGGATCATATCACTTCCCGAAATATAGGGACACACATCACCATTCTTTTAGGTTTTTTGCAGACATAAAAATCAACATGGGATCTCACACTGAAAAAAAAGTTCCTCCCCGTCCAACTCTCTTTCAACCCTTCTGATTCCGTCAAGGGAAAAACAAAGGTCCTGGATAATGTTACTACGCCTTTAACACCTCTCGGATATCCATTTGAACAAAGGAATCACAGGCCAGACCATCAGCAGGCAACAAAATCCACCTACAACTGTAAACTTTAATTACTCCCACCGCGAAAAAAGAGACGGTAATTATGTGATCGCTGACGCTATGCCGGCAATCATATTGTCACGTAGAAATGTCTCAAACCAACAAGCTGCACACCTTCAATTTACCCAGTGTTATATGTCAAATATAGTTCGATTAAAAAAAAAAAAAAACAACCAAAGAAGTTTTCTTTCCAAAGCAGGGAGCCGAATCTGTTCACAGATGTTCCAGGTTTTCCCTGCAAGGTAAACAGATGTTTACCGAGTCAGCTTAAGAGAAGCTATTAGGTCAGTCATCGTGGCGGGACCACAAGGGGATGGCAAGAAAAACGGGAAGGGGGTTGTGATAGGGGAGTGAGTTCAACGGGGGGGGGGGGGGGGGAGGACATTTGAATAACGAGCCATCGTTCCCTCCTCGCTGCGTTTCTGCCTGTGCGCGCCTGGCCTGCCTCCCCAGGACCTGGCGTGGCCCGTTCAGAAAGGAAACGGAGGACAGGTGGAGTCAGAGGTGGGCACTGCTTGCCTAGACGCTTCTCCCATCAGTCCTGGTTTCTGCACAATAGCCCTGCGGGGACGGGGCCAGTCTGTGACCGCAGGGAACAGTTCACCCCGTAATTAATCTTCCCTGGGCTCCCCCACTTTGCAGGGAAACTCGTGAGCCGGGTTCAGCTCTGCGGAGTCTCCTTCATCAGAAATCAGTCCAGGGCTAATGAGTCGGCCTCCACCCGGGGCCGCACGCGGGCAGATCCTGTATCTGGTGCCTGCCGAGGCGGGACAGCACGGGCACGGAAACATGTGGCGACTGAGGTCTCAGGAAGGCACCGGGGGGTTCCATTATTCTCAGCTTTCTGGGTAATGCAATCCGAAAATCAATTCTCATTAAATACAAGTGATCCTAATCCCTCTGACAGGTTACATCTTAAGTGATAATTAAAGGCATATTTCCTGACGCTGGGCTGCTGTGAAACGCATCCCTATTTATGCCACCGAGGGGGTCTCATGCTAAGACCGCGGACACTCATTAGCTCCCCCAGGAAAGCTCGGAGTTCTTGGAGTGTCATTCATTATTTTAATCTGATTTTCCTTCCTCAAGTGAAATAGAACCTGGCATTGGCGTTTCCTTTCTCCAGCTCTACCCAGAGTCCTTAACACAATTAACATTGTCCTAAGCCGAGGAACGAAGACGTATTTTGCAAGAATAGTTTTCAGTGCCATCCGTCGGTAGGGCTTATTAATCCTCAATAGCATCCCACTAGGTTTTAGAAACCTCCCTCAAAGCATAGGAGGGGGCACGGCAGTGGGGGTGCTCAGTTCCCTATTTGCGAGGTCACGGTGGAGAGAATCCGTGTCAGGAGCCCTGGAGCGCGCGGCGGGGCTGACGGGGGGGGGGGGTGGCTCAGCCTCTCAGAAAAGTAGGAGACTTTTTGCAACGGTCCGTACTAGTTACTGATTTGGCCCTTTCGGTATCAAGATATCAAATTTTGTCTCCAAAATTCTAAATTGGAAAACAAAATGGGAGGGTTGACGATGTCTTTCTTCTAAACTGGATCTACAGGTCATTAAAACGTATCACTAACCCAGAGGCGCTCGCCTCCGAACAAGGCTGGCAGAGCTCTGCTCCTTCTGAAACCCCTGACGGAGGGTCCTTTCTTGAACCGTCCAGGTTCTGGCCGCCCCGAGTGTTCCTGGGCGTGTGGCCCCATCACTCCGGTCTCTGCTTCTGTCCACTGCCGCCCATTACCCCCGTGTCCCCGTCTTTCCCATCCTCATAAGGACACCAGTCATATGGATTAAGGGGTTCACCCTGCCCCAGCACGACTTCATCTCAACTAATTACAGCTTCGGGGCGCCTGGGGGGCTCAGTCAGTTAAGCATCTGCCTCTTGGTCTAAGCTCAGGGCATGACCTCACGGTTGTGAGTTTGAGCCCCATATCGGGCTTTGTGCTGACAGCATGGAGCCTGCTTGGGATCCGCTCTCTCTCTCTCTCTCTGCCTCTCCCTGCCACAAATAAATAAAAAACTTTGACTAATTGCACCCCCAGTGACCCTCTCTCCAAAATAAGCTCCCATTCCTAGAGACTGGGGGTTAGGACATCAACTTCTCTGTTGTGGGGACAAAATTCAGCCCATAAGACATGTGCAAAAAGACATTGCTCCATAAACGATGTTTGGATAACTAGCTAACCGCTTGGAAGAAAAATGAATTCCTTAGTTCCTTACTCCTTATGCTGAAATACCGAAGGGATCAAAGTTTTAAATGTGAAATATCATCGAAGTGTGAGAATCCTAATAGCCAATGCATAAAACGTGTGTGCAGATGTGGTTTGAAGGCATTTTTACACACATACCAACATCTCTGCCCTCGTCCCCAGTTTACAGCAGGGGAAACTGAGGCACAGAGAAGCTAGTAATTTGCCCGAGATTGCACGGCAGGCCAGCGCTAGGGTCAGGATTCAAGCCCCAGCAGTTTGGTTCCAGAGTCTGTGACCAGGGAGGCGTTTCCAACGTCCATTTTTACTTTGTGCTCTTACGTGGTGTTCACACTTTTTATCCTGGCTGTGTATCGCTTTAAAACTTGTAAGAAAATAATTTGCTCTCTCTCCTCTTTCTCCCGCCCACCACTGCCTTCCTGGCCCACCCCGCCTCCCCTCCCCACGCCTACTCAGACCGTTAATCTGCTTGAAATCTGCAGCTACAATAGACTGCTTTAGAGCTACCCCCCTGCTTTCTGTATCCTTCCGGAACTTTCTGTCTCCCTCGGTGCTGACAGCGAGTAACTCTTTCTGTCTCGGTCAAGGGCGCATTCCCGTTCGCAGCTCCGAACACCACTGCTCGGGCTTTCCTCCAAGCCAGTCTCCCCAAGCATGAAAGTTGCTCTTGGATCGCCCGGAGACCTTGCGAAACGGTGGGCTCTGGTTGTGAGTGGGAAGAGGTTGGACCTGGGAGTCTCCGTTCCCAACAAGCTCCCAGGGGAGGCCCCGGCGGCTGTCCTCAGACCACACATCGAGTCGCGGATGTCCTGACCTGTCCCTTCCCCACCCACTCTGCCTCATACTTCTCTCTCCTCCTGGAGACCAGGAGGGCAGAATTTGAACTTTCTCAGACCGAGAAAGACCCACGTTGAAATCCGCTGCTAGGAAGGTGTCTCCCCCAGCCGAGCTGCTGCGTGCCCAGGGACGGTGAAGAACGAGGGCGGGGTGCAAAGCTTTCTTGTTCAACTTCTTGAAAGTTGGCCACGAAACAAAGCCCTCTGAAGGCTGCCACAAGGGACGCACGACTCAGGGTCAAAAGCTGGGCGTGTGCCCGAGGGAGCAGACGGCCAAACACTGACACATCGCGACACCGATGGTTCGGGCTTCGTGTCTTCGTTGCCTCAAGTGTTTCCCTGGTGATTTGCTGTGAGTGTCTCTGTAGCAGACACACCTGACGTGTGTTGAAAACAGTGGAGAAATGACCTGGGGTCTTGAGCTATCTTCTCTTCTGGAGTCAGCAAGGGCTTTAAATATAGCGTCTTATTCGGATGCCGGAACAGCCGTCGCTGCCTCTTCGCAGATGGCAGACGCTAACACGATTCCCCGATGGCCACCCACGCAAGGCGGTGGGTCCGAGCCAGCACGAGGCTCCAGGCTCTAATCTCTGCCCGTGGGTGCTGCCAGGTCCCTAGCAGCAGCGACGGGAAAGGCAGGCGCCAGCCTTACTGAACGCCTGCCGGATGTTGGGCACTCGATACAGGGCATTTCATCAGAGCGAGTAAACGGCCAGAATCAAACCACTAACCCAATCCACTAACACGAAAAGCAAATACAGTCACTGGGAGTGAGAGCACAAAATGGGGCCACGGGCTCCGTGGAAAACGGTACTGAGGTTCCTCAGCAAATTAAAAACAGAACTACCGGGGCTCCTGGGAGGCCGTCGGTTAAGCGTCTGACTCGTGACTTCGGCTCGGGTCACCATCTCACGGTCCGTGGGTTCGAGCCCCGCATCGGGCTCTGTACGGACGGCTCAGAGCCTGGATCCCGCCTCGGATTCTGTGTCTCCCTCTCAAAAATAAAGAAAGAATAAAAAAAGGAATAAAAAAAAAAAAAAGAAAAAGAATCCTGTAACGTCCAACAACATGGATGAAACTTCACACATTTTACACTAAGTAAAATCAGCCAGTCCTAGAACGACCAATTCGGCATGATTCCACTTACACGGGGAATCTAAAATAGTCACACTCAGGAAAGCAGAGAGCAGAATGGGGGGGTTGCGGGGACTGGGGGAGGGGAGATGGGGTGCCGCTGCTGAAAGGGTATAACGTTTCAGTGCCGGCAGGAAAGTTCCAGAGCTCTGCTGGGCAACGTTGCGTCCATGGTTCACAGAACTTCATTCGACTCTTCAAACAGTCTGTTGAGAGTGGACCCCGCGTTATATGCTTTCTCACGCACACACACACACGCACACACACCCACGTTTCTAAGGCTGCTAGTTGTATATGCGAATCAAGACGGCGTTTCTTCAGTGAAAATGTGTTCGCCAGACTGTAGCGACCGGAGGACCCCACGCAAACACGCGTCAAAAGACGGGTCTAAAAAAAGAAAAGAGGCAACTATTGCTTACAGATTTACAAAAATTATTGTCTTACGCATTCTATGGGAAGAGTGGGACCTTGCAGGGGTGGCGGGGGGTGGGGGTAATCATCTGCACGGCCACCGGACTTTCCTGGGCGATTAAGGGGCTCCGAAATTTGCACCGTGGCGTCGTGTCCGGTACCTTTCCGGTAGATGTTGTCTCCTGAGAACGTTACAATGTCTGATGTACGCTACTTAAGCAACTGTTTGCAATGCCCCTTATTACGTACACACAGGACATGTTAGTTAGGGGTTACAAGCATGGGCAAGAGGCGTGTCTGTCCACAGGGAACTTGCTGTTTCATAGGGAAGAAAAGGAAGTATGTGATGATTTCATCCTTCACCAGCTGGGAAGGCTCGGGGAAAAAATTCGGACACTCTGTCATTCTGGGTGACGGAGTGAGGCGACGGCGGGAGGCGTCAGATCATGAGATGGGTGGCCTTGGGGACGAGGCCGCCGGCACACCCCGTCGTGTAGAAAGGCTGACAGCTCCAAGCCCCAAAAGTCAGCCACAGCTTGTGCCCTGGTCTCTGCCCCCTCCCCGCCTTCGTCTCTCTCTGTCTCTCTCTCTCTCTCTCCTTCCTCCCCCTGCAGCCGCCTCTTGTCTCGGGGACACAGACCCCCTGCCGCTCACCCTTTCCGCACACCCCGCCAGAAAGGAGTGCATGCCATACCCTCCCCCCCTCCCCGAGCAATTTCACATCTTCCTCGGGGACCGTCCCCCTTAGACCTCAGCCCGTGCTCACGCCCCTCCCTGGTTCTAGCCAGAGTTAAACTTCCACACACAAAAACCAGAATGCCACTCCCAAAGGGTCCTGGATCCCTTTCCATGACTAGCATCAGGCAGGCAGACGTCCAGGGCGGCTTGCCCGGAGGGAGGGAGGGAGGGAGGGAGGGCCGTGTTGTGGAAACACTGCGGGTCGCCGCGGCAACAGCGTGACAGCCCCCTCCCCCTCCCCCGGGTCTCCGGGGCCAGCAGGACAGCAAAGGGCTGCGGATCTCAAGGGCCAGACCTAGAGGCACAGTCACCCCGAACAAGGAGAAGAGAGACAGCTCTGGTTTTGGGGGGTTCAGCCTTCATCTGAATAAAATCTACAGTTTTGTTTTTACGGAAGGAGGATTCACACCACGTCCCACTTTCCCTGTTCTTCTTGGGACGTGATGCTTTTGAGTTCTTACCCCCAGGCATCCCCATGCCCTCTGTGTTGCAGGCTGTTGTCTGACATGCCCTGGGGTCTTCTCCTAACAGACCTCCTCCGTCCTCCAGGAGCCTCACCTCAAAAGTGCAAACAAAAATGAAATAAAGTGAGGCTTCTCCTTGAACTTCAACCTCTGCCTAAAAAATCCGGAGGAATTGACAAGGACGCTCACCTTGCTAAAATAAAACTTCTCTCGCCTTTTCTCAACCATAGCCATTACCTGTCAACTGAGAAAGAAAAAAAGATCTATTATCTTTTGGATACGGGGTGTACGTGTGCATCTCTCCTGAAGCCGACATTCTTCCAGGAGACTGTCACTGCCTTGTGACAGAGAAACTGTAATAGTAAACAGACGGAACACTATTTGAAAGGCAAAGCTGGACCCCGAAAACAGCACATTACATTCTAAATCAAAAAGAACTAAATTCTGGATTCTCCACTCTTGCATACGTGACATGACCCCCCCCCCCCAACCCATTCACGGCTATAATTCATCTCAGGAAATCAGCCTTCTTCCCTCTCTCTCACCCAGGGTGCCCACCTCTAGGGGCACATCTCAGGGTCTGTTTCTCCCTCCTAATCAGGGCACATTCTTCCAGTCCTCGGCGTGGGAGGGAGGGTCTGCCCCTCCGCTCTGCCAGGAACATTTAGGAAGGCCGCTGAGAGCAGGGTTGTTAGGCAAAGAGATCAGAGGAAACCGAACACAATTTCTCTCCCCACTGGGCTTTTCAGGTTAGGAAAGCGATACAACATTCACTCAATCAGGAAAGCAGAGCCTCAATAAGTCAATGGACGTGGCCTCCGAAAAAGCACAAGCATTGCTAGGTAGAGCCGAGGCGGGGGGGGGGGGGGGGGGTTGGTTGGAAAGCCTTTCGAGTTTCTTCTAAACAGGTCAACGCCACCGCTCACCGTCACCTACTTCCCGAACTAACCAGTGTTAATTTGGTCCGGGAGTCTTGCCTACCACCCCCACGACAGGCCTCGGTGCTTTTTATGTTTAAATCTCAGCAGTCATGAAACGATCCAACTCTTCCCATCCCCGGAGGTACAGAGCCATGACTGCATGAGGATCAGAAAAACAGGAAGACAAATCTGACATTTATTTTCTTGTCTTTGAAGGGCAAACCGGCAGTCGAGTGAGATGTCACATTTTTAAATAGGTCACGGGGTTGTAGTTTCCTTCCGTGTGGCTATGTAACCCATGGAGACCTAACTTTACAGTGATGCCATGAATGGGTAATGTAATCACAGGCCATGTATTGAGCGCCCACTCTGTGGAGGGCAGTGTAAGAGATGCCAAGGGGTTACTATTAGTTAAGAGGCAGACACGAACTCGAGAAAGAAAGAATATAATAGAAGGAATTGTATGTAGCTCTGGGTCAGTGGTATAGAGTGAAAGTTCAGAGGATGGAGAGGATATTGTGAACTAGAGAAGCCGGGGAGGGCATGGGCGTTGGTATGGCCGAGCCTTGAAAGATGGTAGGACAGCATGAGTGAAGAGGAGAGAGAAATGCTCAGCACCTGCTCTGAGAAGACAGCCCTTCCTGGAACAGACAGAAGGTTAGCAGAGGAGGGCAACGGGACACCGTATCCCGATGACGAGGCAATCTACCTTCAGAGGAGGTTCTGCCTCCATGGGGCTCTCTGGGCACTTCCACACAATGGACTCCGAGGCAGATTTTAAGTTCCGAAAATGGACACAGTGATACTTCTAGTCCCACATGCTATTCCAGAGTGTTGCCACTGCCCCCGTCAAGATATACGGTCTTCCCCTTCCCTTGAATTTGGGTGGGACTCCCTTTGCCGCTGCCTCAATGAATAGAGGGCAGAGGACATGATGCTGCGTGACTTCTGAGGCTAGGTCCTAAGCAGTGATGTGGCTTCTGGCTGGCTCTCTCAGGGCACTCACAATTGGAACTCGGCCACCATGTGGTGACTTCATTGGAACCCGGCTGCCATGTCGTGACTCACCACTGGAACTTGGCGGCCATGTTGTGAGGAAGCCACATGTAGATGTTCCGGCAGAAAAGCCCAGCCCAGGTTCTAGCCCATCGCCAGTGAGAATCAGCAGACATGTGCGTGAATGAACTTTCAGAAGATTCCAGCTCCAGTCTTTGAGCTGTCCCAGTGGACAGAGAGCAGAGCAGAGACAAGCTACCAGGAACAACATAGATATTATTATTGTTCTAAGTCTCTAACTTTTGGGATGGTCTGTTACAGGTAATAGATAAATAGAACAGACCCCACATCCACCCTTTACTTGGTACCAGAACTCCAGCAGGAAATCATCTGAGAAGGCAGTAAGGGTAAAGTGACATTTTGGTTGAATACACGTTGTCTTTTCAGTTTCGATGATGCCAATCAACTTGTTTTTCAGGCTATGTTTCCCACTGAGGCTGCATTAGCATGAGTGGTCCACATCCCTTTATTTAAACTTTTCTTCCTGTCCCTGTGGCTCAGAGAGGTAAGTGGCAGGGTTAGAACCTTATCTACGTAAGTCTTCTTTGCAATTCAATTTTTTAATTTCCTTTTGACAAAAAACGTATCTATTTAAGGCGTACAACGCGATGTTCTGACAGATGTATACCTCGTCAAATGGTCACCACCCTCCAGCTAACATCTGTATCTCCTCGTGTAGGTGACTAATTATGCGTGTGGGATAAGAAAGCCTCGGAATCGACTCTCTTAGAGGACTTCACATACACGATACACAGTTAACTATGGTCACCGTGCTGTGTCTTCGTCCTCCAGATCTTATTCAGCAGGTAACTGAAAGTTTGTGCCTTTTGATTAATACCTCCTCTTTCTCCCCACCCCTCCGCCTCTGGTTACCACCATTCTAATGAGTTCCACATGTTTGTAGATTTCACATATAAATGAGATCATGTGATATTTGTGCCCATCTGGCTGGCTGGCTTATTTTACTTAGCATTATGCCCTCTAGGTTCATCCACGACAGCCGGCTTCCAAGAGGTGACTCTTGTAACCTCTCGAGCAAGCTGGTTGCCATGTCTTACACGTGGCTTTGGAGGAAGACACACCTATATTTACCGAAAAACAAAAACAAAAAGAGATTCCAATTTCAGGTCTCAGGGTGCCTTTTGCATTGTTCTGATGTGTCGATGCCATGACTAGTTGTAAACATTCATGATCTTTTTTCGTTTAGGTAAGGCAGTTGTAAAATCTCAGGGCAAAACTGGGGTCTTTGGCAAGCATAGAGGAGGCATTCCGAACTGATAAGGTCTGTGTGGGGAAACTGTAAATTAGTTCGTATTCAGTCCCCACCTAAAATAATAGAATCCCTTCCATCTGGAAAGGTCTTCAGCTTGCAATTCACTGCTGGGTCTACTGAGTTTCTAGTTATCTGCTCCCTAGAACACGATAAAAGATCATCTCCTCCCCCTTCCCCAATTCTCTCCTCCCTCCCTCTCTTCCTTCATTCCTTCCTTTCGCCATTCCACCTTCTTGACTTAACAACAAAAAGGGGCAACAAATTCTAAAGACAGCTAAAGGAAGCTTAAATGCACGCTTTTGAAAGGCAATTTTCAGTACAAACTAGAATGGTCCTAATGGTGGAGAACCTGGAGGTTGGACATGTTCCGAGCCCTGATGCCTTAGCTCTGGTCTAGTCACTTAGCCTTGGGGACCGCTGCCTTTTTTCATCTTTAAGGTGTAGATTAGAAACTGTACCAAACTGGACCGTTATGTGGCTTACGTGAGAAAATGCCACGTGAGAAGCACAAGCCCTGGTACACAGGAGGCATTCAATGGGTGTCAGCGAGCGTTGCTCTGAATTAGGGAGGATCCACCGGAATGTCCTTCAGTCTTCCGTAACTTTCTAGAAGTCCGCTTTAATATCCAAAGAGGACATGGTTTCAGCTTATTTCAGGGGAAGCAATTAGAAATTAGGCAAGCCTCAGTCAGGGAATGGGACTGGAAATATTGGCTGAGGGTAAGTGTAGTAAACGTACTCTCCGCATAGGGAATAAAATAAAAAATAGACTCATCTTTCTCAGCAGAAAGCTTACCACAAGGAAGAACCAAAATTGAACTACTTTCAAGGTATTACAGATTTCAATCGCTTGGACCCCTTGTTCTTCTCCTTTAGGACGGTGATTTTTATCGTGTGGTGCACAGATACACCCTTAATGTGCTTACATGTCACCCCAGGAGAGACTCACTGGGTCAGGATCTCTGGGAGTGAGTCCCAGGCATCTGAATTTTTTTTTTGAAAGCTTCAGAGATGATTCACACACACTGCGGGCTGGAAACCACTGCTCCAGCATCTTTAAGAGAGTTCACTGAGGTCTTGAGATAGGCAATGAGGTTTGTGACTATTATCTACAGAGACGTCAAGGCTTCAAGAGATACACATGGCTTCCAAGGATGAACAATCGTTTCGTGGAAAATGGGCACTGGCCTCGGGAGTCCCTGGTCCTCTTGTTCCATCCTTCCTGTAGAGCTGTCATTCAGTCATTCATTCTTTCTATACATTCAACAAGAGCTCAAGGACCTGCTTCGTGCAGAAGACAACTCCCCAATCACAGAGGCACAAGATGGCACCATTTGACAGCGTTTATGGGGAATACAAAGAAGGCCACGGCATGGTCCCTTTCTCTGAGGAGCTTACAGCATTAAATTAACATTACTACGACCTTAGTTCTCAGGGTTGCTGCACCCAGGAGGCCACGAGGCCGTTGAGGAGGCACGCTGAGAGCAGGAGAGGAGCTCATACACATCAGAGGGACCGAATTATAAGAAATACCGGTGCAAACAAACACGGTGCAGAGACAAGAAAGAGGCGGGCGAGGGAAATAAACCTTCCAGAGAGCATGGACATGCTTCTGATAAGAAAACAGTTCAGACTAGTGAGTTAAAACAGAATGTTTACCAAGCAAGCTCTAGTAAATTTCCTTGAGTTTTTGGTCTGGCGGTGAATAAAGAATGCTTGACAAACTGTCACAAGGAAGACTGTGCTGGAATTTTTGTCCACTCAGAGAACTGTTGTTGCCCCCTTGTGGGACCGTGGGAAAAATATTAAAACAGGAGCAGTGTATCGGAGCGCACTTGAATAGACACCTAGAAGACATTTCCGTGGGAGTGAATTAGGATTAGCTTGGGAGGGCCGCCTGGGGGGCTCAGATGGCTGAGCGTCCGACTTCAGCTCCGGTCAGGAGCTCGCAGTTCGTGAGTTCGAGCCCCGCGTCGGGCTCTGTGCTGACACCTCGGAGCCTGGAGCCTGCTTCCGATTCTGTGTCTCCCTCTCTCTCTGTCCCTCCCTCGCTCATGCTCTGTCTCTCTCTCAAAAATAAACAAACGTTAAAAAAAAAAAAGGATTGAAGGTTGGCAGACTTTGCAATGAGTTTGAAGAGGCTCAAATAGGAGATCACGAACCCAGGCTGAGATTACCTGAGTCGGTGTCTTATGGATAGTGCTGGAATTAAGGAATGTGGGATAAAGGCTATAAGGGTGGGGCAGTGAGGAGAATATGGGCTTTGCCACCCCCGGGACCGACCACCGTGCTCCCAAGAGCTCGCAATGGACCTGAACTTCTAGTTTTTTCATCTGAAACACACACACACACACACACCCCTCAGGGGTTGTCATGAAGACCAAAGAATACAACAGATATGAAAACATTTCAAAATAGAAACGTGGATGAGTATTACATCATGAACTGTAAGCACTCAGTCTGAAGCGCGAGTCAATGCTCGGGACAGAAGCTCTGAGCGTTCACTGTCTACATTCTAGCGCGAGGACCCAAGGTGATCTCCCGAAGAGAGGGCATTTGGCAGGAAGGTTGACAGAAGCTAAAACCCTTGGACGTCACTCACTTTATGTTAATTTGGGGACACGGACAGAAATGAGGAGGCATCTACATTATTTATGGGAAATGTGGAAACTTCAAATCCTTGGTTTCGGGAGCCCCGGGGAACACCCGCGAACTGGATTAGGAGAATCTTTTCTGGAAGTTTTTCTTTGCCGGTGCACGGCCTTGCTTTTGTTTTGATAGCTTAACAGCCACGCTTCTAATGGGGCTGCTTTTGTCCCCACATCTAGGACCGAACTTGAAATAGAATTGTTCGCCTTCCGTTAAAACCAAGGACAGCGACAGACACTTACATCTCGGATTTTCCAGACTCCGTGCGTAAACCAGAAAGAGTTATTATACCCGCACAAGGATGATCTAGCAGCTTCTGCCCGCTGTCTCACACATCTCCGCTCCAGCCTCCTTCCGGGGCGCCTTCCATACTGCAGCGAGTAGAGAGGGGAGACATCTGTTAATGGGCGTGCGATGGTCCGTTCTAAGTGTCCACTTGGGTGCACCATGGTGGTGCGCAGGTATGCGGTCAAACGTTACTCTCGATGTGCCTGTGAGGGTGTTTGTGGATGAGATTGACATTTGAGTCCGCGGACTGTGAGGGAAGGGGATTGCCCTCCACGATGTGGGTCGCCTCATCCCGTTAGCTGAAGACCTGAATACAAAAAAAGACTGACCCTTCCCTGAGCCAAAGGGAATTCTGATGGCAGATGGCCCCTGGACCCCATCTGCGTCATCGGCCCTTTCTGGGGCTCCCGCTCTGCCAACCCATTCTGTGGATTTGGGACTCGGCCAGTCTTCATGATCCCACGAGCCGAGGTCGTAAAAGAAATCCCTTACTCTACGTAAACCCATCCTGTTGGTTCTCTTTCTCTCCAGAGCCCTGACGATACAGAGCCCCAAATGAGACCTACGTTGGGCCGAACAGAAACAATTGCTCGGGATTTGAATTCTGAACTGGTGTGGAGGGGACAGAGGCAGGGTGTATGGAGTGCTCTGTGTGACACGGCCAGGACCGGGAACTCCCAGAGCTGCGGCCGGAACAGTGGCAGAAAGACAGCTGACTGGTGGCCCAATTCTGCCTTGCGACTCTGGGGAGAAGTTCCCGGAAACTCCACCTAGAGTGTCTCCAATTTCTCCAGTCTTACCAATGATCCCGGGAGTCAGTGATCGCCCTGTAATAAATCCTTCCCTGCGTAGACGGGTGCTCTTTGCAAGTGAACCCTGCCCCATGTGGCACGTTGGTCATTTTAGCTCCGGGACTCCTATTGTTAAGTGACCACTGGAGTAGCAGTGATCTGACAAAGAACCTTTATGAAGGCCCACAGGGCCAGGCAAACATAGCTGAAGCTCTGAGTCAACAGAAACTCCACACCGTTGTCTCTTTCTGGGGCGCAAAGACTAACTCTGTCCAAAGTGCACTTCATCTCCCCTTACCATCCTCTCCACACCCCACCGGGAATAGTCCTGGCGTGATCTTAATTCCACTCCGGGCCATACGAGTTGTATTCCCACAGTGGCATCTAAGACAAAATTCGCTGGGTAACCAAATAAAGAGGGAAGAAAACAGGAGCCTCTAACCCACGCTTCAATACGCTTTGCCCGTTAAAAAGTCCCATGGGTGAGTCTCTGCCATGGGAAGAGTGGCTTCTCTTTCCCCGGCTCAAAGAAGTTCAAAGGCTTTATATTGGCAGCCATTTCTTCAATGGCGATCCCGTTTTATTTAAACGATCCAGTCTTTTCCCATATCGACGTTGGCCAGATTTCTAGTATAATTGATTATACGTAGAAATCAACAGAGAAGGACGGGGCGGGTCTGGCACGGAATAGGGTGGGAGAATCAGATGTCTGTGTTTTTTCTCAAATCCAAAAGCAGAGCAGAGACCAGTTAATTTCTGTATGTTCTAAACCCGGCACACTGTCTGGCGGGGAGTGGCTGGTCCCAATCAATGTCCGTTGAATTGAACGCTTGTCTCATTTGCGACAACCACCGTTTCTTCCACAGCTTTCCAAGGAACTGACCAATCCGCTTTCCCAGATTAAAGGCAACACGCAAGGCAGCATATCCAGTGAAAACGGGCTGAGCTGTTTTCCTAACAATGGGTTCAGTTAATATCAAAAGCTATTCGCCAAATAAATGAGGAAGAGGAAGAGCTTATCACCATGACATCAGGTTTAGGGACAGAGGGAGAGAGAAAGATAGAATCTCAAGCAGACTCTGTGCTGACGGGGGGCTCGATCTCACGAACTGTGAGATCATGACCGGAGCTGAATTCGAGAGTCAGACATTTAACCGACTGAGCCACCCAGGCGCCCCCAAGAAATACGTTTCCTTAAATGCCGCCGTCATGCTGTACCCTTCGAGTCCACAATGTCCTGTTCTCCATCACACATTTGCAGATGCATTCCGCTGGGCCATTCACATGGGCAAACTTGTAGGAAAGAACGAGATGGACATAGAATACGTATTACGGTTCTTTATCTACATGATGAAGTTTGTCCCAACGACTTCAAAGAAGGAATTAAAAGACGGTATTTCTATTTTATTTGCTTTCGCCATAACTCCGCTCATAAGTAATAATGTCATTTTATTTTCACAAAATGAGGAAATCGGGCAGAGCTTAAGAGACACCCTCAGATGAATCAGCAAGCCAGAGGAAAAACCAGAAATCTGGCCAACGTCGATAGACCGAAACCAACAGCGTTTTACAAACAGGCTGATGTTAAAGTCAGTAAATATTTCTGCAGTTTGGTGCTTTCTGGGGAAGTAAAAGTGAGGTTTATCTCATTTGACTTTCACGTGTAGTTAGCACTAAGAACAACATCTTTTGTGTTAGAGCTTATTTGACAAGCTTGGGGAAAAAAATGCCCCCCGAAGCATTCGTATTTGGAATGTTCGGGAGCAAAAGGCAAGGTGGTTAGATTAGGAGAAAAAAATCCTCTGGAAACGGATGGAACTCTTTTCGTCCTCAGTTCCACACTGAAAGTGGCCAAACCTGGCCAGACCCTCTCTTCCTTTGGTTTCTTGAAACATGCCAGGAGAGAAGGAAAAAGAAACATCAGAATTCGACCACAATGTTTTCAGATAATGTTTTCAGATTCACCGAGGTAGGAAGTCGTGGACGAGGATGTAAAGACAGAAGGCCTGAACCCGTCCCCTACGACCCTGTGGGGGCTTCTTTCTTATTGTTATTATTCACAAGACCAAAACCTTTGAAGCGATCTTCATTTTCTCCCCCGGGGACATTTGCGTAACCTCCTCCGTCACTGAGGGTCTCCCTGGGGCCTGATCGGTTTCAGGACAATCATGTGAAGCATGTGGCATTCTAATCAAGTGAGCCCATTGTATCGAAACCAATGCATAAGACAACAAATCTGTTGTTGTTGGGGGGGGAGGGGGAAATCCTTTTTTAAAAGCAAATAGGACGAGGTGGTCTTTAATTAATCATTCTTACTTTAAAAAATGTTTTAATGTTTATTTATTTTTGAGAGAGGCAGAGACAGACAGTGAGCGGGGGTGGGGTGGGGGCAGAGAGAGAGGGGGACACAGAATCCGAAGCGGGCTCCAGGCTCTGAGCTGTCAGTGCAGAGCCCGACGCGGGGCTCGAACTCACGGACCGCGAGATCATGACCTGAGCGGAAGTCAGATGCCGAAGCTACTGAGCCAGCCAGGGGCCCAAATCATTCTTGCTTTTAAAGTGGCTTATTCAGGACAAGTATCCAAACCTCGGGGATGCATAAATCACTGAATGCAAGTAAGACCTCTGGAGAAATTTCTGAGAGCATCTTCTAATGTGACTTCCAGCTGAATATTTAAATTCCCCCATGAAAGGGCCAAAGCTCCGTCAGTCCGGTCCCCCGGGTTCTCCCGGGGCCGGCGGGCCAGCAGAGTGCTCTCGGGTGGAAGAATAGTGCTCATGGGATGACACCGGGCCCGACCCTAGAAGAGCTTCGAAAGGAGGTACACACAGTCTCCTAAGTCCTCTGGTGCTGAAAGGCAGAATAAATGTGTATTTGCTCTTCTGCTCAGAATTCTCGCTCTGCTGCCTCGATCGGCTCACAGAGCCGGACCCCATAGCCACTCCCACTGCCCGCTTGGTCTGGGCAGAGCCCGCGGCCGCGCCCACACGTCCTTCCCGAGGCAGGTGCCGGGGACACTGCGGCCGCCCGGGGACCTAGTGCTCGTTTCTCCGAAAATATGCAAGCAGCTCACCTCTACAAAGGACTTCTCTACGAAGTAAGCTGAAAAATTGTGCCTTCGGATTCCCTTTACAGATATGAGCCATAAACTGGAGTATGAAGCCCGGCTGTCCCTCTTGCGCTCTGCAGCATCTCTCAGTCACGTGTCTGTCTTTCTGTCTGTCCCTCTCTCTCTCTCCATCTCTGTCTATCTCTCTCCATCTCTCTTTCCTATCTCTGTCTCTCTCACTGTCTTTCCATTTCTGTCTATCTCTGTCTCCGTCTCTCTCGCTGTCTCTCTCTCCATTTCTGTGTCTCTATCTCTGTCTCTGTCTCTCTTGCTGTCTCTCTCTCTCCATTTCTGTCTCTCTATCTCTGTCTGTCTCTCTTGCTGTCTCTCTCTCCATCTCTGTCTCCCTCTCTCTCCATTTCTGTCTCTCTATCTCTGTCTCTGTTGCTGTCTCTCTCTCTCTCCATTTCTGTCTGTATATCTCTGTCTCTCTCCCTCTCTTCTCTCTCCATTTCTATCTCTGTCTCTGTCTCTTTTGCTGTCTCTCTCTCCATTTCTGTCTCTCTATCTGTATCTCCATCTCTCTCGCTGTCTCTCTCCATTTCTGTCTCTCTATCTCTGTCTCTCTCCCTCTCTTCTCTCTCCATTTCTGTCTATCTCTGTCTCTCTTGCTGTCTCTCTCTCCATCTCTGTCTCCCTCTCTCTCCATTTCTGTGTCTCTATCTCTGTCTCTGTCTCTCTTGCTGTCTCTCTCCATTTCTGTCTCTCTATCTCTGTCTCTCTCGCTGTCTCTCTCTCCATTTCTGTCTCTCTGTCTCTGTTTCTCTGTGTGTCTCTCTGTGTCTGTCCTTCTCTCTCCTATCTCTGCCTCTGTCTGTCTCTGTCTCCCTCTATCATCTCTTTGGCTCAATGACGCGAACACACTCAGCCGACTCTGCGAGGACCCTCCTCAGGCTGCGAAATCCTGCCCTTATGGAACATTCCCGCTCCCCCCCCCTCCCCCCCCAACTCCAAAAGTAAAATCAGTTTTGGAAAGCAACCGAAACGAGTGCTTTGGGGAAACTTAGGCCACGTCTGCCAAACGGTGGAACAGATGTCATAAGGGCCTCAGCGGTGAAAGCCGGGGCCCAGGCGACCGGAGGCCGCGCAGGAGTGGGGGCGGGTGGCGCGTTCGCCCGAATTCGGCTCCCGAACGTGTCAGAGGCGCCTCCCGGAGGGGCCCGGAGGCGTCGCCGTTGCGATGCTGACATTAATGCGGGCGGACGTGCCGCGCGGGGTGGTCCGGGGAACAGCTGTCACCTTGCATCTCATCGGCCGAGGGGCCAGCGGCACCCCTTCCCCAGCCGCGGTGACCCCCTGACCCCCCTCGCTTCCAGGCTGGGAGGTGGTCACAGGCGCGAAGGGTCTGGAAATCAGAGCCCCCCCCCCCCCCGCCCCCACGGGCGAGAGTGATTCTTTGTGAATCTGAAACCACCAGTCCCCGTGCCTCCCCACCGCCCAAAATATTTTAGACGACCCCTTGAAAAGGAAAAAAAAAAAAAAAAAAAAAAAAGGAAAATCGCCAAAGAAAGAAAGAAAGCGGCAGACTGTTCTGGCCACAGGTCACAAAACGGGTAAAAACCAAGCTCCCGATGAGAGAGGGAGGAGACAAAGGCAGTCGAGAGAAAGGAAAGGAGAGCGTGCAGGTGGCCGCGGGTCGAGGCCAGGGGACCCACGGAAAAAGATCGCGCGCTCCTTGTGGCGACAGCCGCCCCACACGTGGAAGTGCACGCTTCGTGGTGGCCCCTCGGCCCCGGGGGCTCAGACCCGGGAAGGGCCTTGAAACATGAGCACCGGTCACAAAAAGGGACATCACATGTTTCCCGGAGGGGCTCTCTGACTTCCAGACGACGGGCTTTCCCGGGCCCACAGGGGTAGCCGAGCCCACCCCGGGGACACGCCCGACGCGCCAGATTCCTCCCGTCGTGGTGGCCGGTGGCCGGGGAACGAAGCTCACAGAGCAGACGCGCGCTGTCCAGGCAACGGCACGGCCTGCTGCAACTTACGGAGGGTGCTCCCGAGAATCTTCTATTGTTTCCTTGATGGCTTCCGTCCACCTCCAGGATGTTACAAAATCGCTCGCGTGCCTTGCTTCCTGGGGGTGGGGGTGGGGGTGGGGCAAGCTGAGCCTTGCGGGCCGAAGACTGGGATCTTGCTGGGGCATTCTGTGCCCAAAGGGACCTTTAGTTAATTCATTATCGTTCTTAACTAAGTTATTCCTAAGGAACTCTGGCCCTCTAGCTTTCAAGTCTCAAAATTGGGTTCAACCCTGCGCAGCGCAGCTTGCAGATAAACGGGCGGCTGGCACCACCTAGTGGACTTGGGTGGTGAGGCCACCTGAACCAAACTGAAAAACCGCAAGGAAAAGAGGATGGTGGGTCCTCTCTCTCTCCTGGCCGAGGACCGAGGATCGCGCTCCGGGATACTTTTGGACTGCGAGCGTCTCAGTCGATTTCCCGTTTCAGTTCTCTGTAGTAGGGCTACTTTTTATCGCATCCTTTCTCCATAAAGGAGGACTCAGGATACAGCCCTTTCAGTTACGAGGATGACGGGATGCCTCTCTAGCAGATCTTTTGACGACTACGTTTGTCATGAAATTATAAAGTATCCGATTCTCGTCTTCTCTCCAATCGCCACCGGGGATGCGGGAGGCCGGAGAGCACACAGGGGCGTACACTTCGGCCATGGGGTCAGTAGCTTCCTGATTCGGCAGGAACCTGGGGCTGTTATGACCTGTGACTGCCTGGCTGCCTATCCAAGGAGGCACATGGCGACCCGGGAGCCCCTGAGACAGACCCGCCTGCCTGGAGTCGATTTCATTTCATTCAGTCATTTACTTAATGGCATTAATTGTTTTCCATAGCTGAGTAAAAGGTGTGATTCTTTCCCAAGCCTGAAAGGGCCCTGTAGGACTTGACAAAGGGCATTGATTGTATAACCTAGATGTGGGGGGAGGAACCTAGATGGGGGGGGGCGGTGGGAACCTAGATGGGAGGAGGATCCTAGATGAGGGGGCCATGGGAACCTAGATGGGGGTGGTGGGAACCTAGATGGGGGGCCGTGGGAACCTAGGTGGGTGATGGTGGGAATGGTGTAAGCCTGTTGTTTCATCCCAAACCTTCCGGAGGAAGGACCTTTCCGGGGACCCCCAGTTTCATCCTCGATGACAAGCGACTGCCCCCTCTTTGGATTTCCCTTGAGCTGTGAGATCACAGGTGCACACATAAATCCCCTGCACGTTCTAGTTATTTTTACCTACTTTCCATCTTTGTCACAGCCTCCGCTTATTTCGTTAGTTCCAAACTTGAAGACTCTGCTATAGTCTGAGTATAACCTAACACTACACTTGAAAATGGTTGAAATGGTCAACTTTAGGTTATGTGGTTTTTGACGAGCACAGCTAAAAAATTTATACATCCACTAGATTCTGGGAACATTAAATAACATGATGGAAAAAATAGCTTATGTACGAACCACAGAAAGATCCAATTTCAAGCCACAGAGTGAACTTGCCTTTTCCCCACTTCACCCACCTTGATATGTTCTTCGGGTTGGAAATATGGAGAACTACATCCAGTGGCCCTTGATGAATGTGTCACAGGACTCTCAGAACTCAGCCGTGTGCCTGGTTAATCCACCTGTTTCTGGGGGCAATCTGGGCAAGACGGGCAGAGACTGTTCCCCAGGAGGAGCCTAATCATCATGGCCGTGCTGTCCCCTCAGATGTCCTGGAATGTTCATGATCTCATGGTCGACCTCGTGGCCGCCTCCTTCTCAGTGTTCGTGTCTTGGATCAAACGTCATCTCCCGAGACAGACCTTCCTTCCCCGGGGCCTTAGGGAGCGTGGCTCACCCCCAGCCACCACTCTACACAGCCCTCTGCCTTAGGGTCAGGTTTTCCTGTCTTCACTGCATTTCATCTAGATGGAAATTACCTTTGTATTTGTACTTGAAGGTTGTCAGGCTGTCCACACTGGAGCGCATGTTCCATAAGAGCCGAACTCTTGTCTGTGTTGGTCCTCACTGCGTACCCACTCCCAGTGACAGTGCCGGGACCTTATTATACATTGTGGGGAGGGGTGCAGAATATAAACTCCTACTGAAGGGACTCTGACCCCCTCCAATGCAAACACACTTGTTCTCAGACTCAGCAATCATACTTGGGGGCTTTTATTCTTACAGACTCAGTTGCTCACGTACCATAGTGTGTTCACAAAAAGATTCACTGTGACTTTGTTTACACTCCAGTAACAAAAATTAGAGTGAACGCACTCCCAGCAGTAGAAAACAAGTTCAACTATAGAATGTATAGTAATGGAATACTACCTAGCTATAAAAAAATATTGAAGAAGATATCTGTGTGTAGACACGGAGAGATCCAGATTCAAAAGAGTGTGTAGATAGGGCGCTTCCTAACACACAAAGCAAGATTTGTATATTTATGTTTGTTGATGCATAAAACACAAGCAAATAGGGCTACCAGTAGGGGGAGCCGTCTCTGTACCTTTTATCTCCTGTTGAACTTTGTATTATGTGCTAAAAAAAAACATAGTGCCTGGCACATGGGAGGTGCAAAGCTAATCATGTTGAAGGAAACAATGGATTACTGAGTGAGTGTATGAAGTTTATAAGGAATACAAATGGCTGGACAGGTGGAGGGTGCCATGGTGGCCCGGGGGGGATGAGGGTTACTCATGACTCAATGTTCTCAAGAAGTCCCTATTGGAGGACCTTCTGGGTACAGAGGTGGGTCCAAGTCTACACCTCTGGGTGGGAACGGTACTCAAGGTCAAGGTGAGGGACTGTGAGGCAGGCATTCATTCTTCAGCCTTTCGTTCTCTCAAGAAACGCCTGCCATGTGTTACTTGGTGCAAGGTCCTGCACTGAGCACTGTGCACGAGAGGGGGACAGGGCAGCTGTGGTCCCTGTCCTCGGGGAGCTCACGGTCTAAGGCAGATGGGATTCTAGGGTCCATCCTGACCCAGCAGCCTTCAGGTTAGCTCCTGGCCTGCCCAGCTCTCTTTTGGGTGAGTGTCCTGGGGACAAAGGAGCAAAAGAATAAGGAAATCAAGACCCAAGCTGCAGCTGTAGTTTCCATGTGAGGTTGTGAGCAGCGAACAGGGGGACTTTGTTGCTTTGGAACAGGACATACTAACTCATGGTGGGGGGGTGGGGGTGGGGACCAGAATCTCACACTTCTCACCTTTTCCGTCTGTGGGAAAAAGAAATTCCCAGGGCATTGGGACAGACCAGAAGGAAGCAGTGCTCAGACACAGCAAGCAGGAGTGGGGAAAACAGAGACGTGGGTTTTCTCCAGGTGCCTGAGCATCCCGGGAACCAGCGGGTCTCACGACAACGAGAACACCCACTGCTGTGACATTTTTCAAAGTACCGCGTGCCCACTCCTACCCACTCCCCGGGGTCTTCTGCTTTGGGCGAGGGAAGGAACTTTTGAAGGTGACAGTCCTGTGGTTTTCCCAGATTTGCAGGCATAAAAATGTAGCCTGTTATATTTATTGTAAACGGGTCAAACTCGCCACATGACAACCTGGAAGTGTTGCGTGACAAATGACAAGTGACTTGACACTGTATCTTCCAAAAATGAAAGAAGTCTACGTGCTCAGGCAAAAACCGGCCCTCAGGCAAAAACCAACCCTCTATTAAAGATGTATGTTTCAAAATTGTATCAGTAATCCCAATAAGATGGAGAACCTTCCCTGGGGTCTTGCTTCTGAAGTCCGTTTGTAGAATCAGATTTAGAACGGGCTTGGAAGCAAAGCAAATATGGGCATAAAAAGATGACGGAGGGAGAGAGTTCTTGAAATGACGGTTTCCTTCATTATTCTCATAGAGCATATTTCACTTAAAAACATCCCTTTCTATCATCAGTGATTATTTTTGGTGGTCCACAACTCAAGGAAATTACCACAATCGGTGAAAATATTTCCAATAGTCATTTCTAGTCTATAATCGTCAGATACGTCAGTCTGTGTCTTCATGGATCCTCTGAGAGGCATTATCATCTCCCTTTTCATAATGGTCCGGGGCATAACGCCAACGAAGACTGAGTGTGTCGATACCAAACCTGTTGTGCTTTTCCATCACACCACACACACAACTTCCAAATGGTACCTCTGTGTCGTCACTGTCCTCCACCTCCTCATTGCACTGAGCTCACTGCAAAGGCCACCAGTGTCCCGGATTTAGAACTTTGACCTTGACCAGGCACTGCTCTGGGCGGGGGGATGATAGAAGTGGGACGTAGTGGGGTTTCTGCTCTTTGTAGCATTTGCACGAAGCCACGGCTGCTGTTCCCCTTGCACAGAGCACGCGCTTACTGAGGAGACGAGCGTCCCAAGGCAGAGACCGTGTCTACCTCACCGGCCATCGTGAACACTGCCTAGGCTGTAAGTAGAGGCTGAATAAAGAAATACACCTCCAGGATCCCCCAGATGGTTTGGAAGTGATGCAGTGGGAGGCTGGTGGCCCTTGTACAGAGTGTGGGGAGGGAAGAAGGAAGACCTGAGGAAAGAGAGGCTCGGCGGCAACTTGGCTCCATATTGATTGATACCCTCACTCATTTCAAAAGTAGATTTAAGGGGACGCTCTCACTTGTCTTCCCCAGGCCAATGTGGCTTTGTAACCAAGACGGCAATGAACTCGTTTACCTTTCAAAGCACCCTCATCAGCATGCTGTTTGGGGATAAGAATTAGGCACAGAGAGATCAAACGGGTTGCCCAAAGCCACCCAGACGGTGAACAGCAAGAGCGACCTGACCCTTTCTGACTAACCCAGGGCTCGTTGCACTGTTTGTCTCTGCTTCTGTCTCTGAGACAAAGCATTAATTAGAACCTCCTGGATGCAGAGGGTGAGGAAGCAAGAGGACTGCATCTAACGGTAAGCGGAAAGCTGATTTAGACCGATTTCGACCTGCACTGTGGGCAGGATAAAATGCAGGTCTGTGAGTGGCCCCTGGAAGTTTATTAAGTACCACTACTAACTGACCCGAGGTGGGTCACTTTGCACTGTTTGGCTAATGGCAAGTGACAGGTTAGTGTCGCCTGGTGGTACAGTAATTGAGATAAGATGACGAAAAGGCAGGAAGCTAACGATGTGTTGCCTTGTTAAGCAGAGCTCGCCACGCCTCATTAGATTTAACAGAGTTATCGAGACAGAGTAATTATCAGAGACAGTAGAACTGTTGTATTAAAAGATCTTTTTAAAAGCCGGTAACAAAGAGAAATAATTAAGTGCTTAACAGGGCATTTGCTGAGATGCTTGGTCCATCAGTCAGACTCGGAGAGAGGGTCGAGGGGGCCCTTCCGCTGGGTGGGACCCCACACAACATAGGTATGTTGGACCATATCTTTTTCTGTTTGTTTGTTTCCATTTTTTTTTTTATTCTGGTAAAATACACGTAACATAAAACTTACCATCTTAACGGTTCCTATGCGTTCAGTTCTGCGGCATGAAGTACGTTCGTATCATTTGCCAGCCATCAATACCATCCATCTCCAGAACGTTTTCATCGCCCCAAACTGCGGCTCTGTCCCCATGACACAGTAAGTCCCCCTTGTCTCCACCCACAGCCCCTGGCAACCCGCGTTCTAGTTTCTGCGGCTTTGACTTTGATTACTTTAGATTCCTCGTACAAGTGGAATCATAGTGTATTTGTATTTGTGCGAGTCGCTTCTCTCACCCTGCGTGATGTCCTAGAGGCTCACCCATGGCATAGCACGCATCAGAATACGGCCTTCCTTTTTGAGATTGAATAACAATCTGTTGCATGTATATATCACATTTTTCTCATCCACTTATCTGTTGGTGGACATTTGGGTGGCTTCCATGTTTTGCTTTGTTGGTATAATAGCCATCCTAATAGGTGTGAGGTGGTTGGTCCATACTCTTTTTTTTTAGGTTTATTACCTATTATTTGTTTTTTAGAGAGAGAGAGAGAGAGACGGCACAAGAGGGGCAGAGAGAAAGGGCAAGAGAGAATCCCAAGCAGCAGAGACTCTCCATGCACCAGCACAGAGCCCGATGCGGGGCTCAATCTCATGAACCATGAAATCATGACCTGAGCTGAAATCAAGAGTCGGTTGCTTAACCGACTGAGCTACCCAGGTGCCTCAAGGGTACCTTTTAAACAGACTCCATATTGTAGAGTAGGGTCTAAGTTAAGGAATCCACATGGGAAAAAAAAAATTAAGGTCATCCTTATAAACTATGTTAGAGGAAATTCAGTTCTGTTTAATTGATGTTTATTGGTCATGCCCCGATTAGGGGCGAGTGAAGATGTCTGCCCATGTCAAGCAGCCCTGGGTCCCAGGAAAGAAATTAGTTTAGGAGGATCCCCACATCTCTGAGGGGTTGTACTTGTGACGTGAAGCTACCACACCCGCGGGAGCATTTCAGAGCCTACAAAGGCCACCAAATCAGGTGGGCCCTTATTGGGCCTTGCTCACAAGTGGCATTTCCAATGGAATATGGCTACTCCCTTCTGTTCCCTCCCTCGTTCCCTCTCCCTTTCCTCACCACCTAATCCTCTCTCATTCTCTACACCACTGTACCAGTCCAAACCTTCCATGTGCCCCTGGTGCCTCAGACACTGCTTGACCCTGGAGGGACTCTTAATCTATCCAGGGCCCCTCCTCATCCCCCACCCCGCCTCTAACAGCGGTCGTATCAGTAAGGATGGGACTTGACCCTTGTCTCTATCTGTCCCAGATTTATCCCCCTGCCCAACGTCCCTTCCTTCCTGTGGGTTCTCACTCTTTCCAAGAGAGCTTTTCCTATGTTGCTGCCCTAACTTCTAGTCTTTCTCCATCGCCTGGGCCTCTGCCAAGTATATTTTTAGAATTCTGTCTTCAACGGCTTCAGTGCCTCCAACTCAGCCCTCTTCTGACTTCCTGTACATTAAATCAGGGTGTACGTTACAGCTGGACTGTATCGTCCACATGTTGGTTCCTCACTATTCTGTCGGTGAGATTCCCAACCACCGATGCAAGTGAACAGGTCACGGGACAGGCCATTTCCTGTCTTTCCACCTGTGTAGGCTGCTCAGGAGGTGACCAGAAAAGACATGAATTAAGTACCCTTGAAGCTTCCACATTATAGTTTCTGCAGGATGACCTTGATTGTTTTTTGTGGGTCCCAGTATGCACTTGGAAACCATTTTTAAGAATACAGTCCAAAATGACTATTAATTAGGCTAGAAGAACACAGTTGATTTTGTAGATAGTGGAAAAAGAAAGAGGAAGCTTCCTGGCATAGATTATAAATTGCGTTACTTCATATAGGTCAGATTATTTCATTAAATCTTTTTTTTAAGTTTATTTTTGAGAGAGAGAATGAGAACACAGTGGGGGAGGGGCAGAGAGAGAGGGAGACACAGAATCCGAGGCAGGCTCCAGGCTCCGAGCTGGCAGCACAGAGCCCGACGCGGGGCTCGAACCCACGAACCGTGGGATCATGACCTGAGCCAAAGTCTGATGCTTAACCGACTGAGCCACCCAGGCTCCTCCATTCATTAACTCTTTTTTTTATATTTACTCAATTTCTGCTGAATTTTGGAGACATTTTATATACTTAACTTCAGTCGAATTTCAAAACTGCGGGATAGGAAGAGAGAAAAAGAAAGAAAAAGAAGGGTGTCAATAATGTCCTAAAATGGTCTGATTTGATCATTTCAATTGTAGAGCAAAAAAGAGGGTTTGTGGCATATTTATTTGCTGGCTTCGTCACGAGAAAAAGAGGGAACAGAACCATCGTCCCCAAATACCTGCAGTTTTAAAAGGATTGCAGGCCCCAGGATATCCAGTCTTGTATATATTCATCTTACAAAAGGATTTTCTTAAGACCCGTAAACGCTGTATGTTAACTTTGCGCCAAATGGGTCGCAAAGAGATCCTTAGTACCAAGTACACAGAATTCCCCATCTCCACAGACTGGGAGCAATTCTGATCTACAAAGTAGACTGTTTGGAAATGTGGCTATTTTTTTAAGCCTAGGCACTCGCTAGTTCAAATGAAGACCTTAGTGCAGTTCAAGTAATCCAGCTACTGTCAGCTAGGGAAGTGGAAAAAAAAGAACAAAAGTGTCAAAAAGTCAAGGGCAAGAAATTACTGCCTCAGCAATGACCAGTGATCCTGTCCTGGAGGGAGTCATGGTCTCCTTTAAAAATAGCATGAAGGGGCGCGTGGGTGGCTCAGTGGGTTAAGCGTCCGACTGGCTCAGGTCATGATCTCACGGTTCGTGGGTTCGAGCCCCGTGTCGGGCTCTGTGCTGACAGCTCGAAGCCTGGAGCCTGCTTCTGATTCTGTGTTTCCCTCTCTCTCTCAGCCCCTCCCCCACTCGTGCTCTGTCTCACTCTCTCTCTCAAAATAAATAAATATGAAAAAAATTAATAAGAAAATAAAAATAGGATGAAAACCCTGAAATTTCTAAGTTAAAAAAAAAAGTTATAGGTAGAGACATACACATGAAGTCTTCTAAACTTTATTCCGAGGACTCAAAACCATTTCATACTGTTCAGGACACGATCGATGCGTAAACCCCCCGTTAAGAAACACTAACCCAGAAATATCTAGGAAAAAGGTGGTAAAGGAACCCATATTTTATTTTGTTGTTTGACATTTACCAGGAGGTGAAGACAACTACAGAGCAGTAAGATTTTATTTAAAAACGAAATTAATTTCTTCGAATGTATTTATTCTAGGGCCTGGGTGCTGAATTCTCTCATCTTCGAGTGGATAAAACAATCCGATTTGTGAGGCGGAACCAATGAGTACAATGTCTATCTCGTAAACATCGAAGAGACAAGGAGGCTGTTGCAACTTTAACACTTTTATGCTTAATGTTTGAGAAAAAGCAGCTTGAAAGGCCAGAAGCGATAATGCTAAGAACGCAGCATCAGAAAACGACCCTCTTCATCCATCATTTCACAGCAAGAGACAAAGGAGGGTGACATTGTCCACATGCAAAAGCCACGAAAGATGATGATTTGGCAGGTAGAGTTCTCCAGAGGTTCACTGGCGACTCACACACAGTGTAGTTTTCCTGATAGAAGTTTTCCCCTTTTGCAAACTATAATATTACGAGAAAAGTCTTTTATTCCATGGCACAGATAAGTTGCCAGTTGTAAGTATGTTTATTCTTTTAATGTTTATTTATTTTTGAGAGAGAGAGAGAGAGAGAGAGAGCATGAGAAAGTGTGCACGCGTGAGCAGGGAGAGGGCAGAGGGAGAGGTGGGGTGGGAGGATCCAAAGTGGGCTGACAGCAGACAGCCTGATGGGGAGCTCGAACTCACGAACTGTGAGATCATGACCCAAGGTGAAGTGGGAAGCTTCACTGACGGAGGCCGCCCAGGCGCCCCATCAAATTGTCAAGAGTGTTGAAATGCATGCCCTTTGTCCTATGGAAAATGCGACCAGAAACCAGGAAATGTTAGCACCTCAAAGCCCTGTCCACCTAACTCAGCCTCTTCCTTTCCAGTGAATGAGGGACGCAAGGTCCCGCAGCTACTTACCGTCGGGGCTGGGATTCGAATGGAGGGCAGCCCCACTTTCTACATTGTTGTCACAGCCATACTGGACCTCGTTCTAGATACTCCATTTATGGCTTTCAGAGAGGCCATTTCCCTTTGCCTCGGTCACCCACGTACAGAATGAGAGCCCAGACAATGACCCTGGTCATATACGCATGAGGGTAAGGCATACAAAAATACTGTTGATACTTCTTGGAATTTTTTTTTTTTTTAAATCGTTGATGAGAAGTCATTTGACCAGGTTTCTTGGTGACCACTGCCGTGGTGGATGTGAAAGTCCGATTTGGAAGAAGAAATGGCCCACGAATCCTGGTTCTCTAAAACTGGATTAAGCTTGAAATCCCAAGGAGACAGGATCCGAGGGTAATTATTCCCGGTGGAATCTCCTTTTCTTAGTCATATGGGGCAGCTCCAAAATGTATCTTATCACTGCAAATTTGCCCTTGAAGACAGCGGGAGGGAGAGAAAGAAGGAAGGAGTGAAGGACTTC
This sequence comes from Prionailurus bengalensis, assembly GCF_016509475.1. Taxonomy (NCBI): domain Eukaryota; kingdom Metazoa; phylum Chordata; class Mammalia; order Carnivora; family Felidae; genus Prionailurus; species Prionailurus bengalensis. The sequence continues at coordinate 6,719,583 of NC_057358.1, read as the reverse complement.
AGGACCGAGGAGGGGAAAGGTAGGGCGTTCCCACAAGTAATAAACCTGAGACAACCAGGGTTGTGGGAGAGCGTCTCTTTCCCCTCCTGTTTGATAACGCAGTGCTCATTTCTGCTCCCGAGCTTTAAAATCTGTCCCCAAGCTGTCAGCGATGTGCTGCAGTGCCTCCGTGGAGCAGTGTGAACGTGCTACCCTATTACAAAACACAGTCCTAAGAGCCCACGCAGCTGGGAGCCCCGGGTGACGGGCTCCAAGGCCACAGCTCACAGAGGCAAAGGAGATTATTATGATACAAATTAGGCTGAGCTATTCGTTTGAGAACCTCTGGAAAAATTGCCAGCTCCCGGCCGGATCCTTTGTCTTGGCTGGCCTTTTCTTTGGGATTGTGGAGAAATGGGTTTCCTAAAAAGATAGCATCTCTGCCTCCCGGGAGACACCTATATTGACTAAGACTAAAAAAGCGAATGGTATCAGATAACCTACTAAAATAAAGCAGGGAGAGTCATTATGCTTTAACTCTATTGATCCAGCGCCTGGCTACATGGGGGAGAAAACAACTCTCGTTGTCCAAGCTGGAAATCTCAAAGGTTATAACAACATGTTGTTAAAAAGTGGTGCATTTATCTGCCCTAAGAAACAAGACATTGTATCGAGCAGTCTTGGGATATACTTAACATCAGACAAACAATGGTGGGGGGAGGGTGGCTGTGCAGGAAGGGAAAACAGCCTCCGGAGGGATGGTAACTTGTGCGTTTCCAAATTGCTGGATGTGCTTTCAGAATATATAAAAATACGCTTCAACATTGAGGTACCATGGACATACAACACTATATGAGTTTCAGACACGCAGCATGATGATTTTGCTGTTCGTACATATCATGAAATGCTCGCCTCAATAAGTCTGGTTAATATCATCCCCATCCCCATGCATACTGAGAGGAGTTTCTTTCTTGTGGTGGTTTTAAGATTTGCTTAGCGACTTTCGAACATGCGATACAGTGTTTGTGACTATGGCCGCCATGTTGTATTGTACATGACATCCCGTGACATTTATGTTATAACTGGAAGTTTATACCTTTTGGTTTCCTTCACCCATTTCCCCCACCATCTCCCCGCTCTGGCAGCCATCAACCCGTTCCGCGTATTTATGAGCTTGGTGTTTTTTTGTTTGGGGTTTTTATTGTTGTTGTTTTTTTAGCTTCCACCTATAAGTGAGATCATATGGGTTTATCTTTCTGTCTCTGACTTAATCCACTTGGCACAATGCCCTCAAGGTCCATCCACGTTGTTGCAAGATTTCATTCTTTTTCACAAGTGACTAATATTCCATCGCATACACCTCTTCTTTATCCGTTCGTCCTTCGATGACACATTTTGTTCTTCCCGTATCTTGGCTACTGGGGTGCCTGTATCTTTTTGAGTTCGTGTTTTTGTTTTCTTCAGATAGATACCCAGAAGTGAAATTGCTGGGTCGTGGGGTAGTTCCATTTTGAACTTTTTGAGGAAGCACTGTATTGTTTTCCATGGTGGCTGCACCAGTTTCCATTCCCCCCGAACGGTGCCCAAAGGGTCCCTTTCTCCATAGCCTTGCCAACACTTGTTTTTCCTATCTTTTGGATAATAGCCATTCTAACAGGTGTGAGGTGGTTCTCACTGTGGTTTGGCTTTGTTTTTAATGTTTATTTATTTATTTTGAGAGAGAGAGAGAGAGTGTGCGTGAGCACAAGTGGGGGAGGGACAGAAAGAGAGAGAGAGAGAGAATCCCAATCCGTGCCGCATGGGTGTCGTGAATGTGTTAGAGTGCCTCCAGCTGCATCTACGGACGGATGGAGCCCTGGCCTCACAGTGCGACGTGCCCCCCCCCCCCCCCCCGGGTATGCGGCAGGGCCAGACAGCCCCACGCAGCCCATTGGAGACTCTCTCCCACTGGGGAGAGAAGAGGGTGCGTTCGGTCAACCGCAGGCTCTGGTTCCACAAGCAGCGAGTGTCTGTGGTCTGCTCTGTCAGCTGCTGTCCGTCGAGCATTAGGTTAAAAGAGAAAACGTGACTCGTGCCGTCAGAGAGCTCACCATCCAGCGAGACGTTCGGAAACGATGCGATGGGATAAGGAGCCGGAAGCCCCGGGCTGGGTGCAGGGAAGGGAGCCATCCTTCCTTCGAGGGCTGAGCATACAGGGAACCAAGGGTAAACTTCAGGAAGGTCAACCGGTGACTTCTCAGTCAAAGACGATATTGATTCAGGCCAAACAGAAACCCGAGTCTCCGTCCGACATCAGTGCACCTGCCGTCTCACTTTGGAAATGTATTTCTGTATTGAATGAACAGCTCCGAATTGTGGTGTTCTTCTTACCAACGGGGCTGCACCATGGGTACCCGGGGGGATGGTTCCCAGGATGAGAGTCGACAGGAAGTCCCTGTGGGGTCAAACCGCAGGCCTATGGCCTAGCCACTGTCCTGGCTTTGTCATCTGCTGTCAGTGGGGATGGTGGCCACGGATGGGGCGGGGGGGGGGGAGGAAATTTGAAGGGATGCTTTGATATGTTTCTGTATAAATAATGCTTACTTGTAATACAAATCAATCACGTGGGGGGAGAGAGAGAGGTGCCCGGGAATCCCTTCCCTCCCTCCCTCCCTCCCTCCCTCCCTTTCTTCCTTCCTCCTTTCCTTCCTTCCTTCCTTCCCTCCCTTCCTCCCTTCCTCCTCTCCTTCCTTCCCCCCTTCATTCCTCCCTCCCTTCCTTTCTCTTCCTTTCTTTTCATTCTCTTCTGTTTTCTTTTTCCTTTTTTCTCTTCTTTTTCTAACTTTTCCTTCACTGTAACGACTTCCCAATCCACTTTACCGAGCATTTAATAAAGCCTTTGAGAAACAGGCAGGTCAGAGCCTTGAGGAAGCATATGTTAGCACCACTTAGCACATTCCCCTCGCAGACATCCACTTCCAACCCAGCCATCTGCTGTTCTGTCAGCCGGGTATTTATAGCCCCTCATTCTCCCCTCCTCACCGGGCCCTGCTTTCAGTGCCATGGAACCCGGCTTTGTCTTCCGTCCTGCCTGAAGGAGCAACAGGATAGAGTTAATTTCTGGTCATTGTACCATTTCCTTCCATTTCGGATGTTATGACACAGTTAACCTGGAAAAGATGCAAGTTCTATCCGATCGATAATTTGCCACATATTCGTTCATGGTAGAATGAAAATCACTTCCTGACTCTTTATTCGGAGGTGAGACTTTCAGATGGACTTAAGGATCGCGATTCAGTAGAACAGTGTATATTAAGCCATTGGCATTCCGTCCCGTTTTTTTTTTTTTCAAGCTGCCTTTTCTCCACAACTTGGGAAGTAATATTATCGACCTAGAAAATCACAGGACTGAAAACAAGAGGTGGCTCACAAGTGTAACCAGATCCATTCAGCCTGATCTTGCTGGAAGGCTCTCAAGGAGGAAGCCGTCCCCCTCAATGCAGAACTGACCCAGAGACCCTGAGTCTGTGGTCCCTTAACGGTCAGACTTTCCAGAGCATCAGTTTCTCCATTCACATCACAAACCGGCTGCTAGATTCAAGACCCTTGACAAAGAGCCAGCTTCCTAGCCAACACTTTCCTTTGCTGGAATCCCGAAAGGCCCAAGTCCCAGCCTGTGCAGTCCTATCTGCAATCACGGGATCAAAGGGACCCCCGCCGAGTAACCCGCCTACACTGCCTAACCCCACACCACACTCGCCAGCCCTCATCCTGATGCAGACCTCACCGATGGCCCCCACCGCTCGGGTACATGGTTGCCTACAGCCCAAACCTAGGCGGAACTCAGAACGGCCTCACAGGCCACTTTCCTGGTGTTTGGGGTTTAAAAGTACGGGGTCTCCCCAGGAAGACAATCCAGAGCTGTCTACGTACACATCGGGGCAGTCCCACCGCGGGGAGAGAAGGTAAGGCGAGGCAGACGCCCTGTGGTCACAGCCGCAGGGCGAGGCCGAGCGAGAGGCCCATGGGGGAGGCCAGGAGGAGGGTCCTTGGGGTTGGCTTTCTAGGGAGATGTGCCCGGTTCCATCCACCTGCTCAGGAGACAGGTGTACAGGAGGGAGAGCCAGACAGATCCCAGAGCACAGACACATCATGCGCACAGTGGGGTCCTGGGGGGTGTGTGGGGAGCTGCCCGGCGTTCAAGGGTGCCCACGCCTGTGCTACAGAGCGGACACGGATTTCTGGAAGCAATCTGGGACGTCTTCCTCCAGCTGTGTCACCGTTCAGACAGGAAACAGATGCTCGAGGTGAAGGGACGGATCGTGGAGGAGGTGGCGGGAATGTCACCATAGAGAGCCGAAGGGGTGCATGCCAAGCTGTTGGGGCGCCCTGGCACCCCACAAGGAGAATATCCACCTTCCCAGTGCAAACCGTGCCAGCCTGTCTGCGAAGCAATTTGCTGACAACATATTGCATGGCGAATGTTCAAATTGTCCCTTCCCCGTCCCATTCATCCTACTCTGGGAATGTGTACTAAGCAAAAATAGATTTGGCTATTTGTGCCTTTTCTTTTTTTTAAAGGAATTAATCTAAGTGACCAACTAACGACAGGGAAAATAGTTTAATAAATTATGGTATGTTCTGCCATATTGAAAGGCATAAAAATGTTTTCATGTAGTTTTTAGTGACATGGGGGGAAAAAGCCTAATATGAGGAAAATAGCACTCTTTTGGCAAACAAAGTGTGATGCCAATTACGGACTTAAAAAGGAAGGCGGGAAGAAAATGTAAAACTTTCCAGTCTTCCATAACCTGCGGTTTGTAGCAATTATAAGGGATTTGTTGCCTGTTAGTGTCTCAATTTTTTTTTTTTTACAATTTTTATAGAATTTTTTTAGAATTTCTATAAATTGCATTTATAAATGAAAACCAGGATGTTTAAGTCTGCTCTGATCATATGATCACCATCAACTTCACCAAAGCTTACGATTTGTAAAACTGACTTTCTGTTACTGAGGAACCTTCTTTATCAAATTGACACACAGGGGCTGGGGTGTAGACCAGGCAAGCTATCCCCGTGCTTAGCTCTGGAGCAACTCAAACCGTCTCCCATCTCGTTTTGAACGATGGCGTGAAGAACCCAAGGTGGCTTTAGGCAAACGCCAGAGGGAAAAGGCTTGGGGACCTTTGCATTTACACTCTTGAAATCTCAAGATTTCTGTACCGTGAACAGCATAACTTCTTCTTCTTGTACTTGAAACCAACACAAATTTATGAATTAACTATAGGGGCGTCTGGGTGGCTCAGTTAAGCATCCGACGCTTGATTCCGGCTCGGGTCATGATCTCCCGGTTCGTGAGTTCGAGCCCCACGTCGGGCTCTGTGCTGACCGCTCGGAGCCCGCTTGGGACTCTCTCTCCCTCTCTCTCTGCTGCTCCTCCGTCCCTCACACTCTTTCCCTCTCTCTCAAAATTAAATAAACACTTTAAAACATGTATAAATTAACTATTAAAAAAACCGTAAAATGAAGCAGGAATCTAGTTACAATTCTGGCCCCGCCACCCCTCGTTGGTGACTTTAACATGTTATTAATCTTCTCTCAACTTTTTGGTTTCTGTCTTGCTCTCCTGTGAACAGAACACTAGTGCCGGATTTTTTTTTTTTTTTTTGAGTGTTAAGTGGTATAAGAAATGTAGCCTTGCTAAAAATGACTGGTGGAGTAATTGTTCCTTCTTGTTCCGGAGCGCGTGAACCCTGGGGGAAAAAGCTGCCTGAGAACTGACCTCCTCCCTGCAGAGGTGAGTCAATCACGGTGCTGCACGGATTGGCTGGATAAAGTCCTGACGCCACTCACACTACTGTTCTGTTTTTAACCAAAATGAAGCCTCTCCCTCTGCCCTCTCCCACCCTCTCTCTCTCTCTCTCTCTCTCTCTCAAATAAAAAGGTTGCATTAAAAATGAAAAGGAAAAAGAAACTGGCATTCTGTGCCCTGAGGGAAGCTCAAGCCATCTTCCTCCTTTGACCCAACGCCTTTGGGTCCTGACTTTGGACTCGACAGTGCAGTTTCTTTGCTCTTTGCACAGAAGTTCCCGCAGAGGCTGTATATTGTGGTTAACCAAATGATGTTTGAAAAGGAAATTGGGGGAATGGGCAGGTAAAGCCAACAACTTTACCTGGAACATACCAGGAGCTTGCTCGTGTCAGAGCTGTGAATCTGGAGAATACCACTGCCTTGCGGAAGCCCCGGAGTCCAGACGGACAGACAGCCCGTCCTGATCGTTAGGTCGCAAGCACGTGCCTCCAGCCGAGATCACTGCCGAGTCCCGCTCGCTGCCACGACAGCCACTGGGCACGTGATTTGTGCAAAGTCCTTTGCTCCATTTTGTGGGACACAAAGGCAGCTGGAGCTCAAGGGTGAGAAGGGTTTTGCCAGTATTTTTAAAAAGTGTGCAGAAGCCGTGTAAGCACAGCAAAGAGAGAGAAGGAGAGAAGGAGGATGTGTGCTAAGGACTAAGAAGGGGAAAAACTGAAAAAGCCAGAAAATGGAAATCATGCGTTGCATTTTGGACTTGGGCGTTTCCAAGGTGTCTTTCAAGCTCGTTCCTCCTTTTGATGTCTACACAAACTCGTGAGTTACATTGAGCAGGAACTACCACCTCCCTTACTCCCATCGCTGGGGTGCAGGGAGAGGAAATCATCTGACCAAGCTAGCCACACACACACATGCACACAAAACACCGTCAAACTTGAACTTGGGGCTGTGGGTGACTTTGGACGTCCGTGCATCCTCAGTGCAGAGTCTACTCATCCAGGCCTTATGGATTTGTTCTTTTCTCCTTCTGGACCCGAGGCCCCTGGCCACAGCTATGTCACACGAGATCCTCGGTCAGGCCAAGGCACCCTGGAACATGGCCTCTCTTGGCCCTGGGATAGAGAGAATAACCCAGAACCCTGGAACGCACTGGGTCCCAATGATCACTGCAAGTTCTCCTGGGCAAATGTGGATGACAGCAAAGTAAAGGAAGTCCAGACTTCTTTTTTTTTTTTTAATGTTAATTTTTGAGAGAGAGAGAGAGAGAGAGAGAGAGCACAAGCAGGGGAGGGGCAGAGAGAGAGGGAGACACAGAATCCGAAGCAGGCTCCAGGCTCTGAGCTGTCAGCACAGAGCCCGACGCGGGGCTGGAACCCACGAACCGTGAGATCATGACCTGGGCTGAAGTCGGACGCTTAACCGACGGAGCCACCCAGACGCCCCGGGAAGTCCAGACTTCTAAATGAAACGCCTCGCTTACAAAGCTGCTTAGAATGAAGGTCCTCCAGAAGCCATCTGCCCAGTTCCCCCCCTTCTCTGGGAGCTATTTCCCCTCCGAATGCACAGAATTGTGTTGGTGTATGGTGTTGGGGCTCGCAGTGACTCCTAAATACTGAAGCTTAAGAAGAAAAAGAAGGAGAAGGAGGAGGAGGAGGAGAAGAAGCAGCAGAAGGGGGAGGGGAGGGAGGGAAGAAGGGAGGGGGAAGGCGAAGGAGGGGGAGGGGGAGGAGGGGGAGGAGAAGGAGAAGGAGACGACCCTCTGACTTGAAGCCAGGAGTCCCAACTTCCCATCTGCTTCGCTAGAGCAAGGCGCCAACTTGGAGGGACAGAGAGGACAGGGTTTCCGAACATCTTCGCGGCTGCGCAGGACGTTTGCTGACCTATGGCTGAGGGACAGAAAGGCCAGGGCTCCACTACAGATTTCTCACTCGCTCCCCTTCCCCAAATCCTTAGGGCTCGGGGAGGCTCTTGCTCATTGCATATCAGGGCTTCCCGGGGCCGATCTGCCTTGTACTACCTGCGATGTCCCCCACGATTTGCTGCGAAGTCGCAGATCGGCACTGTCACGGCGAGTGCGTGCGCTGATCTGCTCCACAAATATTTACGGGGCTCCTGAAACGCGCCAGGCATTGTTCTCGGTGCTGGGCATCCAGAAAGGAAGCGGGACGGACGGACTCACTTCCCATTGGGATTAATGAGATGGAGCGTGTTGTCATGCGGGGAAGCTGCTCCCAGAAGGGGGCAGCGGTGGGGGCGGGGGGGGGGGTCTTTCTCAGCCAGTTTCCCTAGTTCTATTGCTCTGGCAGCCCCCACTGACACCGGGCTGCGGTCCCCACCTCGCTCTCAAGAATTCTGTGGCCCAGCAGCCCATCACCTCCCCCCGCCCCCTCCCGAGACAGAACCTGCCAGTAACTTGGTCATGGGACACACCACCGCCCCTTTTCTTTCGCCCAGCACAGGGGGTCTTTGCAACAGGAGTTTAATAAATAGCACCCCCCCCCCCATTTTCTCATCCAGATTCAGGAGCTGAATCTTGGGCCCATCTTGCGCTCTCCCAGTGTATGGTCCTAAGGGACTAAAACCCCCACACCATTGCCTAAACTTGTCCCGCGAGGGAGTCTAGCCCAAGCACTCGGCCTCCACCTTCCCATTCCCAGCTGGGTGTCACGGTGCCAGTGTTTTATCGGGCCCCCTCGTCCTCTGTCAGTAGAGGGGCAGTGGAAATATAGGGCGGGGGGAAATGGGAGGTGAGGGATCAGGAGCCCTGTATGTGGGCGTTCCCACAGTTCAGTGCTGGCCCCTTACATCTGCTATGTTGAGCTTGTTAGGAGGTCCCCCTCGGGGCCTGCAATCCGGCTCGGCTTCTAGGAAAAGGGGTCTGTGACGAAAACCCAAGCAAGTATTCAAAGCGCTCTTTCAGAAACGTTGCTGTAAAGCGACTTACGATACAAAGCACAAGACCTCCTTGTTCGAGCAGACGTGGGTGGGGCGAGATATTACCAGAAGACGGGGGAGAGGGCAGCTGGAGTAAATCGTAAGGCAGCGACCTGAACGGAGCGGGCGCAGGTCTGAGTGCACGCAGGTCAGAAGCGAAGGCCGCTCACCGCTCCTCTGCTGCAGGGAGGAGGGTGGGAGAGCATCCCTGGGCAAAGGGCCGCGTCCTGCGCTAGGGCAAGACCCTCTTCTTGGGACTTGGAGAGCTGGTGGGGGTGGGGCGCCGAGACACAGGGCTTTTCCTGTTCTCGGCGATCTCGCGTCGCTCCTGGCCACCTATTCTCCACAGTAACTGGCCACCTATTCTCCCTTGTCCTTCTGTCTCCAGGGCTGTGCTGCCCCCTGACTTCCCAATCTGATCTCACCCCCCGCCCGGCCCTCAGTGCTCTTTCTCCCGGATTGTCCCCGGAACAGAAACACCATGGAAGTCACACACTCCTACAAGAGAGCACAACAGGTCTTAGACACTCAGATTAGATGGAAATTTAAAAAAGAAAACAAAACTTCTAGAACACGTACCCTGTGCCAAGCACTATGTTAAGTACCTTGGCGAACTTCATTCTAAGGACGCGGGCTACACTGACTGTGTTCCTCTGGAAAGGCTGTCGTCTTTTTCCTTGGCACACAGGACCCACTCAAGAAGGTGGGGTGTCGGGAATATTTGAAGGTGCCCTCCTCCTTGTTTCCTTCCCTGCTTCCCACCCTCTCTCCTTCGGAGAAGCAGAGGAGAACAGATCCGAATTGGGATTGGCTCTACACGTTTCAACTTTCCAACCTGGCCGCGGTATGTTCACCGAGGCATTGGACTCTGGACAGCGACCAGAGTCCCCTCGGGGTTTCCACCTGCTGTCCCCGCTTTCCTGGCTCCCTCCGAGGACTGGCCCCTCGGTGCGCTGTGTCGTGGAGAGGTTTCTAAGCAGACCCGGCCCCTTGTCTCCATTCTTGTGCCTGGTCCCCGGTGAAGCACGGATAAGGTGGACACAAGGTGTCTCAGGAGGGGCGCTAAGGGGGCCTTCCAGCTTTTCCTGTCTCCGGGAGCCCATCAGGTTGTCAGAAAGCAGACGTCTAATCCTACCTGGGTTCCTCTCGGGACAACACTCCCCTGCCTTCAACTACGCAAGCTTCAGACAAAATCTGGCTGCTGAGACTTTGCTGAAATGCTCTCTTTCTGCAAATGAATAATCCAGGTTGGCCGCCTTTTCCAGTTTTGGGATCCTCCACCAGAACGATTATTTGGGGGGTCGTTGCTACTCCAGACAGCCCCTGGGCACACCCGAGTAAGGAAAAGGAAGGGAAAAGGGAGGATAAAGAGGCAGGGAAAGAAAAGCAAGGCACAGGCAATTGTGGGGCCATCCGTAGGCGCAGCTCAAGGCTTCTGTTAAGACGTGTATGACATCGAGCCTTTTCCCAACGGAAAACACGCGCCTATGGGCGGTTTAACTGGGGCGCGGAGAGCACATGCTACAGTCCTACGTCAAGTGATCGATACATTGATGGTGGCGAGATTACTTTCAATCATGATTGGGAATAAAAGGAGGAGCACTTAGGCTGCTGGGAAGGGTTTCCTTCCGTCCACGGGGCAAGAACTTTAAAGCCAAAAGGCTACTGCAGAATGATCTTTCCTCTTCGCCACCGTGGGTGAGACTGGGGGAAAGGTCACGGTCCTCAGAAAACGTTGGTGCATTGGGTTTCTTTCTGAGAGCCGTCGTCAGCACCCCGCCTCCTCTCTGAGGGCAGACCGAAGCGTGGGCAATCTGCCAATAGATCTGTGTTTGTCTTTTCAACTCAGGGACCTGGAAATTCTGACGGTGACGGCCCCTCACTGGCTTTCTCAGGACCTGCCCCTTCGCCTACTTGAAATGCTTCTGTCTGGCTGGTTTCTTGCTTCCCTCGTTAGCAATAAGTAAGACCTATTTAAACGTCGAGTTTAAACCAACCCAAGAAACAACAACACGTCATCCTAGAGTACGATGTCCGAAAAGCACGTCTCGCCTCACTTGCAACGTGATGTGCAGGCAAATAAGCATTGGCTTTGGGATTAAATTTAAAGACTTTATTTGCCCGATGACCTCGGGGAAATCACATCGCCTCTTTGAGCCTCTGTTTCAGTCTTTGCAAGATCAGGACGTAAACATCTGTCTTGCGGGGTTGTTGTGAAGTTCAGAGATCATATGCGTCTGAAGTCCATAAATATGACATTTTAAAAATTGTCCCTCCGTTGTTGGGTACTCGAGCTGTTTGGATGGTGTGCAGGGATGTTAGAGAGCAAACGGTGAATGTGCTGGAGGCCGAACCCAGCTGCAGTAAAGGCGGAAGCCCAGAGTCGTTATGTAACAGGGGCCCGTCTCGCCAGGCTTTGCTTCAGTAGCTAGAGTCAGTTTCGTGGAGAAGACCTTTGCTCTCAATGTCCTCTGTTACGTAACTAGGACCCTGTTTCAACAGCAACGTCACCCCGCCGCCTTATTTCATCATAGTCCATGTTCTTTCTAACTGTTTTAAAAAGTCATCTCTACACCCAACATGAGGCTCAAACTCATGACCCCAAGATCAAGAGTTCCACGCTGTACTGTCTGAGCCAGCCAGGCGCCCTCAGAGTCCTTTTCTGTTTGTCTTACTTGGTCAACATTTTCTCTTTTCCTGTGTGTGTTTTTTCCTTTGTCTATGTGTGTATATTTTTCTGGCTCCTTCTTTTGTTCTATTACTGATCCAAAATACACAATTAAAGGCTTTTTATTGTTTTTAATTTTTGTAACTTATTATTTTTGAGAGAGAGAGAGAGAGAGAGGAGGCGCATGAGCAGAGAAGGGGCAGAGAGACAGGGGGATAGATGATCCAAAGCGGGTTCTGTGCTGACAGCAGAGAGCCCAGTGTGGGGCTTGAACTCATGAACTGTGAGATCATGACCTAGGCTGAAGCCTGACACTTAACCCACTGAGCCACTAAGGCACTCCCAAATTAAAGTCTTTTTAAAAATTATTTTAGGGGCACGTGGGTGGCTCAGTCAGTTACGGATCTGACTCTTAGTTTCACCTCAGGTCACGACCTCATGGTTTTATGGATTTGAGCCCTGCATCAGACTCCACACTGACATGGCAGAATCTGCTTGGGATTCTCTCTCTCTCTCTCTCTCTCTCTCTGCCCCTCCCCCACTCACGCTGCCTCCGTGTCTTTCAAAATAAATAAAAACATTAAAAAAATTATTTTAAATCGGTATTGTCACTATGGAAAACAGTATGGACGATCCTCAAACAATTATAAATGGACCTACCATGCGGTCGAGTGATTCAACCTCTGGGACTATATCCAAAGGAAACAATAACCCAAACTTAAAAAGATATCTGCCCACCTCTCCCCCATGTTCACAGCAGCATTATCTACAGTAGCCAAGGTGTGGAAGCAGCCCAAGTGTGCATCGATGGATGAAGGGACAGAGAAGTCGTGATAAATATATACAGTGGAATCTTATTCAGCCATAAAAAGTGAGGAAATCCTAACATTTGCCACAACTTCGATGGACCTTGAAGGAATTATGCCAAGTGAAATAAATCAGACAGGGAAAGACAAATACTGTATGATCTCACTTATATATAGAATCTAAAATAAAATAACACAAAACTCCTAGAAAAAGAGATCAGCCCTGTGGTTACCAGAGGTGACCACTCTCCTAAAACTTCACAAAGCAACCCAGAAGAGGTTAGCAGATAACAAACAGTAAATGCACGTAGAAAAGGAGAACAGAGGAGAGGAAATAATGGGGGGAATTTGCAAGATGGACATAGAAGGCGTCTCTTTGGTAGAAGGAGCTACAGATTCTAGAAGGATGAAATCTAAGCTTGCAATAAGGGAAGCCAAGAAGCAGAACCCAGAAGACTCGGGGATTTTATCCGCACTGTTATCTCTAGAAGAGCACTGAAAGTGAGGTTGCAAACAAAAGGATTAGGTGAGAGTCTGTTTAAGAAGCAGTTGGGTCCCAGGGGCACCTGGGTGGCTCAGTCAGTTGAGTGTCTGACTTCGGCTCAGGTCATAATCTCACGGTTTATGAGTTTGAGCCCCACGTCGGGCTCTGTGCTGACAGCTCAGAGCCTGGAGCCTGCTTTGGATTCTGTGTCTCCTCTCTCTCTGCCCCTGCTTGCTCTCTGTCTCTCTCTCAAAAATAATAAACATTAAAAAAATTTTAAGAAGGAGTTTGATTCCTGACCCCCACTTATTCCTTCCCCACCCAATGGAAGACTAGAAAGTAAGGCCCATACTCAACAAGCCCCACACGGAGTCCCCCCCTACCCCCCTTCTTCTATGTGAGGACACAGCGAGCTCTGAACCAGGAAGAGGGTTCTTGCCGGACAGGAAATCTGCTAACCCTTTGCCCTTGGACTTCTAGCCTTCAAAACTACCAGAAATAAGTGTGTATTGTTTATAAGCCACCCAGTCTATGGTATTTTTGTTATAGCAGCTCAAATAGACTAAGACAGAGACCAAGTTATACAGAAAACAGAAACCTAGAGGATCCTTCGTAGGGAGAGCACAACTTAGGAAATATTTATTAGTACATGGGGAGAAATAAAATAATATATCACACCCTGGGGAACAACCCTCAGACATTATGACAGCAAGAAACAACTCAGGGGAAGGATTAGAAGACAAAGTTGAAAGGACACACAAAGCAAAAGAAAATAGGAACAGAAAGATAAGTGGAAGAGGAGGCTGGGGTGTCCAAACATACATATAGTAGGAACTAAAGGGCCCAGAGACACAATTCAGAGTTTTCCAGAACAGATGAAAAGGAGTTGGCAGATTGAAAGAGACCGTTGAGTTCTTAGCACTATGGGTGAAAATGGACCCCACTGGGGCTCGTCATTGTGGCGTCTCAGAACACTGGGACCACAGAAAGAAGATTCTAAGAGAACCTTGTGCAAGAAAGAAGATGGTTTCCTATAGGCACATCGTATCAGACTTCTTGAAACAACACTAGAAACTGAGATTCAAGGGGAGAACTAGCTTCAGATTTCCGAAAGGGAATGAATTTCAGTCTAGAAATCGATAGTCAGGAAAGCAATCATTTGTATATGAGGGCAGATTAAAGGCTGGTTCTAGTCAAGCCATTTATTCTTTCTTAATGGAGCAACACAAGCGACGTGAAGAGGCAGGTGTATCCAGACGGGAAGGGGAGCACCGAGGGTAAGGAAGGAGGACCCCGGATGACCATCGTGTCACAGACCTGGGCAACACGGGACCTCACTGGAGCAAACCAGACACAGCTCAACACCTCCCACTCTGAGTAACTCTTGGGAAAACAAAAAAGTGAGCAGGCGAGGGAAAGGAATCATAGTTTGCTACTTGCCTTAGCAATGAGTGGTGTTTCGATGATCACAAGGAGGTAAACACAGGTAAACAAAATTATGGTATAACCTCATTGAGATGACGGATGGAAGTGTTTGTGTGTGTGTGTGTGTGTGTGTGTGTGTGTGTATTTGTGTGTGTGTGTGTGTGTGAGAGAGAGAGAGAGAGAGAGACTACTCAATACTAAATATGGAAGAGTGTGTGTGTGTGTGTGTGAGAGAGAGAGAGAGAGAGAGAGAGAAAGAGAGAGAGAGAGACTACTCAATACTAAATTTCCACAGTGAGAAGCCAATCTAACAGAACCTGAAAAATCAAGAAGCAGCAGTATAATAAGCATTTTACTAGGAATGTGACATTAATTCCAAGAGAAACAGCTAAAAAGAGTTGAAAGTAGCTGTGTCTGTGAAGTAGGAGACCCTTTCAACTATTTGCATGTATAGCTTTTAATAAAACCCGAAATGAAAGGAGAAAAGGCAGCCAAGGGAGAAAAATGTTTTTACGAGTTTTACCTCCCAAGTAAAACTCGTTCTTTGAGAACGAAGTTGCACTCTATTGATAGACATGACGTAAATTTTCTTCCCCTGTGGGAAAAAAGAGAAACAAACAAACAAACAAACAAAAAAAGACTCTCAGCAGGAAAAGATATTCCTGGTCTTAAAGCTAACACAAGTTAAGTCTGCGTTCAATACCTACGATGGCACTGTTAGCACTAATCACTTTGGTGTCTCCATGGAGGTGTAATATACATATAGAAAATTCACCCATTGAAATTTCATTTTGATGTGCAACTTTTACCACAATCAAGAGGCGGGGGGGGGGGGAGGGGCATTTCCAGCGTCCCTTGAAGTCCCAGTGACCCATGTGAGATCATCCCCCCCTAGAAGCCCCAGACGATCAGTGCCCACTTCCTGTCACTGGAGACTAGATTGGTCTCCCCTAGAGTTCCATGTAAATGAAGGGAATACACAATACAGACTCTCTCGTGTCAAGACAGCTCCTTTCCAGCACATTTCAGCACCTGTCCATCTGTAGCCTCTTCTCCTTCTCCTCCTCCTCCTCCTCCTCCTCCTTCTCTTCTTCTTCTTTTTCTTTTTCTTCTTCTTCTTCTTCTTACGGAATAGTATTCTGTTGTATGAATATACCAAAATTTGTTCATCTGAGATCACAGAACGTGGGACAGTTAAATTTTTTTACTCCTCCAGTCTCTTGGTTACGGGCTCCTTCTTCCTTCCCATCAGCAAACTCTCTCCATGGTCAATTATCAAAAAGGGAAAAGGGTCTCACAGTGAAGTGAGAGCTTCTGGAAAATCGAGCTCCGTTGCTTAGCAACAAACGGAATAACTGTATTAGTTTAGGGGATTCTGAGCAAAAAGGTAATCATCTTTTATTCCCAGATAGATAGAAGACGATGTTATTGCAAGGGAAGTGGGGATAAAATAAAAACCACGAAAACGGGGGAAAAAAACCCATCTCGTAAATAAAAGCGCGACGATTCTTCCTGCGCTCCTGTCACTGAGTCCCGTTAAAGGTTCTGTTTACGACCAAGGAATCTCGTTTCTCTTACATACCAGGGTGTGAGGGGTGCACAAGCTTTTAAAAGGCACCAAAACATGATGCCAGAAATTATAATTCAGGACGGAAATAAAGAGAAACACACTGGCCTTTACTGGCATTACTCCTTTAAGGAACGAATTTGAGGTGAATGAGAGATTTTGCTTAGTGTGTGTGCCCCTTCCAAAGCGAAAGAAAGCGATTCTGTTAGACGTGATCGTCCCACGTCCCGTAGCGAGTAAGTGCTTCCCTGGTACAGGTGATGATTTACGTTCGTCCCCCTGAGTCCTTCGTCTCAAGAAGGACGGCATCCAGTTTGCGGTGCTGCTGTCATAAGGGTTTGTGTTTTGTGTTTTTGTTTGTTTGTTTGTTTAAGTTCCTCAGGAGTTTTGTCAACTTGCTACCACTACTCTCTTCTCGTCAGCTGTGCCCTTCTCCCCCGACCCCCACGATAGAATCCGGCAGAAATAGCTCGGCTGAGCATCACGGATTTAATGAGCAGAATATCCCCCCAGCCATTTCATGCAAAGTATTTAATAATCAATCAGGGATCGGTTTCACTTAGTTTTACAGGGCGGAGAGGGAGACAAAAATCTCTCACCGTCATGTTTCAGCTCTCCCTGGAGCGTCTCCGTACTTCCCTCCGAACGACAGATTTCTCGGTTTAAATCATGCCCCAAGGGAAGAGGTCTGACAGTCTTGTCGTTCAGTTTTCTGTCAGTGCCCGGGCATCTGGCAAAAGACAGCTTTGCAGTTTTCATTTATTTTAGGGGCAGAGTTGACTACCAAATAATTGGGTTCGTATTCACCCTTTCCTTGGGGTTCGCAAGGATCCGTTCTCCGGAAAACGTGTTTCACTGCAGCCTTCGAGAGTAAAGGAGACAGGACGAGACATCATCCAGAGCTGCTACCTTTTTATTTTCGGTCTAATTAAAAATGTTCCAGGCTCTTCTGGCTCTGAATCTTAGAAGACACCCACTTGCATCTTTGCATCGCGTGTGCCGTGAGAGAGCATCCTGAGGGCGATCAACAGGAAGGCAGGCCCTGCCAAAGAGCTTTGCAAAACCAGAACGCATCCTGGGGCCCCACGCAATTAATGAAAATCGCGCTGCCGCACCACTGTGGAGCCGGGGAGTCATAACGTGCGAGCTACAAGTGCCCTCGGTGTTCGCACTCCCTGTTGTGACATTCTGTGGCTGTGGCTTCTGCTCCGGGGAGATTTATCAGCTAAAAGAATAGACCTGATGGAAAAGTATGGCTTTGCACATTAACAGATTCTTGTTCCCAAACTGCCACGTTTACAGTCATTTACTGAAACTGATTCTCCTTTGGGCTGAAAGGCTGAGACTCCCGACGCATGTGTCCCTGCCTCCGTATTTTAGACCAGATAAAAGGAGGGCTAAATCTTGTTAATTTTTAACTTAGTGCTCTCATGGGACACGTGATCGCGAAAGGAACATAACTGAACGCCCTGAATCAGAGCAGTGTTCTCTAAAATTCGTTCATCTGGGGTCAGCTGTGGCCCTAACATTTCTGTTGGGTCCGATCTCCTTTTAACCGTTCGGGATTTTTCTTTTTCCTCCGCTGCTGTGAGTTTCTGGTGAGGAGATAGGAAACTAACAGTGATAAGAAGAAGTAAGACATGCAGTCTGTGCCGTACGGACGGAGGGGAAACTCAAAAAAAAAAAAAAAAAAAGCCGCACGGTTGACTTTCCCGAGACACAAAGCAATGATCACACAGAGCAATATGGTGCAGTGACATTTGTCAGGACTGCTGATTATCAGATCGAGTTAGCGAATATTTGTTGAGCATTTCTTGTGTGGGATGCACAAAGCACACTCGTTCTGGGGCCTTGGGAAACTTCTGGCAGAGAAAATTTCTTTTCAACAGTAGTTCTCAGAGAACCTCACTGAGGGTCCCCCAGGAGGAGATTTTTAGCCGGAGGGTATACAGGGAAATAAAGGCACAGGGGACGTGCCGAGCGGTTCAGGTGTCCTCGGTGATCTGGCCAGAGCAGGTGGATGGGATGGGGCAGGAAAGCCTTTCTTTTCTTCTTTCTTTTTTCTCTTTTTTCCCCCAACGGTGGAGTAAGTACAAAGGCTTCCGTAGTGGTTTTGAGGATGTAGTGCGAAGCTAGAAGGGGAAGAGATGGAGTTGTGGGCGTCCTGTCGCCGAACGTGTGGTCTGGAACGAACCTCAGATATTGTCAATGATGATTATTCGAGGAGGAATTGCAGGTTGAGGGAAGAGCTTGGGGACAAAGCAAATGGCAGAAAATAGGCGATCGGGGATCAGGAGGCTGTGGGACGTGGAAATGGGTGTCAATGCCGGGGTCTTCGGGTTGTACCCCAGCCTGTCAGCGAGGGCCGCTGAGGACTGGGGGGTGGGGAAGCTGACGGCCAGGTCTCCGTCTCCCGGCCCGCAGGGGCTGGGCTACAGCTCAGACGTCCCCTCCGGGGGAGTGGAGGACAGCAGGTGGCAGAAACACCTTGACGCAGCACGCCTCTCCACCCTCAGCCAAGCCTGGCTGGGCATACTCCGAAGGGTCCTCGCATCTCTAGGGGCAGCATGTGAATCATTTCAAGGCTCTGGAACAGCAACCACTGTGGGGACATAGGTGTTTTCCAGTGACATCTTAGGCCTGACACAGGAAGTGGCTTCTTCCTGCACAAGGACTGGTTCAGAGCAGAGCCAGGACCACAGCCCAGATATTTTAACCTTTCCGCTACCCTACTGTGCACCCGACCCGATCATGCGCACAGAGCGGGGAAGGCTCCGGCCAAAACCACATTCCAGGGACACATGAGGGTCTGGACTTGGCAGACCAACCTTGGGATGGTCAAGGCTAGGCTTCTCTATCTCGGCACTATCAGCATTTGGGGCAGGATCCTTTGTTGTCAGGGGCTGTCCTGTGCACCGAGTCCCTACTCAGCTACGAGCCAGCAGCACTCTCGAAACTGTGACGACAAAAAGTATCTCCAGGCCATGATCTCACAGCTCATGAGTTCGAGCCCCGCGTCGGGCTCAGTGCTGACCGCTCAGAGCCCGGAGCCCGCTTCAGATTCTGTGTCTCCCTCTCTCTGCCCCTCCCCTGCTCACGCTCTGTGTCTGTCTCTCTCTCTCAAAAGTAAACTTTAAAAAAGCTTTCTAAAAAGTGTCTCTAGACATGGCTCCCCCAAAACTCTGAGGAGACAAATCACCACCGGTTGAAAGCCACTGCTCTGGTGCCACCAAGCCAGGGTGACGCCAGGGAGGCGAGGCTGAGCGAAACGGGGAGCACGGAAGAAGGCTGGATGGGGCGTCATGGTGGCGGGCTTGGGGAGCTGAGTCTCGTAGGGGGGAGGACGGTGCTGCTGGACAGAGGACAGTGAAAGCCAGCTGTCCAGCCCTGGTTCCCTTGCTTGTTAGCTGCAGGTGGCCACGGAAAAATCACTTCCCATCCGTCTCACCACCTAGTTCTCCGTGTCTAACGAATCGTAGTCATTGCTAACATTTAAGTATGTGTCACTCGTCGCTCTCCGGAGAAACAGAACTGTCATATCGGTGCCTGTCTCTATAGTTTCTTAGCTGCATATACTTAAAAAAAAATTTTTTTTTAAGTTTATTTTTGAGAGACAGAGAGAGAGAGAGAGAGAGACAGTGTGAGCGGGGGAGGGGCAGAGAGAGAGGGAGACGCAGAGTCCGAAGCAGGCTCCGGGCTCCGAGCTGTCAGCACAGAGCCCGACGCAGGGCTCGAACCCACGAGCCGCGAGATCATGACCT
Organism: Prionailurus bengalensis; assembly: GCF_016509475.1. NCBI lineage: Eukaryota > Metazoa > Chordata > Mammalia > Carnivora > Felidae > Prionailurus > Prionailurus bengalensis. The sequence goes on along the minus strand of NC_057358.1, from coordinate 6,700,168 downwards.
GAGCCAAAGTGGGAGGCTTAAGCGACTGAGCCACCAATGCGCCCCTCTACGTGTACTTTTTATATATCTCTAAATTCCTCAAATAGGAAGAGTCAGAGTCATAGATGTGTAGACATATAGGTTCAGATACGGATATAGACACAGATATAAGGAGGAGACTTATTATAAGGAACTGGATCGTGCAATTACGGAGGCTGAGAAGTCTCACACCTGCCATCTGCGAGCTGCCCCCGACAGCCAGAGATACAATTCAGTCCAAGTCGGGAAGTCCGGGTGACGACCCAAAGCACCAGTGTCCAAAGGCAGGCGGGGATACATGTTGCAGGTGGACCGCGACAAAACACGTGACGTTCCTCCAGCTTTCTCCAAATTTTACCCAGGCCTTCAACTGATCAGACATTCGCACTGTGAGGCCGAAGGGATCTTCCCTCGGCCTCCTGATTCGGACGCTGGTCTCTTTCCCAGACGCCCTCGCAGACGGGCCCCAAATTAGGCTCCACCAGCAGCGGCAGGGCAGCTGGCCGAGCGGGGAGAACGTGCTGTCTCCGAGCGCCAGCGCGGGTTTTTACGCGTCGTGCCATCAGGAGGACGCAAAGATGCAAACGTTTCAGCCGTTCCAAAATGCTGTGCTGGGACGCGCGCCCACGCGCGCGCGCACACACGCACACGCGCAGAGTGCCAGTGATTAACGAGGTAATTAGTGTGCAACGGCGAAGAATTTCTGCTCCGGGGTGGCTCCCGTTAGGAGAAGCTGAATCCCTTCGGCTCAGCCGCATTCCGGCGTCCGGCTACGGGCGAGGGGCGTCATCGCAGGCATTTCCTCTTTCCTGTAAAGCTTTCACTCAAACAGAAAGACTTCTGTGTCTCCTAGTGAAACAGTCAGAGGCGAGTGGCTTCAACCAGTGAACATGGCCTAATATGGAGGCTCGGGGACCCGTTTACCCGTTTCAACTACGGATTAGTAAAAACTAAACCAGGGACGTCCTGCTTCGAGTGCACGAATTTGCAACACCCAGGGCCCGATTTCCCCTCTCCCCGGAGGCGGAGGAGGCCGGCTGAGGCTGCTTTGATCAGAGCGCAGCCTGAGTGGCCGGAACCACCCATGTTTGCAGAAGCGATTAGCTGAGAATTAAGGGCGACGGCTGGTCATATGGGAGGCGCAGGGAGTGTGCTCACATCCGATGAGCCTTCGTTTGTGCTGCACACCTACGCATTTGTAAAGCAACCCCGCTGATCCTGCCAAGAGGAAGTCTACAGGGAAAAGAAAAAACAAACCCAAGAGATGCACTCGGCATTCCTGGAAACGCTGTTATTCCGGGGGAGAAGGGGAGCAAACTCTCTGAACGGGAATAAGTAAGCTAACGCTGCAGAGAACATTTGTAGGGAGCGCGACGATGCACAGTGGAGGGCATGGCCCTCCTTCCAGGCGTTTGTTATTGAGAAGGCGTATCTCTCAATTTCCAGTAGGAAAATGTCCTGACTAGGCTTGGGTCTTTTCTGATAACCAGGGCATAAAACTGCAACATAGTTGTAGATATTCTTACCTAAAACCAACTAGCAAGCCCTTCTGACCCCAGCAAAAACCTCGAGGTACCCACCTAAGCGAAAGCGCTTGAAAAGGGCCGACCTTCAATGTGTTCAAAACGCTCCCGTCAGCCTCCAGGTGGGCAAAACCATCTCGCACAAAGCCTGTCTGATAACAAGGTGTTGACTGTCTCGTGTCACGTACTGAGGACTGTCCTGAAAGCGAAGGGCACGATGGTTGCCCGTGGATCTGTCTGCCCTCGTGATCGCTGGCTGCCTGGGGGCCGCCGCTCACCGTCCGACATCCCACAGGGCGTCCGACCGCGCGTCGCTGGCCCAGGACAAGACCCAGGTTCCAAATTCCAAGTACAGTTTCTACTTGAATACCTACCATTTTGCACCGTCATAAAGTTGAAAAATCCTTAAGTCGAACTGTCAAGAGAGTTTCCATACACCAGATGAAGGCACTCCTTACGAAGACATGAATTTTTGTGATTGAGTAGGAAGAGTTCAGCACTCAGTTCTTTTTTCTTCCTGACCTCTGCCCTGGGGGACCGACGTGAGTCTCGCGAGCTATCCCTCCCGGTGTCTTGGGTCACCCTGCTATTTCCAGCATCCCGTTTTTCGAATCCCATCTCCTCATCTGTTGGCTGTGTGACCACAGGAAGTTGCTAGACCTCTCTGAGCCTCTGTTTCTTCATCTGTTAAATGGAGTAAGGATCCCCACCTGAGATACGGAGCAGCTGGTTGGCGACATGCCCTTGATAATGTTGGTTTCGGCCTTTTACTCCCCTCCTTCACCTCCCACATCCCTGCTCAGTGCCGCACCTCATCACGGAATAATTCCCGTACCTTCCCATGCACGCTTTTCCCGCTCTCTCTAGCCACAAGACCAAAAAAATGATAATAAGTGTAATCATGTGAATTACGGGCTGCAGACTTCAGCGGCGGACCACTCCAGGCTTTCCAGGGACGTTTCTGAGTGGGAACCTCGTCGGTGATGAACTCCACCATCCACCACATGAGAGTACTTCACATTCAGATAACTGTTCTCACTTCCCCACACAAAAGAACGGGGTCGTATGAATCTGGAGGTCCAGAGTGAATTTCCTCTCATCCTCGCCTCTGTACGATTCTGTCCACAGCCAAGAGAGAAATAGTTAGAAGTCTTTGCCTAAATATTTAATCAGTTAATATTTTCTTGTCTTAGTGTCTTCCCCGAATTACTTAATATTTTCTTGTCTTATTGTCTTCCCCCTGGTGATGTTGAATGGCTTGAATAATGCAGACAAATGTGAGGCAGGAGGGAGAGCTTTTAACAATACATTCATTCTGAGTTAGAACCACTTGGTTTTCCTGTAGAAAGAGTGGTTCATAATAGGTAACTTTCAGTGTGCCCGAAGTTTAGAGATGGTTTAGTAATGGATTTTGTCTTTTTTTTGGTATATGTTGCTTTATGTCTCCATTTTTTGTCATTTAAGTGCTTGATCTCTCAGCGCTACGGTATTTCACTGTTTTTCTAATGCGCCCGCTTAAAAATGAAAGTATGTAATTATACAATCTTCGGGAGGCGAACTACTTTCTAGTTATGACATTGAAGGAATAAACCGTAAGGGAAAATATTACTACACATGACTATGCAAGTGCATGTTGAATATACATCAAAATATCTCATGTATAAAATTAAAAGCAAATAGTTAATAAGGAGGAAGAACTTTAAGATACATGACAATTAAAAGTTGAATATCCTTCATTTTAACAAGAGTGCACGCCCAAATTAAGAGCATGTCAACGAACAAATAAATAGAAGAAAATGAGTACAAGATGTGAGTATTTCATAACACAGCATAAGTGATTGAGTGGTAAATATATGGGGCTGTGTACCATTCCAGTGATAAAACAGTATAAATGAATATGGGCAGGCAGTATTTTTTAGCCACTTTAAGTGGCAGATTGGTTTCTTTTCTCAATTGTCAATTTAATGTTGGTAAGGGTGCACAAAACGGGAACCGTTACTGGGGATGGAATACATAAAGGATATTAATTTCCTTAACCCGTAGTTCTTCATTTAACACTTGACCCTGAGGAGATATTTGCAGAGATTTCGCTGCAGTGATATTTATTATTGTGTTCTTTCAAATGGCTAAGAAATGGAGAGTTACTATATAACCAACAGGGAATTAACTGATGGAATTAGGTATCTATACCAGAGAAAACTATTCAGCTATTAAAAATGACATTATAGATTGTCTCAATTTCTTCTGTGGAGGTCGACTTCAATGATCAAAGTCAAGAGGCAAAATACTGAGAGATCAAAACAAGCAAACGTGTGAAAGTGGAGAAGGGACGGTGAGCGGCGTCATGTGGGAGCCAGAAATGGAAAGCGGCTACCCGTGGAATATAAAAAGGTTGCACTAAATATAGCACGATCCCAAGTTTTAAAAATAGAAATGCATAGAAAAAATTATGGTGGTAGAATGATGGAGGACTTTTACTTCCTTTTTTAGGATTTCTGTTCTCCAGATTCTCTGTGATGAGCTAGTTATGATGTAAGTAGTGAGGAAAAACTCTACAGTTTAATAAAGCAAAATAAATAGGATAAGGGCATACAATTTTAAATGAGAAAAAAAAGAGCTTAGGATCCTAAATTAACCCCTGTGAAAAGATAATTATCTATGTTAATGGGACACCATTTATAACCTGTCAGACAATAGTGTCATGGTTGGTAATGTTCTGAGTGTCTCAACCAAGGAGAGTTCTTTGGCGCTGAAATTTGGTATGTTTCTACTGGATGGATGTAGGCAGTGAACATTTACCAATGTGTTTAATCTACAGGAAAATGATCAATATTGATGTTTGTTTTTTAAATTTTTTTTTCAACGTTTATTTATTTTTGGGAGAGAGAGAGACAGAGCATGAACGGGGGAGGGGCAGAGAGAGAGGGAGACACAGAATCGGAAGCAGGCTCCAGGCTCTGAGCCGTCAGCCCAGAGCCCGACGCGGGGCTCGAACCCACGGGCCGCGAGATCGTGACCTGGCTGAAGTCGGACGCTTAACCGACTGCGCCACCCAGGCGCCCCTGATGTTTGTTTTTTAAAGAGCACTTTTTTGAGAGCAGCTTTAGTTTCACAGCAAAATTGAGTGGAAGGTACAGAGATTTCTCACACCCCCCTGCCCCACACGTGCACAGCCTCCCCACTGTCAGCATCCTTCACCAGCGTGGGACACTTGTCACCATCCATGAACCCCCATTGACCTGTCATCATCACCCAGAGTCCACAGCTGACACCGGGGGGCGCTTTTGGTTGTGTGCACTCGATGGGCTTGAATACACGTACCCATCATTGGGCTAGCACCCGGAGTCCCTCCGCTGTCCTAAAAATACTCTGTGCTCTGCCTATTGTTCGCAACCTCCCTTCTCCCCTGGCAACCACGGATCTCTTTCCCGTCTCCCCAGTTTCGCCTCTTCCAGAATGTCATAGGGTTGGACTCATAGAGCACAGAGCCTTTTCCGATGGGCTTCTTTCGCTTAGTGAAATGCGTTTAAGGTTCGTCTACGTCTTTTCATGGCTCGAGAGCTCATTTCTGTCAAGCGCCGTGTAACATCCCATCGTGTGTGTGTGGACCATGGCGTGTTTGCCCCTCCCCCGCCAAAGGACATCAGGCCGCGGCCAAGTTGTAGCCAACGTGAATCAAGGTGTTTTAAACACCCACGCGCAGGTCCGTGTGTGGGGGTATGTTTTCAGCTCCTCCGGATAAACGCCAAGGAACACGATGCTGCTGTATCATGTGGTGAGAGTATGTTTAGTTTTGCAAGAAACTGCTCTGGTGTCTTCCAAGGTGGCCGTGCCATGTTGCCTTCCCGTTGGGTTACACTCTTCTGTACCTACGGAAGTCAGTCATCCAAAAACACCAAGAAATTTTATTTTAATTTTTTTAATGTTTATTTATTTTTGAGAGGGACAGAGACAGAATGAGAGTGGGTTAGGGGCAGAGAGAGAGGGAGACGCAGAAGCCGAAGCAGGCTCCAGGCTCCGAGCTGTCAGCACAGAGCCCGACACGGGGCTCGAACTCACGAACCGCGAGCTCATGACCTGAGCTGAAGTCGGACGCTCAACCGACTGAGCCACCCAGCAGCCCCCAAAACACCAGAGAAGTTTTAAAAGAGAAGGACAATCTTAAAAGGCCCCGGTAGTTGGGACAGGACTCCATCTCGCAGGAACTAAGTTTATTGTTTAAAAACACGCTTTTCTCAACTCCCCCCGCCCCCCCCCCCCCCCCCCCCCCGCCCAACCCCGCCTTGTCTGTTTGCTCTGGTGCCTGGTTACTATACCGCCCTGAAGGCCAGCTCTGTAAGACCACATTTCCCAGTTGGCCAGCAAGAATGGCCTTACTTTCTAAGAGCACTTACCTCAAAGTGAATTTGGAAGACATGCCTAAAGCGTTCACTTCCACCCCAATCTGCCTAGAAAATAAACGGCCGTTAAAGATTCACTTCTCTGTGTGCAGACAGCGTCCGGAAGCCAGCATCTCAGACACAAGCCTCCCTGGGAGGGAAATGCAATTCTCCATCCACACTTAAGTGTGATTACCTTTATCAGGATACGCTCTCCCGTCCGTCCCCTTCCGTGGCCCCGGGAGAAGGAGGGACGCTGGTGGCCTTCAGACGACAAGAATCAGAGCCTTGAATGGTTGCCAGGCTGTCTCGAGGAAGAAACAGCTGGGATCAGCAGGAAGGCACCAGACAACTTGGCAGGAAGCTAGACTAGGCGAGAGACTGGGGAGTGAAGGTTCGGAGCCAAACAGCCGAGTGTTGATTTAACTCGGGGCTGGCCCTGGCCGCTCCCAGGAGGTGCTTCTCATCTTTAGCGTTGATCTCTGGGGTTTCTGGCTGCCTCACTCTATTCAAATCCAGCGCCGTTGGGAACCCCGAGCGCTGTCCTCACGGTGGGTGGGGTGGGCCGGGTGGGGGCGATCGCTGACGGCCTCCCTGGCCACCACGGTGACGTCCCCTGGCACGGGGCCAGCTGTTCCTGCCAAGGGCCGTAAATCAGCACTCCCGACCTGTTGCCACGAAGGTGGAGTCCGTAGTTATTTTTCCCGCAGTGCCTTCAGCGTCCAGCTGAGCCCTTGGCTAATTAGACCCAGAGGAGCCAGGGAACAGCCTGTTAATGACTGTGTTCTCTGCTATGCATCAGTAGGACACGTCGCTTCGGTCTGGCTGCGACTGAGATTTTCGGCCTCGTATTTTGCTGCCTGCGAGCCTGCGGTATTTAAAGGGTCCTCCTCCCCCTCCGCTTCCATTTGCCACGCGTACGTTGCACAGCACATTCGGTGTAGCGGGCAAGCCGGACGTCTTCCCGTCCAGCCTAGGGGACGGGGGAAAGAGGGGCCATTCAAATGCCAGACGCCCTCGGCTCACCAGGCCCCGTCAGCTGTCACCGGCCCTGAGAGTCTTTGAGAGAATTTGCGGCACGATTTTCTGAACACAGGAAGAATGGGCAGCCGTAAGTAGTGATCAGTCCCTCTGGGATCTCGGGAGACTGCCCTGGGGGTTATCGGGGCCCACTACCCTCGGCCACGCAAGGCAGGTACCACGATCACGGGCGATACCCCCCATGTCGGTGGCATAAATCAGCCAGGGTCTGCTTCTCGGTCACGTCGGTGGCCATCGTAGGATGGCCTCGTCACCGTCCTGAGATGCCCAGGCTCCCACGGCGAGGGATGCTGAGTCTCTGTGGACCCTTGCTGCCGAGCCAGAGGCCACGTGGGGACTCACACGCCAGGTCCTTATACAAGCCACCCGGCTGGAACCGTGTGACCTCCACTCACGTTTCCCTGACTGACGCACGTCCAAGGAGTAAGGTTGTTTATTCCTCCAGGCACGTAGAAAGAGAACTCCAAGCCTTTGTTGGTCGACGCTCCCCGCACCTGCCGGGGAGACGGAGAGCAGGGACTGTGGCTCTAGGGCAAAAAGAAAGGGACGGTGGTAGCCACCGGACCAGAACACGTCCGTCACCCTCCAAAAGAGATTCTGCCGTGGGAAAGGGGTCAGTCTCCATTCCTCCCTCCCCCGGCCCCGTGCGACCACTGATGTGCCTCCGTGGAGCTGCCTGTTCCGGACGTGCCGCAGAAATAGAACCCTACAGCGCGCAGCCTCTTGTGCCGGCCTGCTTTGGCCGAGCCCGAAGTTTCCAAGGCTCATCGTGTCGCCACACAGATCGGTGTGAATAACACCGTTCTCCTCATGGGTGAATAACATCCCCCCGGTGGGTGTACCACGCGTATCTGTCCATTGTCGAAGGACAGAAGGGTTCTTCTGGCTTTTTGCCGGCTATGAATCATGCTGCTGTCGACATGCGTGGACAGGCTTTCGTAGGAACACGTTTTCAGTTCTCTGGGGTAGGAGTAGAATTATTAGATCAGTTGAACTCTGAGGAGCTGTCCGACTTTTCTGCGCGGTGGCTGTGTCGTTCAGATTCCCACCAGCGGCGTGGGAAGGCTCCGATTTCAACACACCCTCGCCAACACTTGTTATTGTCTTTTTTTTTTTTTTGAGAGAGAGACAGAGAGAGGTGGAGAGAGGAGCAGAGGGAGAGAGAGAATCCCAAGCAGGCTCCACGCTCGAAGCGGGGCCGGGTCCAGCAACTGCGAGATCACGACCCGCGCTGATACTGAGAGTCGGACGTTCAGCCGACTGAGCCAGCACCCAGGTGCCCCAACAGTTGTTCTTTTCTGTTTCTTTGATCAGAGTCTCGTGGGCGGACGCGGCATCTCGCCAGGGGTTCGATTCGTCTTTCACTAACGGCCTCTCACGTTGAGCATCTTGTCACCCGCTTGCTGGCCACCTGTGAATCAGCCTTGGAGAAACGTCCGGAGGCAGAATTGTGTTGCCGGCTCTCTGTTGCCGCTGCAGGGCTGCTGCTGGCACAGCTGGATCCAGAGGATGGGCTTTTTTAGGGGCAACAGAGGCTGCAGGTGGAGACGTGTTTGCAGAGCCCAGGGAAAGCCCCCCACGTTCCCCAGCAGCTCACGGGCTCCCTCGGGAAGGATTCTCTCTTTTGTTCCTCTTTCAGGGTCTCTGTAGAGACGACCAGAACATTTGTGCCAGCTGGTCTTGGTAGTTCTTCAAACCCAGTTTCGTTTCTGTTTACGAAGGTGTAAAATACTCCAGGCTATATTTAAATTTTTTTTTCAACGTTTATTTATTTTTGGGACAGAGAGAGACAGAGCATGAACGGGGGAGAGGCAGAGAGAGAGGGAGACACAGAATCGGAAACAGGCTCCAGGCTCCGAGCCATCAGCCCAGAGCCCGACGCGGGGCTCGAACTCCCGGACCGAGAGATCGTGACCTGGCTGAAGTTGGACGCTTAACCGACTGCGCCACCCAGGTGCCCCTCCAGGCTATATTTAAAAGAGTTTCGAGTCCAGCCTGACCACACGGCTCCCGGCTTACCCGGAGAAACCACCCTTCACAGGGACGGCCTGCTTCCCCTACGTAACCTGAGGCATGGGTAGGAATATTTCTAGCAGTCCCAAGTTCGGAGAGACTAATCCAGGCGTGGTGAGTGGCAAGAACAACTTTTCTGTACGTGTGTGCGTGTGTGTGTGCACATGTACATGTGCTACCTAAGCAAACAAGCATATATTCAGCTCTGCCATTAACTACATTTCAAAGGTAGCATTTAGAGCTCAGTAACAAGAGTAACAACGGACTGTGTCGTAGATCTTCAGAGGCCTAAGAGGCAGGATCTTAAAAAAAAAATTAATGCCTTCTCTTATTTTGAGAGAGAGAGAGAGAGAGAGAGAGAATCCCAAGGAGGCTCCACACTGTCAGTGCAGAGCCCCACGTGGGGCTCGATCTCTCAAACCATGAGGTCATGAGCTGAGCCGAAACCAAGAGTCGGACGCTCAGCCGACTGCCCCACCCAGGAGCCCCCAAGTTGGAATTCTTCCAAGGTGAAATAACAGAACAAGTTCACTGGGAAAAGAAAGAGAAGAGCATGTCTCGTCTCCGGAAGCTCTGAGCGCCACCCTGAACCATTTTGTGACATTGCTCTGGGACTGAGAGAGGGTCCTCCTCGTTTGAGCGGAAGGCAAACAGAGCCTGAGGGAAGGATTTCACCGCTTCGTAGTCGACAAAGAGCTTCAGGCAAGGAAACACCCTCCCAGTAATGATCGGGAAGTCAAACAGGACACGTGGGCCACATTCAAGAGCTTCTGGGAGGGTTTTCGTGCACTTACTGAAACTTACCACTGGTGCTGAACGAAGTTTGCTGCGGGTCAAGGTGAAGTGAGGAAAAGAAATCGTGTTTAACTCCCATTAAAAAGGAGGAGGTTTCTGAGAAGATGTGAGGATGTTGTTTGAGAAAGCAAGTGTGCCCATAAGTGGGTGTTCTAGGCTCAGCAACCCCCACCCCCCTGGCCACTCCCCTGCAGAGAGCTCTCGTGGAACAGAAGTGCATTTCTGTGTTTGATAAAGGGTACAGAACAGGTGCCTTTCAGACAGGGTCTGCTGAGGGAAACCCTGGGATTTTCAGTTATTGTTATACCTCCGTGTAAAGGCCCCGCAAGACCCAGGAATTAAAAATGCCAGCTTGGGGGAGGGGGGCGCCTGGGCGGTTCAGAGGGTTCAGTGACTGACTCTTGATATCTGCTCAGGTCACGATCCCAGGGTCGTGGGATCGAGCTCCACATCGGGCTCCGTGCTGAGTGGGGAGTCTGCTTGGGATTCTCCCTCTCTTTCCCTCTCTCTCACTTGTGCGCACTCTCTCTAAACATAATAATAAGTAGGGGTACCTGGGTGGCTCCATCGGTGAAGCCTCCGACTTCGGCTCAGGTCACCATCTCACGGTTTATGAGTTCGAGCCCCACGTCGGGCTGTGTGCCGACAGCTCAGAGCCTGGAGCCTGCTTTGGATTCTGTGTCTCCTTCTCTCTCTCTGCCCCTCCCGGCTCACTCTCTGTCTCTGTCTCTGTCTCTGTCTCTCAAAAAGGAATAAATAGTTAAAAACTAAAAAAGCAAATAAAAAAATAATAATAAATAATAAAACCGCCACCTGGTACAACTCGGGGCTCTGGACTATAGAGTCCTCAGACCCAGAGGATGAGCTGCAGGGAGAGGTTTGTTGGCCATGTTCTTGCCTTGACCCCATCCCGGCACTCCTATGCACACTTCTGCTCTATTTTTAGGCAAAAACATCCGCGAACCAAACCCCACGAAACCCACGTTGGCTGTGGTCTTGCCTTCGGTATTTTGGTGTCCCCGTGGCGGACTTGACCCTCTCCTCTCCGTTCTAAATTGCTCTTTTCACTCAATTCCCCCTTCCGCCCTCCACCTCGCCAGCCTCTCAAGCCTCCTTCTCCACACTTCCCCGCTCTTTCTCTCCGGTTCCCTCCACCTCCTCAGGGGCTGGCGATGGGCATGGGAGGAGGTGTTCTCAAGCAGAAAGGAGGCAGAAGGAAGGTGAAAAGAAACAGGTCAACTTTCAGGCTCCGCTCCAGCCGTGCCTCCCCTTTGCTACATTGTCAAGAGTTTTTCAAGGCAAGGCTGTATCTTCCCAAGTTTCGAAAGCAATCCACCCCAACAGATAGTCAACTGTATAACATGTCTAATTTGTATCAGGATGTTTCTGGAATTTGTACAGAGCTTTTTTTAAATTTTTTTTTTTTTTTTTTTTTTTGCTTTACCGACACTCTGGCTGGTTATTTGGCAGGCTGCCCTGGTCATAGCTAGTTACACAGGGGTTTCAAAATGCAATTTCCTTATGTAAACAACCTGCTCTGTACCCCGATACATCACTTCAGAATTGTTTACTGGTTTACATAGACGTTTGATTCCCACCCTAAGCCTTCTCTTTAAATTCTAATTTTAGTTTTTAAAGGAAATGCTGCACATGATCATATATGGAGTGAAAGCTGGCAAAACCATTCTAAGGAACGCATTCTTTAACGGGAGGCATACACCATTAGAATTCCTCATACGCTCCTATCTAAAAGGGATTGTCTTGTTCATCTGACTCAGTTGACAGATGAGAAAATTGGGGCCCAGGAATGTGGTAAAATCTGTGCAAAGTAGCACATGCATTGGGAGGAATGTCCTGTTGGCCTTCTAGGCTTCTTTGTATGTTTACAGTATTTTTTCCGGGAGATGCTTGGAAATGCCCGACAGTAACCACACTCTCTACTTGACCTCCTCAGCCCGGTCGTCACTTCTCCCGGAAGTTTCTGTGAAAACCCTTAAGCCCATAAGCTACCAGGGCACCGGATATTTTTTGGTGGTGTACCCATGAGCCCTACACTCTCAACTGTGAACTCCTTTCCTTAGTTGCGTGACAGGGAGCTGCCCAGGGTGCCTGGTGCCTGAGTCAGTATTTGTTGAAGGATTCGTCCAGGCCTCCTGCCCCCCCAGCCCCGTGCTCTTGCCTTTATGCCAGGGCTTAGAGTGTACTTTTAAGATAGTTCTTTCTTTTTGCTGGGTAATTTTTAAGCAAAGAGGTTTAGGCTCAGTCAGTTAAGCGTCCGACTCCGGCTCAGGTCACGATCTCGCGGTTCGTGAGTTCGAGCCCCACATCGGGCTCTGTGCTGACAGCTCGGAGCCTGGAACCTGCTTCGGATTCTGCGTCTCCCTCACTCTCTGCCCCTCTCCCACTCAAGCTCTGTCTGTCCCTCTCTCTCAAGAATAAATAAATATTAAAGAAAAAATTTTTTTAAATGCTATTCTTTTTTTTCTTATCCTGGAGACCATTAATTTCTGGCATTTCACCTCTGTCAGCTCCATACACCAAGTTGTGATGTAAATGTAATGGTATTACTTTTCTGTTTATTTATTTCTTTAGAGAGAGTAGGTGAGCAGGGGAGGGGCAGAGAAAAGGGAGAGAGAAATCCCAAGCAGGTTCCATGCTGTTAGTGTAGAGCCTGCCTCGGAGCCCCGTCTCACAAACTGTTGAGATCATGATCTGAGCCCAAACCGACATCGGGACCCTTAACCGACTGAGCCAACCCAGGCGCCCCCGTATAAGGCATTTTTGATGAAAGGCGACGTTAAAGATTGACTTGTCCTCTACCTTTAAATGTCTGTGTCGAATATATTCCTGTGTTTAGGCTCCTCAAACCATCTCAGAACATGGAAGTTGTCCAACCACTATGTAATGTAGCCATTTCACGTTGCAGACGAGGTCACTCACTCCTCGTGAGCACAGGAGGCCTCGTTGCTGGGCCGGGTCTCAGCCCACCGGCATTTCTCTGCGATCAGCCCCTTCCCACCTTCTCCTGCCCCCATGCTGCTGGGGTGCTATGTTCTAATTCTTGCCGGTGAGCAGTCCGCATGGAAGATTCTGCCTGATTCTATCAGTGAGCTCCATATGCTTAATTACTAAGCACACCTCATTTTCTTTAAAAAAAATTTTTTTTAACATTTATTCATTTTTGAGAGACAGAGCGCCATGGGGGGAGGGGCAGAGACAGAGGGAGACACAGAATCCGAAGCAGCTCCAGGCTCTGAGCTGTCAGCACAGAGCCCGACATGGGGCTCGAACTCACGAACTGTGAGATCATGACCTGAGCCGAAGTCGGACGCTTCACCGACTGAGCCACCAGGCGCCCCAGCACATCACATGTTCTGACCTGATTAGGTAAGACAGCAATTACTGTTTCCTCTTGTTTCTTCAGGGTTGTGGCAGTGGGTTTCGTTTATCCCGAAACAGTAAAAAGCCAGCTGTAAAGATAATCAATGGTGTATTCTCCTTGGTTCCAGTTAGTTCACTTTGAATGGATGTCCACTCTGACCAAGGCCCTCTGATTCCCCTCTCTTGTTCCTATGGATTGCCACCTTTACATTTATGCCAAGAAGCTAATTTTTTCTGGGAAGGGAATGGTAGACACCACCTGAAAATGGGATGGTACGTTGTGGCACAAGAAGGCTGGAATGGGGGCCGGGCAAGACTCTGGGTGTACGTCGCCCTCGGCAGGAGGAGAGGTGAGGGTTTGAAACGCATGACTGGCGTGGAGCCCTGCACCTGGGAAGTCAGTTCGCCAACGCAACCGATGTGCCTTTCGGAGGACCAGTTCCAATGTTGCTCAACCAAGTGACATCTGAGATCACCAATAACCAGAAGGGTGGCAGCTACACTTAAGTGCTCATGGAGTTATGCCTCGACAGCTACTTCGATGGCCCTCAACTCTCTATAAGCCCTCAAGAGGCAGGACCATGAACGTAAATCATGAAGATCTTGTCTGGACTTGAGGGAGACAATGAAAAGCCTGATTTCAGTGCCTCTGAAGATTTCGGGGTATTAAATGTCAGTGACATTTTGGCCATAAGCTTTTTGACAATGGGTCCATGGCCTCTGTTGAATGGCAGGCATGTGACCCCATCATGGAAGATCACACGTTGGCCACAGGGATAAAATCTAGGTTACAGCATCGTGAAATGCTCTCAACCATTTTCTTGACAAATGAAATATGTGAATGATTTACGAGGGCATATTGTGGAAAAGGGACTGTTCTCACTCCGGGCAGGAGTTGCATCTTGCCCATGGGAAACCTCCCTTCTGTTTCTGGAACATTCGATTGGTTATGGAAAAGCAGGGTCTTGATACAAGGAATAAAGGAATAAAATAGATCAGATACATATGCATTTATCGCAGAAGACTGATGTTCATGAAATACTTGCCATTAAACACCGACCTTTGCTTCATACTAGCTACACTCTGGCTCTGATCCAGTGTGGGTGTCACATCCTTTGTTTATTCGTTTTTTAATCCAGTAGACATTTATTGAAAGCTTTTTGTGCCAAGCATCATTCTAGACTCCAGAGATAACAAAATAAAAACAAGAAACTCTCTGATCTCTCATGGAGTGTGCTAAGTAAATTGGAATTCTTCCCGATCTTGGAATAGTCTTATTTTAGTGTTTCAAGTATTTGGGATAGACTAAAACCCAATAGAGTAGTGTATCAGTTTGTATCCACGGACCGATGGGAATCTACCCCCAAAACCAAAAGCACACTGTATACGCTGTGTTAGCCAACTTGCCAATAAATTCTATATTTTTTCAAATCCTAAGGACTTTTTTGCCACATTCTCTACTCATTCAACTGTGTTCTTCCTACAAAGGAAATTGGCGCTAGCTGCCTTGTATTAGTTTGGCCTTCCCCCAAAGTCGGGCTCTGAGGCATGATTTGAGTGAAACTAGTTTACTCGGGAAGGGATCTCAGGAGCGCGGTGAGGAGACAGAGAACCAAGGAGGGAAGAAGGAAAACTAACAACATCCGCAGCAGTGGAAGGACCTATGAGCGTCCGGGGCTCACGTCTGCATGAGAACTCTGACCGGATATGCAGAGGTACCTTACAGCTCCTCCCCCAGAGAAGGAAGGAGGCAGGGCTGTCTACCCGCCAACCCCCATCCCTTACTGTTGAGGCAGTAACACTCAACAGCACTTCCTGTTGAGCACTTCCTGCCCGCTCCATATGAAGGCAAGCGATCCCCCGTGGCCCAAGAAAGCCCTAAGGTTGATAGAGACGCGGAGCCCTGAGTAAGAAGCTGCAGGGGACCTTTGGGATGGACCCAGGGGACCTGGTGGTGTAATGACAGAATCCGATCCACTTGTGTCTCAAACAGCTCTAACACCACGATGGCGTAACAGAATCCCCTTTCCCTTTTTGCTCAGATACACTTCGTTGCAGGTCAGGCAGCTCTCCTGGTATATCTCTGTCCATTCTGCAGGTCCCTGTCTCTGAGCCCCCTGCCCCCACGGCCACACAGATGGGGAAGACGGAGGCTGTGGAAGACGCTGCATGATGTGGGGTGGCCCAAGCCAATGGTGGAAGATGTCACTTAGGCCGGTGCCCTTTCCCAAAACTTAGCCATGTGGTCTGCACCTAACTGCACGGGAGGCGTGGAAATGCCGTGTCCTACAGGCCCAAGAAGAGGGCAGCAGGGTTGGTGAGCAGCTAGCAATTTCTTGACATGCTTCTCATCTCTAAGGCTGAACTTGTGAGCTCTCTAAATAGCTGGTACTTTTGTTTTTGTTTATTTATTTATTTTGAGAGACAGAGACAGGGAGACAGCATGTGCACCAAGCAGGGGAGAGATGGAGAGCAAGAGAATCCCAAGCGGACTCCACGCTGTCAGCACGGAGCCCGATGCGGGGCGCGATCCCACAAACTGTGAGATCACAGCCTGAGCTGAGATCAAGAGTCAGACACTCAAAAAAAAAAAAAAAAAAAAAAAGAAAGAAAGAAAGAAAAGAAAAAAGAAACAAAAGGGAGTCAGATGCTTAACCAACTGAGCCACCCAGGCACCCCTCTAAATGGCTGGTACTTGCTGGATACTGTACATGACTATTTTTTGGAAAATGAACTTGAGTTCTTTATATGGGCTCTTTCAGATGCAAATGGTTCCATGGAAAAGTTAATACCGAGGAGCACAGAAGAGAAATCATGGTCGGGGGGCATCTGGGTGGCTCAGTCAGTTAAGCCTCCAACCTCCACTCAGGTCATGATCTCACGGCTTGTGAGTTCGAGCCCCGTGTTGGGCTCCATGCTGACAGCTCAGAGCCTAGAACCTGCTTCGGATTCTGTGTCTCCCTCTCTCTCTGCTCCTTTCTTGCTAGTGCTCTGTCTCTTCTTTCCCTCTCAAAAAGAAATAAACTTTGAAAAAAATTTTTTTTCAAAAAGAGGGAAATCATGGTCCGGCGTGTGGCAAGTGCTTTAGACTGGGCATGTAATTTTGGATGTAAATCACGTGTCTTGATCTGAAAGCTAATAAGTCTTTTATAGTTATAATATTCTGTGATTGCTTAAGCTAAGTAGCTGCTTCTTTATTTTTTAAGAATGTTTATTTTTACATATGCATGCATATATTTTATATCTGTATAGATATATGTATATGTGCACATTATGCATATATTAACATGCATGATACACATGGAAAAAACCATACATATCTATGATGGTTAATTCTACGTATCAGCTCAACTGACCCACAGGGTGTCCAGAGGAAACATTATTTCTGGGTGTATCTCTGAGAGTGTTTCTGGACGAGATTAGTATTTGTATCAGTGGACTTGCATGAGTGGGCATCATCCAGTCTGTTCAAAGCCTGAATAGAACAGAAAGGTGGGAGAAGGAAATCTGACCTGTTTGTTTCCTGCCTGTGTGCGGAGCTGGGACTCCCGTCTTCTGCCCTTGGACTTGGATTTACACCATCAGTACTCCTGTTTTCAGACCTTTAGACTCACATAGAGGGCAGACTGTGAGACTTCTCAGCTCCCGTAATCCTGTAACCCAATCCCTTATGAGAAGTGCCTCTCTTTTTCTATCCCATGTCCAACCCAATCCCCACCTCTATCTCTGTATCATCTCTTACTGGTTCTGTTTACTTGGAGAACCCTGACGAACACAATATATAACGAGGCCAGGTGGAGTAAGACCCGGGACTAGAACGTCCACTCTTGAACGTTGTAGGCTTGTTGAACTACCTTTTCCATTCATCGCGTCTTTTTAGAGTCTTAGCCTCCCCTCTGAGAAGAAGTGCATTTATTCTGCAGATCACCGGCCTGCCAGGCAGGTGTGTGTGGTCAGGCATGAGCCAATACTGGCAGCGGCTGCGGGTTAAATCCCGTTCTGGGTGGACGTTGGTGGAAGAAACACAGGTCCTGTTGTGAAACCTAAGGAAAGCTCAGACCTGTAGTCAATCGGTCTCACCGGCAGGGCCCTGTGCCTTTCTCGGTTCTTGTGTTTCTAGGCGAGAGGGGCTTCTGCTGTTTATGATACACCAGAGACCAGTAATGCATGTAGCGATGAAAAAGCTACACTTTTTAGCTAACAAAACAGTGCCTGGCACCAAATGGCAGGAAAAGTCTTTTTCCAGCGAGTCTCGTGCAGTCTGAACAATTTGTGCACAAAGGACCGTAATCTCGGGAAACTCCACTAAAAGGACCCGATATTATTGTAGGGCAGTCATCCAGTGAGAACCCATTTTATTTCAGAAGAAAATACTAGGTGATGATTTTCTGTCAGGGGCGTGAAAATATGACCGTGTTAGACAGTTTGGGTTGACTTTTCCCTTTACTAATTTGTTCACACACGCCTTTATTTATCGAGTGGCAGTCACAAGGCGGACCCTGTGGTAGGTGTTGGGTCAGGACCCAGCCGGCGCCCAAAGAACAGCTTCCATGGGTTGGCCTCTGAGTGGTGGTTGATGAAACAATGGCCCATCTGCCCCCTGTCCCCAGATGTTCTGTGTTCTGACTTGGAACAGTAACGAAGGAAACTAGATTTGTCCTTTCTCTTTGGCATCAGGAGTGACTGAAATACCTCTGGCCGTGATTTCCTACAACTCGGTGAGGATAACAGAAGATGGGTCCGGGGAACAGTGAAAGGGGGACATCGTTTAGTGATTGGAGGAAGCATTTAATCTTCTTGTGTGGGTGGCACAGTTGCCATGCTATGTCATTCTGTTAGCAAAAGGAGCTACAGAGGGGCACCAGGGTGGCTCAGTCGGTTAGGCATCCGACTCTTGATCGCGGCTCAGGACATGATCCCACAGTTCGTGAGTTTGATCCCCACATTAGGCTCCACGCTGACAGCATGGAGGCTGCTTGGGATCCTCTCTCCCTCTCTCTCTGCCCCCGTCACCCCACTGGTGCTTGTGTGCTCGCTCTCTCTCTCTCAAAATAAAAAAAAAAAAAAAAAAAAAATGAAGAGTTAAATAAAAGAGCAAATGTCCTCCCCCTTCCCTGACCCCAAAAAGGATTGAAGAGTTCAGCGTCTTCAAATTTGATCAAATGTATAGAGAGGATGCTACAGAGATCACGGCGTTTGATATATAGAAGGACTATTCATTCAGTCCTTTGTTCAACAGATGGAATAATTACCCACCCTCGACTGGCCTCTGGGTTCCAAAGATGAATTGGCTCAAAAAAGCACTTAGACCAGTGAACAAGGAAAATGTGTCAGCAAATACCTACCGCGAGGTGAGATGAAGCCATCAATAAATCATGTGGATAGTGGGAAGGGGGAAGGTTGAAGATTTATTAATACTGATAACAAGTTCTTATTGACCACTTCTTCTGGGCTGGGAGCTGGTCTAAGAGCTGGACACGCAGTAAGTCTTTCAACCCTTACAATGTCCCTATGATGCAGGTACCACTCTTTCCCCAACTTGAGACAAGAAAAGTGAGGTACTAAGAGGTCAAGTAGCGAGTACCAGGCTTTTGGGAGAGACGGCCCACCGTGGACCCTGAGCACTCCTAAATGATCTTGCTGGAGGGGTCAAGAACTCAAGGCCCTCTTTTCCTGGGCCGATTCCCTAGGGCTGTGTTTGCAGCAAGAATCCTTGAGAGGTAAGGTACCATCTCCTCCTGGATAAGAGAAGTTTTTTTCTTCCACTTATCATAAAAGTGATGATTCTCCCAAGCTCACTGATCCTCTCCTGCAGTGCAACTCGCTGCATACCCAGACATCATCGTGGGCCCTTTGCATGGCCATCGTGAAACTGGGGGGTCATGGGGCATCAACACAAGCTACCATGAAGCTCAATCTACTGCTTTTGTCTCTGACCCAGGAGTCGTGTCTTCTACCCGCATCTATGAAGCACTAACAGGCAAGGTTGATGGCCGATAAGTAGGATAAAATCTCCAATTCTGCACACTGCTTGACAAGGCCACATAGCCCGTATAGTGGAGGTGAACTTTGAATCTGAGCCTGGATGGTTCGGTTCTGAGGTCCACAGTCTTAAACATCACTAGCACTGCACCAAGGATAGGTAACTAATTTTTCCTAGGAAAGTAACGGCAGATTTTATTTTTAAAAGAGACTGTGGTGCTTAGATTGCATTTTGAAGCATAAATGGGAATGTAACTGAAGATAAGGGAGAAAGAACATTCCTGGCCTCTAGAGCAACTCGTGCACTTTGGAAGCATCTGGTATGTTGTAGACACTGAAAGAATGGTGCTGTCAGCTGCCAGTTCCCTGTGAAATTTTGCTGGAAATAAGGCAAGAAACGAAGCTGGAAAGACAGGCAGAGGCCAGAACATGAATAGTCAGTGTGCCCATTTGTCTCTATCTGTGGACTGAATGTTACCAAATACCAGTTACCTCCAGTTACCACCCCCACCCCCCGTCAAATCCATATGTTGAAATCCTAACCCCCAGTGTGGTGGTATTGGGAGGTGAGGCCTTTGGGAAGTGAGCCCTCATGGATGGATTAGTGCCCTTATACAGGAGATCCCAAGAGGCTCCCTCACCCTTTCCACCATGTGAGGACCCAGCAAGAAGATGGGTCTCATGAGACACCGAATCTACTGGTTCCTAGATCTTGGGCCTCCAGCCTCTAGAACTGTGAGAAGTAAATTTCTGTTATGAGCCACCTACCCAACAGCACCCTGTTCTAGCAGTCAGATGGTCTAAAGCACTTGTGGATGTCATTGTAAGGACCTTAAGCAGAGAACGGACATGATCCGATTTGTGTTTTTGAAATTTTCCTTGGGAATAGTGTGTAAGATCAATTGGAGGGGCCGGAGAGATCAAGCAGGAAGCAGTTGTGATAATCTAAGTGCGAGGTGATGAGGGCCTGAACTTTGAAGCATATGTATCGCTTGAGGCACCAATGTTTTCATTTAACGCCTAATGATAGTAATTAACTTGGAATTACTCCAGCAAGAATAGTTGTATTTGTATTCGCCGAGCTTTATCCAAGAAGTGGAGAAGGTGATCTTGTTTCTGCCGTTTCCAGATAGAAGACTAATGAAGAGATCTTGGGTCCCCACCCCCTAAGACTGAGATAAACATGTATGATCCTAAGATAAAGAGTCCTTTCTTCTATTCACTGTGGAACAGAAGAATGGAAAGGGGCTAACGTGGGGTTCCTACCTGAAGCAGAGACTCCCCAACCTTTCTGAGCAAAGTCCATGTCGGCAGAATAACATACCACATAAGCACACGTAGCTCATCGTTTCTTTTTCCTCTTTTTATAAGCAAACCTCTGGTAACAGCGATGGCCACTGGAGAAGCCAGTTGGGGGTACCGATGACGGTGGGGAGGACTGTGGATCTATCTGCTTTGGCAACGGGCCATGGATAATTCATTCTTGGTCCCTAAGGTGTCTTTAAATTGAGATATGGGAAGTTTGCAGTCCAAAACACTGTTGAAAAAGATTGTAGGCTTAGCAAAACAATACACAACAAATTAAATTCATAATACCATAACTGTGGTTAAAAGCTGACAATACCAGCAGTTGAAAACTCTAACTCGGGCAGAATTTCCTAAGTCACCTAACATCTATTCATCCCTCCTCCTTCCTGACAGAGCTCAGAATTTGTTGAGGGATATATTCTCTCCACAGCCAAGCATGAGAGCCAAGGCTGGCCCATCCATAGCTGCAGATGGTAGGTTCTTTGTGTCATTTGTTGTCAGAACCTTTCTGATACAATGACACACCTAGAGTGATCATGTACTAGGGACAGAACTCCCTTTGGAAATTGTTGTGAAGTTCACAAGCCCCTTAAAGAGCAGTTTAGGCTTTTCAGAAGAATTCTGAGCTAGAGTCGTTGATAAATGCTGAAAACTACTGGTGGTAGTTTGTCAGAACCAAATTGTATGAATCCTGCTAATTTCTTTACTAAGTTGGTACTAGGAAGCCCTTCCAAGTGTATGCGAAACGAAGATTTAACAGCCGGTGGCAGGGCATCCATTTTTGAGCCAGCTCTTGGCAGAGGGTGGAGTCCAAACAATATTTTAAAAAGAAACATTGTCCTAAAAATACCTGATGACATTTCACCATGGTGGAGGCACTGGTGGGCAACGTTTCCTACAATAAGTGTTCCCAGTAATAGCTAACCTGCTGTTTGTTGAATATAAGCTGTAGATAAAACACACTGCTAAATGATCACTACCAGGGGAGAGTTTATTACAATTACGTTAATTAGAAAAGACTCTCATCAATTCATTTTGGCTTAGAATGCAGAAACCAGTGAAAAATTCTTTTCTATTCCTCCCCTGATGGATGGATGTAGACTTTCCCCTCGACACTTGTCTCTATTTTTCATTAAAAATTTGGACTGTCTCATCAAAGCCAATGATCTGTTCTCTCTCTCTTTAAAGATTTTCTTTATTGTATTTGATCATATTGTATTGCATTTTAAATGTGTATTTATTTATGTGAGAGGGACAGAGCACGAGAGAGAGGGAGAAAGAAAGGGAGACAGAGAATCCCAAGTAAGCCTGGGGCTGTCAGCCCAGAGCCCGATGCTGGGCTCGATCTCATGAACCGTGAGATCATGACCTGAGCCGAAAACCAGGAGTCTGATGCTTAACCCGCTGAGCACCCAGGTGCCCCTAAAGATTTTATTTTTAAGTAATTTTAAGCATTTTAAGTAATTTTTAAGTAAAATTCCATTTTATTTTACACCCCAAATGGGGCTTGAACTCACAACTCCGAGATCAAGAGTTGCACGCTCCACTGACAGAGCCAGCCAGGCACTTCTGTTCTCTGTTTTTATTTTTTTGTAAACCAATGGGTAGTATTGCATTCTCTCTGAAGACCAGTTGTGAAAATTTACATAATTTTAATTGAAAGACGTTTCATCCTCATGTATAATAAGGAAACCATTTCCTGGGGGGACCCTGGGACCTTGGAAACAGCCCTGTGTTCTTTTTTTCTCTGCTGGCTCCTTCCCTTTGCTTTAATATAAAATATTTGTGAATGTACTAGAAACTTAGATGAGAAAGCATCTCATCAAGAAATTATACTGATTTTTCTCTTTCAGGTTGCAAGGAATAGAAATTTTCTCTTACCTTAAATGATGGCTTGTCATCTTTAATCCTAAGGAAGAAAGAAGGAAGGAAAGAGAGAAAGGAAGAAAAAAAGGGAAAAGAAAGGAAGGAAGGAAAGAAAGAAAGAAAGAAAGAAAGAAAGAAAAAGAGGAATTGGGGAAATACATCAGTGACTGGAGAGAAAGAAGAACAATGGCTTCTTATCAGTTAGGACACAGTCCCAGCATAAATGACAACAAGAACTCTGGGGACCAGACATCTTTGCATGCCCTCAGAATTGAACACCTGTCACTCCCCACTTGGATTGCCACACTTGTGACTTTGTTTCTTTTCCATCTGGTCCCCCCTTTGTTGCCTGTGATAGTTTCACTGTGTATAGAACTTGCGGTTGGTAGCACTTTTTCTTTTAGCATTTTAAAGTTACTCCTTACGGTCTTCTGGCTCACATCGTTTTCTCAAGTCAGTCCTCATGCCTGCTGTCCACACTTCCAGTTTTGAAAATTTCTCTTTTTAATTTTATATTTTTTAATGTTTATTTATTCCTGAGAGAGAGAGAGAGAGAGAGAGCATGAGTGGGGGAGGGGCAGAGAGCGAGGGAGACACAGAATCAGAAGCAGGCTCCAGGCTCTTCAACACAGAGCCCAATGTGGGGCTCAAACCCACAGACTGTGAGATCATGACTTGAGCCAAAGTCGGACACTTAACTGAGTCACCCAGGTGCCCTGAAATTCTTTTTTTTTTTTTTTAAATTTCTGACTTAGCCAGATAATTTGCTAAACCTGTGTCAAGTTCACGAATACTTTCTTTTGAAGATTCAAACGCTGTTAGTATCATCTAGTAAGTATTTTGTTTCAGGCATTACAGTTCAGTCCTGGAATTTTCATTTTGTCCTTTGTACGAGTTCCTTTTCCCTCCTGAAACACCCCTATCTCTTACCCACTGTATTCACCTCTCTCTACATGTTCAAAATAAATAATTGTTTTTAAACTCTTTTTTTTAACATTTTATTTTTAAGTAATCGCTACACCCAATGTGGGGCTTGAACTCTCAACCCCGAGATCAAGAGTCAAATGCTTTACTGACTGAACCAGCCAGGTGCCCCTGTATTACAATTCTTGATGCTTGGAGGGGGTTCCTGGGTGGCAGTTGAGCGACCAACTCTTGATTTCGGCTTGGGTCGTGATCCCGGGGTCATGGTACCAAGCCCCGAGCTGGGCTCTGTGCTGAGCATTGAACCTGCCTGAGAATCTCTCTCTTTCTGCCCCTGTCTCCTATTTGCACACACACACTCTCTCTCTCAAAAAAAAAAAACCAATAAAAATAAAAATAAAGAAAAATAAAATCTTAAAAAAATAAGGTGAAATAAAATTCTTGACGCTAATTCCAATAACTGGAGTTAATTGCAGGTCTGATTGTATTGGCTGGTTTTTCTTGATTACTGGTCAGTGTCTTCTGTCTGTTTGCATGCCTCGTGATTTTCCTTATTGTATCTAAGACCTGCAAAGACAACGAAGCCAGACGCGCAACAATGTCTTGATTTTATTTCTTAGACAACGTAGGCTGTCCTCTTCCATGAACCAAGGAGAAGGGCTCACCGTTCAGATTCCTTCTAGAGTCGGATCGACCTGGGTCTCCGCTGAAGTTTTAATTAGATGAGGATGAGGTCCTTCAAACCCCCACACTACCGCTGACTTTTGGAGATTATTGACGTTTGAGCTGATGGGCTTCCGTTTGTAATATTTTTCATTTACTTTTGGATTCAACCCACGGGAGCCCTGGAACTGAGCCCTGTAGGAAAGCTCGAAGTCTCCGCTATCTTGCTCTGCATGTTAGCCCGTTCTTTCCAGGTCTTTTTTTTTTTTTTTTTTTTTTTTTTTTGCCAGGGTTTGAGGACAGGGGTAGACGTGTGAGAGTGGCTGGGCCAATTTATTTTTGCAGCTGGGACACGTCCACAGTAGGTTCTGGAGCCTCCAGTACCCCCAAAGCTCAGGCGATGTCTTCTCCTCTCTGCAGGGTCCCCCCAGGACCCTGCCACACCAGCGCAGAAAGTCTTCCCCAGGAACACAGCTGTCCTGGCTCCCTTGGCCAGCCTGGGGCTCATTTCTCTGCAATTCAGTTCATTAAGACTTTCTTTGTGCCTGGTCTTTGTTAGCCTCATGGGAAAGTGTGATTTTTATATGTCTGGGTTTTTCTTGCTATTTCCATGTGAATGAAGTTCTTCATGTCCTTCTACGTTCTAAGCTGAAGTAGAGGTCGGAATCAAACGTCTGAATCAAACGTCTGAATTTGAGAAAATGAAACCATAAAAGCACAAGGGGAATATATGGGCGAATTTATTTCACAGTGTGGAGTGGAGAAAGTGCTTTCAAGGCAAGAGCCAAACCTTAGAATCTCAGAAGTCAGAAGGAAAATGATTTAATCTCTACCTTTCTCCGTCATGTGCATAACATATATAGATGTATATATACACACAGACATAGATATGGAGATCTACATCTGTATTTATAGATGGATCTATAGATCTTTTCAACTTCAGTATAGTAAGATATACCAAAGACAGACGACAAACAGAAATCTTTGGAAACACATGAGATAAAGATTGCGTCAAAAAAAAAACATATGAAGGGTTTTTTTTTAATAGATAAATTTTAAGAAGAAAATGGAAAAGGGGGGTAGTTACAATAAAAATCAGCGTACATAGAGTATCGACCTGGACAGATGCCCACACTCACTGAGCATTAAGAAGTGTGAGTGGGACCTGAGACCCGAATTTTGTCCCAAATCTTAACAGAACTCGGTGCTAGCAAAGGTTTGGGAAACCAGCCTCGCACGCTCTGTGGATGGGGCTGGAAACTAGCACCGCATCCTTAGAGGTGCTCGTTTCGTGTTACCTCAGAGTGTTGCTAATATCTAACGATATTGGACACCCTATGACCCAGTGATTTCAGTTCCAGAAAAGTAGTCTAAAGGATGCTGAAAATGCACATAAGGACATATCCAAAAGTGTAATTGCTACGTTGTTTGCAAAGGCAAAAACCAAACTAAACAAACCAAACGGAAACAAAAAACCCAGAAAATAACATCGATGTCCATAATGGGGGGCTGGTTAAAAATTTACAGTGTATCATCTCCGTGGAATACTCCACAGCCAGGAGGAAATTAGTAGAGAGGTATGTACTCATACAGAAAGATTGCCCAGGTTCCCTGCCAAGTATAAAAGTCAAGATGCAGATTAATATGATCTATATGTCCTCCTCTGTATTAAAAAAATAAAAAAGAGCTCCGTAGAGGTGTGTCTCCAGATGATATCTGGAAGGTACACAAGGAATTGTTGAGGACAGAAACCGGGCCTCCGGGATGGAAGGAGGTTTGTGTTTCATTGTGAACCATATTATTATTTGAAGTTTAAGACATCGAGTTTTAAAACATTTTGCGAAAGTAAAGGAAGGGATCCCTATGCTATGAAGCAGGGCATTTCACACTAAGGTTTGTGACGAACTGACCTATCACAGACTGCGTCACATTCTCTTTCGATTATTCTCAGAGTCCAGACCAGAGCCTCTCAGACGGGGGAATGTATGCACAAAGGAAAACGTGAATTTATTGACAACGCATGCGGCATATGCAAATCTGAAGAAGCTACTGACGCCTTCAAAATGCCTGTGAAAGTAGCAAACCTCCTCTTTGGGTGTCCAGATCATGACTTACTTTGCTGCCCGGAAGTCAGGGTTACCTGTCACTAAGGCTTTAAAAAAAAACACAAATGAACTTTTGCCCTTGGGAGGGGCTGAGCTGTCGTGACAGAAGGAAAAAGGATCTTTTCTCGTCTCGTATGAACTGTAACAGCATTTCGGAAATCAGGGACACACGGGTCAGGGAGTCAGGAGCCTGGGTACTGTCGTCTTTGCTCGAGTAGCAACTAGCATGTAACCTGAAGTGAGTTACTTTTCCTATCTGGGCTCCATTTGTGAAACGTTGGCTCACGGCTAAGGTGATCTATCCCTCTAAAATTAAAAAACAAAAGCAAAGCCGAAAAAACATAAGCAGCACACCCCACATTTATATTTTCTAGAATTTCTGTTTCTGTGTAACTATCCTGATGTTAATTCACTTTCCTGGAGAGACCCAACCCAGTCTGTGGACTTTACTCCTTATCGATCTGGGGCTAGGTTTTGATTATCCGTGGACACCTCGGCTCTTGAAACTTGGTTACTTTGATTTCGGGGGCTGTATAAGCTCAGAGACGTGCATCAAACACGTTTCTGGTTTCCTAGATTATCTACGGATAGATAGATGTGTAGACCTATTTAGTGCTGAGTTTTTTCTCATTCACCCCGGTGAAGGAATATTTACCTGTTGAGTTTACTCTCACCATCCTTTGGAACTTCCAAACTTCAGCTGGAAGCTAGAGTAAAGCCCCAGGTTTTTTTCTTAAACCTTCAAACAAGGTTCCCCAGTGACTCTGGGAAAAGCCATTCCATAGCTGGGTTTCTGACGTGCCGAACTCTGCCAATTTGCTGTGTAGTCACCTCGATTGCCTGATGCTCAGGTCCCTGCACCGAGGACACAGTTAAGATGAACAATGGCTCATTCCAGGGGCTCATTTAGCTATAAAACTAGAAAACCGAAGACTATCTATCAGTAGGTGAGACAGACCTGTGCTGGAACAGAGCCAACGGGAGTTCAATTAAGCAGAGACAGATCCGGGGAGAAAAGGGGGGTCTGCATTTAAACACTGGCGGAGTCTCCTTAGAAACGGCTGGTGCGAGGCCGCAGCGGTCGACACATGGCTAAACCTGTGCCCCCAACCCCATCCCAGGGAAGCCATTGAGGACAAAGCCTGTGTAATCTAAGACACTTCTGTCTCCTGGAGAAAATCAACTTGTAGCAACATTGCAGGGCTGCATATACCTTAGGACAGAAATGCTGTAGCCGGCTTCTTAGAGAGCAGTTCTGCTTTCTCAGGTCCTATATTTATTTGCAATAAATACAGTTTAAAAAAAAAAAGGCATTCTTTTCACCAGGAACGGTTTTACCAAATCGTCTTTCTTTTTCATTAGATCAATGGTTTCCAAAAAATGGGGTGGTGGACACAATATAATGGTGTGGGGGAGGGACCCCTGGCTGGCTCGGTCCGTGGAGCACAGGACTCTTCACCTTGGGGTTGTGAGTTCAAGCCCCACATTGGGTGTAGCGATGACTTAAAAAAATAAAATCTTCTTAAAAAATGCTGTATGGGAGGGGGCGCCTGGGTGGCTCAGTCGGTTAAGCGTCCGACTTCAGGTCATGATCTCACAGTTTGTGAGTTTGAGCCCATGTTGGGCTCTGTGCTGACAGCTCGGAGCCTGGAGCCTGCTTCGGATTCTGTGTCTCCCTCTCTCTCTGCCCCTCCTCCGCTCATGCTCTGTCTCTCTCAAAAATAAAAATAAGCATTTATTTATTTTTAATTTTTTTTAATTTATTTTTGAGACAGAGAGAGACAGAGCACGAATGGGGGAGGGGCAGAGAGAGAGGGAGACACAGAATAGGAAGCAGGCTCCAGGCTCTGAGCCAGCATCAGCACAGAGCCCGACGCGGGGCTTGAACTCACGGACCGTAAGATCGTGACCTGAGCTGAAGTCGGACGCTTAACCGACTGAGCCACCCAGGCGCCCCAAAAATAAGCATTTAAAAAAGTTTTTTTAATGGTGTATGAAAGGAAAATTGAGAGCTTCTTTTCTTAATGTTTATTTATTTTTGAGAGACAGAGAGAGAGACAGAGAGAGAGAGAGCGCGCAAGCGGGGTAGGAGCAGAGAGAAAGGGAGACGCAGAATCCGGAGCAGGATCCAGCCTCTGAGCTGTGAGCACAGAGCCCGACGCGGGGTTTGAACTCCCAGACTGCAAGATCATGACCTGAGTCAAAGTCAGACTCTTAACCGACTGAGCCAGGCAGGTGTGCCGAGCTTCCAATTAAATTTATTTTTCTCTCATTCTTTAAATTCTTCTCCCCCCTTTTGTTATCTTATACTATATCTAATTTATTGGTAATAGTAACATATTAGTAGTAGTAGAAATATAATATGTTAGTGTATAAACAATTCTATAAATTATGCCTAACAATCATCGTGCACTTAATAAATAGTGTAGAGTCAATTCTTTCTTATTTATTTCCTTTTTACAGGCAGGGTTGTGACGCAATGCACAGTTTTGGAGGCCACTACTTGAGACTCTGGGGTTTAAGTCACGGGTCTGCAACTCCCTCCTGCCTGCTTAAAAAAGTGACCGCATTGCACGGAAACACAGGCTGTTGTGATAGCCGAGCATCTCCCTAGCCCACTCCGAGGTGATGAACTACAATAAGGGTACAAAGGGAGTGAAAAGAGAGATTCAGAGCGAGTTAGGAGTATGAACGCTTCGAGTAAGGTTGGCAGTGAAAGCAATTGTACATTCTCAGCGACATAACTGTATAACCACTTACAAAATGTTAAAGCAAATGATCCGTGTTCTGGCACGGAGGGGACCTCGGATTATGGACCCCGTTTCTCTACCCCTTCTTCCTCCGGCCGTGGAGCAGGACCTTTGGAAGTCTCGCAAGCCCCTGGAGGACGGAGCCCGGGGACGGGGAAGCTTGCACATACCTTGACCAGCCCACTGAGGTCCTGCACCTTCCATTCATCTTACCTGGAAGTCATCTGACTTGTTTGTTGAACGGGGTATTTTAATACCGGAGTCTCCTTTGGCTACGTAGGGAAAATAAATGGTGGGCTTTGAAATCGTGGGCACAAAGAGCCAGTGGATGGCCCCACAGCAGAGCCGGCTGTCTACACAGCATGATTCAACTTCACTCCGAGAGCACAGGAAAAGACCCATATCTTTCTTCACCTTGTGTCATGATACCAAATCCTCTCCGGTCCAATAGCACCGTTTGGACTTGTGGAATTTCCTGCAACAAGTTTTGAATCTCAGGCCGGGCTCCCCACCACCAGACACACTCAGCTGTGACCTTCTCAATTGCCCACGGCGTCCCTCCCACCCGCCCCAGTCACCTCCCCAGTCTGGGCATAGCCCGGGCTGCCCCCTAACCCAGTAGTGCAAGGAACCCTTCCCGGGGCAGAGCCTCCGGTAGAAAACCAAACCCGTGTGTGCGAACCCAAACATATTTCTTTTACAAAATCTGGGTAAGAAAATGGAGCTGCTGTCACTCCCAGGGCAGGGGGACTGGTGAGCAAAAGTCGATGAGCGACACAATCACCAGATGCACATGAAGCGGGGTACTGATCGAACCAGCTGCTGCACAGGGTGGTTCCCGGACGTGTGGCACTCACGACGCTCGGTCCCCAGACAGTCCCGAGGCTCTCCTCCCGACAGTTAACGAGCCAGCTCCCCCGGATCGAGGGTTCTGGTTTTCTGCGGCTGCTTCTTAAATTCCTTAGATGACACTCCCCTCCTTATCTCCTTTCAGGGTTAGCCTTTGGGTGTCCCGGCTGATGTCATTGTCCCCAGAAGCAGTCCTATGTCATTTCCAGTTACGGCACAGTCCTATTTGGCACGTCACAGGGATCCCCGGAGGGAGGGGCATTTCCAGCACGCGAGGGAGCCACACGCAGTGTGTAGGAGATGTTTGAGGGACTTCGGGATCCTCTGGGTTCCAACGTGCTTACGTGCCCAAAAAAAGCGAGGAGTTTTTTGTTTTGTTTTGTTTTGACTTTTGCTTTGAAGTGGGAATCCATTTTTTTTTTTTTTAACTATTGGTTTAAAGCATCTGCTGCCTGCTTCTTTGGTTTCAAAAATAATGCAACCCTTGACCAGAATCTCCTACAGCCACCCTGTCTTGTCCCCCAGCAGTTGCTAAATATTCCAAGAAGCACAGGAGATTCAAGGGCGTTGCATACATGGTCTTAAGGCGGGAGCAACGTGGGGGTGGTAAGGAATCACTGTTTTCCCTCTGCCATCACATCTGCTTTCCTGTGGCAAAGGCCAACGTGAAGTGCATTGCGTCTATGGCCGGAGAGCTTTCTACACCCCACCGGTACACCCCTGACAGATCGCTTCCCAGCAAGGGGACATGGAGGGAGGAACCCTACGGGGGGAGGCATGGCCTCCAGGCTGGTCACCCAACTCAGCTTTAAATTCCAGGCTCCATCACTTATTAGTGGACAAGTCATTAGGCTTCTCCAAGCCTTAATTTCCTGATCCCTGAAATGAGGATTAAGTTCTCCTCTTGCTTGGCTGCTATACAGATTGTGTTTGGGGTATGAGACACAGAAATTATAAAAAAAAAAAAAAATAGCCAGCCCAGGGTTCAGACTCTTACACTGTGATGGGTAAGAAAACAGTAAATCAGATTCATTTTCTTTTAGGAGAAATGCACACAAGGAGGAAGAGCGGATACATTTTGGGATTCATGATTTCGGGGTCTTGATAAGGCTACTGTTAGCATATCTGAATAAGAGATACGCGCCTTAGTGGTGTCCCTGATACGTAAGAAGTGCTGCGTGTTTTACAAATGTGATTCTTCCTAATGCTCCTGTGTCTGCCCAGAGGTCTATAGACCTGACAAATTAACAACGTCCTGTGTTCCTCAGCTACCGTTATACTCCTTGCCAATGTTTCAAGCCACAAAAAGAAGAAAAAAAAAAAAAAGAAAAAGAAAAAGAAAGAAACAATGAAAGCACCTTACCTAGGCTTATAAAAACCACACAGTCAAAGCAGAAAGTTTCCAAGCAAGGAATTTCTCCATAACCTAAATTATTTGCGAGGTGTTTTTTTTTTTTAATAGAAAATATGTTCCTTGCTTGAACCAATTCCCATGTTAAATGTCTGCCTTCATCACTCATTTTTATTAGCAGTCTAAACACAGACTGTTTCAATGGAGGCCATTTATGGTGCACAGTAAAAAGGATTCATTACTCATTTTCCTCTTATTATCTTTCAATTTCAATTGCTGTAGCTTGAGATGGTGCTTAAAACGGGCATTAAGGCCCTGGTAGCCAGTACATTATAGGAACGCAATTAATGATAATACTTAACGTCCTCAAACATCCAGACGAGGAAGACGCTCTCTTCCCCTAATCCCTCAGTTCAGGCTATTTTTCGTCACATTTATTCCACTTTGCTGTCACTCAACTTCACATTTGTCATAGGATACTCTCCCTCTTTTATTCGACACGCTGTCTCCTTCTTGGGCTGTGATACAGGCCCCGTTCGGTTAGGGTAAAAGATTTTTCCTTAAAAACAAAAAACAAAACACAAAACCACACACACACGGAGAAACACTCACCACGTTTGTCTCACCATTAAGTGTAATCCCTCGAGAAACAAGCTGAGAAGAAACACTAGAAATTTAGTCTGAGGTTGAATTCCACTGCTGTATGCAAGTAATGACTATTTTTGGATGACAGTCAATGATTCTGTCATAACCCAAATAGAGATTTCAGTCCCAAACCGTGTCCGGGCATTTATCCCGCCAAGCCACCTCTACCTTTCTCAGGGTTGAATTCTACCGTGCACATCATGACGTTACTTTGATACTTAGCTGCAACTGACGAAAATTGGAATTAATAGGCTCTAGAAACATAGATTCTGAAGAACACCACTGTCTTCTAGAATCCAAGTTAAGGTTGCTTCGCTCATATAGAATATAAATTGCCCTCTTAGTAATAATCATCATCTGGCAACTTTCTCCGTGAAGTTCTAAACCACTTACAAATAGCACGGTTTCTGTGTGTCTACTCCAGATATATTTAAAGAAACACCTCATGGGCTTTCACCAACGGTGCGACCCTCGGTAGGTCCTGGAGGTTCACCACAGTCCGGTCTCCTTGCCAGTAAAATAAATACAATAGCATTTAGTTCTTAGGGCTGTTGAGAAGAACAAAAAAAAAAAATAAGGCCCATAAAAAACACTTATTATTGTGCCTGGAGTATATTAAATGCTCCATAAATATTAACCATTATGTCTGCACTCACCACTTAGTGGGTAACTATTATGTGATGGGCGCTTTTATGTGCTATCTTAATTAATCCTCGCAAAATTCTGAATTGTTGTCATTATTACCTCCCCCCCACTACTACTGGGGACACTGGCTAGATAAAATAAATGGCTAGTGTTTCAGAACTGGCCCTGGGACCTAGGGCCATCCGTCTCCAATGCCTTGGAGGTGTGTGTGGGGTTTGGAAGGAATTGGAGCCTGTGCTATAAATATCTGGTCACTTCCCCCCTCTACTGTCTAGTGGCCACCATGTGAGTTCCCAAGCACCTTCCCAGTGATGGAGTAGAGCTGTCCCATGGGTGTCCCATTGCCTGAGTAACGAGAGAGGCTCATCCCAATGAGAACCGTTTATTGGTGATTAAATTAAAGAAACTGGGTGCTACCTTCTAAGAGAAAGACTCTCAGGTCTTGGGTAACTTTCAGTCCTAGGGGAAGACAGGGGATGAATTAATGACAGAAGGCCAATAGCATGACATAGATATGAATGATTGCACGCAAGCTAGAAATAGGGCAAAATATACCGTTTGGGCCAACTTCAATCACACAACTCGGTTCTGCTTTTTCATAGTATGAGCTGAGCTTCGGAAAATGTGGTAGGGATTTAAAATCATGTTAACTTCCATCTCCTTAACAGGTAGGTTTCCTGAGTCAAAAAATTAACTGAACTTTGATTTCTATCCCCGAAATAGATCGTTATGGAAGAGATCAGTCGAAAAAAATTCAAAATGTGCACAAGTGAACATCAAATCATTCTGAACAGAAGGGACATCTGGCAATGTGTGAATTTAGAGCATCCCTATTTAGCAATATCACTGACTTAATGACTCACCATTGGAAAGCACTGCAGTTGGGTCAGATAGATTTTTAGTAGCTTTATAAGCAGTTGACCCTCTCTATTCCATAGGAAATGGACAGGGAAGGGAAAGGGGGAGGAAAAAATGGAAGGATTGGGAGACTACCATAAAGCTCCAAGCCAGATTCCTTCACATTGTGTCAGTTAATTCTCCCAACAGCCTGGACTGCCGACAACCCCTTAAGCCACTGCACTAGTCCTAGCAATTTCATACCTCGGCTCTGTTCTTGTTTCCCTACCTAGGCTCATCTCTCAGAGCACGCCTTGTGCTTGTGGATCTCACCTCTGCTGTTGTCTTCACAGATGTATGCCTGGCTCTTCGCAGAGTTTCCACCCCATTTATCCCTCATCCGAAATTTTACTTCTGACTTCCTCCTCACCTCCCACACTTCCAGCCGTATCTTCTCCCCCCAACCAGGAGACGCTCTATGGGTCCCACTAGTGCCTGCACTTTGTCAGTCTTGGAATCACAACCTGGAAAACACCGCCACAACCCAGGCCAGTGAGAAATATTCTCCCCATTTTACAGATGAGGAAACTGAAGTTCAGGGGAATTAGAAAAAAAAAAAAAGGTGAAGTTCAAGGTAACACAGCCAGTTTGGAGCCAGAATCTGAACCTTGAATTCATGTGTCCGACCCATGAATCACTTGACTGCCACGTAAATTCAAGTCTTTCGTATCTCAAAACTCATGCTTTTAAAGCTATAGCCCACAGAGCACAGATGACAAGCTCTTCTTGTTGATAATTCCGGCCCAGGGCCTCCGCATCATCAACTCTTCACATGTGCTTGGGGCCACGGCAGGTGCTGAGACAGGGGCTCAAAGGTGTGAGATCACACTCGGGGTAGGAACTCCTGTGAGTTACAGTTGCGGGGAGAAAACACTTCTATTGGCAAATATACAACAGACCAAAATACACCGCCAGTAAGGAACAGGGGGGAAATGTTTGACTTTCATTTATCCTTAAATGGTAAAGCTACGCATTGGATAGCCCAAAGCGAGAAACCGTCCGTGTCCGTCTCTCTGTCCACTAGTGTTTCCCCAATGCTTACACCGACATTTCCGTTTTCAAGTTGATCTACTGAGGCCCTTACGTAGAGAGGATTCTCTTGATGCTTTTTTATTCCGCTCTGCCCCCCGAAGATGGGAGGAATCTGGTAGTATTCGTGCTGTCAGTAAATATTAGATAAGAATCTGAATGGAGTGTGAAGGGAACAGTGTGATGGAGAGGGAGGACCTCTCTCTCTCTCTCACCTCCCACCCATGGATGGTCTGCCATCATGCTGGAACCTTCCGTGCTCAGAAATACTCTGCGTTTTGCCACCAAGGAGACTCTGCCTTTTTCTAGCCGTGTGGCTGTGAGTCTTGGCTTCTTCCACTATAAAAAGGCAGATAAGGGGCGCCTGGGTGGCTCAGTCGGTTGGGCGTCCGACTTCGGCTCAGGTCATGATCTCGAGGTTCGTGAGTTCGAGCCCCGCGTCGGGCTCTGTGCTGACAGCTCGGAACCTGGAGCCTGCCTCGGGTTCTGTGTCTCCCTCTCTCTCTGCCCCTCCCCTGCTCACAGTGTATCTCTCTCTGTCTCTCAATAATAAATAAACGTTTAAAGAAATTTAAAAAAAGAAGGCACATAATCACCACCTCGCACAGTTCAGAAAAGAATTCAAGAATGTTTGTAGGAACTCCTAGCTTTCGCCCATAGAAAAGGAGGACATAACAGATTTGGACCGGGTACGTTTGTTTTCTTCTTTCCTCTTTGCGAAACCCAGCCTAGTGGGAGAAACGAATGGTTCCTCATCGAAAAATGGAAACACGTGCTCCAAAAGCTATAGCACCATCACAGATCACGCAGATGTAAGTGAAACTCTGTGTCGCGGCCAGCCCAGTGTCCCCTCATAATATATTTTACGCCTCACTCAGCAAGCGTGCCTGGGAAAGTGGGTCCATTTCTCTTTCTGACGCTCCTCCTGGGGGAGTCCAGGGAGGTTCGGTTAATAGAGTTTCCCCGAGTGTCCCTGGAATGTTGGAAACCAAACTGGGGGGACAGGAAGCCAAATAAAACCTAAAACCGGGGTGGGGGGGAACGTCCTGCCTGC
Organism: Prionailurus bengalensis; assembly: GCF_016509475.1. NCBI lineage: Eukaryota > Metazoa > Chordata > Mammalia > Carnivora > Felidae > Prionailurus > Prionailurus bengalensis. The sequence goes on along the minus strand of NC_057358.1, from coordinate 6,664,950 downwards.
TACGTTCAAGAGTTTTCAACTGTGTTCACCAAACCCTTTTTTTTTTAACTGCATTTTTCATTGGAGGACAGCTAGGGTTATTTACAAAACATTTCGCTCCCTGTGTTCATACAGCGTGGCTAAACTTGCAGTGTGCAAGCCGGGGGTCTACGTTGATTACTTGGACAAGCAAAGAAAGCGTCCTGCTCCTTTCAGACACAGATCTCTGCAGCCTGTCTTCCAATGCTTCCCTCGCACAGGGCTGGCACCTCCGTCTTTTCAGTCCTCTCTTTGTTCCCGCTCATGTCATAAACTGTCCCTAGGGAGCTCTGGCTAAACATAGTATTAAATAGTCAGCCACATAATCAATTATTTTACCAGCAGGAATGGCTTGTGTACTTAATCTCTCCTTTAACAACAAGTCATTGCTAGCCAGGCGTTTCGTACGTTACGTATTTGGACAGCATCAGGAAGCCCCACGGTTAATCAGAAGCATGTTAAATCAAACAGACATACATAAAGGCAACAGCCAAGATTTGTCAGCTGGATTGACTTTTACAGCGTAAAGCTGTAAAAACATTTTATAGGAGGGAAACCCATACCGCAGCACTGTAAGCACAAGCCGTGTGACAGAGCTCAACCCGAGATGAATCCGGAGACGGAATCGTGCCTTAAATCCCCAATTTCATTTTAACTCGCTATTTTTATAGGACAGCAGTCCTTGGAAATTCAACACTAATGACGGGAAAGAATATTAAGAATTAACGAGTGTACAGAAGGGATAAAAAGGCAATGATTCTGAATCGCTAAATGTATTGGTTGATTTATTTGGACAGGTGCAGTTTTGTCTTAACGATTTCAAATAACACTTCGTAGTAGGATACTAAAAGTCCTGCTGGGCGTGTGTATGTGTGTGGTAATAAAATCTCGGTAACATGAGTTCCACTGTGAGTCGGAGGGGCTAAATCTTCATTAAGAATGAGTGGCTCTTGGGGTCTGTGTGTCGGTGAAGTGAAACGACGCAGGTCTCTGGACTTCATGACTTGATTTTTTTGATCTTCATTCTTTGGCTCCCGTTCAGCATCCAATTTCGATCTGGAGAGAACGCTGAGAACATATCTGCCAGAGAATCATTCCAGGTCCAGGGCCAAGTGTTTTTGCGTCCTTCAAGATGTTGCTTTGCCTTCCTGCCTCAACTTCCCAAGGATGCGAACACAGGTAACTTCCTGGCGAGAGAATTAATTAACATCTGCAAAGGACTTTAAGATCTCTTTATGAAAGAGCTCTTCATGAGGGGAAACGTTCTCCCCTGTGAGATAAAAGAGAACAGACCGTAGATTTCAAACACCGTGGCAGTTATTGAAGAATAAAAAAATACCAGAGGGATGTAATTATCTTCAGAAAGACATACATCACCAGACGGACTACAATACAGTGATGAAAGCTATATTAAAAAGGAGTTTGATGAAGCCTTCAGGGAATTAGACACCATGTCATCGGCGAGACTACCGAGACTCCTATTGTAAAAACTCTAAATCAAATAGGATCCCGAAGCCTGAATGACAGGAGATTGGTGGCATCGAAACCTAACTGTGGGGTTTCTAGCAATCGCCTCAAAAACCCTTCCTGACCCCTCAGGGGCCTCTCATGCCTGTTCCACATGCTATAATTGATGCTTCATTATTGATTCAGAGAAGCCTCTCCATTCTTCTGCACAGACCTGAAGAGCCAGATGATTGAGGGATAGAAGTTGAGTGTCTCTGTCCAGCTCTCCCTCCTTCCTTCCCGCTTTGCCTCTCTGCCTTTGGGCCGGACGGTGAGACAGGAACGTTCCACACATGGTCCAAGGAATTCAGGTTGAGGGAGGACTCCGTGCCTTCACGTCGCTTTGTGCGTGTGAGCTCTCGCTCAAAACGTGGCTTGGCATTCTTGTAAATAAAAAGTCCGTTCTGTGCAGAAAGCGTCAAACTTTGGCAAAATATTAAGAACTATCATGTTTCTTTTTGTCAAGGACAAGGAACCGAAGCCCAAAGACTCTTTCTCAGGAGGACCTTGAGAGTTTGGCTCCGGGACAAGAACGGCAGCTTTGAGGGTCATTTCCTAGCCGGTGCCCACGACCCTCCCCGCAGAGACACGCACACCGATCCATCGGCAAGGGAGCCTCCTAGTTCCTAGGATTGCCTCCTGTCTTGTGTTTTCCCCAGCAGTGTTAATCATTCTTTTGCCGTAGGCAATCAGGAATTCTCAAATAATAAGTCATTGGAACGAGAAAAAAGAAGTTTCTTTGGAATAAATCCCAGAAGAGCATCATCGTTTTTAGAAACTTGAAACTCATGGCCAATTTAAGAGATAGACCCACGCTGATCAGCCAGTGTGATAATGTGAGTGCCAGGTACACAGTAAGAGCTTAAAATACCCCAGTTGAATCTTTTGCACAGAAGGGAATGTGTTGAGGAAGGAACTGGTACCTACTGAAGGTGATATGGGCAAATCCAACAGGATGATTGCATGTAGCATGGATATGAATTCGGGGCACATGAACTGGATGCTGCCGTGGACCGACTGTGTCCCCGGAGTCATACTGGAAGCCTACTGTGATGGTGCTGGAAGGGGAGGGGCTCTTGGGAGGTGGTAAGTCATGAAGGTGGACCTGCTGGAATGGGATTAGCTTGCTCTCCTCTCCCTGCCCTCTCTGGGCCTGCAAACCAGAAAGAGGGCCCTCATCAGATACTACTGGGTCTGCGGGCACCTTGATCTTGGACTTCAGCCTCCAGAACAGTGAGAAACAAATGATTAAGCCACCCAGACTGTGATATTTTGTTATAGCAGCTCGAACGGACTCAGATGGATGTCAACTACGATTATTTAATTCAGCTTTGATAAAAACTAGTAAGTGTCAGAGCGCCTGGGTGGCTCAGTCAGTTAAGCGTCAGACTTCAGTTCAGGTCATGATCTCCCAGTCTGTGAGTTCGAGCCCCGCATCGGGCTCTGTGCTGACAGCTCAGAGCCTGGAGCTTGCTTCGGATTCTGTGTCTCCCTCTCTCTCTGCCCCTCCCCCACTCATGCTCTGTCTCTCTCTGTCTCAAAAGCAAAACATTAAAAAAAATTAAAAATAAAAAAATTTAAAAAAAATAAATTAAAAAATCTAAAAAAATCTAAAAAAAATAAACACAAAAAATCTAAAAAAAATAAATAAACATAAAAAAAACCTAGTAAGTGTCACATTTTAAAGACCATGTATCACACACTATTACTATTTTAAAGTAATCAGGGAGCTAACTCAATTTTCCATCTGCATCTAAATACTAATCAATCATGAACCCCTCCCAAGAAATTAAAATTGAGACCAACCGTGTTTAAATAATCTACTCTTGCTTTATCTTTCCCATGAATGAACATACAAATGCTTCTCTCCTCCAAAAAAAAAAAAAAAGAGAGAGAAAAATTCTTCTAATAAATCCCGAGCTGATTTGGTACTGTTTGGAAAATCAATTGAGAAATTGCAATGATGGGGATAATCACAGTGCACAGCTAAGATGCTGCATTTAACGTTTGTATTTTTAGAAGAGGATTACATTTTAAATGTGGCACTAATTACCATATCGTAGACAAGTCAGCCTAAAAAGATTTCTTTTTTTTTTTTTTTGCAGTTGCACCTGTGGACTGGGTGGAAAAACTGATGTTAGGAAACTTCCCCTCAAAAAGGAAATACATTTTGCCCAAGAAACGGTAAGACTTCTCAGGGCTCAGGGTGGCTAGGGGTGTATTGATTATAGAGTTCAACTGGTTACATAGAAGCTGGATGACTTCCTATTTCAGCATCACCTGTCACTCCCACTCATAACCACAGAAATTATTTATACACATAGTGGTCATTTTATAACTCAACATGTAGAACCATCTGGGGGTCTTGTTAAACTCGAGAGATCTGAGTTTGGGGAGGTTTCTGGGGTGGCCCCTGAGAGTCTGCCAGCTCCAAAATGATGCCCATGGCACTGGTCTGGGCACGGTGTTTTGGGTAATGATGACAATTCACACATTTCTTTTCCTCTTTCTGAGATATTTCTTTCGATGAGCGGCGATTCCTGTGTCTGGTGTCACAGGGCTTGAAAGTAACTTGGTACCCTGCCTTCTCTCCGCACCCTGGGAAAGGTACAGCTTCGTTTTCACTTTAACTGTTTCTTTGGAGTCTCTATCAGAGGCTGGATGTAGTCAGTTTAATAAAAACCAAAGCCAGGAAATGAGTACATTCGATTCCCCCAAATTTAAGAGCACAGACCCTGGCATTGATACAATGACCTCACTCTCCAGCCACCTTACCTTGGATAACTTCTAATGTTCTTTGAGTACTCAATTAACACCCCGTTAAATGACAAATACTCACTGTATTTCCTTTCAGTTCCTTGGACTGTGGTCCTCCACCACCACAAATGAGGGATCTCTCAGTTTCCAGGCGAGGGAGACAGGTCTAGAGGCTAGAGCAAGGGGTCCAGATTCGGAGTCCTTACTTCCATCGGTGACGGTGAGATATTTATCCTAGACATAACAACAAACGGCAATGCTAAGTGTCTTATTAAGGCACGGGGTGTATTTCTATCTATCTACTATAAAAAACGTGAAGATGCCTAGGTGGAAAAAGACTGGCTTCTTAACATAAGTGACCCACCCCCACTGCCCCCGAAGCCCATCTGATGATCTTGGGTGAGTTAGCGTGCCTTCTTTTCCTTATCTGTAAAACAGGGGAGCTTTTTCACAGCATCGTTAAGATGCTTACGTGAGTTAATGCCTGTCACATATTTAGAACTGTCCTTGGCACACAGTAAATACAATATAAGTATTTGCTGACATCACCGCTCAACATCGATGATGCTAAATCTTGTTTCAGACCATATGCATTTATTTATCTCTCTTTTTTAAATTTTTTTTTAATGTTTATTTATTTTGGGGACAGAGAGAGACAGAGCATGAATGGGGAGGGGCAGAGAGAGGGAGACACAGAATCGGAAGTAGGCTCCAGGCTCTGAGCCATCAGCCCAGAGCCCGACGCGGGGCTCGAACTCCCAGACCGTGAGATCGTGACCTGAGCTGAAGTCGGACGCTTAACCGACTGAGCCACCCAGGCGCCCCTGCATTTATTTATCTCTTACGGAGATATATATTTCCTGTTTGCTGTATACAAACTATCACTTAGCAGGCATGATAAGCCCGAGTGTTAATAAAACCTTACAACTTCTAAAATCCTGGTAATTTGTAAATATTATGATTCCAAGATTATTTTATTTTATTGTATGTAAGTGACAGTGCAGGACACAAAAATTGCATGACACCAGTTCTGTGCTTCGAGAATGTACAGATTATGGGGGAGAAAGACAAGTACTTAAGTAAGTCTAATATAACGAAGAAGGCCTGTTACCCACTCAGAGTCGGTAAGCGTTCAGTATTTCCGGTCCGTGGCTGTATTGCGAAACGAAAAAGAAAACCTAAGTAATTGCATCACCGCTTTAGTTTCTCCATTTTATTTAACCCCCAAAGACTTCATTTCACTCTCAAGAAAATTATTTTTCCAAAATGGAATTAGTGCTATTGGTTTTCTGATGATAAAATAATACACGGAAAAGCATAGAGCATCTCAGGAAGGTTGAGGAAGACAGAGTCAGGAATAATTGCCTTCTGGAAGGGCACATGGGAGGGAGGCAGCCTTAATTTTTATTGCTGACTCTTTTGTAGCCTTTCAATTTTGTACCATATGCTAGTGTTATCTTTAAAAAAATTTTTTTTAATGTTTTCATTTATTTTTGAGACAGAGAGAGACAGAGCATGAACCGGGGAGGGTCAGAGAGAGAGGGAGACACAGAATCTGAAACAGGCTCCAGGCTCTGAGAGGTCAGCACAGAGCCCGACGCGGGGCTCGAACTCACGGACTGCGAGATCATGACCTGAGCCGAAGTCGGACGCTTAACCGACTAAGCCACCCAGGCGCCCCTAGTGTTATCTTTTAAAAAATAAATATTTTTCTGAATTAAATGCATGTTGTAATATACATTACATGATATAGAAAGTTACAAATTGGAAAAAGAAGTATGCATGATGCCACCCGTGAACTAAACATTTTGGTATCATTATTTGATTCCTTCTTTGGGCATACATACATGTATTTTTTTTTTTTAACAAAAATGAGATCATAGTACATATGATATTTTTGAAACGTTTTCCAGGCCAACAAATAGAAATTTACAACATATGTTTTAATGTCTGTTGTTTTCTGATACTTTACATGGTTTAATTGACCACCTACAGATGAGTATTTTCAACAGTTCTGTGATGAACGTCTTTGTATATACATATTTGTGTACTTGTTTTCTCAAAATATACTTTTAGAAGCTCAGTTGTGGGGCAAAAGATCTGTGTGTAAAGTCGAGATTGAAAAAACAGAGGCAGAATTTTGTTTTTGTCTCTGTTTCTCAAGGGAAATTCCTCGCTTCATCTTTGAAAGAGCAGTAGATTTATTTCTGCTAATTGACTTACAAGCAGTTAATGTTAATGTTGTGGTTAATAATTTCCTTCCTGGACACGGGGATAGAATTTGAAGGGAATCAAGAATCACTCTTCAGGGGCGCCTGGAGGGCTCACTCGGTTGAGTGTCTGACTTCAGCTCAGGTCATGATCTCCTGGGTCTGTGAGTTTGAGCCCCGCGTGGGGCTCTGTGCTGACAGCTCAGAGCCTGGAGCCTGCTTCAGATTCTGTGTCTCCTTCTCTCTCTGCCCCTCCCCTGCTCATGCTCTGTCTCTCTCTCTCTCTCTCTCTGTCAAAAATAAATAAAAACGTTAAAAAATAAATAAATAAAAGAATCATTCTTCAGACGGCGAAAACTCGCACCTAAGTAGAGGAGAGAAATGGAAAACATTAGATTTAGAAGACCCAATGGGAACTTTAGATCTCTCTCTCTCTCTTTTAACCCAAGGGCACTCAGGCTGAAGGAGGTTAATTCCCTCATTCCACCTCACGGAGCGGGTGAAAGGTTGACCGGAAGTGGAAGTTACACCTAAATTGTGGGTCAAAGTCATTTGCATTATACCACTTGAGCCTAATCATGATAATGTAGGGCCATTAAAGACTAGATCGCAGTTTGCAAACCTTTCGTCTCGGGTCTTGCCTTGCTGAATGGTGCAACAATTGGGGGTCACATATTCCCTGCTGCCCAGTGGTCAGCTTCTAGGAGGACAGAGTTAACGGGGCAGGAGCTAATACCCAACAGCAACCCTTGTTTCTGCCATGTGCTGGGTACTTGAGTCATCCTAATGGGTTATTTTTAACGGACCCTCTGCAATGGGGAACCTGGCATTGTAGTCAGACTACCAAGGCAACTAATGAAATTAGGCTTAAGGAATGCCTGCAATCTACTTGAAATTTGAGAGAAAAAAAAGTTTACTAGCAAAACATGTTTTAAACATCCTTCTTTCTGTCTTTTTTTTTTCTTTTTTCTCTTTTCTTTTCTTTTCTTTTCTTTCCTTTCCTTTCCTTTTCTTTCCTTTCCTTTCCTTTCCTTTCCTTTCCTTTCCTTTTCTTTTCTTTTCTTGGAGGTGTGGGAGCTTCACAGAGGAAAGGAAGATAATTTGCAGCTCCAGCCTCCAATCCTACTTTGGAACCATGGCAAGGATCAAAATAATGGAGGTGTCTTTTTCATAAGGCAAAGTGCCCAATGGCAAGGGATCTCTCCGTGTCTCTTGCGCAAGAACCTTCCTGCACTACAGCAAGCACCTTGCCGTTCTCACTCAGGTGGTCAGAAAACGTGCCCCACGTGAATATATTCTCGCTTGATCTGTAAGTGCAGATTATGTGAAATCGAGAATTTATGTAAGACGTATTCATTTCAGCCTTTTTCAGAGACAGACTTGGTGTTTGTGTCATTTCTTTCACCTTTTCTTCAACAAATATTTATAAAGCACCTACTGTGTGCCTGGCTCTGTTCTAGGAGTGGGGGATACAGCTGTGGGTAAGAGAAAGTCCCTACTCTCATCATGCTATGATAGTGGGGGACAGGGATAATATAGTTTCTTAAAAATAATAATATGGTATTGGGGGCACCCAGGTGGCTCAGTCAGTTGATTTTGGCTCATGTCACGATCCCAAGGTCTTGGGATCGAGCCCCACGCCAGGATCCATGCTGACCGTGGAGCCTACTTAAGATTCTCTCTCTCTCTCTCTCTCTCTCTCTCTCTCTCTCTCTCTCCCCCCCTCTCTCTCCCCCCCCCCCGCTGCCCCTCCTCTGTTCATTTGCTCTCTGTCTGTCTTTAAAAAAATAATAATAATATGATATTGGTGATGGTGAGTAACATGAAGAAAAAAAGCAGCATAGAGAGCTGCAGGGGGATGGAGTGTTTGTAAATAGTAGAGTGGTCAGGGAAGGAGATGGAAACATGAGAAATAAAGGAACAACTTAGCCAGTACTTGAGCAAGCGTCTTCCAGGCAGAGAAAAAAGCCAATGCTAAGAAAGGAGTTCGGCAGCCTGTTCAAGCAACAGTTGACTGAACACTTAGCAAAGCAAAGGGAGGAATGGGGAACTCAAAACCCCCAGGAAGGGGGTGCAGGAAGTGTGAGAAGTAGGGAGATGATTCATTTTCAGAAATACCCAATAAAAGCTGCACCAGTAGGTTTACGACCTATTGGAAAATATATGAACCCCCATCCCCCCTCCCCGACAATGGAGTCTCAAACCCTTAGACACTTCACTTCCTGGTTCTTCCCTCTCTGTTTTGTGGGTTTTACAATGAGCAGGCTCCAAAGAACAAAGGGAGGACGGACTGAAATTCTCTGTGTCACCTCAGGGAAGGTACATTTGTTCCAATCAGACTACTGTTTGCCTTGTATGGGCACAGGCGACATCTGGGTAAGGCTGTAACCTCTGTAGTATCAGCCAATGAGAAGCCAGGGGAGGGACTTGTGTGCTAGGAGATAAATGGTCTGCTGTAACTGCCCCGAGTGTGCCTGTCCATCAGACATGCGCTCTTGCAAGAATGTTGATTAAAGCCTCGCTTCACTGTGCTCCGAGTCTCCGAGTCCCTCCTTTGAGTGGGCTGACGGGCTTATTTCTAACAGGAAGCAAATAGGCTGTGTGAGGACTTCAGATTCTCACTGGTTGGAATGGAATCCACTGGAGGATTTGAAGCAGGGAATGGTGTGATTTGATTGACTCCTTAAGAGCTCACACTTGTGGGGCACCTGGGTGGCTCAGTCGGTTAAACGTCGGACTTTGGCTCAGGTCACGATCTCACGGTTCATGAGATCGAGCCCCACGTCGGGCTCTGTGCTGACAGCTCGGAGCCTGGACCCTGCTTGGGATTCTGTGTCTCCTGCTCTCTCTGCCCCTCCCTAACTCATGGTGTCTCTCTCTCTCTCTCTCTCTTGAAAATAAATAAACATTAAAAAACCAAGAGCTCACACCTGTGCTTCTGTGGAGAGGCCGGACAGCAGAGTGTAAGAAGAGAATTGGGGAGCCCAGCGCGCGGTGGGGGGGTGTGGGATACAGCAGTGAGCCCACCTGGAGGCAGATGAGCCTGGTGGCTTGGACCAGGGAGGGAGGGTAGGGAGGAGGGGGTCACGCACAGAACCCATCTTGAAGGTGGGGCTATCAATTGAGTAGGGCACTGCTCTATGTTTACAGAAACAAAACTGAAAGATACTCGGTACAATATGAAGTGTCAGAAATGGTTGCTAAGTTATAGCTGCCACCAGCGTGTCAGTTTATAACTATACGGAGTGAGTTTTTGATAGCCATCTGTCTCTGGTGATTGCTAATGAAATAACGTGGTGTGGTAAAATGAGATCAAGAAATACCAGAGCAGAAAAGCGGGATCAGCAGGGCCACAGGCTGTAAGCCATCCCCAGGGGGTCATTGCCTTGAGTGGCAACTGGCCCTGAAAGACTCTAGGTCATTACGTGGCCGTGGGATGTCTGATCATGGCCGTGGCAGCAGCACCAAGCCCAAATCATCGCGATTGCGTTGTTTCAACTTCTCCTGACCTCTGTCTGTTGCCCATATCCCTTCTGTGGTGAGGGAGGCCAATGCATAGAGCAGTGTGAACCCAGAATAGGTGCATAGAAACGGGAACAGTGGACTGTGTTCGTAGCCGCAAAAGAACCAGAGGAAGGTGACATTTACAAAGTATCCCTGATAACAAACTGTTATTAGTCGGGGTTCCCCAGAGAAACGGAATCATGGATAGGGTTCTCCAGGGAAATAGAGTCAATTTTGTGTGTGTGTATGTGTGTGTGTGTGTGTGTGTGTGTGTGTTTTAAGAAATTGGCTCACAGGATTGTGGAGGCCTAGCCAGTCCAAAGTCTACAGAGTAGACTGGCAGGAGGGAACCCCCTGGGCCAAGCTGGAGTTTAAATCCAAAGGCTGTCCATTGCAAAATTCTCCTTGCTTGGGAGAGGTCAGCCCCTTGTCTACTAAGGCCATTGACTGATTAGATGAGTCAATTCACATTCCGGAGGAAAATCTACTTTACGACGTAAATGTTAATCTGATGCCAAAACTACCTTCACAGAAACATCCAGAATGATGTCTGACTAAATATCTGGGCGCCATGGGCCAGCCAAGTTAACACGTAAAAAATTAACCATCACACCTCGCCCATGCCTAAACTCCACACGCTCCTACTTTTGCAAAAAAAAAAAAAAAAAAAAAAAAGAGGGAAGGAGGAAGAGGGGCTTAGGAATAACAGTGCTGGTGCCATTTATTTGCACCCTGAGGGTACCCCCAAACTGGTGGTCTGACGCTATACCTTTTTTTTCTTCATAAGAGAATAGATGAATGTGTGTACTTTTTCCCTGACAGCCGGTAAAGTTCACCTTCCTTACTCCCCACCACGATTGCATATTTTACCATTAAAATTCCTGGCCCGTGGCCATGACACCGAATGCCAGGCGAAAGGGAAAGAATCTATAAAAACACAAACATGAAGACGAGAAGTTTACCTCTCATCCCCTCCTCTAGAGAAAACACAAAATTACTGTTTATGCTTTTGGTGGAGAAAAGGCCCACGCTGCCGGATGATTTGCTCTTGTCCAAAGTGCCGATGCAGGTCAACACCATACTTTTGAAGGCTGCACCATCAGGATGGCTTGGAGGCAAAATTGCCAGCGTGGGAGCGAGGAGTCTCTCAGGAGCCCAGGACTGAGGTTCCAGATAGAAGAACGATACTACGAATAACGGTTCACACTGGTATCGTTTTTGGAAGCTGCCCACGCGCTGGCCCTGCTTGACTGTCGCATCACTGATAGCCTTTTATGTATTTTTTATATATTAAAAAATTTTTTCTTTACTAATTTTTTTATCCAAGAGTTTTATAAAAGAGTTTTTTATTCAAGAGTTTTTTTATTCAAGGACAGTCTGCCTTGCAGCCCTCGGCATCCCCCCACCCATGGTTATAAAAAATGAGATGGGCAGCTAAAATTCCGTTTATAAAAATAGCTTTCTTATTAAAAGTATCGGTAGCCTGTTGCTGGGATTTCTCTCCCAGAAGGATCTCTTCTCCCGCTCCAGAATGACAAACAGAAAATAAATAAACACCAAGAGTGCAAACAGGGGGTTTGTGGGACACGTTGGTCACTCGGAAGTTACATAAACTACCTTTGCCTCCAAAAACCAAAATCCCATGGGGCGCCTGGGTGGCTCAGTCGGTTAAGCATCCGACTTCGGCTCAGGTCATGATCTCGCAGTTCGTGAGTTCGAGCCCCGCTCGGGCTCTGTGCTGACAGCTCAGAGCCTGGAGCCTGTTTCAGATTCTGTGTCTCCCTCTCTCTCTCTCTGACCCTCCCCCGTTCATGCTCTGTCTCTCTCTGTCTCAAAAATAAAAATAAACGTTAAAAAAAAAAACAAAACCAAAATCCTGATTGTTACCTTTTCTTAAAGAAGCTAAATAGATGACAAAATTGTCATGACTTTCATACAATCTTTCCAAAAGAGGCCGCATGATAATATCATATTCATTTTACAGAAGGGAAAAGGGAGGCCCATCACTTCATAGTTTACACTCTGGTCAATGCCAAAGCCGAGACCAAATTCGTCAAACATCCATGAACTCCCTCTGTGTACAAATTACCCTGGCGAGTGTCAGCTTCAGGTTCTGATCTTTAGATACTGGTTTCTTCACTACTAAAAATTTGTCAAAAGCTTTCCTTTAGCTGACAAGTAGAATGAAGGGAAAAAAATCTGGTGGTTTTTTTTTTTTTGAACAAGAAAATATTGGCTCATTCAACGTGATTTATGTGAATCAGGGTCAAAAGAAATTGGTCTTGAAGAATTTCCTGGTTTTACAGATTTTTTTTAATTAAATTTTTTTAACGTTTATTTTTATTTTTGAGAGAGAGAGAGACAGAGCGTGAGTAGGGGAGGGGCAGAGAGAGAGAGAGAGAGAGAGAGGGAGACACAGAATCCAAAGCAGGCTCCAGGCTCTGAGCTGTCAGCACAGAGCCTGACGTGGGGCTCGAACTCATGACCACAAGATCATGACCAAAGTCGGATGCTCAACCGACTGAGCCACCCAGGCACCCCTCTTTCTTTCTTTTTTATGAGTGAAAGGGACACTAAAAACAGACTCTCAGGAAATACCAGCCATACATTGAATTTCTGTAGCTCTGTTCTTCCTAAGAGCCCAAAGCAGTGTGAGACACAAACACAAACGTGAAAGCAAATAGTGCCTTGCTCCACACCTAGAATAAACAGACAACAATTTATAGTGATTTGGATTCTAGTGCTGTCTTGTAACATGCCTGTGTCTATGATTTTCTTTGACTCGTGGTTTGGGCTAGAATTGGGCACTTAGTTTATTATTATTTTAAAAAATTTTTAAATGTTTTATCTATTTTTGACAGAGAGAGAGAGAGAGAGAGAGAGAGAGAGAGAGAGAGAGAGACAGCATGAGCAGGGGAGGGGCAGAGAGAGAGGGAGACACAGAATCCGAAGCAGGCTCCAGGCTCTGAGCTGTCAGCACAGAGTCTGATGCAGGGCTCGAACTCACGAACCGTGAGATCATGACCTGAGTTGAAGTGGGATGCTTAATGCTCAACCGACTGAGCCACCCAGGCGCCCCAAGTGGACACTTAGTTTATTGTTAAACAATCAAAGGAGGACTAAAGGAAATGTGTTGTTTTGTTTTGGTTAGCACCCAAGTGAAAGCTCTGTACCAGCCACTGGGTGTATTGTTTTTCCCTAAATTCTCTCAATCCAATGAAGACATTATTACGTCCATTTCACAGTTGGTAAATCTGAGGCTCAGAGAAATTCAATGACTTATCAAGAATCTCCTGAGGGGGGCGCCTGGGTGGCACAATCCGTTCAGCGGCTCAGGTGGCGATCTCAGTGTTCCTGACTTCCAGCTTCGAATAGGGCTCTTGGCTGTCAGTGCAGAGCCCATTTTCTATCCTCTGTCCCTCCTCTCTCTGCCCCTGCCCTGCTCACACTCTCTCAAAAATAAACATTAAAAAAAAAAAAAGAATCTACTGAGGGGCAGCATTGAGATTTGAATCCAAGTCTATTCATTCCTTGTAACTTTTTTTTGGCGGGGGGCTAAAGTATTATTCTGCGATTGCCCATCTCATGTGAATTTAAAACAGTCTAGGCGTGCTTGGGTGGCTCGTTGGTTGAGCGTCTCACTGTAGATTTCAGCTCAGGTCACTATTCTCACAATCACGAGAACGAGCCCCGCGTTGGGGTCTGCACTAAGGACGGAGCCTGCTTAAGATTCTCTCTCTCTCTCTCTCTTAAAAAGTATAATTAAAAAATAAATAGTACAGTCTGTCTAAGAACATGCTATTGGTGCCATTGTTTGCTTGTTTTTTTAATTTTAAAATTATTTATTTTTGAGAGAGAGCGTGCAACTGGGGGAGGGACAAAGAGAGAGAGGAGGACAGAGGATCCGAAGTGGGCTCTGTGCTGACAGCAGCCAGCCTGAGGCGGGGCTCGAACACACTGACCGTGAGATCATGACCTGAGCTGAAGTTGGATGCTCCACCGACTGAGCCCCCAGGCGCCCCCCTAGGACGTCTATTCCCACAAGTAGCGGAAGCGTAGTTTGGAGATGAAAATGCTGACTCTGGGGCCAGATTGCCGCAGCTCAAATTCTGTCTCCCCCACTGCCTAGCTGCTTATCTGTGACCTGGTTGCCTCCTTGTTCCCAGTTCTCAGTTTCTTCATCCACACAGTGGGGGTAGCCCTGCCCACCCCATGGATTCTCTGTGGGGTTAAAGGAGTTACTAGATGCACAGCACCCGGAACAGCGTTAGGCACAGAGCACGTACTCAGAAAAGGTTAGCTGCTGGTATTCATTCTCCAGCCAAATGAGATTTGCCCTCGGCAAGTGCACCGTATTGTTTACTCAGATCCACTTGTAACTGATTATGTGGTCCAGATTTGTTTTCCTTTATGTTGTCCCTAAGCAATTGATTTTGATTCAGCGTAACTGCCAACCAAGTAAGGAATGAGAGGTCGAAGGGGCCCCACGACATTGAGGGCTTTCAGTTGGCTGCACCACTCCATTTCCATTGGTTGAAAGACTTTGAGAGGGATATGCGGTTCCCTTGTTGTGAGGACGAGGCTTAGAAACCACCCTGTGCCTGAGGAGTTTTTATGAAAAAGTGAGGTCACTTTCATGACGACGAACAAATTCCTTTCTAGATACGGCACTCGCTGTATATCCATTAGGGCGGTCAGTGTAACCCACAGGTCCTAGAACATACGCAAAATTCCTGCTTCAAGAGGCCACTTGCACAGTGAGAAAAAAAGAAGAGGGAAGCCCTGGCTTCTTTTGCTGCCGGGCAAGCTCAGCCCGACACAGGAAACAGAGAAACGAGTTTTATTCAGTGTGAGTATAGACTTGCAAAGGGCCGGAGTCAGCCCTCTCTGGAAGGAGCAAAGAGTGAGGCGTCCTAACACAGACGGGATCCCTGTTCGTTAGGGACCATGTAAGCAGGTGTCAGGCAAGGGTGGGGGGGATCAAACCAGATGACCTGCACGGTTCCATTTAACCTAAGAATCTAAGGAAACGCAGGGAAGTTGGGTTTGATCCTTTGGGGAACACTGGGATTTGGAAGCATTTGAACTGGTGGTTTTCTTGTGGTTTCTCCTCTGGGCGTATTGGTGCTCTTTGCTTCACTTAGGTGTTACAAGTTAACGGTTTATGCTTGTGTCCTGGAATATCATCAAGCTGGTACAGAATTTACTCTTCCTTTGCAATGGAGCCTAGACAGCCTCAGCGGGGCCTTTGTACTCACAGTTCTCTCTTCCTAGAGGTACTCAACTCCCCTTGTGCAAGCCCCATTTCCAATGTCACCTTATTGTAGAAGGGCTCCTTCGACCCCTCCCATGCAAAGTGTCCTCCCTATTTGACCTTGATGTCACTTTCTATAGCTTCCCCTGCTTTTTTCTTTTTGATTGTACTAACCCCCACACGACATGTTCTGTATTTCTTTGTTTACTGTTGAGCTCTCTTTGATGAAAACTAAGTCCCCATGGAGCCTGGAATGTCTGCTGGGTTCACGGTATTTCAGATGCTAGAACAGAGCCTGGCACATAGGAAGTATTCGGTAAATATTTGTTGAATCAATCAATGTAAGCAGAGGCTTGTTTTTATGTATCATTAGTTAATTTTCTTCTACACTAACTTTTCTTTTTTTTTTTAATTTTTTTTCAACGTTTTTTATTTATTTTTGGGACAGAGAGAGACAGAGCATGAACGGGGGAGGGGCAGAGAGAGGGAGACATAGAATTGGAAACAGGCTCCAGGCTCCGAGCCATCAGCCCAGAGCCCGACGCGGGGCTCGAACTCACGGACCGCGAGATCGTGACCTGGCTGAAGTCGGACGCTTAACCGACTGCGCCACCCAGGCGCCCCATACACTAACTTTTCAAACAATTCCCTCTTCGAGAAATTGGTTCGGGAGATGGTGAAAAATCTTCGCGTCCCCCCTCCCCCCCACAAAATATGAAATTAAAATGATAACCTCCAAGAATTCATCAACTGTTTCTATTTTAGAGGCATTTACAAGGATAAAAATCAATCTCAGAGGGATAAGAAAAAATGATCGTGCTCTATTAAAAATCTACTTGTAAGGACTCATTTTTAAAAGATGGAAAAGATTTTAGTTTTCAGAGAAAACACCTAAGTACTTCACACGCTGTTCAAAGAATACGTGACTTGAAATGAATATATTTCAGTGTATTTAAAACTACAGCTTCTGGCTCATTACCGGTAATCAAATAAAGTAAGGGCCCAATTCTTCTCTTACCTGCTATCTGTTATTCCCAACACTCTTTCTATTAAAAACCAACCAAAAAAACTATATAAAAAATCCGAAAGTGAGTCAATATTTGTTTCCAGTAGATGGCACTGCGAATCAAGTCTTTATAGCTCCATTAACTTCCTTCTTTGATCATGATCATAATTATTTATTCTGTAGTAAGATCATCTGAAGGGACTTAGGCGGTAAAAACAAAGAGGCTGGGGATTTTGAGGCCACAACAACATTGCATTGACAGTGTCTGAACCCCTGGCCTTTCTTCTCTGTATTATAGTTAGATATTTATTTATTAAGGCAGTGAGAGCATGTAACCAAAACCATCCACTTGCTTATACGTGAACCTCACTGCTTGATGTGGGATTTCGGTTGCCTGTTTTAATTTGTTTAGTCTATATGATGTTATAAGTCCAATGGGACTTTTTATAATTTTGCAGCGTTGGATTTAGTCTCACTCAGGGCAGTTAATGTACACAGGCAAAACTGTCCCAGGGTCATAAACCACATCTCTGACCTGTGCTGTTTCTTGGTGTGTGTGTGTGTGTGTGTGTGTGTGTGTGTACCCACATGTGTGTGTGTTTGGTCAGTGTTTGGTCAATAAATGTCCTTGCTCGGAGAGGATGTAAATGATTCCAGACAACTCCAGCAGCGTGACAAAAAGGACACACGCATCTGTTCTAGGAACAGCAGATCAGAATCTAGCTTTGTATTGTAAAGAAATACATGTTTAAAACATATTCTAAATCCATTTAAAGACTAGACCATATTAAATGCTGTCAGGTATGTCAGAACACCTCGAACAGCATCTGGCACAAAGTAGGTACTAAATAAATCCCTTCTTCCCCTTTCTCTTGCGATAGAGGCAGAAGAGGCCTTAGCCTTTTATGGAGAGTCAGGCCCCGCTGTGCAACTATGTATCAGACCTTGCCTCTCCGGACTCCCGCTTCCTGGCTGCTTCCGGAAACGGCTGGAAGCCAGGCTGCGGGATGTAGAACGTTCTACCCAATATAAAATAAGATCCCCAAAGTGAAGTGTGTGATACCAGGCACCCCACTACACAAGCAGCCTCACCAGTTGGGTGTGACTTTTGCCAGGCTGCTCTTCCTCGATGGAGAAAGAAGCCATCAGTCCAAACTGGCACTCCTATAAATAAACTGTGTCTGCTCTTTAAATAAATGTCATAGGAGAATTCAGACATCACGCAGCATGTAACACGGACTGTCTACTAGAAGTTTCTTCGTTTATTGCCAAGAAAGCCCGAAACTCCTTCAAACCACAGGAGAGGCAATACTGGGTTTCTGAACTCCCTAGAGACGTACGAGAAAGTGCTCGGTGGGCGATATCTGTGTGGATCACTACTCATCACCACACTCATTTAGTACTCTTCACCCATTTATGTAAAAAAAAATTGTTTTTAAGTCTTTTACTATTCAAAAGTATTTAAAAAATTTTTTTTATGTTTATGTATTTTTGAGACAGGGAGAGACAGAGCATGAACAGGGGAGGGTCAGAGAGAGAGGGAGACACAGAATCTGAAACAGGCTCCAGGCTCTGAGCTGTCAGCACAGAGCCCGACGCGGGGCTCAAACTCACAGACCGCGAGATCATGACCTGAGCCGAAGTCGGACACTTAACCGACTGAGCCACCCGGGCGCCCCTCGAAAGTATTTTTTAAACGTTTATTTATTTTCGAGAGAGAGAGAGCGCATGCGAGCAGGGGAGGAGCCGAGAAAGAGGGAGACAGAGGATCCGAAGCAGCCTCAGTGCTCACACCGCGGAGCCTGACGCAGGGCTCGAACTCCCGGAACCGTGACATCATGACCTGAGCCGGCGTCTTAGGCTTAACCGACTGAGCCACCCAGGCGCCCCCACCAATTTAAATAGTGATCTCCATCACCCCACTTTCCCCAGAATGACTCTCATAGGTACATTTACGTCGGCCCTGTCACTATCATGGGCAACCGAAAAAAAACCCACACAGCAAATATAAAGCATGACAGCAATCTAAATGAGGCAGGATTGGACCAAACAGTACTTTTACTTCAGGGCAGTGGAGCCAAGAAGGCCCTTTCTCCCTTCTCCTATATGTTTTCTTCATTTGTTTCCCCCTCTCTGTGACCCCGGAATATGCACCTTGTCAATTTCAAATTGGCAGAGATGGTGTTAGTGTATTATAGAAAGTAATTTGTGGCTTTGGCCTGGGGGAGACTGACAAGCACTCTTTAGAGTTTGAAAGGACCTTATAGAACATCTAGTCCAATCCCTTACGTTACCCATGAGATGGCTCAGAGAGGTCACTCGACTTATAAAGGAAACGCAGGAAATTAGCGATGAGGTCATTTGAATCCTGATATAGGAGCTCAGTGCTTGAACTAGGCATAAGGGAAAAGGTGAAAACGTAAGGGCACCAGTGTCTTTAGATTTCACACTTCGTGACTGTTAGGAAAGTGATGGAAAACACTATCTTACACATTTAGCTTGTAAGCCTCCAGGAAAGGGAAGACTGCACAAATTCTCCAAATATTTGATTATTTTAGGGGATTTTTGAGAGACCTTTTCCCCCCTCCTGTTAAAAAAACATAAAATCTTGGGTCCCCTGGGTGGCTCAGTTGGTTAGGCATCTGACTCTAGGTTTTGGCTCCAGTCATGATCTCACGGTTTGCGTGTTCGAGCCCTGCATTGGGGTCCAGGGTGGCAGCGCGGAGTAAATAGATGGTAAGTCTCTTATCTCGTTAGATTCACTATATTAAGAAAGCATGATGGTTGTCTTTTTTAGGGCATTTCCTTTTCTCAGGGGGAAATGATAACTTAATCATGAAATAATTATGAGAAAATTGACCAACTTTTTTTGGTGGGAAGACTGAAGCGAGATTCCAGTAATTATAGATAGCATAAATAATTTGTTTAATGCTTATTTATTTTTGAGAGAGAGAGAGACAGAGGGCAAGCAGGAGAGGAGCAGAGAGAGAGGGAGACACAGAATCCGAAGCAGGCTCCAGGCTCTGAGCTGACAGCACAGAGCCCGACGCAGGGCTTGAACCCACCAACTGTGATATCACGGCCTAAGCCAAAGTCCGACGCTTAACCGACTGAGCCACCCAGGCGCCCCATAAAATTTAAAAATATGCATGTAACTTTTAACTCTTCAGCAATCATTTTTGTGAGGTAATACTTAGGAACATTCCGTATACGAGAATGAAACTTTTCAACTGTTATTCTTCATTCCTAATTTGTGGCGGATCATCAAGCAAGTGGAAATAACATCTATATATATTTCCAATTAACAAATGTAATTTTAATATTTTACATAATATAAGCCTCATTCATATGAAAGAATCCCAAGGACTCTTGATCTCTGGGGTTGTGGGTTTGAGCCCCGGGCAGGATGTAGACAGTGCTTAAAAACAAAATCTTGGAGCACCTGGGTGGCTCAGTTGGTTACGCTTCGGACTCAATTTCGGCTCAGGACACGATCTCAAGGGTTGGAGGATTTGAGCCCCGCATCTGGCTTCATGCTAGTAGCCACCTGCTTGGGCTTCTCTGTCCCCTCTCTCTCTGCCCCTCCCCAACTCTCTCTCTCAAAATAAAGAAGCATTAGAAACATTAAAATAAAATCTTAATAAAAATAAAAGTGACGTAATTCACGGTTGAGCCATTGCTTAGGAATAAAATAATAATTATAGTCAGTTGGTGTGATCGAAGATTTTTTTGCCAAGGTTTTTCGAAAACGTTAACAATATATAGAGACAGCTTGCGGTGTTAATCATGAGGTTTTACATGGCTACATGTCTCTGAGTCAGAAACCATCATGGCTTGCCTTCTTGACTTTGAAACATTCACAATTCTTGCCAGGTTTTATCCTCGGCTGACGATGCTGGATCCCCCCACCCCGCCCAAATCTTTACTTGATTTAGAGTGGCTCTACATCTGGATGCCCATATACCTGAAGTGTCTGGATCTGAAATAAAATCGGAAGCTGGAGGGCACTGGACGAAGGGGCCACTTTAATTGCCTCAGGGGGTCTTCTAACCAGTTTTCATTTGCCTCCGTGGTGTCCTTGGAGAAAGGAGAATGGAGGCTGGATGCAGAGTAGGAAGCCAAGGAATGTTCAAGAAGTCCCTGGAAAAAGCAGTAGGAACGTAGCGCACTGAACTTGAAGCAACGCCACCAAAGACCACGTTGTCTTTGTGATAACAACGTGGTAACCATTGTGTACCCGGCTTCATGATTTTACTTCTTCGTCGCGGTAGGTACAGACAATGGCCCTCCCGCACTGTTTACTAGTCAGCAAGGCCAAGCTACCCGGGGGTGGGAGCATCAAAGACATAGAGACTCGACCATTCTAGAGGAATCGTGGGATAATGCACGCACAGGCCATCGAGTTAGGGGCTAAGGGTTCTTTTGCATTTGCTTTTTGTTTTGATGAAACAACGTTCGGAGCATGATAATGACTTCAAACTGGTAAACAAGCCTGGAGACGCCAATGGCTGGCTGCAGCTTCGGTCGCCACTGCTCGTGGAGAGGGACCGCTTTCTCCGCGTAAACAGGGGCGGTCCGGAAGTCCTGCGTAGCGAGCGATCTCCGCGGGCTCCCCGGGACCAAGCGAGGCCGCAGGGTCTGGGAGGCTCAGGGGAGGGGCGCAGCCGCCCGCCCCCAGCCGCAGCCGGGCTGGTTGTAGGAAGGGATCGCCCATTCCCGGGCCCTTCTGCTGTGGCGCGCTCAGCGTTTGGGCAGTGCCAGACCTGGTGACCCCGTCCAGGGGAAGGGCGCGCAGGTTGGGTCTCCAGGGCTGCCCGGGACGGTCCGCGGCCTCCCTCGCTTCCTTCCCGTCCAGACTGTGTTGAAGGAGCCAGGTGACTTGGGTGCACGACACTTAGGGTGGGGCCCAGGAGACTGACTGTGGCGTCCACATTGTGGATTCCTCCGAGCCGCAGTGCGTCCGTCCGAGTCCCAGTGGAGCTGTTTCAGGGCACAAAGGGAGGCAGTCCGGGGTGCGGGTGAAAGGGTTAATGTGCAGGAACGGGGTGCAGTTGGTTTGAGGTGTCTCTGCCTCCAGCGACACGCGGCCGAAAAAGCTAGGGGCTCCAGCATGGTGTCCCCAAGAGGAGGGGACCGGAGGGGATGCCGACTCCGGCTGGAGTTTGAACCGTGTGAGTCGTTTGACCTTTCTCGGTCTCAGGTGGCACCTTAAAGAGGTGTGACGGGACTGAGGAAGTCGTTTTATGCCTCGCAAAGCGCTCCCCAAGATGTAAGGCGGTTCCGCTTCCCCAGACTAGACGTGCGCGGGGTCTCACTGGGGCCAACGCCCGCCCAGCATCTCCGAGCTCTGGGACCGCGTCCCTGGAAGGCATTCCCTACCTCGTGGCTTGGGGAGAGCCTTTTCCCGGCACGTCCCTCCTCCGGCTCTTCTAGGCAAGCTCGGGGCCCGCCGTCGGGGGAGGACCCAGCTGGGCAGGACCCCGCCGATCCGGCGCGCGACCAGTCTCTGACCCCCGGACTCCATCCCCGGGTCCCTGCACTGTCCCCAGCCCTTCAAAGCGTCCACCCTCCTTCGGGTAACTCACTCACCAGAGCTCCCCGGGCCTGGAGGACGCACGGGGGGCAGCAGGCAGAGGGAAGGTGGGTGGGGTTGCGAGCGCGCAGGACGCTGGAGACCCCGGGGTCCTTCTGACCCCCGAGCCAGCGTTGGGGGAGGGCAAGAGGGTTTCCTAGGAAAGGGATGATCACAAAATTGGGAGACATTGGAGAATTTTACCTCCTGCGGCCATAGAACACCCCCCCCCCCTCCCGGACCAAACGTGTCCCTATCTCTGATTTCCTGGGAAACAAATTGCTGTCCCCAACCAGCTTCTCCTCGCTCTTCAGTACAGCGAGGTCCACCTTTGTGAGTTCTCGGTCTTTCCCACTAGGGCGTCGCCAGCTTTTCCGAAGTGGGGACGTTTCGTTCAGTCCCTGCGAAGCCATTGCGCCTTAGGCCCCGGCAGGTCCTCTGCGTCCTTCCTCCCACCCCCCACGCCCTGGGCACAGCGCCGAGGTACCCGCACCCGCCGGCTGGTAACTCCGCTTTGCACCCGGCTGCGCCGCCTCCCTTGCGCTCCAGCAGTCGCCGAGGGCCACGATTCCCACCCCCCCCCCCCCCCCCCCCCCCCCCCCGCCCTGGGCAGGATTCTTTTCCCGCCCTACACCAGTCGGCCCGGGCCAGGTGCCGTCTTCGGGCCCGGGTGCTGCTCCAGGAGACGCCGTGGCGACCCGGTTACTTGCGTCCGGCCCCGGCCCGGCAGAGAGCAGCTGCAAACTGGCCGAGCAGCGGCCCCAACTTAATTTCCTCCCCCTAGGGGCATGTTTCCCTGAAAAAAACCTCTCTGCCGCTCCCTCCCGCCTTCCCCAAGGGACCGGGAAAAGTCCGAATCTCCATAGAAAAGGCTCCCTGTAAGTGCCCTGGGGAGGGTGGGGGTGGGGGGGGGCGCAGTGGGCGGGGCAGAGGTGGCGGAGAGGATTGAATTTCTCTCCGCTCCAAACCGGCCCTCGGCGGATAAAGCGCAAGTTTGTGCACTTGGTCGACCGAAGGATTGCAAACCCAGAAGACAAAAGTGTCCAGGGAGATGCGGAGTTTGCCCAGATTTCCCTGCGGATGGCTTTGCGGAAACGCCTGTGATGTGAACTTTCTGCAGATCGTGTACGGAGTGAGCTAAAGGAAAGGAGGAAGGGGAGCGGGGCGGGGAGGGCGCAGCGTGAGCGTGAAGTGTGCCCGTGTGAGTGTGTTGGGGGGGGTCGTTGTGTGCCCGGGGGCGGGGGCGGCACTGCGGGGCCGGGGAGGGAGTCGGGGGCGCCCCGCAGGCTAACGGGTGCGAGGCGTTCTGCGAGCGCTGGGAAAGGTCGTTGAAGGAGTTCGCTGCACACACACAAAATAATCATCTTAAAAAAGAGTGCCGGGCATGCGCACAGAGAGGATGCCATATTGGAATGAGGCTGTAGTGGGAGTCGGAGGACCCGAGCGGGCGCGCGAGGGAGGCGGCGGGCGGGGCGCGAGCCAGGCGCGGCGGAGCAGGGGCGAGGCGGAGCGAGCGGGCGAGGCCGGCGTCCCCCCGGCGGCGCCCGGGGCCTGGGTCCACTCCGAGGGGAGGACGAACTTCACCAGGTAGGACGCCGCGCCGGCCGCCGTCCCCGCGCCCAGCCCGCCCCGCCAGCGGACCTCCGGCCCGCAGGTTGAGTGTGAGCCGCTCGGCTTCGTCTTTTTTTCCAGCTTCGGTGGGGGGGGGGGGGGGGGGGGAAGGGAAGCTCGAGCAAGCCCGGGCGTGGGAGGCTTGGGGAAGGGGGTGCTGCGGGAGAGAAGCAAAAGAGGAGAGCCGGAGGGGAGAGCGACAGCACGGGAGCAGAGCCCCAAACTCCGCTCTGCGCTCCGGGTTGTCATTTTTTGGCTTTTGCCGTCCCCCCCTCCAACCTCGTCCCTGGGCTTTGAAAAGCCCGGCCTCGCGGGAGGCCGTCTGTAGTTGCAAAGCGTCCTCCTCCCCGGGTGCAAGCTGTCCCCTCCCGCCGCCCACCTTCCTCATTCGTGCGCTCATTTTAGCGACGCAGCCGCCCTTGCTGCCCCGCGCTCCCCGGTCGCTTCCTTGCTGGGGTCTCTTTCTTCGTCTTCTTCTTCTTCTTTTTTTTTTTTCTTTTCTTTTTTTCTTTCTTTCTTTTTTCTTTCTTTTTTTTTTTTTTTGTTGTGTGTGTGTTGGGGGCGGGGAGGGGGAAAACCGTAGGGTGAGGACTGGAGACCAGCCGTCAAGGGTGTTAAAAATCGTTTACACATTCGGAGTCGCCCTCTTGGAAACATTTGCCTGTGTAGCTTGAAATGAGATTGTCAGTAGTAGTAGTTTCGGAGCGTGCTCCGGCATGGATGCTCTTTTTTTTTTTTTTTTTTTTTTTTTTTTTGCTTTAAAGTAATATCCTGTCACTTGGGGCTTTCCTGTTGTCTGCTCTCATATGACCTCCTTTCAAAATTGCTAATCTGATCTGGCTTTGAAGTGTATTTTTAAAATGTGTGTGTTGGTAAAAATCCGCCAAAAAAAAGAAAGAAAGAAAGAGAAAGAAAGAAAAGAAACAACTGTAGGAACTGCTAGATGTATTTATTGATTTTGAGCCGGGGCGGCGGGGAGAGGGTGCACCGGGGACGGGGGAACCGTGGGGGTGGGAAGTGGTCGGTTCGCGGCGGCCGGACGCACGTCCAGAGCCGGATTTGTACTTGTGTTTTCTTGCAAAAGCGCAGCGACTGCGGAGAAGGAGTATTTAGAAACCGTGCCAGTTTCAATATGGCGGGCTAAGGTGGCTTTTAAAAACTGAAAATAAAGGTTTTGAGGTGGGAAAAAACCCAACCGGAGTTGCCATCCCTTAGTTTCGACTCTCTTTGGCTACTCCGGGAGCTGTTTTAGCGAATTAAGTGGGAAAAAAGAGCCAGAATGAGCTGCCCTAGTTTTTTCCGTGTTAAGAGTGTGCGTGTCCAGTCCATTGCTGGGGGGGGGGGGGGGGGGGGGGGGGATGGGTGCCGCTGGTCCAGACCAGGGTATCCAAGCACGACTGCAGTGTGTGCCTTTGGATCAGTGGGCATACCGGTGTGTGCAGTTGGGGGGGGGGTGTCAAAGACATACGCCCCGAATGTGTGTGTGCGTCTTGGAGCCAGACCCTGCCATGATTTGACGTGACAAACTGCTGACACGTGGTGCAAAATACATGAGGGCAGAGGCAATGATTTATTTCGGCTTTCTTCGAGACGAGCTCTCCCTGTTGCTGGAGTCTGCGCGCGTGAAGCCCTACGGGGGTAGGCGGAGTGAGGAGGTGCTCATTCAAAGGACTAACTGTCCAGGGTATTGGGTGCAGTCTGGCTGCAGACGCCTGTGGGGTTTTGTGTGTGCTGGGGGGGCACGCCGCACTTGGCGGCGGGGGCCCCACGACCGAGGCGCGGGGAGGATGGAAATGGTGGCGCAGAGAGGTGTCCGCGCGCGGATCTCGGCGGAAAAGTGTGTAGGGTCGAAGCGAGGAGTTGCTTTTGGAGTTGAGCTCTAGGGAAGGTGGGGGATGGGAGCAGTGTTCTCGGATGAAAGTGTCCCTTGCTCAGGTCCTGCGCGAGAAGGCTGGATCTGAGAGGGGCGTCCTGGGCCGTGGCAGGCCAGCGGGCGGCGCTGTCGCTTTGGGGTTTGAGTGGCGCCCTGGAAAGGCCGGCTTCTGGGGCCGGGAGGGTCTGAGACTGGAGTTTGGGGGCAAAGTCGGAGGCTGTAAGGGGAGTCCGAGGGGGAAGCAAGCAAACCGGAGCTCGCTAAGCTAGGGACCAGATCTCCAACAGGGGTCGCCAGTGGCCAGGACGCGGCTTCCGAGCAGAGGTCGCGCGCGAGGGACCCAGGGGGTGGGGGGCTGTGAGGCGGCTGTGCGCGTCCCCGGGGCCTGGCGAGGGCAGGTCCTGGGGACCTTATCTAGGCCAGCGGACCTGATGGTGCGTTGGCCACGTGTGCCGAGACGTGTTTAAATCTTGGGGTTAAAAAGATAGTGGTGGCTAGGTCTGCAGTTAGCGCAGTACCGCGGTTTCTGGGCATTTGCAGGGGCCTAGAGGGGGGGATCCATAGGGTTAGCTCGTGCTCCCCACTTAGACGGACGCCGCGCTGTCGGAGAGGCCTGTCCCTCGCAGTGCCCCGTGGGTGGGGACCCCGCGGCAGATATTCCCTCCCACCTGGTCGGCGGGGCTGAGAGATCGGCGACACTCGGGCGGAGACTCGTTCGGCCCCCCGGGGCTGAGCGCGCGGCGCGTCCCCGGCCCTTCCAGCGTGCGCTGGCAGCGCGTCCTCCGGGGACAGCTCTCCCGTGGGCTTCGCTGGGGTGGAAACCAGCCTAAAATGGCTCTGTGCTTGTAAACTGCAGTTTCAGCCGGGAACCCCTCCCCTCGTCCTCCTGACGTCGCCGCTGACAAGCGCACAATTCACTCTAACGCCCCGAAACCCGCGATTTTGCACCGAGCTGTGCCGTGGACGCCAATACACAACCGATTACAAAGAACATTCCTCAGGATTCTCGCAGGGCCCAAGTTTCCCTTTCTTGGGGGAAGCAGCGGGAGGAGGGAGGAACCGAGACTCGCGGCGAGAGCCCGGCCGACCACCGCCCCGGAACCGGGGCCAGGGCTGCGGCTCCGGGCTGGGGCCCTTTCCGCGTAAAAAACCCAGAGAGGTGGCCAGGGGACGCGGCTGGTGGCCGTGCGGAGCGATCGCCACCGCCTGGGGCGCTCGGCCTTGACGGCAACTCTGGTGTCCGAGTGCGGAGACGACGCAGGCAAGCCTGCGAGACCGTTCCCAAACTTCTGGAGACCCGCTTGCAGTTTCGCTTTCGGAATTTTCGGGATCTTTGGGTTTGCAGAGTGGGGTGGGATTCCGGGAAGAGCCCGGCGCCACGGGCTGGTCGTGCGGATGCTCGCGCCCCTTTCGGCGCAGTAGTCCGACTTCTCACCACCCCGGCGTCCCGTCCTTCGCGCCCCCGGAACCCGCGGGCGCGCTCGAGGGGCCAGGGCTCCCACGCCGCGCGCAGCCCCCGCTCCGGAGAGCTTCCGCCCGGCACGGCGTTCGGTCGGCTCCAGCGGCGCGGCCGCGGCGGCTCCGAGCCACCGGTGGGAAACCGCTTTCGACCAGGGCAGACCCTGCCTGAATCCGGATCCATCGCCGCTGCCCTCCGCTTTCCGTCGCCCCGCCACCCTCCCACCGAGGCCAGGGGACCCGGGGGGCCGATTGGCGTGTCTGCACCGAGCAAGTGGATCCAGGTTTCACCAGGTCGGAGAAAACGCAAAAACAGGCTTAAATTCGGCCCCAGATGCTGGGGAGGCAAGTGGGGGTGGGGAGGGCGATTGAGCGGGTACGGAGGGGGGAGGGGAGAGGCCTTGGTGGCCAGAGGAATTGTTGCCAGGCTCTCCTTTGAGGTAGGAGATCTGCTACTTTCTCCCTAGCACGCCTTAAACTGGCACACCCCGTGCTTCCTCCCTTCCGTAAATAAATGTTGTGTCCAATCCTTATCTTCGCTCTGCGCTGGGATCGAGCCTGCCTGAGAGGGTACTAACCCTAACCCATGTACCCCAGAAACCCTCCACTCCCCTATCAAAGTTCTTACTGTGCGAAGGACCCATTCCCCTGGCCGTGTAAACCCGGTGGCTGGGTGGTTCAGCAGCCCCTCCCCTGGAGAGGAATGCCCCCCACCCCCTGCTGTTCTGATGTGCGGTCTTCTAGAAGTGCCAGCCTAGACCTTCAGGGGTGAGAACTGACTATTTCCCATTTGGGTACCGGCGCTTGAGTCTCAAACAGGCCATCCCGCTGGGACCTGAATTTCACTAATGATGGGAGTAATTGATGTGTGAGAGCTTTTCAAGTCATGTTTTTGTTTTTTTTTTGTTTTTTTGGCAAAAATCATGGACTTTTTTTTTTTTTTTTGAATCCTGCTCTAGCTAGGTATAAATGCCTAGATTCATGATTCTTGCTTTAATAAAAGCAACAACAACAAAAAAATCCAACCCCCCAGAATAGGTTCTTGAAGAAAGGGGAGAGCCTTGGTGACAGGCTTGGGAGAGGATTGGCCTCTCTAGTCCCTTTTTATCCTAAGACCTTCCTTTGCTGTCCTGGGAGTGTTGAATGTTTATCAAATCCCATTTCTGCCTGTTCTAGCTGAGGTGGCATTTTTCACCTTCCTTTACAGCCAGTGCCCACAAAGGGCTTGCCAAATCTGAGAAGTGCTGAGTGATGGAAACATTGCTCTGAACAGTAAGTGAATGAGGGTTCCCCTTCATTGGGACGGGCTGCTTTTGGAGTTTAAGAAGCCTGTGCAGGGGAAGCGTGGGGCTCTCCAGGGTCTGAACTTCTGCCTAAAAGTTTTTGTTGGGATATGGAAGTAAAAGGTCCCCTCCTCCTCTTTCTTCTTATTAGTGATTTGAAAAAAAATGGTCTACTTTGGGATTTGAATTACTTCCAGGTCTATTGTTCTAGGTTCGGACATTTCTCTGTTACAATGTCACTATTTGGAACTTGTGGAGTTCACTTAACAGGATAGTGGTCATAAGAACTTGTGAAAGGTCCTGGGTTCCAAACGAAATTAACATGTGTAATTCAAGACTCATTTTGTGTTTTTTGGTTTTGTTTTGTTTTAGCCGTTCTTGTCTATATTGCCCCAATAACAACTTATTGTCCCCATTCTGCAGTTAGGAAAAAAAATTAGGGAAGTTATACTTGTCATAACAAACCAAGCTGTGCATTCATTGGTGACCCAGGATCTAACCGCCTGATTGCGTTGAGGAGAACACAGAACCAGGAGGCCGGGATCTATTTCAGAGATGTTTCTGCCTAGCTGTGTGACTTTGGACCACTTACTGTATTTTTCTGAGCCTCATCTTCCTTGTTGTTGAAATAAGTGCTTTGGACTTGCGTTTCACTCAGAGATCTCCATGCTTCTGTTTGGGGGGGAAATTGGTGATTCAGCACATCTCTGTAGGCATGCCCAAGCGATTCATCTGTGAGACCCATGTCCGCAAAGGATGGTGAAAACGTTACCCTGGCCTTGGTGACGGTGGCTCCAGAAGAGGTCTGCGAAGGTAGTTGGGTTGTAGTTCACTGTTCAGGGTTAAAGTGCTGTCGCTGTTGAGTGACACAGGCTCCACGTGGGGGCACGTCTCATTCACGCCCTGGAAAAGGTGTGGTGTTGAGATCGAGGAACACGCCAGTGCGGCCTTTGCATATAATCCCTATGATAGCATGGGCTGGGCTGGGTCATTGTGGTTTTGAATAGAAGTCACAAAGAAGTACCTGGTTCGAGTATGTTTTAGTAATTCCTCGGACTATGAGGGGCCGTCTCAGCCCTCTGTACCCCGCCATTGCAGACAGAGTGAGTACAGGGACCTCATCCAGTAGTCTTTATAGCGTGGGTGGGTGACGGCAGCCTGCTGGTACCCTAGTGAGTGGAGGAACCCAATCCGATGCTGCATTTTCCATCCCTGCTCTTTACGTTGGGCCACTAGGCAGTACGATTAGCCCTGAACAACGTGGGGGTTAGGGGCAACAACTCCCCCCAGTCCCAGTTGAAAAGCCTTGGGTAACTGGACGCCTCAAAAACTTAAGTACTAAAAGCCTGCCGTTGACCAGAAGAAGCCTTACCAGTAACATGAACGGTTGATGAATATGTATTTTCTATCTGTGTTATACACGGTATTCTCACAATACAGAAAGCTGGGGGAAAGAAAATAGTTATTAAGAAAATCATAAGGCAGAGAAAATACATTAAAATTTTTTTTGATGCTTATTTATTTTTGAAGGAGAGAGAGGCAGAGCGTGAGCGTGGGAGGGGAGCAGAGAGAGAGGGAGACAAAGAATCCAAAGCAGGCTCCAGGCTCTGAGTTGTCAGCACAGACTCCAATGTGGGGCTCAAACCCGTAAACCACGGGATCATGACGTGAGCCGAAGTCAGAGGCTTAACCGACTCAGCCACCCAGGTGCCCCAGAGAAAATACATTTAGAGTGGTATGTCTTATAAAAAAAAAAATCTGCGTGTCAGTGGACCTACAGCTCAAACCTGTGCTGTTCAAGAGTCAACTGTACTTCCTCTCTGGGATCATGACGTGAGCCGAAGTCAGAGGCTTAACCGACTCATCCACCCAGGTGCCCCAGAGAAAATACATTTAGAGTGGTATGTCTTATAAAAAAAAAAAAATCTGCGTGTCAGTGGACCTACAGCTCAAACCTGTGCTGTTCAAGAGTCAACTGTACTTCCTCTCTGGGCGCCTGAGTGGCTCAGTCGCTTGAGCCTCTGACTTTGGCCCCCGGTTATGAGCTCAAGGTTCGCGGGTTCAAGCCTCACGTCGGGCTTTGCGCTCACAGCTCGGAGCTTGCTTTAGATTCTCTGTCTCCCTTTCTCTTTGGCCCTCCTCTGCTTAGGCTCTCTCCCTCTTTTCCAAAGATAAACAAACACACACACAAAAAGAAATGAAAACTCTGGTCTTAGCTACAGTATTTAAGAGTCAACTGTATTTCCTCTCTTTGTAAAACCAGAAGTGTCATGGAGAGCGCAGAAGACAAATGATCTTATTGGCTAAAGCAAACATTGGCTGAAGTTAGTGTAAACAAGACAGGACTGTATATTATAAATAAGGGAAGGTATTCAATTTAGAACTTGCATAACAAGGATATAAAGTTACCAAATAAAATTCTTTTTTTTTAATGTTTTGTTTTATTTTTGAGAGGGAGGGAGGGAGAGAGAGAGAGAGAGAGAGAGAACGAGTAGAAGAGGGCAGAGAGAGAGAGAGAGGGAGACACAGAATTCAAAGCAGGCTCCAAGCTCTGAGCTGTCAGCACAGAGCCTGATGGGGGGCTCGAACCCGTGAACCGTGAGATCATGACCTGAGCCAAAGTTGGAAGCTTAACCTACTGAGCCACCCAGGTGCCCCCAAATGAAATTCTTTTTTTTTTTTTTTTTTTATTTTAGAGTTCGGGGGAGAGGGGAAGAGGTACAGAGGGAGGGAGAGAGAGGGAGAATCCCAAGCAGACTCCGAGCTGTCAGTGCAGAGCCTGACATGTGGCTCGATCCCATGACCCTGGGATCATGACATGAGACAAAATCAAGAGTTGGACACAACCCATTGAGCCACCCAAGTGGCCCTCAAATAAAATTCTTAAGGATCGGTTTTGCATGATCATTTCAGTGGTATTCTGATTAAAAGATGCTAGCATCACACTCCCCATCTGGTTAGCACCCTAGTGAATTTTATCTATTTTATTTTATTTTTTACTGTTTATTTTTGAGGGGGGGGGGAGGGGCAGAGAGAGGGAGACACAGAATCCGAAACAGGCTCGAGGCTCTGAGCCGTCAGCACAGAGCCCGACTCGGGGCTTGAACTCAAGCGTTGAAATCATGACCTGAGCCAAAGTCAGATGCTTAACACACTGAGCCACCCAGGCGCCCCTGGTGAATTTCAGAACGTGATTATGTTTCACCATGTACTGATAGTTAGGGCCCCTTGTGTTTTGACAAGATGACATTCGCTAATCAAAAAGTTTTACTTTCTGTCACTTAGGTTTCCATTCTTGTGATAAGATAGATGTCTTTGACACTGAATAAGCGAAGAATCCATTGTGCCTTTCTGTTTCATTCTTTTTGATTTTCTTAAAAACAAAAATGACACATTTCGGTAGATACGGCGCTTGTTAAAGCATAGGGTGAATTCTGTAGGGCAAATAATGTTAGCAGCCCTGACTGTACAAGACTGGTTTGGAGCTGGTGGGACTGGGAGAGGTGGAAGAGATTTTTATCCTGGGATTTTTGTTTTTTCCCCCTGAAGTTTTATTGGCTGAGAAAAAAAAATCATCTTTTTTCTTATTCGTAAAAAAACTTTTTGTTGAAAGTAATCTCTACATCCGGCCTGGGACTCATACTCATGACCCTGACTGACATCAAGGGGCACACGTTCTCCACCAACTGAGTCAGCCAGGTGCCC
This sequence comes from Prionailurus bengalensis, assembly GCF_016509475.1. NCBI lineage: Eukaryota > Metazoa > Chordata > Mammalia > Carnivora > Felidae > Prionailurus > Prionailurus bengalensis. The sequence goes on along the minus strand of NC_057358.1, from coordinate 6,633,193 downwards.
TGAAAAAAATAATCTTTTTTTTTTTTTAATTTTCTTTTTACATTTATTTATTTTTGAGAGACAGAGACAGAGCACAAGTGGGGGACGGGCAGAGAGAAAACGAGACACAGAATCCGAAGCAAGCTTCAGATTGCACAGAGCCTGACGCGGGGCTCGAACTCACGAACCGTGAGATCATGACCTGAGCCAAAGCCGGACGCCCAACTGACTGAGCCACCCAGGCGCCCCTGAAAAAAATGATCTTAAAAAAAAATTATTAAGGTGTACCTTGTCTACTTTCTCCTAAATTCAGCAGGTTTTTTTTTTTCCATTCCATTTCAGTTAAAAGTGAAGTATGAATCCTGCATCATTATAAGGTATAATACAAGAGTCTGAAATGCCGAATGCAGGTTCTCACACAGTGTCATTTTAAGTATAATTTCAGTAGGTGCTCATTTAAAAACCGGACATGTGGATCTGTAGGTCCAGGGACTAATGACGGAAGGATGGAGGAATTAATAAGATTTGCAATTAGCAGTTTATTCCAGATAATGTTGAAAATAAAAGTACTTGCCTTTGTAAGCCTGAACTGTCTTCCGGCCACTGTGCTTCTCAGTTTTGTGTTTCTATTTCATCTAGGTTATGGAAATATCACCCCACTTTACAGATGAGACTGAGGCTTTAGGGAGCTTGAGTAACTTGCTAGCAAGGTGGAGTGAGAGAGATTGAGGAATTGAATCCTGGTATTACGTTGTTTTGAAACTGAAATTACTGTGACACACTGTGCCTAGCACTTTAAATGCTTTAGCCTCCTTAATCTTTATAGGGGAGTGCTCTTATCTTTATTTTATTGATACGGAGACCGAGTCTTTGGAAAGGTTATACAGGATCATATAAATAGGTTTGTTTTTTTTTTTTTTTTTTAATGTGCTTGATTTGAAGTGCAGGTAAGACTAGAGCATTTCTGTTTGTATTTATTTTGGATCCTCGTGAAAGAGGAAAGCCTTTAAACGAAGCTGAATCCCCGTCTTTAAAATGGAGAAGTGAAACTACTCAGTGTTTCTGGGTTGGGATAGCGTGCGGCTCCCTGACTTGTCAATCAACCACTAAAAGTTTGGGAAGATGCTGCACTTCCGAAATTTCGGTTTAATTCAAAAAATAATTGGCTTTCATATCCACTGGTTTCCTTTTTTTTCTCTCCTTTCTGAAAGACCTTCCCGCTCTAACGTAAGTGAGAATAAATTGGAAGCCGGGGAAGAGAGCTAGAATTTTCCTTTCTAGGTAGTGCTGGCCACCAATGAGCATCGTCTTCTAGATGCACCTTAGCATTTTGGTCTTTTAGGACGTTCCTGTTTTCTGCCATAGAACGCTGAATTCAGAGCGGCTCTTTGTGTGAGGCCTGGGAAGCACTGTGCTCACTCTGGCCAGGTTGGCTGATGTGCACGTCACGCGGTGAGCTTGACCTCAGGCTTGAAGCTGGCCATCAAAGCTTCTTTACTGTTTACCAGTAGAAACTAATTTCACTTCCTCTAAAGCTCAGGAGAAAAAGTCAAGTTTTGCACCAAATCAAAGTAGCAGGGGGCCGCCTGGGTGGCGCAGTCGGTTAAGCGTCCGACTTCAGCCAGGTCACGATCTCGCGGTCTGTGAGTTCGAGCCCCGCGTCGGGCTCTGGGCTGATGGCTCAGAGCCTGGAACCTGTTTCCGATTCTGTGTCTCCCTCTCTCTCTGCCCCTCCCCCGTTCATGCTCTGTCTCTCTCTGTCCCAAAAATAAATAAACGTTGAAAAAAAAAATCGAAGTAGCAGGATTTTAATGGAAATTGGCTCTTGGCGTATATGTATATGTATATATAGTTTTTAGGAAGTGCACTAAATGTAGATAGCCTACAGTCTGATGGGTACAGTGAACCAGTCTAGGGAATTCAGAACCCTTGGTCTGGCTCAGAGTTTTTTGTGTGTGACCTTGGCTAAGTCACTTTCCTTTAATCCTCCATTTTGAATTTTTGATTTTTTTCCTGTAGTGGATGGCAGATAGAATTCTTGCTAAGTACAACCGGCTTTAAAAGGTAAAGGCCGGGGCACCTGGGTGGCTCAGTTGGTTAAGTGTCTGACTTCGGCTCAGGTCATGATCTCGAGGTTCGTGGGTTCGAGCCCTGCGTCGGGCTCTGTGCTGACAGCTCGGAGCCTGGAGCCTGTTTCAGATTCTGTGTCTCCCTCTTTCTCTGCCCCTCCCCCTCTCACTCTGTCTCTGTCTTTCTCAAAAATAAGTAAACATTTAAAACAGTTTTTTTTTTTAATTTAAGAGTTAATTACGAAAATGTGTATGGTTCTGTTACACTTTTAAATATTTAAGTACTGGGGGCACCTGGGCGGCTCAGTGGGTTGAGCATCCAACTTCGGCTCAGGTCATGATCTCACAGTTCGTGGGTTCTCACCCCGCGTTGGGCTCTGTGCCGACAGCTCGGAGCCTGGAGCCTGCCTCAGGTTCTGTGTCTCCCTCTCTCTCTGCCCCTCCCCTGCTCATGCTCTATCTCTCTCTGTCTCTCAAAAATAAAATAAACTTAAAAATAAAAAAAAAGGTAAAGGCCATGTGGGGCGCCTGGCTGGCTCAGTCAGAAGAGAATGCAACTCTTTTATTTTTTATTATTTTTTTAATGTGTATTTATTTTTGAGAGAGAGAGAAAGACAGAGAGAGAGAGAGAGAGAGACAGAGCGCAACTGGGGTGGGGCAGAGAGAGAGGGAGACAGAGAATCCGAAGAGCATGTGACTCTTGATTCCGGGGCTGTGAGTTCAAGCCCCGTGTAGGGTGTAGAGATTACTTAGATAAGCAAAACTTAAAAACACGTTTACTTTTACGGTTTTGTGACAAACGCCCTATCTTTTTGTTAGAGAAGACAACACGTCTCTCTTTCCTAAGGTGCATACGCATACCTCACCCTTGCAAAGGACGGGTTGGCCCTTGTCGCCATCGCTCTGTTCTGACCTCCACGTTGGAAAGGATGTTTCCCTCTGGGTGGGTTAGAAAAAAACAAACACTCGTCAGTAGAGGTCATCTCGAGTATCCAGTCATAATTGTCTTGGGTGTGTGCTAAGCACAGACGCTCCCTGGGCAGCCGGAGAAGAGGGGCTCTAGCATTTGATAAGTGGCCAGTGGTGCAGGACGTAGGTTAGCGATCCCTAAGGGACTGTTCCAAACAGGCTTCCGTGGGGGCTCTTTCTGAAGGAGATACGCCGCTTCTCCAGCCCTGTGGAGACCTTGCAGAAACGCTGCATAAGACGAGTGGGGATAAGGGACAGAAAAAGTCGAGGGGGTTGGAGGACGATGCACATTTTGCTTGGATCAGTGTGGTGTTTGCCCTCACTCCTGCTGGGGGGGAGACCGGATTTGCCTTTCAAAGGGTGGAGAAGTGGGAAACAGGGAAGGAGGAGCCTCAGGATGGAGGCCCCTGGGGAGGAGGATGAGGGTTTGGAGGTAGTTAGCCTGTACAGTCTGAACGGGAGGACAGACGTCATCAGTGTGACAGGAGGCCCTGAGTGCAAGCATGTACTTTTCCAGGCAGCCCACTTGTTTATGCATTAATATCCTTCTTGATCCCAACTCACGAAGTTAGACTTCCTCTGCTTTCATCACACTTAACTCTTTTATTTGCACACGGACGAACACCAGATGTGAAATCACCACTCTAGCCTCTGGCTGCGCGTTGATCGCTGGAGGTGGATCCTGTTTTGCTCACCCCGATTTGCCACGATTGGCACGGACGTGTCGACCCGTGGTCACTCAACGCTGCACTGTCATCCCACACGTTTGTCTTTATTCCTCTCACTTGTACTTGTCAGCCTTCATTTGCCATGTGGTGTAGTTAAGAAGGGGCGTTGAAAGTCCGGGGCGCCTGGGGGGCTCAGTCGGCGAAGCGTCCGACTTTGGCTCAGGTCATGATCTCACGGCTCGTGAGTTCGAGCCCCGTGTCGGGCTCTGTGCTGACGGCTCGGAGCCGGGAGCCTGCTTCGGATTCTCTGTCTCCCTCTCTGTCTCTCTGCCCCTCCCCATCTCGTGCTGTCTCTGTCTCTCTCAAAAATAAACAAACATTAAAAAAAAACCCTTGAACTGAGTATGCTTTTCTCTTCCCGGCTAGCTGGAGAACACAGGACACCGTTCCCGTTCATCCCTGTGTTGCTACGAGCTTCAGTGCTTCTCTGCAGTTTATCAGGTTAAGTCTCTGAGTAGCCAGTTGGGCATTTAGGGCCTGACTCCTCTCTTTTTATGAAAGCTTTTGGGATCCAGCTCAGACCATGGGAGTAGTGTTTCCTTTTTGGAGTCCCTGTTGCCTTGAAGGGGATGCTGTATTATTTTCTCCTCCCACGTACTCTTAGTTTTAATAAGGAAGGTGGGTGAAGGCCCAGATTGCCTGAAGTGTTTGCCTGGGAGAGGAGACTTTTTGGAATCGTCCCTGCGTTTTGCAGATGAGAACAGGGTTGCTGGCTGTGTTTTGAAGGCCAGGCATACACTCGGGTGCAAAGCCCAGGTCTCCTGCGATCCCTGCAGGGTTTGTTACATTTCCCATGTTGTGTCCTAATCAAGGTAAATTAGGGTGTTTTTACTGGCTTTGCATAATGATATTCCTCCACTGGAGGAAACCTCCTTCATGCATTTAGATGATGTGATTTATAAAATTTGATTTATGCCCAATTTTATGGTTATATCCATGGCTTCAAGTAAACACCTGAAATGCTCTTTAGTTGCTTTGCGTATCCCCAGGGAGCTTGCGCAGCTCTCCAGGCTGCCTTCCAGGAGGTGCTTCTTCACACGCTTACAAGTGTGCGGTATCTCTCAAGGACTGTTGCCATACGTCTGTGCGGCTTGGAGTAATGAGTACATAAAACCCCCTCAGAAAATTAGGCACTGATTATTAGACATTATCTATGCATGTCTAGCCAACACAAGGGTCCCTTGTCAGAGTTCTTTACTTTTTGAGTTCTTAAGGATCATGCGTACAACGCGTGGGCTAATTTACCGAAAATGCCTTCTACGCGTGGATGTATGCTGTGAGATACAAATCTCCCTTAAAGTAGGAGGCTGCTCGGCTTTGTTAGAAACTCGGGTTGATGCTCTCATTCATTGCAGTCTTCGCAGGTGACAGGGAAACCCCGGGGTTTGTTGAAGAGGTCAGGGCTGAGTGGGATGATGTCTGTGCTCGTTCTCAGACGCCTGCTTTTTCAGGAAGGCCTCTACCAGGCTCTTCGGTGTGAAGTATTTGGTGTCAGTCGTATGCCAACCCAAGGACGGTGTTGCATGTTCGTGGCGTGGAGGCAGATTTGGGGTGCACGAAACCCTTCGTCGCTACCTTGATGCAAAGACGTGTTGTTGCATCATCGATTCTGCTGCGTATTTCGAGGCCTCGTCCTTCTTTATGGTAAATAAGTGGCTAACGCTACCGAAATAATTTGTAGGTAAACAGCCAGTAAGTGAACCCCTGAGATGGTGCACGGCTCGTGTGCCCTTTCGTTGGGTTTTCTCCTCTCTTGAGCAGGTAGCCCGGAAGGCTGCTGTGTTTCCGCGTTGCCCCAGCCCGTTTGTAACCCCAGATTGCGTTCGCTCTTCTGCCCTCGAGTGACGCGTGCCGTTGGATTGGGAGGTTCAGAGGTGACGGTCACAACCGTGGCTTAGAAGACACGGGATGTTACTGTGGGAACCATTGGCTGCCGTCAGCCCTGGAATTTCTTATGGAAATATTTGGAAAGGTCTTAAGCTTAGGTGAGGTGTCCTGAGCTCATCTTCAGATTCCCGGAGCGTGACATGAGGCCGTGTTCCGCTGTGATTTCGCCGTGCTAGATATGCACGGGCAGCTAGTGCGGGTCTGGAATCTCGTAGGCTTTGAGTTTAGGCCTTCACGTGTTCTTTCCTATCGGGCGGAGGTTCTCTTTTCTGAGTCACGAGACGAGAACAAGCAACCGCAAACCTTTTCCCGTTTCAGAGTAGCAAGCTTGACATTCTGAGTCTGCCAGCTGGGGACACCGCGAGTTTCTTGAACTCTACTCCAGGGCGGGTCGGTTCGAAAGGTCTGTGGATAAGCGGGTAACTTGAAAAGAAACGCGCCGTTTCTTTTATTGTTAACACGACGCGGTTCTCGAAAGCGAGCCCGTGGGAGCAGCGAGCCTTTGGCCCCTGCCCGTGGGCGAAGGAGACGCGAGGGGTGGCGGATGGTAAGGCAGCCCGTGGCGGCAGAGAACAGCTTCACGTTTTCACCTGCGTTTGGATAATTATGGTTTCCATCGGGGCACGGCGAGAGTGTGACACCGATCGTGTCTGAGAAAACAAAATCAAGACGAACAACTCGTGTATGGGTCAGTCGTGGGCGAGGAAGGGAGGACAGGGATTGACGGGCTCTCATCGGCGGAAATCTAAAGCTGGGGCCGGACGCCTCTGTGACTTCGGATTTAGGAGGCAGAGCTTTCGTGGAGCCCACACCTGCCTCCTCGCGGGGAAGGGATTCAGCGGGTGTGGGAGGCTCCGTTGCCCAGCAGCGACAGCAGGCAGAGAGCCCAGCCCCGCCGTAGCGGGATACGGGAGACTCGTTCCAGTGTGTCTGCCAACCTGCGAGCGGAGACGCGGGGGTTTCCTCCGGGAACGACCCCCGCAGGCCTCCAGACGGGTTCCCGGGTCCCACCCTCACCTGCGCCCAGAGGCGCCAGCCAGCCCCTCCGGTTTGCCTCTTGAACGGGAGGAACCCCGAAGTGTCACGTCCCTTCTGAGCAAGGCGCCTAACAGGCAAATGCAGAGACCAGGAACCCACAGAGAGAAAAAGAACTTCTCTCACGGAGGCGAGAAGAGAGGTCTTTAAAGAAAGATCATTGATCAGCACGGGGTGGAATAGAGGCAACAGAACCGGGACAGGATGGGAATGGGGAGGATCACGAGGATCTAAAAGGAGTTTGTTTATTTATGTTTTTCAAGTTTATTTATTGGAGACCGAGGGTGCGTGGGTCAGGGGACAGGGGACCTGAAGCAGGCTCTGTGCTGACGGCAGACAGCCCGAGGTGGGGCTCGAACTCACGAACCCCTAGGATCGTGACCCGAGCTGAAGTCAGAAGCTCAGCCGACTGAGCCACCCAGGCCCCTCAAAAGACCTTTCTGAAATTAAACTGGGAAGCTCCACAGAAGAGCAGGACGAAGTAGCTGATGGTACATTCTAGTTGGGGTGGTACATTAGAAGAACATAAAAGATGGGGCGCCTGGGTGGCTTAGTCGGTTGAGCATCCGACTTCGGCTCAGGTCATGATCTCGCGGTTCATGGGTTCGAGCCCTGCATCAGGCTCTGTGCTGACAGCTCGGAGCCTGGAGCTGCTTTGGATTCTGTGTCTCCCTCTCTCTCTGCCCCTCCCCCGCTCGCAGTCTGTCTCTCTCTCTCTCTCTAAAACAAATATTAAAAAAAATAAAAAAGGAAAGAGAGCATAAAAGAGAAAATTGAGATCGAGGAGGTCCGACATTTGAATGACTTTGAACGAAAGAACAGAAAACAGAGAGGAAGAACTTAGCAGTAATTCAGGAAAATATCCTAGCACCGAAATATATGAATTTCAAACTCGAAAGAAGCCTATGTGCCCCAAAACCACAAGCGGATTGCCATAGACACGCCACTGTGAAATCTCAGAACCTCAGAAGCCCCGGCGACTGGGCTGCTGCCCGACTTCTCCCGTGGAAGCTTCAGGATGTGGAAGGAAGCCCTCGAAACTCTGAGAGAGGATGCTTTTCCAGCTTGGGATTTTTTTTTTTTACCCGCCTACACTGTTGGTTAAAATGGGAGGGTAGGTAAGGACATTTTCAACCACACAAGACCTCAGTGTTTCCCACCTAAATCCTTTCCTAGGAACGTGGTGGGGAACGTGCCTCATCCCAAGAGAGAAAACCGATAACGGGGAAGGTGTGGGACCCAGAAGGCAGGATGTGCTACAAAAGACACAGAGGCCAGGTCTCAGGATGGCACCTGCCAGCCCGGCAGAGAAGGCAGTTAGTCTGGATCGGGGCAGAGCAGAGGCAGAGCTGTTTGAGGAAGGGGAGGCATCCTAAGGTGCTGTGGGGGCGGCTGGGGCATCTGCTTAGAGCCTTGCTGCTCTGAATCACGCCTGTCAGGAGGGGAAGGGCAGGCGGGAAGGAGGGAGAGCGGGCGGAGTGCCAGCGCCTTACCCGATAATGACAGAAACTGAGACGTTAATAAGCGAGGTGTTATCAGAGGCGCAGAGATGAACACCAAAGCGGTCACCCGAGGGATTTGAAGGACAAGGGCGTTGCTAGGAATGAGGGACACCATGGGAGGAGTCCCTGGAGCTTGCACGATCCATTCCGCTCTGGCTATTTGAGAAAAGAGACCTGGGAAAAAAGGTGTGTCCAGATACATAGATCCGTTAGGAGAATGGCTCCCCTAGGAGGAAGAGTCAACGGGATGAGTTCTTCATAAAATCGTCACTCTTGCTACACTTTGATGGAGAACAGCCTGGCCTGACTTAGGCAGAGGGTGTAGCAAAGCTTGACTTTGTAAAATGAAATTGAGATAACTGGAATTCTTTAAGGAACACTACTTACAGTGCAAGACGATTTCCTCTTCTTCTTCCTTTTCCTCTTCTTTTTTTCTTAAATAGGCTCCACGCCCAATGTGGGGCTTGAACTCATGACGCTGAGATCAAGAGTGGGTGCTCTAGGGGCGCCTGGGTGGCTCAGTCGGTTGAGCGTGCGACTTCGGCTCAGGTCATGATCTCATGGCTCGAGAGTTCGAGGCCCGCATCGCGCTCTGTGCTGACAGCCGGGAGCCTGGAGCCTCCTTCCGATTCTGTGTCTGTCTCCCTCTCTCTCTGTCCTTCCCCTGCTCACGCTCTCTCTCTCTCTCAAAAATAAATACACATTAAAAAAATCTTTAAAAATTATATGAAATACCAACAGAATTGAAATGTGGGAAGGATATGAACAGTGTTTTCACATGAGGACCGTATGTTGCAATGGCATGATGCTGTTGGTTGATGTCACATTGAAAAAGGGGAAAGAAAACACTGCTGATGGGCCCGGAGGAGGTTGGGTTCAGATATATTCCGTTTTGTTTCTTTTTTTTTTTTTTATTTAAAAAAAAAATTTTTTTTTTTTCAACGTTTATTTATTTTTGGGACAGAGAGAGACAGAGCATGAACTGGGGAGGGGCAGAGAGAGAGGGAGACACAGAATCAGAAACAGGCTCCAGGCTCTGAGCCATCAGCCCAGAGCCTGACGCGGGGCTCGAACTCACGGACCGCGAGATCATGACCTGGCTGAAGTCGGACGCTTAACCGACTGCGCCACCCAGGCGCCCCAGTTCCGTTTTGTTTCTTAAGTGATTATTTTTTTTTTTCAAAGTTCATTTAATTTTTTTTGGTAATCTCTGTACCCAACAGGGGGCTCAAACTCACAACCCAAGATCAGGAGTCGCACGCTCGAATTCCTGAGGCTGCCAGACGCCCCATCTCAGATTCATTCTGTCGTCACTGCGAGGCTCTCTGTAAGCGAAGAAGGGGGCCTGGCAGGCTGGATGGTGTTTTAGCAGCGTGGATCGTGAGGCTTACATGTGTTCCTGAGTTTGGCCCCTGATCTAACTTCTGGGATTCCGTGCGAAGGAAGGCTCAGAGACGCAGTAGGGTTTGGGGCCCAGGATGATTAGCACATCGCCGTTGATGATGGGGAAAAATAAAAAACAGCTTCACGGTCAGTAGGAGGAGGATGGTAAATAGATTGTTATAGTAAAGATTGTACAACCATTTCAGGTCGTGTTTTCGAAGAAGTTTAATGACGTGGGGACATGTGCTCTCTGCGGAATGGTCAACGAAATGTGAGTTTCTAGATTCTGCCTGCGCTCAAACGCCACAGAGAAGCCGTCAGGAAGGGATCCTATACACGCAGAAATGGTTGTGCCTGGGTGTTAGAATTACGAGTGATTCTCACTTGTTCCTTTATAATTTTATTTTCCTAGATTTCTGCAGAGTGTGCCTGCACCTTTTGTGGGAAGGAAAAAGTAAACGTTGTTGGAAAAGGGCAAATGGGATGTGTCATTCGCCAAAATAAATACGTTTTGTAGTCGCCTGGGTAAAAAAGGCTTGTTACCTGTCCTTCTAAAGTAAGGTTTAAATCTGCCACTCATCCAGGTGGCTTTCTTTTTGATATTTATAATGTTACCCTTGAGTTCTATTTGAAGTGATGGATTTGGTGCATGTAAATCGATGTCTTATTTGACAGTCCTCGGTGACCTTTTGATAGTGGCTGGTCGGGAGAATGCGTGGAGCTAAATCCCCACGAAGTCATAAAAAACTTTAGCAAACTTTTCCCCCTTTAATAAGTATCAGATAAGCCATTGATACTTGACTGATGTGTTAATAGTCAGTTTTGTGGACTTTTTTCCTCTTCCCTTCCCAGAAACACTTTATGTCTGACTACCTTTTTGAGTTGGAATGATTTCCCTGAATGTATAGATGAAAGAAAACAGGAAGTGATTTTAGTGCGATGCACATAACTTAGCTTATTAGATCGCTGCTTCTTTGAAATTAGATCGATACAGAAATGCCGCACGTTCTATACAAACCTGCTACATCACAGCGTTTGTTATAAAGTATCTGTGTGGTCTCATGGGGAAGCTGTTAAGTCTCTTTGTGAAATTCCCTAGGTTTTAAAATTCCTGTGTTCTCTTTTAACTAGCTTGCTGGCGTTAAATTAAAACGTTTTTGAGACAGGGGCGCCAGGGTGGCTCAGTCGGTTGACCATCCTGCTTCGGCTCAAGTCATGATCTCGCAGCTCGTGAGTTCGAGCCCCGTGTCTGGCTCTGTGCTGACAGCTGGGAGCCTGGAACCTGCTTCGGATTCTGTGTCTCCCTCTCTCTTTGCTCCTCCCCTGCTGGCACTCCCTCCCTCCCTCTTTCTCTCTCTCTCTCAAAAATAAATAAAACTAAAAAACAAACAAAAAACTTTTTTAAGGGAGCCAAGAATTGATGGGTATATAGGACATGCTCCAAATTCAGATATAGTCAACTTTGGCCTGTCTGTGCTGTGGGCTAGCTGTACTCTGTAAGACGACAGCCAGTAGGACTTAGAAATTAATTAAAATTGAGATCCACGTGTGGCTGGTGGTTACTGTGTTGGACCATGTAAGGTATGGAAAATTCTATTGGATCTTGCTGGTCTGCAACTAATTCAAATTAGGTAAAAGCCCCTAATAAATTCCTGGTTAGCTTTAGGATAGTATCTAGTGAGTGTCCTTCCCTGCCCATCTTCGTCCTAACAAGACTTTGCTTGCCTTATGCTAAAATTAGTTAACCTTCTCTGAATACTCTCCAAGTGATTGGAGGAGGCAGAAAAGAATTTACAGGGGGAGGATGCTGATTATATTAAATTTCTTTCAGATAAACGGGTAATATGAATGTAGCAAATAAACCATTACCACTTAAAAAAAAAAGCCTTGATAGATTCATCGAACTTTAGATTTGAAGTTCAATTAATTAATTTTGGGGGAGAGAAGGAGTGAATTCCCTGGAATGAAATCCTCACATGTGTAGGGGAGGGGCAGAGAGAGGGGAGACAGAGAATCCCAAGCAGGCTCTACTCTGTCAGCACAGAGCGCGACTCGGGGCTCGATCTCATGAACCACGAGATCACAACCTGAGCTGATATCCAGAGTTGGACGCTTAACCGACGGAGTCACCCAGGCACCCCAGAACTTTAGGTTTCAAAGGGCCATTGACTTAATCTAATTGTGCCTTCATGAGAAGTTTGAGGAACAGAGAGGTTAAGTAATTTGCTTAGGTCACACAGCTCTATAGTGACCTTATTCCTCTCCAAGTTCACTGTTCTTATCACTGAGCCAAGACAACTTTTGTGAGATGCTCCCGTTACTATAATTCTGTCGTTCAACAACTTTAGAGACAAGAAGAGCCAATTATGATAGGATTAATAGCTTTGCACTGGATCACAGGTGTATTATAAAAACAGGAAGTTACCCTTTAAAAACCCGGTTTTCTCAGCCTTCTTTTCACGTCTAAAAAAAAAAAAGTTCTTTCATTAATAGAAAGTTTTACCTTTGGTCTTGAAGTTATATATATTTTAAGATCAGAATGAAGTACACTTCCTTTTAAAAATAGCCTTTTGGGGGGGTTTGGGTGTTGTAGTCAGGAAAAGGATTTGCTTTTCACAGTCCTGTTTTCATTTGGCAGATCTTCTGGGCCAGCTGTCACCAGTAAGATCTGCTCCCCCGACAGACTCCACTGGAAGTAAATTTCTGTGAAATGGTCTGTCACTCTCCTAGTCGGCGTATTTTCCCCCCTAATTTTTATTTCCACGGGCACTGCCTAGGTCCCATTAGTTGTGGAGGACTGGCTGTGGCAAATGAAGTGATTTCTTCTGAGAACCTGCCTTCCAGCTGTGACAAGATTGTGTTTTGTTAATGTTGGGGCTTCCTGGGCTGCATCTGTCAGATACACCCTGAGCTTCCTTCCTTCTCTTCTCCCTTGCTGTCTTAGTTCAGACCTGCGCCCGCGTTGTTTTTTTTTTTCAGTCCTGTCCCTGTCTGTCCGTCTGCCTGGCATCCAGCTGCCAGAGCGACTTTCCTGGAACAGATCTGATCTTTTCACCCCCTGGAATGAAATCCTGACCACAGAGTGGAGCGCAGGGGTTCGGGTCCTCGCTCAGACAGAACCTTCTCCTCTTGCTGGGGTGCGGCCCTGAGTTTGTTCAGGCAGCACCTGCTCGGGTCCTGCCTGACCATCATCTCGGTAATCCCGGCTCCCACGTCTTGCTCGCCTGTGCTTCTCTGCGTCCGTGGTGTTTCCTGTCACTTACCAGCTTACCATGGCGGTGCGCTCTGTGCGGGCGGTTTGTGGTACTCTGTTTGCTCCGAGTGTCCCACCCCCGATACCTTCAGGGGCTCATCCTTCTGCCTTCCCCGTTCTTGGTGGTCCCCTGACGGACTCCAGTGGATCGCTGTGAGGGAGGCAGTGTTTTCCAGAGCGTGCCCCATCTGCCCCTCTCTTTGTGCCGTCTGGACGCCCCTGGAGTTGGTGGGCATTGTGTCCCTGTGTAGGTGATCCGGAGGTCTGTAAACTCACACACAAACTTCCATCGTTGCTGGCGGGTGTGTGTTTTAACCCTGTGGTCTCCCTGCATGTGTTCTTGAAGTGGGGGCTTGTTGGCAGTTGGGCACGTGGTGGGATGGCCGCGCTTGCTTGTTCACATCATCGTTGGCACTTGGGCACCTGGTGGGATGGCCACGCTTGCTTATTGATGTCATTGGCAGTTGGGCACCCGGTGGGATGACCACGCTTGCTTGTTGACGTCATCGTTGGCAGTTGGGCACCTGGTGGGATGGCCACGCTTGCTTGTTGACGTCGTTGGCAGTTGGGCACCCGGTGGGATGGCCGCGCTTGCTTGTTGCCGTCATCGTTGGCAGTTGGACACCCGGTGGGATGGCCGCGCTTGCTTGTTGATGTCATCGTTGGCACTTGGGCACCCAGTGGGATGGCCGCACTTGCTTGTTGACGTCGTTGGCAGTTGGGCACCCGGTGGGATGGCTGCGCTTGCTTGTTGACGTCATCGTTGGCACTTGGGCACCCAGTGGGATGGCTGCGCTTGCTTGTTGACGTCATCATTGGCGGTTGGGCACCCGGTGGGATGGCCACGCTTGCTTGTTGACGTCATCGTTGGCGGTTGGGCAGGTGGTGGGATGGCCGCGCTTGCTTGTTGACGTCGTCGTTGGCGGTTGGGCACGTGGTGGGATGGCCGCGCTTGCTTGTTGATGTCATCGTTGGTGGTTGGGCACGTGGTGGGATGGCCGCGCTTGCTTGTTGATGTCATCGTTGGCAGTTGGGCACCTGGTGGGATGGCCGCGCTTGCTTGTTGATGTCATCGTTGATAGTTGGGCACGTGGTGGGATGGCCGCGCTTGCTTGTTGACGTCATCGTTGGCAGTTGGGCACCCGGTGGGATGGCCACGCTTGCTTGTTGACATCGTTGGCAGTTGGGCACCCGGTGGGATGGCCGCGCTTGCTTGTTGACATCGTTGACAGTTGGGCACCTGGTGGGATGGCCACGCTTTCTTTTCAACACCTGAATTTTCTGCAGATTGCACCGGCGATTGCTCCTTCATTCCAGTGACATTAGAGATAGACCGGTGACTACTGCCATCCACTGTAAGATCCAGGCACGAGAACTTGTGAGTCGCCCTGGTGGCCTCTTCCACTCTCTGGTCTGTTGGGTGCAGCGCGAGGGGGACGAAATACCCAGGACTGTGGCTCCCCATAAATTCGTGAATCTGTGTTGTAATGGCGATTGGGAAAGAACTCTCCTAGGAGAATGCAGTTCTGCCTCTCATCGTGAGGTTATTTTAGCAACCTGATGTCGGTGGGGTAAAATTAGCCAGCCTCAATGTTAAAGTGCTGGCTTTGCCAATGCCCTCCATTTTAAATAATCTTGGCACCCATCTATCTGTTGAACGGATTCCTTTATTTAATCCTTCATTTAAAAAGATTATTTAAAGAAAAACACATCCAGTTTCTACTTAGGTTTAAGCTGTTCCCGTATGCACCCAAGTTTCTTGCACCGTCTGTCTTAGTCTGTGCTGGAGGGCAGGATTAAGACTGCTTTGCCTTGTGTTCTCTGCCCCACACAGCGCTGCAGTGAGGGCGTGGTATTCACCTGTCCTTTATGTGATTTGTAAACAAACCACAGAAACCATTTTGGGTCTGGTACCCCGCCTTTTGACCAGGGCTCTCCTGTTTTCCCGGACAGGCCCGGCTTACATTGTATCGCTGGTCCTGACGTCTGCCCGTCAGACCACGTCCCCTCTCATTCTCAGAAAATATGACAAGCACCCTTGCTCGGAGAGTGTGGAACAAGTAAGAGATAATCTCCTAGTGGTTTACATTTGCCTGGTAATTTGTCATTTCATTTCCTATTCGTGTCCTTACCTTTGCACTAGCAAGATGCACAGATGGCCACTTGAGACCCAGCCTAGACAGTTTTTAGGTTCCTCCTCTACGCTAGGTATTTTCTTTGTATTTTGATTGAGAGGTGGCTCTGGAGTCCCCTCCCCTCACAGTGTCTGGCGTAGTATTTTATATAAACAGGTGGGTAATAAAATACAGCGGGATTAAATTCCAGCACCACGTACCTGGTGCGTTTCCCATCTCCTCCTATGAGAGCTTTGTGCCTTTTCCCCGTCTTTGCACAGATGGCTGGTACCCTTTCCTGGACCTGTAATTTTGACAAAACCTCAAAATAATGTTCCAGGAAGGTAAACCGAAGAGCACCAAAAGGGATGCGTGTATTCGTGTGTGCGTGTGTGTGTGTGTGTGTGTGTGTGTGCGTGTGGTATCCTTAAAAGGTATTTTACTGTATGGGAGTGACAAAATAGTCTGCTTATAGGTGTAGGGGCGCTATCCGTTTCTTCATCCACCCTTGCCCTGTTGCCGATTTGAACTTCCATCCAGCCGTGAGATAAAAGCAGATGCTGAGTGAGTGAAAGATTTAGAAGCCTCACACGGCTGTGTCTAACCGTCAGCGGGGTCGGCGGCCGACCCCGAGGGTGTCGTGTCTGGCTCTTCCATGGGGTGTAACGGAAATGAGCTCAGTTGTAGGTTCTGCGAGAGGCGCCTGTAGTCCTCCCTGTTTTCCCACCTGTCGTCGCGGCGTGCGAGTCAGTGAAGGCGAGCCGTGCTCTTGGAGGAAAAGTCTAATTGGTCAAAAAGCGCATCTGCGAACGTTGGCACTTTAAGTGGGTTTGGAAGTCCCGTGCTTGGGACACGGCAGACGTCTCGGAGGTTTGCCGCTTCACGGCACCGCGAGAGGGGAGCACAGGGGTGGGTGGCAGACCGTCTTGCCAGCCGTGCCGAGGTAGATTGGGGCTCCCCGCGTAGATGGTGTTGGTGAGAAGTGTGTTCGTCTCAGTGACGATCGTGCCCTACGGAAAACCGGTGGGTTTCACTAAGCTGGGACCTGTGTGTGGACTGCATGTAGATGCGTGCTCCTCAGTCTTTATTTCTGGTATTTTCTATCATCAACATTCTGTTGCAGCCTGCGTGTTATAATGACAGGGCAACAGCGCTGATCAGATACTGTTATTTTTGGAGCCTCTATAAACCGAGGATAATCAAGGGGCTCTGATTTTTTTTTTTTTCCTTTGTTGGTTGCCCTTAGGTGATCCTTCCTGCAGGATGCGTTAAGAGAAGAGGGACCCTTACTCGTTAGGCATGGAGAGCGGTTTGTCAGTTTCCGACATGCCAGACCCACTGTCTTCGCCCTTGGAGAGACAGCAGAGCTCAGCGAACGGTAATGGAGGGCTCGACTCAGGTAGGAGTTTCTTTTCTGGATCTGTCTGACCCCTTCGATTTAGTGACCCGTGTCTCCCCGAAGATGTTCGGGGCACAGCGGGGCACACATTCCTAGGTCTCTCATGTTGCCCGTTGCTAGGATTTGCTGTCCTGTTCGTCAGCCTGCGGCCTCTTGAAAGTTAGTGCAGAATCAGTATTCCCGATGCTGGACAGAGAGGGGCAGGTGACACCGGAGAGACGGATCCTTTCAGAATCTCAGTGGGTAACCCTGTAAATGTCAACGTTACGTTCGTGGCATTTCAGACGAGGTAGCGGGCATTCCCTCGCTGACTCATTGCACACGGTCTTTTTTTTTTTTTTTTTTCAACGTTTATTTATTTTTGGGACAGAGAGAGACAGAGCATGAACGGGGGAGGGGCAGAGAGAGAGGGAGACACAGAATCGGAAACAGGCTCCAAGCTCTGAGCCATCAGCCCAGAGCCCGACGCGGGGCTCGAACTCACGGACCGCGAGATCGTGACCTGGCTGAAGTCGGACGCTTAACTGACTGTGCCACCCAGGCGCCCCTACACGGTCTTACGGTGCGCCACGTGCAGGTGGTGGTTTTTGTTCTGGGGGAGGCGGGGCTGGGGGCTCCCGAGTCAACAGTGAAATGCTCCGACTCAGAAGACGCAGCTCACTTTCGCTCAGAACTTCTGGACCGGAACCTGTCACGTGTGAGCACCACTGCAAGGGAGGTGAGAAAGCCATCCTTGTCTCCCACGTGCCCAGAGAGGCAGGAGAGCGGGTCCGCCCCAGCTCTGGGTGTCCCCGCCTTCTCTCCCCTCTCCAGAACCTCAGCATGTCTCTCCGAGGACTCCTTAATGGGAAAAGAACTTAGGTCATGTGAGTGTGTGGTGAGGTCTGTCTCCCTTTAAGGAAACTAAAACCAGGGGGACAAAACAAAAGAGACTCATAAATACGGAGAACAAACTGAGGGTTACCGGAGGGGGTTGGGGGAGGGGGGATGGGCTACATGGGTAAGGGGCACCAAGGAATCTACTCCTGAAATCACTGTTGCACTAGATGCTAACTAATTTGGATGTAAATTAAAAAAAAATTTTTTTTAATGTTTGTTTATTTTTGAGACAGAGGGAGACCGAGCGCGAG
This sequence comes from Prionailurus bengalensis, assembly GCF_016509475.1. Taxonomy (NCBI): domain Eukaryota; kingdom Metazoa; phylum Chordata; class Mammalia; order Carnivora; family Felidae; genus Prionailurus; species Prionailurus bengalensis. The sequence goes on along the minus strand of NC_057358.1, from coordinate 6,615,745 downwards.
TGGGGGAGGGGCAGAGAGACAGGGAGACACAGAATCTGAAACAGGCTCCAGGCTCTGAGCTGTCAGCACAGAGCCCGACGTGGGGCTCGAACCCATGAACCGTGAGATCGTGAACTGAGCCGAAGTCGGGAGCTTCACCGACTGAAGTGCCACCCGGGTGCCCCATGGATGTAAATTTTAAAAATTGAAAAAATAAAATTAAAAAAAAAGGAAACTAAAACCAAAGCACACCAAGCCAGTCTTTGATTGAATTTTAATATTTAATCAGTGAATTTATTAGAAAGCATGTTTTTCTAAATACTTACACAGGAATCCGTTTTAAAAAGACACTAGTGGTTTTTTGTTTTTTGTTTTTTTTCAAAGGATTGCTGTATTTGCATTACAGCAGCTTAAATAAGGGCAACTCAGCTGTCTGGATCCCGAACGTTTGCTGTGGTGAATTCATGTACAAAATGTTGATCCTGAATTCAGTGGGAGATTTGACCGTTATCCAGAAAAGTCATGAAGTTCGTCTCCATATTTTGATGACTGCGGTCAATGACAGAATTACAGATTGCTTGGTAGCATCGAATTGATTACATTACATTTCTCTAGTTGTATCTTTATCCGCAAAAAATCTGGAACCCCCCTGAGATTATTGCCTAAACATGTTGAAAGATGTTAGCGTCTCCTTCAGAATCAGCCCAGTCCTCCACCCCCACCCCTTGTGATTTTTTCTGTATGAAAGCCAGAGTGAGGAAACTTCTAGAGGCATAGTTGAGTCCTTGTCCCACAGCGGACGTATGGAAAGTCCTTCCTGAGGAAACTCCGTCCTAGAGGCTTGATGTTCTGTAAGTACAAATACGCTTTGTAGAAAAGTCTGTCTTACGTTTCCTGAAAGGGGTTACTTTTCCACTTACGGTTCCCTGGGCTTTCACTGTGACTTTGTTGGATGCACATCTGATGTCTGTTCCCGCATCATTTCTAAAGGTGTGTTTTCAAAACTGTTTACAAACCAACCGCGCGTTGGCTTTTCATTTTCTTGTAGCTGCAGTAGATCTCTCTAGCTGAAGTAGATTTTGAAACCCAGCGGTAATAATAATAACGGTGTCAGGAAAATTACTCGTCCTACGTTTCCTTCAGGGTGGTTCCATGAGAGGGAAGCGTGAGATTCGTTCTGTCATTGGCCGAGGTGTGCTTGGGCCGAGCCCGTCACACGGCACTCACTGCACGGGGGCTTCCTCGCTCATGTGCCATACGCGGCCTGATTTGTATAAGACGTCAAGATGTTTAAAACGAACAGTAGCTCTGGGGCGCCTGGGTGGCGCATTCGGTTAAGCGTCCCGACTCTTGACCTTGGCTCAGGTCATGATCTCACGGTTTCGTGAGTTCAGGCCCCACGTCGGTCTGTGCGCTGACAGCGTGAAGCCTGCTTGGGCTTCTCTCTCCTCCTCTGTCTCTCTCTCTGCCCCTCCCCTGCTCATGCACACTCTCTCCCTCTCAAAATAAATACCTAAACTTAAAAAAAGAAGTAGGAGTTCTGAGTGGCTCTGAATTATGTTAGCATTTGTAGATTGTGGTTCCAGAGTTTTTTTTTTCCCCTCGTATCTGGCCGATCTGTCCTTTCTCCTTGGGGTTCCCGTAAGCTCTTATGCATGGGGGAGATTTACAGGTGGTGCCACAAAGGTGGACCCCTAAAGGAGAAATCAGTTTATGTATTTATTTTTTTAATTTTTTAATTTTTTGCATGTGTTGATTCTTTTTTTGGGGGGGAGAAATCAGTTTAAAGCACGGTCTAATAGAACTCTCTGTGGCGAGCCGAGGCCGACTTGGGGAAGAAACTCACACTTCGACTGCTCAGAACCTACTCCGGTATGAGTCGTCAGGAAACAGATTTTCTCAAGTGGGGCCCCTCCGAGCTGTTGATACCTAAGACGGTTTCGGTGGTGGCCTAGTTGGAGGGTGTCTGGTTCGGGCGTGACACGCTTGGGGCAGCACATCATTTTGGTGACAAGGCTCTTCTGCCCAGAGGGGTTTCGGACGAGACTTACGGATCAGAAGAACAGGAGAAGGCTCGTTCACTGCTCCTCAGCTGGTTCTATGTTGACCTGGGACAGCTGAGGACGTGATCCTGAGTTCGAACTGTATGGCAGGCACTCACTTCAGGTCCTTCTGTACGTTGACTCCGTTTACCCTTCCATGACCCGGCGAAAGAGCTGCTTTCAGTATCCCCGTTTTAGAGAGGAGGCCACTGGACCACAGGGAGAAGTCTTGGCCCTTGTGTTGGAGCCAGGATTTCACCGCAGGCATCCTGAGGCTCCAGATACGGTGCTCGGTGACACTGGGCTGTCCCTGTGCTTCCGTGCAGGGGGAAGTCACCCTTGGTACATAAATGTGACGTGCGTACCCCCTCTCCACGCGCACACACACTTTCTGGGGCGCCGGCACCACCCAGCTTCTTGTCTGCTGGCCCCTCTCCCCACGTGTGATGTGACACATGCCTGTACCTCCCCAGCACGTGACTACCCGTAGGTGCCCACAGCTCCTCTCTGCCCACGCGACGGGGCCGAACCACAGAAGCCTCCGCCGGCTGCTCCCGAGGGTTTTGATTTCATGTTTGCATGCCCGACGCCGAGTGGATGCCATTCCTCGTCTGGACGGTCCATTCCTCGTCCGGACGGTCCATCCCTCTGAACTGAGAACTCGAGCGCCGACCAGTGGACTCTGAATCTCACGAACAGCTTTGTCATCTTCCACTTGCCTCTTTTCCTAAGGAAAGCTCCAAACAATACTCCGACTGGCACTCGAGTCCTGTAAATGAAACAGGCACAGTGTAAAAGTCCTCCTCCTTTCAGGAACACTGAGGACGTCAGCGGGATGAGCGCAGGGAGGTCAACCGAAGGGCCTCGCCAGCGGACAGAACGGACGGCATCGGCACGGGCTGCATAGAGAAGGTCGTGGACCAGAATTGGATTTCTGGAACTCTAGGCTTCTGCTGTGATAAAAGCAAGCAGAACAGTATGCTGGCGTGGTGATAAATAGACCCCTTGACGTTAGTTTTCCAGGCTGGCCAAATGTAATTTCCTGATGAGGTCTGTAGATAAAGTGGTGTTGTGCATTTAGAACGGGCAGGCCTCAGAGTAAAGAGAATTAGGCTGGAAATGTGGGCTGACTTTTTTTTTTTTTTTTTTATTTTGGTGTTAGGAATACATTGAGTGGAGTCCCACAGGCTTTTCAACATTCTTATTAGAAAAATAGAGCTCTCTTATGCTTGGTGCTGGGAACAGGTGCTGTGTGACTCAATAATGTTCCCTGTTAAAAAAAAAAAACAACAAAAAAGCGGGGTGCCTGCGTGGCTCAGTCGGTGAAGCGTCCGACTTCGGCTCAGGTCATGATCTCATGATTTGTGAGTTCGAGCCCCGTGTCGGGCTCTGTGCTGACGGCTCAGAGCCTGGAGTCTGCTTCGGATTCTGTGTCTCCCTCTCTCTCTGCTCCTCCCTCACTCACACTCTGTCTCTCTCTCTCTCTTTCTCAAAAATGAATAAATATTAAAAAAATTAAAACAAAGAAAAGACCAAAAAACCCCTCTCTCTAGAATAGTTACTGTCCTTCCCAACCAAGCTGGGTGATTGGATAATTTTTATGTGTTTTCTTTCTTCTGAAAAAAATCTCTCTGGCCGCCTGGGTGGTCAGACGGGGGTGAGGACCTCTGTGCTCAGTGACTGTCCCCGCTTCCCTGGGGTCGTCCTGCAGCCGTGAACTCAGCCCTCGGATTGGTGTTGGCCAGCCGAGTTTCGTTCGTCCTGTGTGTCTATTTAACGTACTCTGTGGAACTATGTTTTACACCTTGTGATGGTGTGGCCAGACTATCAGCAGGTGAAATAGCAAAGACTTAATGCCTTCCATTCTCTTCCCTTATTTATGAAGAACACCTAGCACGTGAGAACGTGTTCTGTTAAGATTTTATTCACTTCAAACCTGCTGATGCTCCTTTATTTGGGTAGTTAGCAGTCAGGGACTTTTAATAGTCAGCCTTGCAAAGGCAGCCTTATTTCAGACAGTGAAATCAAAACCCAGGACTTGATTACCTCAAAAAAGGTGTGTGAGCCGTTCGTTCATTCCATTTTTCACCGTCAAGTGGCTTGCACCTCAACGATTAGTGTTCCTTTTCTGTCTGTTATGAAATAAATATGTTGGTCGCGTAAGTAGCCTTCTGTTTTGCAGAACTGGATGGCCGCTAATGAGCATATGCCTGTTTTCTTTTAAGTTGTGAAATTTCCTTGGTGGCGTTTCATGGTCTGTTTTCATGACATCGTGGGGAAAAATGCTTCCCACTGGTGCCTTCGCAGAGGAGGGAGGTTGTCAGGGTTTCCCTGATAAAATGTTTACAGGCTTAAGAGGTTTATGAATCAGCTGTAAATATTTGCTCTGGGTTTATGAGACCTCCGCTCATAAACAGCGTGTGTGTTTATCTGTTGCTCATTGAAACGTCTTTAGAGAATCGGCTGTTGGGGATGTGTGTGCCGGGGGGATGTGCCAGGAGTCACAGACTGGGAAAGACTTCTTGTAGGGGACCCTAAGTTTGCTGTGCGATTTTATTGTCAAAACTACCAGTGTGGGACATAAAAGCTTTATTTTTTAAAATCCCATTCCAGATCTGACTTCTGGGTTCTTTTTAAAAGTATTTTCTCTGGGGGCGCCTGGGTGGTTCAGTCGGTTGAGTGTCTGACTTTGGTTCAGGTCAGGATCTCACAGTTCGTGGGTTCCAGCCCCCCGTTGAGCTCTGAGCTGACAGCTCGGAGCCTGGAGCCTGCTTCGGATTCTGGGTCTCCCTCTCTCTCTGCCCCTCCCCCGCTCATGCTCTGTCTCTCTCTACCAAAAATGAATAAACGTTAAAAAAAGTAAAAAAAAATTTAAAGTATTTTCTCTGGACTGCAGGAGGCATCAACTCTCCGAAGTGGTGTTCTTTTTTTTTTTTTTTCCCCCAAGTGTATTATTTTTGAGAGAGAGAGAGAGAGAGAGAGAGAGAGTGAATGGGGGGAGGGGCAGAGAGAGAGAGAGAGAGAGAGAGAGATGGGACAGAAGATCTGAAGCAGGCTCTGCACTGTCAGCCCAGAACCCGCTGTGGGGCTTGAACTCATGAGCGGTGAGTTGGGCGCCCAGCCAGCTGAGCCACCCAGATGCCCCTGAAGCATGTTCTCAGGGGCTCACTTGGGAGTCACAGGGGGGACCTCTCCATCTCTTGGGAACTTGAACGAGCACCCAAGGGAGCATGAAAGCATCCATGGCCTGTGTATTGTGGGAAGAGAAACACGGTTTGTGATGAATTAAGGTTCGGCGAGAACAAAATGTGGGGTAGGATGTTCGCAGCCTAGGTGGGAGCTGTCTGAAGCAGGAAGCATTGCGGGGAGCCGCCCCAAAGCTGAGAAATGTGACCCACGGTCTCGCCCTCATGGCTAATTCCAAGTGACCGAGTCCCCAGGTCCTTCCAGGCACGGTGATGGGGCCCATCGGAGCTCTGTAGGCCCAGGCACCGGCTGCGGCGGGCAGCTCCTGGGGGCCCCGTCTCCAGGCAGATGTTTCTGATGTCACAGAAGCGGTCACCCCCCAGGAGGGCCCTTCCACCTTCGGGAGCTGTTCATTCACCCAGGGGCTCTGCCAGGACCTTCTGGATCTGAAGGCCCAAGACTGAGTTTTATGCCCACGTCTTCCCCTCGCTGTGTCCTCCTGCAGAAGGACTCCAGGGGCTCTGTGCCCTCTGTTCTCGCCGAGCCTGGCTGCTGCCTCCCGCCTTGCCGGGTCCCCTGCGTCTTCCCGCCTCCTGGCTTGGCTCTGGAATGTTCTAATGCTCGCCAACACAGAAGCCGGCCCTGGAGTGCGCCTTGGACCCTCCTGGAGGAGGAACGGGTCGTGGTGGTGGAGTGGACGTGCCCCACGTGAGATCGGGCGGAAGGGTGACCAGGAAGGCGCCTGGGAGGCGTTCCGGCTCGAAAGCAGACAGCCTGGGTCGGACTCCGGCCTCTGCGGCCAGTTGCGTGGTCCCGGTGGCTCCCTCGCCTTGCGGGGCTCCCGACTTCTCTTCTGTGAGGTGGGGATGGTAGTAAGCGTCTGTCAGGGTTCTTGGAAGGACGAAATGCGGTGATGCCTGCAGAGCAATGAGCAGAGAGCTGCCAGCCCAGGACGGCGTGGCTCTTAGGACACTGCCGTGACCGTGTGGTGTCTCTGTGGGGCTCCGTGCGTGACCCACAGCTGGAGCGGGCGAGGCCTGCCGGTGGCGTGGGCTGAGCTGAGCTGGACAAGTAGGGGGTGCAGCGATTCCAGACCTGCTTTGCCACAAGTTAGCCGCCAAACAGGCACCTCGCCAGCCCCCCTGAGCATGTAAGTGCTGTGCGGGGATGCCTCTGGCTGGTGCCTCAGGAAACAGACTTGGTAATCGATGCTTGCGGCCTTTTGGAGAGAAGAACTGTGGGTCAGACCACCCACTGGGTGACCCCCGCCACCCCCCGCCCCGAGGTACTTTCCAGAACATAACTGTGTCTCAGAGTGTCTCTCGTTGGCTGGCGGCTAGAGGACCTGCTGACTTTTTTCGGGGAGCGTGTTTCCAGTGGAAGGACTTAAGTCCCTGGATGCAGCAGGATGTTGGGAGAACGACAAGGGAAAAAGGTTTGCTCTTCAGATGGCTTTTGTTTTTTCTCGGACGTTTAATTGCAAGCCACTTGACGAGGGTAGGATCTGCGGAGGCCGTGCTTAAGCAACTTTGATTTAGAAGACAAAACGCAAGGTGACTGCGTTTAGCCTCGCGTCATCCGGCTTTACAAAAATTATCTTCTGTCGATTTCTGAGACGCCGCGGAGCCTCCCAAGAAAATGACTTTTCCTACTGACAACGAAAGAAACCTCTCGTGGAAAGAAAGGCAGCGATAGCCCGCAAGAACAAGGCTTCCTTTCTTAGAGTCCCTTGTTGTCGATCTGGCTGGCCTCCCTGCCAGGATATACCACTTCTCCATCAGCAACGTGACCAAAAGCAGTGTGTTTATTCTTGGCCAGTGACGTAGGCTTCTTGCCTGTAGAAGACACACAGGCTGAACATCCACACCCATTGCTCGGTATTGCAAGAAAAGAGAATCTAAACTTTTGAAGCTCTTGCCTATCTGCATGTGTGGGTACCCCCGACTGCTCTGTGTTCCTTATGATAGCCCTGCAGATAGGTGAAAGTAACGTTTACAGCTTATTAGTTCTTTCCATTTGAAACTACGCCGTAGTGTCGTTACCTGTGCTTCAAGAGGAGTGATCTGGTGCCTTTTGACGATAGAGATTGTATCTTACGCACAGTCTTCAATGCCTGGAGAATTGTTTGATTGACAGCTGGTCGGCTTCTGTCACTAACTTGCTAGGTGACCTCACATCCTGGAGCGATCCTTCTGGACCTCTAATAGTTTTTTCCTTGGAATCACGTCAGGGCTTGTGCTTCCTAATAAGGTCCCTTACAACACCAACAATCTGTGCTGTTGTTTTGTAACCTCCAGCTGTGGTAAGTGACCAGTAGTCAGAGGTGTTCATCTGTACATTAAGGTGCCTCCTCAATGCCCAGTGGTTTCCTTTACCTGGTCGTCCGACCTCCCGGAAGCATGAAGTGCCCACAGTGACAGTGGCTAATTCCAAGTGAATACGCTAACACGCGGCAACTGTGCCCTGAAACAAATCTCATTTTGTTTGCCTGAGAGCACACTTAATTTTACCCTGGATTTTGCCGGGGTAGCTCATGTAGAATTTCTCCAGTGTTTCCTTTTCTTAGTCAACATTCCGCAGTCAGCACACGATGTTGTGCATGTAATAGTGTTCTCCTAACCCGTTGAATTTGCTTGTCTCCTGCATCACGGATTTCCTGCTTTTCACTGAGGGCCGGTGCCGTTCCATTCTTCGCTCTGGTACTGATATTCTGACTTTATGTATTTATTTATTTTTTTGTCTTTTCAACAGAAGAAGGTTCAAGCCTGGAGGAAATTGGCTTTAACTGGGGAGAGTATCTGGAAGAAACGGGAGCCAGCGCGGCTCCTCACACGTCGTTCAAACATGTATGTGACACGCCTTCTCTCTCTGCATTTGGAGGGTGGGAGGGGCATCTGCAGGAAGATGCTGAACCTTGGGGAAGAAAAGGGAAATTGAGGCAGGATTTCTTAGAAATCAGGAGGAGATACGGACACACGTCTGTTTGCTTTTCGCAGAGAGCTGTGGGGAAGATGGGCCTTATCCTTGTACGTTATCTCTTCTGATAACGGGGGGCTGGGCCTGGGGAGGGGGAGCTCAGCGTGTACCTTATCCTTGTTCTGTACCCTAAACAGCCCGAGTAGACACGGCCCGAGACAGGAAAGATTGATTGATGCGAGTAAAGAGCCAGCAAACTAGGCAAGTACATGTGAAGAGTAATAGTATCTCAGGAGATGTAATGGCTGTGTATTCTCTTAGTTGGAAATGATATTTTTATTTTGACAGGACACCTAAAAGTCTTCTAGCCATTTGGGGGCAGAGGAGTGAAGTTAGAGGAAATCCCCCGTAAACATTCAGGGCACATTTGTATCAAACCAAAAAATCATTTTCGCAGTAATATTCTTTGAGCAATGCAAACAGTGTGCCCAGCCGAGGGGAAGTCCCAGGAAGTAAAAGGTCGAGGTTTTACCAGATTTTTGCTTATGGGTGAGATTTTTGGTCATATGCCATTAGCAAGGGAAAGACTGAATTTCCAGGACTGGAGTTCTGAGGCATTACAGTTTCTTTGCTGGAAATGAAAATTTAATTCCAAGAAACATTTTTTTTTTTTTCCTTCTCACTGGGCTCTCCGGGGCAAAGACTCTTAGCCCGAGGGTGGTGAGCAAACTGGGGGCACATTTCCAGCCTGTTCTTGCTTTTGGCTGTTTTGCCCCTTCAGATTGTGGAATGACTCAGCTAGATCCCTTCAGGTGGTGTAGGAAAGAGGTACTGACCCACAAACTTTTTCTTCCTTTCTGGACCAGGAAGTTACCAATATCCCCCCACACGGAGCCACTCTGTTCTCTTTAATCCTGTCATTTCTCCCACCTCCCCCTTTTTTTTTTAAATTTTTTTTTCAACGTTTATTTATTTTTGGGACAGAGAGAGACAGAGCATGAACGGGGGAGGGGCAGAGAGAGAGGGAGACACAGAATCGGAAACAGGCTCCAGGCTCTGAGCCATCAGCCCAGAGCCTGACGCGGGGCTCGAACTCCCGGACCGCGAGATCGTGACCTGGCTGAAGTCGGACGCTTAACCGACTGCGCCACCCAGGCGCCCCTCCCACCTCCCCTTTAACCCCAGTGTACTCTCCTGGATGCACGTGTGCAGGGTTTAAAGGAACAGTGGCGTGGACCCGTGGACAAGCTATGGATAATTCCATCATCTCTTAAGCAGCTGCTACTCACGGATATCAGATGTGTTTGTTAGCTTTCGAACCTACGGCCCACCAGGCTCCAAAGCTTTCTTTTCAGGGGAGGGCTGGTAGATCCTAATGGACTGTAACCGTTAATTAAAAGAAAAGAAAGGAGACCCATTCTCTAAGGCTGTGCTATCCCCGCAGTGGCCGTTAGCCACACGGAGCTCCTGAGCCCTTGAGACGTGTACCATCCAGACGGATGCTGTCGAGGTAGAACGCACACCAGATTTCGCAGGCTTCCTTGGGAAGGAAGAATGTAGAACAGGTCATGAATAGGTCTGTGGATTACATCTTGAAATGATGCTATTTGGGATATGTTGGGTCGAGTAAAGTCCGTTATTAAAATTAATTTCATCTGTTTTATCTTGCTTTTTTAACATGGTTACTAGAAAGCGTAACGTCCGGTTCTATTCCTCTTAGCGCTGTTCTAAGCCAATAGGAATGTTGTTTTTATTTTTATTTTTTATTTTTGAGAGAGACAGAGAGAGACAGAGCACAAGCGGGGGAGGGGCAGAGAGAGAGGGAGACACAGAATCTGAAGCAGGATCCAGGCTCTGAGGTGCCAGCACAGAGCCCAACGTGGGGCTCGAACTCGTGAATCGTGAGATCATGACCTGAGCTGAAGTTGGACGCTTAACCGACTGAACCATCCAGGCACCCCAGGAATGTTGTTTTTAAGTGCTGTTTTTTTTTTTAAGTTATTTATTTGGGGTGGGGAGAGAGAGAGAGAGAGAGAGAGAGAGAGAGAGAGCACAAGTTGGGGAGGAACAGAGAGAGAGGGAGAGAGAGAGTCCCAAGTAGGCTCCGCACCGTCAGCACAGAGCCCAGTGCGGGGCTTGAACCCACAAACCGTGAGATCCTGACCTGAGCTGAAATCCGGATTCTGACGCTTAACTGACTGAGCCACCCGGGTGCCCCTTACGTGCCGTCGTCTTAGCAGCTCTTGTAATCTTCCGGATGTGTCAGGCATAGTGACGTCGTCCCTGTGCTTCTCTTTCCTGCAGGTGGAGATCAGCCTTCAGAGCAACTTCCAGCCGGGGATGAAATTAGAAGTGGCCAATAAGAACAACCCGGACACGTACTGGGTGGCCACCGTCATCACCACCTGCGGCCAGCTGCTGCTTCTGCGCTACTGCGGCTACGGCGAGGACCGCCGGGCCGACTTCTGGTGTGATGTGGTGATAGCGGACCTCCACCCCGTGGGGTGGTGCACGCAGAATAACAAGGCTTTGATGCCCCCGGATGGTAAGCTCCGGCATCCGGACGCCAAGCTGGCCCGCGTCCCGAAGCCTTTTGGTCCCCGAGCGATCGCCGTCCGTGACGCTTGTAGACAAGCCTGGCAGAGATTCGAAAACCGATGTAGGAGGGAGGTCTGGTGCTTGACGCGACGTGTCTTGAGTTTCAGTGGCTGGAGGGGCTCCAGAGTGAGGGGGGACCTGGGTGCGTTTTTGGACATCCGCCCAGCTGACCGTGGCCTTCCGCAGACTTAAAGCTTTGGAGCCTGATCGTCACACGGGTGTTGGGGGTGGGAAAGGGGGGGCTGAGGGACGCCCATGACTGACGTCTTGTTTCCTCTTTGGGTTGTCTGGCTCTTCTTCTGCCTTAGAGACTGTGCGTTTTGAACAGTGGCATCGAGCATCTGGAACAGGCTTCTCTGGAAGGTTTAACCTGCCTTCTTGCAGGGAGACCGTCAGGGTGTGAGGCACGTAGAAAACCAAACTCATGTGGAGAAATGACATTACTCTCGAGGGAATGGCCAGAGCTTGTGTAGTTGAGATCCATTTCGTTGCTGGAAGACGGGGTACTCCACTGGGGTGACAGTACCCCCCCCCCAGGGGACTGTTGGCAACGCCTGTTTTCGTTACGACAGGGGGTAGGGGATGCTGCTGACATCGGGCGGGAGGGCCGGGTGCTGGCAGACGGACACCCTTGCTTGGACAAGACGGTCCCCACACAGGGAATCGCGGCTCAAACTGGCCGTGGTGCGGAGTTGGAGAAAACCCCGCGTGTCACGCAGGCACGGAAGGAGCCCATGCGATCGCGTATGTGAGAAAAGCTGCGTTACCAAATACTTGAACCTCGACACCTTGTTTTCCGTGTTTGATGACAGGGTGATGCTTGAAGACTTTCCGCGCTGATCCTCAGGTGCCTGGAACGTGTCCGTAGGACTGCCTGCCTGTTTCAATTCCGACTCGATGTTTTCATTTCGAACCGACACGTAACGTGTCAGAGCTGAATTCCGAGCTTCTTCTTGTCCACCGTTATGGGCGGTGGCTTTTTCCCGCAACTTTTCGATACTGTCTTCTGTTCTGAGTTCCGATAGATCGTTCTTCCGATTGGTGGGAATGGTCTGGGTTGTGCCTAATTGAGAGCCTGCTAGGAGGCAGTCATGGTAGACACGTGGAGTTTGAGTTGCATTTCTGTGACATTTGTAAGGACCGACTGCACTGCCCGGGCCTCAGCTGACTCGTGGCTCCTTATTGCCTTGGAAGAAAGAGAGACGGGCCCTTTGCGTCTCTTCTCCCCCGTGGACCTCTTTCTGCTCCTCTGCCCGCGTTACCCCTTCCTCCCCCAGCGGTTAGCTCACCGGTCGCTTCTCAGGCAACCAGGGTCAAACCCCGTCTTTGCTCACAAAGCCCCTGGCGCCCTTAGAGGTGATGACATTTGTGAGTGTGCCCCTCCCCCACATCTGTACTTGAAAAAAACCTGAGTTATGATCCACATACTGTAAGATTCATCCCTTTAAGTGTGCGGTTCACTGATTTTTGATGTGGTCACAAGGCTGTGCAACCACTGTCATTGCCTTTTTAAAAATGTTTTATTTATTTTTGAGAGACAGAGAGAGAGAGAAAAAGACAGAGAGAGAGGGAGAATGAACAGGGGAGGGGCAGAGAGAGAGGAAGACACAGAATCTGAAGCAGGCTCCAGGCTCTGAGCCATCAGCACAGAGCCTGACGTGGAACTTGAACCCACGAACCGTGAGATCATGACCTGAGCCGAAGTCAGACGCTTCACCCACTGGGCCACCCAGGCGCCCCCCACATTTTCTTTATCTGTTCATCTGCCCGTAAACATGTAGGTGGTTTTAATGTCTTGGCTGTTGTCAATAATGCTGCGATGAACATGGGGCGCAGAGCTCTCTTTGGCATAGTGTTTTTGTTTCCTTTGGATAGACTCCCAGTCATGGAATTGCTGGGTCACAGGGTAGTTCTAGTTCTAAGTTTTTGACCAACTTCTGTACTGTTTTCCACCGCGGCTGCACCGGTTGGCATTCCCACCAGCAGTGCTCGGGGGCTCCCGCTTCTCCACATCCTCGCCCGCATGTTCTCTCTGGTCTCCGTGACGATAGCCATCCTGCACGTGTGAAGCGACACCTCCCTGTGGTCTGGATTTGCGTTTTCCTGATGATGAGTGACGGCGAGAGTCTTTTCGTGTACCTGGATGCGCTCTTTGGAAAAATGGCTATTCAGAGCTTCTCACTTTTTCTTGCTTTCTTGTTAAATTGAATACAGTGGACACGCGATTTTACAGCAGTTTTGGGTGTGCAACAGAGTGACTCACCTTCTCCGTATCATGTGCTCTGCTCCCCACAAGTGTGGCTAACATCTGTCCCCATGCAACGCTGTGACGGTCTCATTGGCTGGATTTTTCATCCCCGCGGTGTATTCACGTCATAACTGGAAGCTCGTACCTCCAGTCCCCTTCACCAAACGCATGAAGGGAAATGAGTGACGCTTCTGCCCATGTTTAAATCGGATTGTTTTCGACTACTGACTCGAATGGGTTCTATATGTATTTTGGATATTAACCCCTTATCAGTATGTGGCTGCAAATATTTTTCCCCGTTCTGTAGGTTATCTTTTCATTTTTTTTAAAAAAGTTTTTTAAGTTTATTTCTTTTTGAGAGAGAGACCGAGAGAGAGAGAGAGGGGGGAAGGGGGAGAAGGACAGGGAGAGAGAGAATCCCAAGCAGGCTCCGCACCATCAGCGCAGAGCCCGACGTGGGGCTTGAACTCACAAACCACGTGTTCACGACCTGAGCCGAAACCCAAGAGTCGGACGCTTAACCCATCGAGCCACCCAGGCGCCCCAAGTTATCTTTTCATTTTGATGATGGTTTCTTTTGCTGCGCAGAAGCTTTGTAGCTTCACGTAGTTTCACTTGTTTATTTTTTGTTTTATTGCTTGTGCTTTAGGCATCCTATCCAAAAAAAAAAAAAAAAACCCGGCCAAGATTGATGTCCAGGTGCTCCCCCCACCCCCTGCACCCCTCTGTTTTCTTCTAGGAGTTTTATGGTTTTTGGTCTTACACTTAGGTCTGTAGCTCATTTCGAGTGAATTTTTGTGAGTGGTGTAAGATAGGTTCCTTCTTTTTTAAGACCAAATACTATTCCCTTTGCTTTGAATTAAGACAGCTGCCGAGGTGAAAAGATAACGGTGTAATGCACGATTATTTACTTTCCCCGTGGTCTCTGTCGGCTCATGAAGCAAACCAGTCGCGATGGATGCTTCGCGCTGATGGAATGTTGGGAAGGCATCAGTGCTGTTTAGGGGACCAGAGGTCTTTCTGCCCGCCCCGCTCTGCACACAGAGGCCCCATGGTCGTGCCCACACACCCTCGGGAGGGTGCCTCCCTCGCCCCCTCGCCGTCCTTCCTCATCTCCTTTATGACTCGCTCTTAAAGTTTGATGCGTTAGCAGTGAAATGCCCTTGGAAAGGCTGTACTACAATGGTTTCACTTTATATAATAGATTCTCTAGTGAATCGTTCTGGAGACAAGTTCCAGGGTGCTGGATTTTAACACTCTTGGAGCTAATGGGTTCATTTGGTAGAAATGCATGCTGTTGCTCGAGAGAAAGAGAGAGAGAGAGAGGGCATAGTTTATCAATCAATTCTTCCTCCTCGCTTGGCTGAAAAATGTGGCAGCAGCCACAGTTTCGGAAACACCATCAAATTTGTATCCTACTGACTTTGCGCTATTAGGCAAGACAGAGAGACACTTAAAATGACAAATTCCCGATGAAAAATGGGAACACCCAGTCAAGGGGGGGGAAGCATTAATGTGCCTGAGTGATCCGAAGCCCGCTCAAACAATAACAAGTTATGCTAATTTGAGAATGTCTTCTTGCCTCCTTTTAAAGAACTTTAGAAAAAATTTACTAGGTGATCAATATGACTTGGAAATCTTCCCCGCGGAGAACAAAGTCAGGGAATAGCAGGTTCAGGGGGGCAAAAGGTTTTATTGATTGCTGCAGTACAGGATAATTACTGCTTTGTAGCCAGAGGCGGTGGGTGCCCCGCAGGGAATCGGGGGGAATCTATTTTCGAACAAGGATTCTTGTTTGTGTGGTTTTCTGCTGTAGAGAGCTAGTATCATTGTAAATTCTGGAACTGTACCTGGTTGGTCTGCGTCGCGGCTCAACTTGAAAGGCGTCGCAGGGTGTTAACACAAGTTAAAGTCGGCGACACGTGACGCTTTTGTTTGAGATGCTCCAGTGTGATGGATCTTCTTACCGATCTCAGGAGTCAGGATGTTTTAAAGGGAGTCAGGGGGTGTTTTGACGGGAGGAACATCGCGGCTGGAGCCTGGGGATCTGGTTCTCACTTTGCCTCTGTCGCTAATTTAGCTACCTGGGTGAAATTCCTCTCCATTTTCTCATCTTTGAGAGGAGGTTGTATCGTCCCTAAAGGCCGTTCCAGCCTGACGTGCCTCGGTTTATGGTCCTCGTGAAGGAGAGGAGGAAGAAGGGTGCTGGTTTGCCCACCGTATACATGAGGAGTGGACTTTGTTTTGGAGCTGAGACCTGTGGAAGTGTGTACGAAGCACAGAAGTTTCTGTGTCACTGTGGGGGTGATCACGTTTCAGTGGATTGGGGGACAGACGGGGCTGGGAAATTCTTGTGAGTGCCTGGGTCCTTTGTCGCCTGCAACGGACAGAATTTTGCTCGATAAAGAATCCAAAGAATCAAAGATGCCGGTTCCCTGTTGGAGCCCAGGGAACCGGGCATCATTCCCCACCGAGTGACAGCGGAAGTGGAGTTGAGCCCATCATTGTGTGCAGGACAGCTCCAGAATACAGGCAGGGGAAGCAAGGGGGTGAGGGTGTGGGCGATTGTGCTCCCCCCCACCCCCGGGAGGGAGGAAGGAGAGGGCCGCCTTTCCTGCTCAGACTGGGGTTAATAGCGCTCAATGCCTGGGAGGACATTCTGGGGTTGCCCCAAGTAGCCTTTCATCTTCTGAGGTCACCGCATTAAGACACTCATTTTATGATTTTATTTTATTTTTTTATTTATTTTAATGTGTAGTTTTGAGAGAGAGAGAGAGAGAGAGAGAGAGAAGGAGTGTGAGCCGGTGAAGGGCAGAGAGAGAGCAGGAGACACAGAATCCGAAGCAGGCTCCAGGCTCTGAGCTGTGAACACAGAGCCCAGTGTGGGGCTCGAACTGATGAAACTGACATCATGACCTGAGCCGAAGTTGGACGCTTAACCGACTGAGCCACCCAGGCGCCCCCTGATTTTAGATGATAGTTTTACCAACCACCGAGCACAGTCCCCTATTTTTTACAGTCCCGTATTTTTCTCGCCTTGCCATCTGAAATGGACGTGATACCTGAATCACCGCGAGCCGTCATTATTACACTAAACGTTACAAAGAAGGAAACAGCATGGCGGCTGCTCTCCCCGTTTCAGTAAGATGTGATTCCAATCCACAGGCAGAGAACTCCATTAATAAGGACGTGTTTAGAGAGACCTGGGCGTAGTGGCCAATTGGCCGTCCAAAGAGCAGTGTTCCTGCTCGTGAGCTCATCGGCGCTAATCTCTCATATTAAAAGTATTAGCAAACATACTACATTAAAGCATCGGTAAGTGCAGTGGAGGATTAGAGCTCTTATTAGAGGAGCTAGATGGAAAACGTTTTAGCTTACTAAATCAATAAGGCTTGATTTATTCATAAGCACACGCAAAGCTCGCAAAGGGCAACTGCCAAATAATTATTGTTTATGGTGATAATGTAAGGAAATCATTTAATCCAGTGACTGTTTCACTGTTATTTATTGAGAAGTAGCAACTACCTCCTAACGTGTGGGGTCGGGGAGCTTTGACTTTCTAGCAGGTGCCTACCGAGTGCCTGAAAGAAATGCTCCTGTGAGATTGCAGGTGAGTACGAAGCCTGCCCGAATGAGACCCCTCGGCTTATAAATTGAGAAATATTTATGCGCGCTTTCTACTGTTGCAGTAAAAGTATTGGAATTACGGTGCCTTAGGAATCATGCCTCTAATTTTTATTTTCCCCGTTATTAACATTTCTGTAATTTGAATTGCAAACTCTGCAGTCTTGCCAGAATGACTCTATTTACCATTCAAAGTTGAAGGAAAATTACTGGGAGTTAGTTAATATATAACTTATTTGAATAAAGGGATGTTTATTCATGAAGCGTTAGCAGCAAGTGTGAATATGGCCTTATGTTACGCACGTAGAGGCAGCCAGGTTCTGAAGCCTGGTCTTAGGACTGTTTGGGGGAATTTTGTTTTTTCCCGCAGTTGGTTTTAACGTAAGAGGTGAGGGGGGCAGTTGGTGTGTAGGGCTGTGAAATCGCGGGACCACGGGCCTTCCAGTTACGTCACCGCGGACTCTGAGAAGCAGAATGCGACGGTGTTGATGTTTATGACCTGAACGACATTTTCGTAACACGAATGGATCGTACACAGTCAACGTGGTTTTCACTGGCCGCCTTCGGTATCCTGGGAGTACCTGCCTCTTCAGGCGGTCCTGTGTCTGCTCTTCACATCTTCTGGCCCCTGCTTGTTGGTTCTCATTTGCTTGGGTCCTGTAGGCGGCTGGGCCCCGAGTGTCGGGCGCAGGACAGGACAGCCACACGTGGCCTCGTGCGGCCTCTGAGCGTGTGACCTCACGTTTCCGAGGCTCTGTCTTACAACACACCGCGTTGGCCCAGGTGGTCGCTCAGGTTTCCTTCAGCTCAAAAATGTTCTGAATGTGAGAATTCAAAGAGCAATGAATGAGATTTATAAAGGGGCTCTGAAGTCAATAAATAGGCCCCATGATTAGATACCGATGAAACTGTTTGTTTTAGCCTGTGGAAGGAAAAGCAAAGACCGAAACCAAGGAAGCCAGACCGAATGGTGGTCCTGTCCTATAAATTAAAACCCTTTGCATAGATAGTGGTGAATAACTGTTAGCTTATGAGTAGAACAGTAGTGTCTTCTCCTGTAATTCCTGCTTGGTGTTTGTACTTGTCTTTTGAAACTCACTGTACATCACACATCCCGTCTTTGGTTTCTCGAAGTGTGATCACGAATTTTATTCTGTTTGCATCATGGCTTTTCAGTTAAAAACACTTGCACCCACAAAATAATTTTATTTGGTGCCTGCCGTGCACCAGCTAACTAAATCTAACCCTATCTGAGGAATGCCTTTGTAAACTGGCTGGTATGATTTTTTTTTTATGTTTATTTATTTATTTCGAGAGAGAGAAAGAAGAGGGGAGGGAAAGAGAGAGAGGGAGACACAGAATCCCAAGCAGTCTCCGTGTTGTCAGCACAGAGCCCGATGTGGGGCCCGATCTCACGAACTGTGAGATCATGACCTGAGCCGAAATCAAAAGTCAGACGCTTAACCGACTGAGCCACCCAGGCGCCCCCTGGATGGTATAATTCTTATATTACATTTGAAAATCGTGGCTTGGTAAGTGGGAATACCTTATCCCCAGGTCAGACAGTTTGAAGTCGAGTTTGAGGTAAGGATTACCCGCCCCCACCCTCCACGTCTGAAATCGGTGCTTTGAAAATAGGAGGAGGTTAGTAAATGTTTGTTTATTGATTAAGTTGTGTCAATCAGACTGTTGAATCTTTAGACTCGAAATCTTGGAAACGTACTACTAAGAAAAGTAGTAGAATTGGCTTCTTGCGATTTTTAAGAAGAAGGTAGAACGCTAACTTGTCCAGAATGTTTTCCGTCTTGTCATTTTTGGAGGCAAATAAATGGAAGCGATTCGGTCTGGAACTTCCTTGCCAAATGGTAATCATGAGATTATGTAAAGTTATGTAAATTGTATCAGATGCTATTTGGGTTTTTCTGCAACGTGAAAACTGTAAGCACAAAGCGGCACCGTAAGATTTTCCGTCTCGGTGTTAGTCGTAAATGAATTTACTTTCTCGTGCTGCTTAATCCAGCAGCATATACTTTAAGTCAGGCTCATGTCTGATTCTGTGTGGGATGTGGGTGGGCTAGTTCTGTGGGTCCCTGTGGCCTCTTGTTGGCTATTTTTGGTCCTTCGTCTCCCTGTCAGGGCCTGTCTTCTTGGTCCCCTCTCCCCTGTTGAGGGTCCTGGCCCTGGACTGCTCTCAGCGGGGCCCAGGTAGTGCTGAGAGAACCTTCTAGTCACCTTTGAGCAGACAGGGCTCTCGCAGCGCAGCACGGCCTCCTGGGACCTCTGCCTGTCCCCAGCCCGACGTGCCTTTGTTTTCCTGCCCAGAGCCAGGAGCCCTAGCGTCATCTGGTCCCCTCCTTCATGCCTCCGACTGCCTTCTAGCTTGTTGGACTGGTGAGTTTCTCCCACCCCTTTTCCTGCTCTGGGCTCCTGAACAAGACTCTGACTTGCTGCTGCTTCTTGTTAAGTTCCCCATCCAGGCTCGAGTTTCCAGGGTCTTGCCTCCGTTCCAGGACCACGCCTCCATTCCAGAGCCATTCCAAGCATGCCTCTGTTCCATGCATGCCTCTGTTCCAGGGTCATGCCCTCTGCATTTATCTGAGAGGTTGACAGGACCCAGCCATGGGAGTATCTCTTCCTCAGCTGTGTGTTGCTCTCTGAGAGTACCTGCCCCTGGGCTTACCTCCAAGACATATGGCTAATGCAGATATACGTCTGGGTACAAGGGTCTACGACATGTTTAGAAAGACAGTAGCTAATGTGACTTCATCGTGGCTTTAGTTTTTTTTTTTTTTCTGAAGTTTATTTATCTATTTATTTTGAGAGAGAGAGAAAGCACTGGTCAGGGAGAGGCAGAAAGAGAGGGAGAGAGAGAATCCCAAGCAGGCTCCACGAAGACCACACAGAGCCCGACGCGGGGCTCGAGCCCACGAACCGTGAGCTCATGACCCAAGTCGAAGTTGGACGCTTAACTGACTGAGCCAGCCAGGTGCCCCTGTAATTTTCCTATTAATTTCAGTAGATGATTTAGAATATTTAGCAGGAAAGTAGCTTTTTTTTGAAGACATATAATAAGATATACTTAAAATTGTGATGTTTGCATTTTGATTTACATTGTTTTCATCGAAAATGTTAACATTGTACAGACTGGAGATAATTATATTTTATCTTTTAATGCCTTGAATGATTTCTGTGAATAGAATACAAATTATGTGAAAATCTTGCTTTTTTTTTTTAACTAGATGGCTAATGATTTTGCTGGAAAAAATACAAGGAAAATAATTTTTTATGGAATAGATACAGAATGATTTATGAATTATGTAAGTCTTTAATTTATTACTCATCCAAACATTGCTAGCCCATCAACAGCCGGATACACCGTCATTATTAAATTTATTTATCTTTGGCATTTGACCAACTTGCAGTTGTCTATATACCATAGCTTTTTACATACTACGTGACTCTGTTATTATGAAGATGTATTTGTCCACGTAGGAAGATGGGGCATACTTTACTTCACAGCCTGTTTGCTTGATTAATGACTTGAGAATATTTCCAGTGTGGTATGTGGGCTCACATTTGAGCTCTGCTGGGCCCTGTACAGGGAAGGGTGGCCTGTTCAAACTTTCCACCCTGGGTTTCTCATGGCCCCTGTGACCCGGGCGGGGGTTACTTGGTATGGGTCCATTTTGGGAGCCAATTTCCGGACCCTTGCGTTCTGTATCTTTCGTGACACCCATCCGCCTGGGAAGACCACTGAAGTGTCTGTTCCCGCCTCCCCAGCCAGCCAGAGAAGAGCGTCGTCTCACACATAGCCTTTGGGGCACCGAACACAAAATCTCGGTGTGTTACGGGAAGCCTTCTTTACTCAAGGCATCATATCAAGGTACAACACTTTTACGGTTAATCATCAAATTTTGTAATGTTACTTACGTTTTGATCTGGACCAGAAGTGATTTTAGTACCCTGAGCCTGAAGAAAATTTTCAGTTTACGGTTGGAGGGATTTTTAAAAGGGTAATTTTTAAAATTACATGTTACATTTTTTGTTGTGGTCTCAGAGGAGTCAGGTAGGGTGAGCAATAAAAGAATGAAATGAAATGAAATGGGAATGAAAAAAAGGTGAAGATATTACATGTAGTAGGAGTCGGAGGGGTGTGGGGTGGGCTTGAATTCAGGAGAAAGAAGAGTTCCATGCAAAGGGTTGAAGTTGCACTTAATTACGTGCATTTAAAAATGCATGGTTGTGGGGGCGCCCGGGTGGCTCAGTTGGTTAAGTGTCCAACTCTTGGTTTCCACTCCGGTCATGATCTCATGGTTTGTGAGTTCGAGCCCCACGTCGGGCGCCACACTGACAGTGTGGATGGAGTCTGCTTGGGATTCTCTCTCTCTTCCTCTCTCTCTCTCTGCCCCTCCTCTGGTCGTGCTCTCTCCCGCTCTCTCTCTCTCTCTCTCTCTCTCTCTCTCTCTCAAAATAAATGAATAGACTTGAAAAAAATTTTTTAAAAATTAAAAAAATGCTTGGTGGAGAGGGTCAGATCATTCTATCGGATATAGTTATGGGAGCGATACAGCGTTTTATTCAAAGTGTCAAAAATGCAGTTATAGGAAATGACATCCTTTGTAACTACTGAAATGAATGAAAGATTTTAGAATGCCTAATCGAAAATCAAAAATGCAGTTATAGGAAATGACATCCTTTGTAACTACTGAAATGAATGAAAGATTTTAGAATGCCTAATCGAAAATATGCAAGGAAGGGGAGCCTGGGTGGCTCAGTTGGTTAAGCATCCGACTTCGGCTCATGTCATGATGTCACTCACCGTTTGTGAGTTCGAGCCCCACGTCAGGCTCTGTGCTGACAACTCAGAGCCTGGAGCCTGCTTCGGATTCTGTGTCTCTCTCTCTGCCCCTCCCCCGCTCATGTTCTGTCTCTATCTCTGTCTCTCTCTCAAAAATAAATAAACATTAAAAAAATTTAAAAAAAGAGAAAATACACCAGGGGGAAACATTAGTTTTTTCAGAATTCTTTGGAGGGGGTATGTGAGTAATAGAGTTTGAAGAGCCGTCTTCCATACCTGTGTCAGAAAAAAGGCCATTCTTGGGGCGCCTGGGTGGCTCAGTCAGTTAAGCATCCAACGTTGGCTCGGGTCATGATCTCA
Organism: Prionailurus bengalensis; assembly: GCF_016509475.1. Lineage (NCBI taxonomy): Eukaryota > Metazoa > Chordata > Mammalia > Carnivora > Felidae > Prionailurus > Prionailurus bengalensis. The sequence continues at coordinate 6,593,994 of NC_057358.1, read as the reverse complement.
CAGTTTGTGGGTTCAAGCCCCGTGTTGGACTCTGTGCTGATTGCTCACAGTCTGGAGCCTGCTTCACATTCTGTATCTCCCGCTCTCTCTGCCCCTCCCCTGCTTATGCTCTGTCTGTCTCTGTCTCTCAAAAATAAATAAATGCTAAAAAAGAAAAAAGTTTAAATAAAAAAAAGGCCATCCCAAAAATCCGACTAGTCCCTCCTGCTTTCCTGGGCACATATTTGGCCTTTACGATCTGGAAGGTGTACTTTTATCCCAAGGGGTGACTGCCTGAGCCTAGGTGTCTCAGTATTCTGAATGTCCTCCCATGTCCATCTTAGACTTGTAATTCAAGGGTTTAGAAGCCTTTTAGGGCTCTGGAAGGATTTCTCATCATTGGGCTTTTGTAGAATTTATATTCAGTCATGGGTTCCTTTCAAGTCTCCCTCTGGGTCCTTTGCTGATGGGAGCACCAGAACTGGTAGAGAGAGGACCTTGGCTTGATGGTGAAGAGCCCTGACATTGCCTCCCGGCCGCTCTCTTGGTCCACAAGCTGCATTACTATTGCTATGGAAGTGGACAAAATTTTACACCAATCTACCAAGGGTTATTTATTGAGGTTCTACTCTTTGCCCAGTGGCTTTTTTGGTGGGAATATATGATAGGCTTATTATGAAGTGGTTTTTTTTTGTTTTGTTTTGTTTTGTTTTTTTTTTAGGTTGTTTTTTTTTTTTTTTTTTTTTTTGTTTTTGTTTTTTTTTTTTTTTTTGTTTTATGAAGCGTTTTATATGAAGCTCATTTGTACTGTAGTCAACTTTTGGCCAATGACAGACACACAGATGATGGGCTTGCTTTTGGAAGTCGATGTTTTATAGGACACCTGCCAGCGTATGGATTTATTTGTCGGTGTTTCCTGCTTTGGCCTTTCCTTCTCGAAAACCTCACTCTTGTGTTGCTAAGATGTCCTGGAAATTAATTTGAAATTCTCATCTCTGGAAACTTGGGTTGCATCTTCCTTTTTGTCCGGGTGGTAACTTCTCTGAGACTGCACTCTTCCTGTGTTTTAAAAATTTGTCTTTGTTTATACTAAGCCTTTTTAGAGCGTGGTTAGCTGTCATGGACATTTACAAGAGCCGGAGGTTGACCTGATTGGGCACCGAAGTGCGACCCCTGACTTCTCTGGTGGTCTGCCAAAGGCCGACGGGAAAGGTCCGTCTGCACTGGATCCTGTTGGTACTTAACATCAAATAAATGGGTGTTTTTGAAGCGGCTTCTTGTGCATTGAAGAGTGTGCCTCCCGCCATATGGAGGAGGGGGGTGCTGGCCTGAGTCTGGTGGTCTGGCTGGTGGCTCAGCTCTGCCTCTCGCTGGTCGTTACCTCGGAACGAAGTCACTTAACCTGTTTCCATCATACTCTCTGCATCTCCGTTGACGGCAGATACGGAAGCTCTCTGGAACCTGACCGTAAAGTGGGAAGAACACGTAGTGTCACGGTATTCCTTCTTTTTTTTTTTTAATGTTTATTTTGAGAGAGAGAGAGAGAGAGAGCACGCACAGGGGAAGGGCAGAGAGAGAGGGAGAGAGATAGAGAGAGCATCCCAAGGAGGCTCCGTGCTGTCAGTGCAGATCCCGACGTGGGTTTTGATCGCAAGAACGCTGAGATCATGACCTGAGCTGAAATCAAGAGTGGGACGCTTCACCGACTGAGCCACCCAGGTGCCCACCTCCTTCTTTTTTTTAAATGTCAGAGGCCCTAATGGTCTCCCTTCTAGGGAGGCGTCCGTGAGGAAGTCCTGGCATCTAACGTGGGATTTGTATAAACTCCTTAGAGCCTGTGCTAAGAATGTAGGAGGAAATCTAGAAATACTCTCTTTTTCTTCCTTTATCCTCTGGCTAAGGATGGTATTTTATTCACTGTTAAATTTTATTTATTTATCGAGATTGATTACTTTAAAGACTTTACTATTTAGAGCGGTTTTAGGTTCACAGCAGAACTGGGGGGGAAGGTACAGAGACTTCTCTTAAGCCTTCTGCCCCCCACATACACGGCCTCCCCCCATCAGCATCCCCCACCAGATGGTACATTTGTTACAGTTGATGAAGCTACGTTGACTCGTCAGCATCACCGAGTCCATAGTTTACATTAGGTGTTGCACTGTCTGTGGTTTGGACAGATGTATAATGACATGTGTCCACCATTATACTGTCACACAGAGTCGTTTCAGAGCCCTAAAAGTCCCCTGTGCTCCACGCGTCCATCCTTCCTCCCCGCCCCGCCCCAGGCAACCGTCGATCTGTTACTGTCGCCATGGTTTTCTTTTTCCAACACGGCCGTATAGTTGGAATTATAACACTTTTATTTGTTATGCCTTGCCCGTAGTTAAAGCTCACTATTTGGTTAAGTGGATAAGGAACGGAGCCTGTGCACTAATTAAAAATCACAGCAGCCACCGGCAAGAACTAATTGGTAGTGGCGTATGCACATTATTTATCGAAGGGCCTCTTAAATCTTACCGCACCCACACACACCAGTCCCCGCTCCTGGGCGCAGAAGCCCGGTGCATGTTGGACACGGTGCTTAGAAGCAGGGAGGAGAGCGTTAGTCGTGGACGCTTGTATTGAAGATGAATGGCGACAGACAGCCCGACTGCAAGGGAGGAGAAGGGAAATCTGGGGAAAGTGGGTGTCGATGGCAGAGCAATCTAATGCCATTTATTGTGGGAGCAAATAGCCCTGTCGGTGGGACTGGAGGGTATGGGCTTCTGTACAGCCAGGTGTCAGCCATTCTAAGGGAAAGGCGAATAACTGATCTATAGGACTCTCAAGCCTCGAAAAAGTTCTCATTATTCTGTATCCACCAAACAGGTGGCAACAGAGGGGATGTGGCGTGGAGAAATAAAGGCTGTAAAGAATCTTTGGGGCGCCCGGGCGGCTCAGTTGGTTGAGCGTCTGACTCTTGGTTTTGGCTCAGGTCGTGATCTCAGGGTTTGTGCTGACCGTGTGGAGTCTGCTTGTTATTCTTTCTCTCCTCTCTCTCTGCCCCTTCCCCGCTCATGCACGCTCTCTCTCTCTCTCTCTCTCTCTTTCTCAGAATAAATAAATAGGCATTTATTTAAGAAAAAGTAGCACCTGCTACTCTGATAGACAGGTGCTTTATGAGTTGAGTGGGTCCTCACTACCTTAGGATTCTGCCAGAGTCACATCTACAGTGTAAAACAGTCCCTAGTCTGTCTCCTTTAACATGATAAAGCCCTAAGACAGCAGCCTGGGGGCATTGGCCTGGTACACAAATAATTTTAATGATTTTTGTATTGGGAGGCATGGTGAATCCAGGTGGGAAGTCCAGGTCACGTGGTCTGGGCCCGGGGACGAGGACTGGCCAGAACAGAACAAGCCCCCCTATCAGTAGGACGGGCCCCATGGGAAAAATCTAGAACCTACAGCAGGATTGGGCGCTGGGCTGGGAAACTTACGGAGGGATCAGGGCTGGCCTGACCTCATCAACAGGGTAGACGGAGGCAGGGGGAGGGAGCTGCGGGATGGAGCCGTAGGTGACCCCTCTGGGGCCCTGTGTGGATGCCTTGAGTGAAGGAAGGTTGGATGGGGCTATGTGTGTGTTCTAGGAGGGCGGCTGGGCTCCCGGTGGCCCCCTGGCCGAGTGGCAGGTTAATTTCGGGATGTCCCCATGAGAGAGGGCTTCTCAGCCCGAGCCTTCCTGCCTGTTGGAGAAGTGCCTCCACATAGGGGCATCCTAGAAACTGACTTCTGCTGATTTCTGCTTCCACAGCACCTAATCCTCCAAGTGTGTCTAAGATCGGTGATAGGCAGGGTGGCAATCTGCACACGCAGCTTGAGGGTCTGGGAAAGGCACAGGTGCATAGAGGCGGCAGGCCTGAAACCAGTGAGCCCCCACACGGCGTCCTGTGCTGGCCTGCCCTTCGTTCTGTCTGCTTTAGATCCTGGACCCAAAGAGGTGTTTTTTGTTTTTTGTTTTTTGTGTTTTGTTTTTTTGAGAGCGAGACAGGATCCCACAAGGGGCGAGAGAGAGGCAGAGAGAGAGGGGAGTGGGGCTCACCTGGGGACTCCTGTTGTACCTGAAGCAGGGCTCGTGCTCACCCGATGTGGGACTCGAAATCACGAACGGTGCTGCGCTCATGACCTGAGCCGAAGTCAGATGCTTAATTGTCAAAGATGAGCCCGAATCTAGTTAGGTCCAACAGCTTTGAGGACAAAAAGATTGCACACAACGAGGCCCAACTGTTCATCTTCTAAAAAGTTCCAGGGAGATTGTAGCAAGAATTCACAGTAGTCAGCCGCTAGAAATTTCGTATTTCTGAAGAGATGTAACCAGCAGGAAGTGCTATTGAATTGAAAAGAAATACGATTTTAGGGCTTTTCATAATTATTATTTTTCTGGTTATCTCTTACCGATTGACAGAGCTATTTGGCATTGTTGATCAAACCATGCAATTTTTTTTTTTAAAGCCCATTTGATATATTTATACAGTAGTGACTAATAGCCCCCCAAAGCCCATTGTGGGTTATAGAAAGGAGTTATCGCCATTAAAATCATCTTTACTTATTTTTTTCACACTAGATAGTCAGGTCAAGTCATTAGTATCTTCTCAGCTTATTTCTTAGAAAATTATATGATGAATATCTTCTGAGACTGTCATAAGGCATATTAACGTGCCAGCCCCCACCAGCTTCCCACCACCCGCAAGCATCACCAAAACAAAACTCTTTGAGACATCTCCAAAGAGAATACAATTTATTTAAAACCTACTTTCTGGTTTAAATGTTTTATCGTCCTTTAGAGATTAAGGGATGATTTATATGCCTTGCTTAGTGTTATTTGGAGTGATAGTCAATCACATGTTTGTTTTTTGAAATGAATAAAGCAACGTTTTTTACATTCTTCATCTGTACATCTAATGTGTAATTTGTTAGCCCATCAAAATTAATTTTAGATCCCTAATGCACATGGAGCTCTGGATTTATAAGTCCTGTTAATGGTTCTTTCAGTAAAGCCTCTGTATTTATGTGCCCTTGTAGGCTGGATTTCTGCAAAGCATTTATGCAGGGAGGATGTTCACATAAATAACCACTGGCAAATAAATGTCCATTAAACATTCTATTAACGTAGCTGGCAGCAGTTTCTTAACAAATATTTAAGTGCACTGTATTAGATTACATTTGATTTTTCTTGGAAATGCTTGCCTACTTAGTTTCCCAATTTAGCTCATCCTACTGGTATCCGAAGAATGTTTGATTCTGTTTGCTAAAGTATACTTGACCCTTGAACTTGATGGGTTTGAACTGTGACCGTCCACTTCTGTGCAGGCTGTTTTCAATAAATACAAGTATGGTACTGTAGCTGTATTTTCCCGCTAATTTTCTTAATGGCTTCCTTTTAAGAAGACGGTGTGCAATACATATAACATACGTACATATACAAAGGATGGGTTGATTGATTGTTGCTGTTATCGGTAAGGCTTCCGGTCAACAGTAGGCTGTTAGTATTTAAGTTCGGGGGCGTCAGAAGTTATATGTGGATTTTGACTGCACTGTGGTCCTCAGCATGCATAGCCGCCTAACCTCCGCGTTGTGCAAGAGTCAACTGTATTATAAAGATTTTTAGGGGGGGGGTTTAGAAGTACAGAGATTTGGTCATTATTTTCTCTTCCGATTTCTATGGCACCCTTTCTTCTTTTTTTTTTCTAGACCCTCCTTCCCTCTTTCTTTTCCAAAATGTTTCTCGTCTGGAGATTCTTCCCTTACAGTTCATCCGAGGTCCTTGATCGCATGGTTTATGTATTAGGGTACAGCGTAAACTTCTGTTACAAAAAAACCCCTCAAACACTGGGGCTCGCAGTCATTTAGAAGTTCACTGCCCTTTCCTGCAACAGGCCGGTGGGGAGTGGTTGGGGATGGCAGACCTCTGTTCTCTTGGGTCCTTGTGACACTGGGTTCTCTCCATTCCGCTCTCACCGCTGGATGGTGGAAGCTTGATTCTGCTTTGCATTCCCAGCAAGAAGGAGGGAGAGAGAGGGAGTCGAGGGCCAGCCGCCCGCTTTCCATGGGCCGAAACTTAGCACCCGGCCATCTCTCATTGCACTGAGGGAGCGAAATAACGCCGCGTAGCTGTAGGGCCCCACTGCGTCGCCTAAACTCCCGGGGTGTGGGAGGTTCTCTTACTAAAAGAAGTGGTATGGGGGCGCCTGGGTGGCGCAGTCGGTTAAGCGTCCGACTTCAGCCAGGTCACGATCTCGCGGTCCGTGAGTTCGAGCCCCGTGTCAGGCTCTGGGCTGATGGCTCGGAGCCTGGAGCCTGTTTCCGATTCTGTGTCTCCCTCTCTCTCTGCCCCTCCCCCGTTCATGCTCTGTCTCTCTCTGTCCCAAAAATAAATAAACGTTGAAAAAAAAAATTAAAAAAAAAAAAAAAGAAGTGGTACGTAGGGACCATTAGCAGTGTCTGCTACAGCTCATTCAGCTAACAAACGTTTTTGTTTTTAGGACGACTACTTCATCTTTCCAAACATCTCAAGGAAAACGTAGGAGTGCTTGAAATACAAAAACCTGGGACCAAACTACTTTTTTTTTTTTTTTTCATTTGGGAGTCAAAATTTATTCTCTGTAGTTGATGAAGCGCCTTTAAATTTCTAGCTGGTGGCATTTGCTCTTGAGTTAGTGTGATCTGTACTTTCCCCCTGTGTTAGCCTTTAAAGAGCTTCATGGCCCAGCAGGATTGCCTTTCTCATAGTTGGGGGGCACCAGCCACGCTCTCCCTGTGCTCGTAAGGTGGAGCACAGCGGGAACGGTGCATAAAATTATTTACTACTTTCGCATCTCTGTGTGCTTAAGCATACCATATTGGGCCTAGATTCATTTTTTGTTTTAAATTTTCAGATCCCATTTTTCTTAGGCTTGCGCTTATCAGTTAATATGTGTACGATTTTTTCAAGAGACCCGCAGCTCTCAAGGCTTGTTTTAAGAATTAGTGGTGTCTTATTATGTCCTACAAAACACCCTCTCTCTCAAGGTCATTGTTTTTAACTGTTTTAAGATGAGTGTACAGGAGAAAAGAAGCCTCCCCACCCCAAGCATAGCATTGTGCGATTTTAATTTTTTTTCATGTTTTGTTTATTTTTGAGGGAGCGAGCGAGCATGAGTGGGGGAGGGGCGGACACACACACACACACATACGCGCACACACACACACACATGCACACGCACACACAGAATCTGAAACGGGCTTCAGGCTCTGAGCTGTCAGTCCAGAGCCCGACGCGGAGCTCGAATTTTGGAACAGTGAGATCATGACCTAGGCTGAAGGGGGAAGCTCAACCAGCTGAGCCACCCAGGTGTCCGCCCCCCCATTAAAAAAAATTTTTTTTTTAAAGTTTTATTTGCATTGTACAATTCTAGAATATACCGCGGGCAGAAAAGTCCTGCACGGGTCTTAAGAGACAAAAAACAAAAAAACAAAAAAAACCCAGGTTATATACAGAACGTTGATTACAATATTTTGATCCAATGACTTTGTACAAAGAGATAAAAGCAAGGGTTATACGATGCGTGTTCTGTGACATTTACAGTCAAATGCAAGGCTCAAAATCAGGCTAGTAGTTCTTGCCATTTTGGACCTTGGCGTTGAAGAAGAATGAGGGCATTTGGGATGTGAAGACAGCAGAGTTCAGGTGTCTGATGCCTTTACTCTCGCCCTTGAACATGGTAGGAGTTTAACGCTCAGGTAGGTAGTGGTGATTCATTCCATTTTCAATCGTGTCAATAGTTCTAATGAGACCGTTTCTTGGTACTAGAAGCCGAATGGGAAACTGTGTAGATGAAGCCTCCACCCCGGTCGGGTTTACGTTCCAGCTGTATGTGTTTCCTGGTAAGAAACTGAGCGAGCGTGAGTGTCCTTTCTGCAGTGACCGAAGACCACGTTGGGATGGTGCGCATCGTGGACGAGGGGAGAGGGCGCATGCGGACCCCCCTGTCTTTGGGATTCGTTACCAGGTCCCTGTTGATATTCATTCATTTTGTGGGTGTGGACTTGGCCGCAGAATGAAGGGTGTTGGCGTTATTACGTTCAACTTTGAGTTTCTTACCTTTGTCTATTTAGGAGTGGTCCTGAAGGGACTCCGCGACTTAAGAAAGGTCTTTTGAGCCTGGAAACCGTGGCATCTGGGATTTGCCTTTTGTAAGGTGGCCCAGTCTTCGTGGACTGAGAAGTGGGACTGCCCGCCTTCCGGCTCCCGCTCGCGCGGTTTTGTTCCCTGGTAGCCTCCTGGCTGTGCCTCTCTGTCCAGCCCTCTCCCGTCTTCCTTCTCCTTCCCTGTGGGTCCCCTTTTGCTACTCATTGCCTGAGATCCCTCCACATCCTTTCATCGTCTTTCTCCATGTGCTCATAAAAAATTATGAATTACAGATGAAACAGCCACTAAAACCTTTCTTTGTTCCCTCTTTTCTTTCGAGATAGCACACCCACACATCGATCTCATGCTCCTGACCCCTAAAAGGCAAAGACGCCTAAGACTCGAGCAGTAGGGAGGTAAGGTGACAAGACGTTTCCCCTCCCCTCCTCTCGCGCATGCCGCAGATCCGTGCGTGCACCGACAGCATGGGGGTTTCACCAGGAGCCCCGGACGAACTGGGTCAGATGAAAGCACAGCCTGGCTTCTTGTCAGAAGCGCGTGAATAGCTGTGAATTGGTAGATGATCCCTGGGTCAGTGGATGAGACTAACATTAAGAGTGAACATTGTCTCCTTTAATCCTGCTGAATTTTCGGGAGATTCTGACAAACCCTGCCAGGAACTTGGAGGAGTTGTGGAGGTAAAGTCACATTTTCCGCCCCCTTCGTGTCCCCGAGGCCTTAGCGGTATGTTCCTAAGTCAGAATTATCAGCTCATTCTGCCTAAATCAGTGTTGGTTTGCTTGTACAGGAAGGTTCCTGGCACTGTGTTCTTTTTCTACCCCTCTGACCCAGGTGTCTCCTCCTTTCCCCCAACAAAGCTAGTATAATTCTTCAGAAGACATTTTATTAGTAGTAATATTGGTTTTTTTTTTAAATCTGTGTCAAAGCAGTTTGTTTTGGGTCTTTTAAGCAATTGTTTCATCACAGTTTGGGATACAACAAGGGAAGTAGGACTGTGGTGATTACTTTTTTTTTTTTTTAATTGAAGTTAGGCACATACATTTCTATTTTTTTTTTTTTTTTTGATCGGAAGACCCATTCCTAGCTATTCCAAAAAATAGAAGTGGAAGGAAAACTTCCAAACTCATTCTGTGAGGCCAGCATTACCTTGGTTCCAAAACCAGACAGAGACCCCCGCTAAAAAGGAGAACGACAGACCAGTTTCCCTGATGGACACAGATGCAGAAATTCTCAACGAGATATTAGGAAACCGGAACCAACCGTACATTGAAAGAATTATCCATCACAGAAGACTCATTCCTGTCTGATAACTTAATCTTGTGGACTCTCATTCCCATTCAGAATATTCTAGAAGGGTATTCTTCTGATTTCCCCATTCCACTCAGTAGGCAGATGAAATTTGCTCAGGCGTGCACGTTTAAATGTGTGCCCATCATAGTGATCCGAGGACGTGATTTCACAGTTTTCTTGTCATAAACTGATCTGCACGGGAGTCCCCTTTAGATTAGTACCAACTGGCTGTTGGTTTCTGAGGTTTTTCTGCTGGGAGACCTCGGTGCCCCCTTAGTGAACACAAGGCAAATCCATTTTAATGAGGCAGTGAGTTGCCGACCAGGTAGGGTTTAAGAAGACAAAGAGAATGAAGGCCGCAACTAATCAACTTCTCAACTCTTTTTTTTTTTTTTTAATGTTTATTTCTGAGAGAGAGACAGAGAGACAGACAGACAGACAGCATGTGAGTGGGGAAGGGGCAGAGAGAGAGGGAGACACAGGATCCGAAGCAGGCACCAGACTCTGAGCTGTCAGCACTGAGCCCGACGTGGGGCTTGAACCCACAAACGGCGAGATCATGACCTGAGCCGAAGTTGGATGCTGAACCAACCAGGTGCCCTTCAACTTCTCAACTCTTTGTTGGCACATTTGGCTCAAATCTGGAGCCTTGGTTGTTACTTGCCATGGTTTGCAGCTTTCCTTTTTCCTAATGAGTGCAAAATGTCCCTCCTATTCTGCTTTTAAAACTCCTTTATTATGGGAGATTTCATCATATCCCAAAGTAGACAGAATGTATGGTGACCCCCATCTGCCTGTTACTTGACTTTGATCGTGATCAACTCAAGGCCAACCTTACATAATCAGCACTCCCACCCATTTCCCTAGACTTCATATTGTCATCTGTGACTACTTAAGTAAGTGTCTCTAAAGGGTAATTCTGTTCAAGCTTGTACAGAATAATTGAGAAGCTGTGGGATTTAAAGACGTCTTCGTTTGTTTCCGAAACGGTTTTTACAAAGGAGAGCCAAAGATTGATTTAAACGCTATTCCTCTGTTGGAAGTGAAATGGAGTGTATCTCCTTGAAATTTTCTGAATTAATAAAAATGAAAATCAGATCATCCCCTCCTCCCATCAAAATAAAAACAAAAAACTAAAAACAAAAGGAACACTGGTTTTATTGTATTGTAAATGAGGAGTTAAGAACAGAATTTGCATTTTTCTTGCATTGGTAGACCCCAGGATGAATGTCAGATTCATGTGGTGGCTCTGGGTTAGGCTTTTGTGGTGAACATGGCTTTGCCTTCCTGGCACAGCTGTGGAGTTTTTCCATGTTTTGTATTTTCAAATGTCCAAGCAAGTTAACACTAATCCTCGTGCGTGTGATGGGAGCCTTTTAGCTCTTCCTGGAGTGAGCGGGGGTAGCAGAACCCTGAAGAAGTTCGGTCATTGTCTTGGGATGAACTTCCAATGCCTAGAATGAACTGATCATGTGTTAGTATTGAGGTTTTTGTTTTATTTTATTTTATTTTATTTTAATCTTTTTATTTGTTTTAAGTCATCTCTGTGTCCAGTGTGGGGCTCAAACTCACGACCCTGCGATCAAGAGTCACACGTTCTACTGCCTGAGCCAGCCCCTTGAGGGCACCCCTACAGAAAATTTTAAATTGTGCCAGTGTCCCTAAACTTGAACAGAAATCAAACAAAACCCTGGCTGTCCCCTTGCTTGTATTACCGAGGGACAGGGTAACTGGTGAAGAATTCACAGGGAAGATGTGTCAGCTGGGAGATTGCCATAGAGTAGAAAGTCAGAAAATGTCAATATCCTAAGAACAGGTAATTCCAGTGAAATTCATGTACGCCTTGATCATTTTTGCAGTACTCCCCAAATGACCCTTTTGTGGTAAGTGTCATCTTTGTGAGTTAATTTTCCCACTTGGTAGATTTCCTCACTGCTTAGTCCTGAGCAGGATAAGCCAGGTTTTAAAATTTTTATTTTATTTTTTCAAATTTTTATTGCTGCCATTTTTTTATTAGCTATTATCACTGCCAGACTGCGGGAGACCATGGGAAGACCTGGATGGGTTTAGGACTGTGTATGTGTGGGGGACTCGGGCTGGCAAGGTGACGGAAACAGGGACGTATCAAAAAATCGGTGGAAAACTCTGGAGTAAGCAAGGGACAGCACAGCAGACTTTGCTGTGGTCTTAAACCCGTGTTATGAGGAATAGCCACGGTGCGGGGTTCCAGGCTGGCAAAGATTTGTATTACAGAGAGTATTACGGGGCGCCTGGGTGGCTCAGTCGGTTAAGTGTCCGACTTCGGCTCAGGTCATGATCTCGTGGTCTGTGAGTTCGAGCCCCGCGTCGGGCTCTGTGCTGACAGCTCAGAGCCTGGAATCTGCCTTGGATTCTGTGTCTCCCTCTCTCCCTGCTTCGCCCCCCCCACACTCTGTCTCTCTCTGTCTCTCTCTCTCAAAAATAAAGATTAAAAAATAAATTAGAAAAAAAAAGAAAGCATTACAAGATAGACCTTGAGTGAACTGAAAACCCTAGTAATTGGGATCCTCGGTGTGAAAGTCTGGAGTCACCATCCCTTGTCCTCCAGTGTCCTCAGGATAGACACGGGGCCCCAGACATGCTGGAAGGGGTGGTGGGGTTCTGATGGCCCCGGAGTCTGGACCTTGAAATTGAAATGGAAGAAAAGGTGCCCTGGAAAAGAAGCCTTTTCTCCTGAAACCCAGCAGTCCACGTTTTCTGTCTTAATTGCAGTTTTGAACAGATACCCACATGAAAGGACTCTTGAGTAACGTGTCATTTTGCAGATGTACACGCTTTCCAATAAGCATGATGTTAATGAAAAACAGAGAAGCTTCATCTCTAAATCGAGGCACATATTACATCATCACATGTATTGTCGTGGTGCATCTTCGCGGGGAAAGGAAATGAACCCCTACTTCCTTTGTTGAGTTCATCTAACCGGTTAGAGAAAGCACCCTAGCAAATTGTACTGCATACAGTTGGAGCCAACTGTGTGCGTGCGGTCTGTCTTAATGCTTGGAGGTTTTCTCCTCTGATATTCTCTGTGTCCGTGTCCTCTTTACCCGTTCTATCCTGAGGCTCGGTCTTCTGTCCCTTGTAACAGTGCACTTTGGGGTGCACTCGGAAAGCCTCTTAGCCCCTGATTCAGTGGTCTCTTCTTGAATGATTGCCATTTGCCCTTCTGTGGCTCTTTCTCTTCCCGGCTGCCCGCCCTCACCCAGTCGTCACTCTCCTGTCCGTTCTTTACGTCCATTTCCAGTTACTCCTCCCTTGCCTGCCTGATGACACCACCATTTTAATTTGTCGGTGTCACATAAGATAGAATAAAACACAACACTCGCCCAGAGTAGCTGTGAAGACTGGGAATGCGGCTCTGCCTTGATGGCCCACAAGCGTCGATTATTCTTGCCTTGGCCAGGCTGGCTACGCTTATGTTCAGCTCTGGGCTTTTACTGTTTGTAAAACTCTTGTAATGAGCCAGGAACTGCTGTTGTATTCAAATAGAATTCTGGCTAATGCCAGCGTGGAGAAATTAGCGAGCAGAAAAGCGAAACCTAATTATGTGGGAAAATAGGCCTTAATGACTCCGTGAACATATTTTACACTTTTATTATTTCAAGGCAATATTTCATTTGTGAGTGATGTAGGATTTTTTAAAACTGTTGGAACTGAATGGATTAAGATGGGTTGAGTTAAATACTTCAGTTTTTCTATCTGTTTGCCTGATAGTTCACACCAGCAGGTGCATTCCTCTTTAAGGAAGTGTTTGTTTTCCCTGTGAGGTGTTTTCTTTGTTTTCTTTTTAGTAGCTGAGAGCCTTTTGGAAAAAAGCCTTGGTTATGCATCATGCCATAAGGCATTATAGCCGAAAATGTTTTTGAGTACAGATAGAGTAACTAAAATAATCATGTTAGAGGGTTGTCAGCACAGAATCGCTGGCCAGTTGCTTTCAGGTTTAATCCTTTTGTTACTTTCTAGTAGGAAGAATGTAGTATCTTTTGCCTCCTACGCCACAAGTGTCACTTGTGATTTGGATCAAAATTTAGCTCATTTGTAGGATCCCACAACTCCCACACAGCAGAGTGGATGGATTCCCTTTCTAAGCTATTGTGAACTGTTCTGTGCAGTTTATATATATCTGTATATTCCGGAGTATGCTTTTAAGGCTGTTCCTTTTTTGAGACAGAGAAGGTGTTTGTTTGAAGGGTTAGCGGAGTGGGCCGCAGATTCTTCGTAGCACCCAGGCGCTCATGCTTGCTTCAGAAGCACGAGGCAGTTGGGGTCGCAGGTAATGCCACAGGTTTCATCCCTGAGCTAGGTTGTACTTTCATGCGTCCTGAGGCAACAGTAATACGCCGTAAAACCTTGGTTTGCAAGCATAATTCGTTCCGGAAACACGCTTGTCGTCCAGAGCGCTCGTATATCAAAGCGAATTTCAAGAACCGTTGGCTCAGTTGTGATCGTGTGACGTTCGGCGGCACGTAATGCCCGGATTGCAAGATGTCGCTCGTTTATCAAGTTAAATTTTATTAGAAGTGTTTGCTCATCTTGAAGAACGCTCGCGATCCGAGGTTTTACGTGATGGGGTTGCAAGACACTGGGTCGTGTTTTTATTTTTCCTGAGTTTTTTTCATCGGAAAATACCCGCAACATAAAAGTGACCGCTTTGAGCCCTCTTAAGTGTCCAATTTGCTGGCATCCAGTACATTTACGCTGCTGTGCGGCCGTCACCACCATCTGCCTCCAGAACGTTTTCGTCTTCCCGGAATGGAGCTCTGTCCCCATTCAACCCCAGGTCCCCCTTTCCGCCCCCAACCCCGTGACCACCGTAGCTCAGAGTAAGACTGGTACACGATTCAGGGGATATCTGTGTGCTGCTGCTTTCCGCCGGCAGATGCTTTGACGGGAGGTTCTAGATCCTGCTTCTGCTTTCCCGGCACGCGGCGCGGGGCTCAGTGGGGCGGTCTGCAAATGAGACTGAATTTTCTCGGGTCAGCCCAGAAGCACTTGCCTGAGGATTTCGGTTGCTGGAAAACGGTAAGGAGAAAGGCCAGTACTTTTTAGGCCTGGCTGGATCGGGATGGTTGTATTCATGAAGAGCCGTGGAAATCCTTTTATCCTGCCACCCGCAGAGCAGTGCTCTAACTTGGAGTTGGTATCCTTAGCAGTGCGATTTTATGGTCTGCGCATGGTTGGGGACCCTTAGGGACACACTGCCACTCCCGGGCATGTCGTTTTAATGGCACTTCGGTGTCCTTCTCTGATTCCGCTTTGGCGCAGTGAAGATAGGGCAGTAATTCCAAGCAGAAGTTATTTGGGGGGATGGGAAGGAGCTTAGGAAAACTGCAGCTACTCTCGAAATGTGAGGCAGCCCCTAGCGAGCCCTGGGGTGTGAGCAAGGGTCCGGTTTCTGGCCGTGGTCTGGTTTTGTCTTTGTTTCGGGTCGCGGGGAGGCCCTGAGAGGTCACATGGAGTTTGCCGTCCTCCGTCATCTGGCTTAGCGGATGTGACATTGAGCTGCATTGAGTGGCAGAGATGCACTTGACTTTTCTCTCCTTATAGGTCATTATTCGATGGCATCTGGGCAAATGTAAAGGTATTGTCGCCAGAAGTAAACCGCATGCCCTCGGGCTCTGGGGACAAAGTGGTAGGATGCACTGAGAGTTTCTCCTTTGTCCGGACCACCCAGCAACATGTACTTTAGTTTTTCATTTAAAAAATTTTTTTCTTAATTTTCATTTTTTTTAACGTTTTTTTTTATTTTTTATTTTTTATTTTTGAGACAGAGAGAGACAGAGCATGAACGGGGGAGGGGCAGAGAGAGAGGGAGACACAGAATCGGAAGCAGGCTCCAGGCTCTGAGCCATCAGCCCAGAGCCCGACGCGGGGCTCGAACTCACGGACCGCGAGATCGTGACCTGGCTGAAGTCGGACGCTTAACCGACTACGCCACCCAGGCGCCCCTAATATTCATTTTTGAGAGGGAGAGAGAGAGAGTGGGGGAGCGTCAGAGAGAGAGAGGGAGACACAGAATCTGAAGCAGGCTCCAGGCTCTGAACTGACAGCACAGGGCCCGATGAGGGGCTCGAACTAACAGACTGTGAGATCATGACCTGAGCCGAGGTCGGATGCTTAACCAACTGAGCCACCCAAGTGCCCTGCAAAATGCAGTTTAGATATGAGGTTTTCCCAAATAATCTGTGAAGTGTGCAGAGTCCTGTAGGTCAGTGCTTTCCCAGATTTTACTTCCTTATTTGTTCTACAGCTTTTTCTATTTTTCTCTTCTCCATGTGTTTCCCTGACCGGTGCCTTATATTGTCAGTCTTAAAGAAAGATGAGGTTAAAGCAAAAGAGAGAAAGAAAAAAAAAAGACTGGAGGGAAAGAAAGAAGGAAAGAAGGTCGGGGGAAGGGAGAGGACATATCCTTTTCTCCTGCTGCATCACAGGGGAAATTAAGTTCCTGTGAAGAAGTTTCTAGAAGCAGAAGGGGCTGTATGCGATACTCACTCGGCATCCGGTTTGTCAGTGTCCCCCTTGGCAGAGAGGTTCAGAATGTTCTACAAGCCTCTAGGGACAGCCCCAGGGAACTTGGAACCCCTCCAGAGTTCTCTTCATCCGGCAGGTGACTGGCTGGGTGCCGCCGTGAGCTGGGCCTCACAGTAAGCCCTGTAAGCTTTCTCTGGAGCAGTTTTTAAGCTTGAAAGACGTTTGGTTTGTTCTCTCCAGAGTCTGATTGTACCTGGCTTCCATTTTTCCCTGTCTCAAGTGGATAACATTGTCACAAAGCTAATGTATGGCCAGAGAAAGTTATTCCTCTCAGAGTAACTGCCTGTTTTTCTCTCTGGCCTGTTCTAGGCTGACGCTTTACTGAGGCTTCCGAGGGGCCAACGTAGGATGCAGAGTTGTGAGTGGTGACACCAGGGTCCCTCGGTTCCCCATTTGTGTGTTTGTTTCTGCATTTGTAGGACATACCTTCATGGAAATGCCCGTGGGTTTTTTTAAAATGTTTTATTTTATATTTGTGGGGGGTGCAGAGAGGGGCAGAGAGAGGGAGACACAGAATCCAAAGCAGGCTCCAGGCTCCAGGCCGTCAGCACAGAGCCTGATGTGGGGCTCGAACTCATGAACTGTGAGATTATGACTTGAGCCAAAGTTGGATGCTTAACCGACTGAGCCACCCAGGTGCCCTGGAAATGTCCGTGTTTTAATGAAACACTCCTTCCCCCCCCCCCCCCCCCGAAGGGAATTCAAGCAAATGGCCCAGTAGACTTGTTTTTGGTTGGGCTTTTCATAAAGCATTTTATGAGCGGAGGGAAGTGAAAGTTGCTAAAATTCATCAAACGCTTGTTCATGTATGAGAACAAATAAATATGTCAGTTGAATTTCAGAAAGGGACTTACCGAAGGATTCCTAGCTTTTTCCATACCTTTCTTCCCCAGTTAAAATACACTGTTGAAGAATAAAAACACATGGTTGCTCCCTTATTTGCTGTTAATGCGAATAGCGCTGTTCTACATTTTTTAATCTTGTCACGCCATTGGGTGAACTCTCGGGTTCTCTGGAGAGCCAAGCCGATAGGACGGATGTAGATGGAGAGAGAGCTTGAAAAGTGTATTTCCTTTGGAGATCGGCTCACAGGGTAATAGCGGCTGAGAAGTCCCATGACCCGCGTGTGCAGGCCGGAGACCAGGAGAGCGCGCGGTGTGGTTCAGCCCCAGCCTAGAGGCCTGAGGACCGGGGACTGATGATGTAAGCCCTGGCCCTGAGTCTGGAGGTCCAGGGACCGGACGTGCTGATGTCAGAGGGCAGAGAAGATGGTGGGTGTCTCCATTCACGCAGAGAGATTTGCTCTCCCTCTGCGGTTTTGTTCTGTTTAAGCCCTAAGTGGATGGGATGATGTCCCCCCACCCACACTCGTGAAGGGATCTTTACTCCGTTCCGAGTTGAGTCCGATGCCAATCTCTTCTGGAATCCGGCTCGCACACACCCAGAAAACCCAGAAGTTTTGCGGCTGGCTGGTGTCCCTTCGTGGAGGGAAGTTAACACCCTGTTGTCTCACTGGCAGGAATATTTGTAGCAACTTCTCACCTGAGGATGCCTTCTTGGCTCCTCGTGTTTGCCTCATGTTTGCCCTTAGTGAAGGGCATTCATTGGAAAAACTTGAAAGACACGGACTAAAGTATCAGCCTGTAGTTCCCGAAGGGGCTGTAACTATTCTGTGTTCTTATTGGTCCAGAATGTGTGGGGGCTGGACGTGGTGCAGAAGCCATGCTTGGTCGTGGTCACTTCCTCTGCCAAGTGGGAGCGTCGGCTGGATTGCGAGCTCTCTGTGTTGGCTGCACGATGGGGGCTGGGGACAGACGGGTAACCTTTTAGACACATACTCCCGAAGTGGATGGAGCACAGGAGGGTGGGTGTGAGAGACAGGTGCTGTTCTAGAAACGCTCTCCACGTGGGAACTCACTCGGGTCGCCTTGTCTCCTGGGAAGATGACATTCTGTGTTTATAAGGCGACGACCGTTCAGTTCAGGAGCGTACTTGGCTACGTCCCTGTAAGGGTTGTTACTCAAGATTATTGTAACCGTCAGTTTTGACCTGGTTTCCTTGTCCAAATGCAGGATGAGAATTCTTTTCCTTTTGTTTTTGGTTTGTGTTGTTTAGTTTTTAACTGGAGAGAAATAAGGTGCCAGCAGGGGAGAGGGGCAGAGAGAGAGACAGGAGAGACAGAAAGAGAAAGAATCTTAAGCCTCTGCCCTGGGCGTGGAGCCCGACGCAGGGCTCTGTCGCACGACGCGGGGAGCACGACCTGAGCCGAAATCAAGAGTCGGCGCTCAACCCACCGAGCCACGCAGGCGCCCCGGTTCTTTTCCTTTCGAAGGAAACTTACAGGCTCATGGTTAGACGATGTGTCAGGACAAGTTACATGTGCTGTGGAGTGATAGAAGGGGCGGTGAGAATCTTAGCATGGGGGGGTTAGTAGATACCACTCATGATATAATTCTTATTTCTCTATGGCAACGTGGTGGAGAAGGAAGATGTGACACGGCAGAATATCCACTGACGTGGTTTTTTTTGATTTTTCTAAAAAAAGACACTTCCCCTTGTGCTGAGCCCGGGTGTGGCGAGGGAAGGAGGGATGTGCTCTGCTGTCTCCAGCGCTCGCTGCACCCCAGTCGGATGCCGCTGGGTTTGAAAATGATGTCAAACTGCTGACAGTCACCCTCCACCAAAATGAATCAGAGAGAGGAAAGAGGCATCAGAAGTCTCTTTTCGTCTGTTTCCTGCAGCAAAAAAAAAAAAAAAAAAAAAAAAAGACGTGTCGATCAGAGACTGGTTTTGTGGAACAGCCAAAATTAAAGAAGCGTGTCTGAATGCGGGAAAGAGCACGCTGTATGGGAAATGAGAGAGAGAAGGAGAGGAGGAAGGGAGAGAGGAGGGGAGAGCAAGGGAGCGGGAGAGACAGAGGTACTTTGACGGAGGTGGTGTAGCTTGATGGAGTTTTTCTTGATTAGGTAATTACGCTGATTATCAATTATTAAGGCCTCCTTGTAGCTGACACACCTCCTGGGGGGGAGCCTGGCTGTGGCTGCCGGAGGAACCAACGAAAGGGTGGGCGCCCTCCGTCCCTGAGGCCGCTGGGTGCCGATCTCCTCTGCTGACATGCTCCCTCCGTTACTGGACAAAAGAGATTAATGACGTTTGATCAGATGATGTGATTCAGATGAATTATGGGGCAAGCTGAAGCGAGGGGAGGCCCGCACGGGCGATTCAGTGGGAGTCTCGCAATAGCAGCCTGGGAACCGGCTGGCCCGGTTACTCTTGAAAGCAGGGAGCACTGCTGTAAAGCTAGCTAAGGGTATTGATCTCCCTTTCAAAAGCAGAATCTGGAGAAGTAGGCTGTGATGGGTTGTGAGGGAGATAATAGAGAGAGCTTCCCTCATTAAAAAGCCTTCACCACCCGTCCCTTGAGCAGAAAAAGAAGTGATTTCTAGATGTTCAGGGTGGTCCCTGGGGCCAAGACAGTCTTAGGGAGTCTGCCTCGTTTCCCAGAAGCCCTGAGAAGTGTGTCGTCAAGGGCTTCTCAGACCCCCAAGGGTTTGGCAGCTACGGTGGTTTGAAATATACAGTAATTTCATGTTTCATTGGCGTCCTTCCCTTTGAGGGTGGGGTCTGGTCTCCTCTTCCAGGGCCGAGTCATAAAAGGCTAACGCGGCCACCACCTTATTGGCTGGAACGCGAGCCCTTGGAAGCCTGAGCCACCGTGGACCGGGTCCCCCCTTGCTGTGAGGATGCCAGCCGGGGAGGGGTCACCCTCGGGGGGGGGGGTCACCCCAGCCTTGGAGTCTCCCAGCCGAGGCCCTGGTGTTCGTGGAGCAGAGGCCAACCAGCCCTCTGTGCCTGTCCGAACTCCCAGCCGCAGAATCTGTGAGCGCCAGCAACCGTGTTTGAGGCCACCGGGCGCCGGGCTCGTTTGTTACGCCGCACAGCTGTAGCGGTGCCTCCCCGAGCGCTTCTCGGGGTCGCGCTCACTGGGACCCCCACGCACGCCCTCCAGCTCTCTCCCCGCCCCTTCTGTGCGGTGGCCGCACCCTGCAGCCGGGACACCTGGGATCAGAGCAGAGGCTCCTCTTTCTGTTCGCGGACTTGGGTGGGAGCGCAACACGACGGCCCGACGTCCGTCCGCCGCCATTTCGACCTCAGCCGTTACGCTTGCTGGTCGGTGGGAGGCAGCTGTGATGGCTCTAGCGTTTGAAGTGGCCTCATGGGCTTTATGACCCTGCCGTGTGACGTGGGGAACCAGGACGAGCTGCGAACGTTGCTGATACGAAGAGCCACGCGTTCACAGAACGGCAGTGAGTGTGAGAGGTCCGTTAGCCTCACGTGTGTTCCCGGGAAGGCTGAGTTTGGGAGAGACAGGAAGGGTGAGGCCAGGGTTCCAAGGCCCACGGGTGTTTCCCAAACAGGCAGATGTGCCTGACGGTAGAGATACTTGGGAAATCATCCAGTAGGGCGGTACCTGCCATCGTAGACTTGGAAGGAAACTGCATGATAGGTTACAAATCAACAAGGAGGGGCGATTCCTGGGTTCAGACCATCAGCGAAGGTAACCTTGGGCTCCTCTTTAGCAAAAACGGTTACAAGATTTGAGGGCTGCATGTCTGAACTGGTCACAGTCCTCTTGCTCTGATAAACAAAGCTTCTTTTAAAGATACACATGTCTTTGTACAAGGAGAAGCTTTTGTCTCGTAAGCATGAAAGAAAGACCTCTGGAAGCAACTTCTGTCTTCGGGTTTCACTTTACCAAAGAGGAAGTCGTTTTGTTCAGAATCCGACAACAGGGGCGCCCGGGGGGGTGGCTCAGTCGGTTGAGCGTCCAACTCTTGATTTCGGCTCAGGTCGTGACCTCACGATTCTTCATGAGTTTGAGCCTCGAGTCCGGCTCCGTGCTGACAGCGTGGAACCTGCTTGGGATTCTCTCTCCCTCTCTCTCTCTGCCTCTCCCCTGCTTGCACTCTCGTTCTCTCTCAAAATAAATAAGTAAACTTAAAAAAGAAAATAGGACAGCCACAGGCAAAGCTTTGAAAGTGGGTGTAAACCACACACAAAAATTGTGTAAAAGTCCCTCAAAACACATTATAGATCTAGATGTGAGATGTAACACTGTAAAGCTTCTAGACAAAAACACGAGAGGAAATCTTCACGACCTGAGGTTAGGCAAAGAGTTTGTAGACGCGAGACCCGGAAAACAGATGGGAGAATTTGGGTTCACAAAAGGTAATGGGGGAATGGCACTGTTGGAAGAATACAGAGACAAGGGGCGACCTGCAGAGAAGATACTTGCAAATCACCTATCTGGCGACGGATTTGTGTTCCGAATCACAAGGACCGTCACAGTTCAACATGGGGAATAACCCAGTTAGAAAACGGGCAAAAGACGTAAGGAGACGTTTCGCCGAAGAGACACAGGGACGGCGGGCAGGCAGGTGCCGAGATGGAAGAAGATGTGCAGCACCCGCAGTCGGTAAGAAAATGCACATTAAAACCACAAGCCGAGCCACCGCAGTCCTCCTGTTGGACTCACTAAACTGGAAACATTACCGACGGGGCTGAGCGTTGGCAAGGATGTGGAGTCACTGGAACTCTCGTCCGTGGTTGGTGGGAATGGGAAATGGGAAAGCCATTCCGGACACAGGTTGGCAGTTTGAAAAAATAAAATAAATGTAAACGTACGCGAACCATAATGACCCAGCAATCCTGCTCGTGGGTATTTACCCTGCAGAGGTGAAAACCCCTGTTCGCATGACACGTGTGTATGCGTGTTCATGGCTGCTCCGTTCGTGGTGGCCCAGGCTGGAAACAGCCCGGATGTCTCTCAGGAAGTGAATGAGTAAACAGACCGGTACACCCATGTGATGGAATATTGTTCAGCAGTAAATGGAAAGGACTATAGATTGACCCACGCAGCCACTTGGAACGATCTCAGAGGCATTCGGCTTGGTGAAAAATAGTAGGTCGTAAAGGGTATGTTCTGTTTGATTTTCATTTACATGACATTCTTTAAAAGGCAAACTACAGTGACGGAGAGCGTCGGTATATGCCAGGGGGTCAGGGCGAAGGGAAGGTGTGATGTAAAGGGATAAAGGAACGGACTTTTGGGGGCGGATGACGGAACTGCCCTGTATCCTGATTGTGGTGGTGGTAAGGTGAATCTATTCCTGTGCTAAAATTCCTAGAACTGTGTACCCAACAAAGGTCAAAGTTGGTCCAGATGATTGAAAAAAAAAAAAAAGAAAGTGAAAGAAACAAGTCTTCTAACTTCTCTTGTTGATGCGAGAGAGGCATGCGAACAGCTCCCTGCAAGGAAAACCTAGTTTCTGTGGCCGCTGGTGGCCCAAGTGAAAGAGGTGAGGAAAAGAACGGGTGTAAAGGGTCCCAGCAAGGAGACACTTCTCTTTATGGTAGTCGCCAGGGCATGGTGACATCCCAAGCTTGTCTCCTGAAATATTATACAAAAAAAAAAAAAATGCACGGAGAAATGAGAATGTCCCCGCCTCCACAGGCATAAAAAATGGAATTTGATTTGGTTTCAAGAGCAAATTTGGAAGGGAAAGAGAAATTGCTTTGGGACCAGGAAACAAAGGCTTGACTTAAAGCGATGATGGAGTACCAGAGATTTGAAATTTTTGGATTTCAGCGCGCTGGGCAGAGATTTCACCGCAGGATTCAAAATTGGGGCTAATTGGGGCGCCTGGGTGGCGCAGTCGGTTAAGCGTCCGACTTCAGCCAGGTCACAATCTCGCGGTCCGTGAGTTCGAGCCCCGCGTCAGGCTCTGGGCTGATGGCTCAGAGCCTGGAGCCTGTTTCCGATTCTGTGTCTCCCTCTCTCTCTGCCCCTCCCCCGTTCGTGCTCTGTCTCTCTCTGTCCCAAAAATAAATAAACGTTGAAAAATTGGGGCTAATTAAGTTAGTATGCCCTGCTTAGAAAATTAAAGCGTAAACTTGATACTCTTGTGTGATTTGCAGAAAGATTTATCTCGAGACAGCGTGAAGACTTATCATTGGTATTTATACTGCTAATGATACTTAACGTGGGATGTCAGAAGTGTTCTGTACGTAGCTGCCGAAGCTGATTTCAGATAAGAATTCGGAGCTGAAGTTCCTGAACGAGAGGGATCAGTGATTCCCAGGAGTGCTGCCTTACAGCTTGGGGACCTTTGGGAATCAGCGGGGCCCTTATGGAGGGGGCGAGGCTAAGGATGGCAGCCCGCAGTCCGTGTCATAGAATGTCCTGCTAGCCAGTGAAGGGGAAAAACCTGTCTGTAATTCACGGAGCCTGGAACCTGATTTCAGCCCCCCGGTTGTTTTTGTATGCTTTGTATAGTTTTGAAATAGCCTGAAGGTTTCAGGCACGTATCTTGGGGCACATTTATAGTTGTGTCGTCTGGAACCTTAACAAGAGTTGTTCGCCCTTAGGAAGCCGTCTTCCCTGGCTACGGTGGCCCTGGTGATGCTTGAGTGACATACAACGCACAGGAATCAGTGTACATTTGTGCTGGTTGCGTTCAGGTGGTTCTGCATACGAGAACACAGAGGAATATACCTGTCCTTCGTCCAGGGTATCACCTAGAAAGGAGTGCCAGGAGTACTCCATTTAATGCCATGTTCTTTTCACTCCCGGCTGATTTATTGCAAGTAGGTGAAAGCTTTGACTGCCACATTCTACCTTCTGGAAGTATTGTACCTGAGTGCTGACACACTGAAACATACTTCATTTTAGTGCAAGTTGCTTTGCATTTATTTTATGTCAAAATTAGGGCTTTTTTAAAATTAAAAAAAAATATTATATGTGAATATATTTGTTATCTATGGACCTCATTTCAGGATAGTAAAGGGAGTGTTGCAGATGTTTATATGAAGGGAGGTTCTGTATTATAGAGCCAATGCTTAAGCACTGATACCTTGAGATAATTAATGTGAGTCTTTATACTTCTCCAAGTGTCACTTTATTCTTTCATTCACTCCCTATGTTTAAATATAGGTGATCGGTGGGATGTTCGTGTTCCTCCCAATTCATAGGTTGAAGCCCTCACCCCCTTGTAGGGGTGCATTTGGAGATGGGGCCTCTAAGGAAGGGACTGAGGTTAAGTGAGGTCCTAAGCGTGGGCCCTGATCCGATAGCCTTCCTGTCCCTACGGAAGAGACAACGGAGAGCGTGCTGGCTCTCTCTTCTTACTCAAAGAGATGGTGTGAGCACACAATGGCAAGGGGGCTCCTACAAGCCAAGAGACGAGGCCCAGTGAGACCCCTTGGTGGGCACCTCGATCCTGGATGTCCAGCCTCCGAAGGTAGGAGAAATAAATGACCGTGGGTTTCGCCGCTCAGTCTAGTATTTCGCCAGGGCAGCCTGAACAGAATCACACAGTCTGGCTGTCTTCTAGCTGGTATAAATCGGCACTTCCGGGGGTGTTAGTGACAGCAAGCGTGGTTGTTACCTGCCTCTGGGTGCTCTCGGCATTGAATGTGAGAGAAGGAACCCAGGACCATGAGAATCCAGACCAGAGGTCTGAGCTCAGCCTGTTGGGTACAGGAGTTTCTTCTTGCATGGACTCCTCTGTTCCACCCCTGGCTTCCTCTCCACCATTGCCTCTTACTGTCCTGCTGCTTGTCAACATAGCATTGATAACTGAACTGCAGTGCTTGGCGAAGCTTCACTTTAAAAGAAAGATATTTATTGTTGAGAGGGGGAGCGGGGAGGGGTGAGAGAGAGGGAGACAGAGGATCAGAAGCGGGCTCTGCACCAACAACAGACCCTCTGTTGAGTTCACGGGGCTCGAACTCACAAACCGTGAGGTCATGACCTGAGCTGAAGTTCGGACGCCCAACCGCTGAGCCACCCAGACACCCCACAAACCTTCACCTTCTAATCAACTGAATATGCTGTAGAGAGAATTTTCCCCACAAACACACAAAAACCAGCTTTACACTTTTGTGTGTGTGACTGTAATAATAATTCATACATAACCATGAAACGTTCAGTCGGTTTAGGAAAGGACGAAAAGAAACGAAAATGTTCATGAAATACCACTATAGAAAGATAGCCACTATTAACATTTTGGGGTTATCTTTCCATAACATTTGGGGTTATCTGTGAATGCCCAGACCACCTACCCGTGCATGCCGTATTTACACAGGCATATAATTTTACACTTTCGGGGGCCTGCCGATCTGCTGCTCTGTAAATTGCTTTTTAATCGTTTTTCATGGATGTCTTTGGCAGTAAATATGGATGGATATATAACATTTTAAATAGCTGCATAGAATTCCATTGTATGTCTGCATTATGATGGATGTAACTGGTCCCTACCTGATGGACTTTCAGGATATATATATATCTCCAAATACAATGCATATACTTTCGCTAAAAAGAAATAGCATTCCCATGCAGAGTTCTTGGTACACATCTCTGTCTCTTTTTTGGGGATCTTTTCATCAATCTGTGCTTTCCTTTTAAAAAACTGTTTTTGGGCCACACTGAAGGTACAGAAAAAGTACAGAGATTAAAATAAAAAAGACCCACACAGTCCCGAGATAGCTCTGTCAGATTCTCACATTTGACGTACTTCGGATGGAAAAAAGAATGGAAAAATGGTGCCCCCCGCCCCCCCCGTACATACATTCCCTTTCTCTTCACTGATAACCACTCTCCTGAATTTGGTGCTCATTTTTCCACACGTGTTTTATATTGCATGTGTATTTCTCCATCAGTAACGTACAATGTTCTTACATGTTTTCAGACTTGACCAAATGGCGTCAGTACAGATAGTCCTTCAATTTGCTTTTCATGCCTTCTACCACAACCTATCAGTTTTCTTCATGGCAGACATTTCGTTTCCCCCAAATTTTCACTGTGACGAACAACAGTCCTGCAAAGGATAGTCTTGGCCGAGTGTTCGGGTTCCCATGTGAGAATTTCTCTGATGATAATGAAAAGATTACCATTGTGGTTACGTGGTAATAGCAGCACGCGAAAATTCCAGTTTTCCCCCCAGTTTTAATTTTTGCTCGTCCGGTAGATGTGAAATGCTATATTTTTGTGGTTTTTGTCTGTATTTCCCTGATTACTAGAAAGGTTTTGTGTCTCTTCATACGTACATTGGCCATTAGGGCTTCTTTCCACCATTTTCCACTGACCCCTCTCCGCCATTTTAACGGTCTACGTGCCAGGCATTTCCTTTGTTGTTTATGTTTTTTTTGTGTCTTCTGTAAGCCTTCTTTCTTCATTCTAAATGGTTCTTGTATGTTTTTTTGTAGAATTTCTTAAGGGTGAAGGGTCTGTCCGTTCAGAATTGATGCCTGGGTAAGGTGGGAGGTGGTATTCTGTTACTTCTTTGTGTGATGGTAACCAGTGTTCTCGGGACCATACACTATTTCATACTCCTTTCCCCAGGGGTGTGCAGTGCTTTCTGTCATAGTTTCCCTGTATGCATGGAGGTGGCTTTAGGAGGCCTCTTCTGTTCCATTGGTCTGTCTTCCTTTCCCTGCACCCGTCCCCCCATTGTAAGTACTGCTGCTTTATGGACAGAGTCCTTCCCAACGTGCCCCCGACCTTTTCCTCTCCGCAGCCGTCTCGGCAGGCACCTGCTCAGTCTTGTTGCAAGCAAGCTGATGATCCACTCAGCTGTTGGGAACGCTGAGGGCATATAGGGCAGTCAGCATGCGGGGCGGTTTGCTTGCGGCCTGTAGCACACTGTGAGCACAAGTCGGACCTTCTTCCACGTGGCCCATGAGGCGAAAATGTGTGGGAAGTACTAGTCCTCGCTGTCCATAGTTCTTCGACATTGCACCTCAGTTTGGAGGTCGTGTTTGTCAAGTTCTCTGAAAACTCTTACTGGAATTTTGATCGGAGTGGCGCAGAGTTCAGCGTTCATTGAGGGAGTGAGTTCAGTCTGCGTTTTCCAAACAAATGCATTGCAAGTGTAAGCACTTTTCTTTTAGTTGACGAAGACTGGGTCCCAAGCGTCACAGAGTGTCCAGATGAGTGGTAAAACCCTACCCTCAAGCGGCTGACGTCTTTGGAAGTGGACAGAACAGGGCAACAAAATATGGAAGGTAGAATACTGTGATTATCCCAAGGGATAGACAGATCCTTGGGTTAAACAAAGAACTCAAGAGGAGAAGAGACCGTATGGCCACTGCGCCCCTTATGATCACAGCTTTTGTCCCAGACGTTGTTTTACCCTCGGTCACTATTGTGATGCCTCCAAACGCTGTAACGAAAACTTCGGGTTTTAACAGGAGAGGGAACACATTTTCCTTTTCAGACGAGAGCTTCCCTTCCCTTTCCTTCCGGAGAGATTGTTAATTTGTTTTATATATGAGTAATCCTGTAATAAAACTTGTCATATCATTAATTAAAAAGAACACATGCTGGGTCCCGAGGGAAATCAGTTTGATGGAGAAGAGTGTATTGTGAAGTTTTGAACAGGAGTGTCTTTTGGGCAACTTACCCATCCTCTGGACTGTTGCAGCCAGTAGAGGATGTGGGCGCCTGGCGGGTCTGTTATGCCCGCAAATGGGGATGGCAGACTCGAATTACAGGACAGTTTGTGTTTACGACGTCCGCGATTGTCGCCTCCCGATGAAGACCGGCATTTGGAACTAGCATGACATAGTAAAGAATGTCGATTTGGACCCTGCCTCAGCCCCTCACCCCAGACCGAGTGGACTTCAGGACAGACTCTTGGAGCTTCAGTTTCCTCATCCAAAAAACCGGGGCTGATATTTACACTTCAGAATCTGGTGGTGACAATGAAAAGAAATCCCCGCATTGTGATGGGCCTGGCTCCAGCAGTCACGGCCTCTCCTTTTCTCTGGGATCGTTTCTCTGACTTCTGGTAACGAGATGGTTCCTTAGAGAGATTGTCCTGGAAAAAAAAGTCCAAGCAAAGAAGGTTTCAGAGTGTAAGCTCTTCTCTTCCATCATTGAAGACTAGTTCTCTCTTGATGTGTGGTCTGAATTGGGGAACAAGTGTCTTTAGCCCTCTGGCTCATCAGTGTGTTTCATTTACACCATGGGGCAAGACACCAGAGAATATTTACGGAAAGTATTTCCAGTCCTTTGAGGAAGAGGTATAAAAAAAAAAAAGTGAGCCATTAATTAATTGTTAAGAGTCAGCAGCTATACACTTAGGCATCTGGTTTGATAGGAGAGGAAAACAAATTCAGTGAGTTGAAATTGCCTGACATGTATGATAGCATATTAAAGTAATGAGGGCAATTCATCTTGCCAACTTGGAGTTGTCAAGCGTTAGTCTCTCTGTCTCCCTCGGCACCTCGTCTAATTCCTACGCTTCATATATTACAAAAAATACACCACCAACGATAAACAACACAGAATTTCAGGACATACCTTAACCAGATACTTGTCACTCTTAGGATTTCTTAAGACATCCAGGCACAAGTTTCCCTTCGTTGAGAGTGTTCTTTTACCCAAGGTCAAGGTCGACTAAAGAACAGCCGTGCTTCCGTGCAAGTTCTCTCTGGGACCCCCCTGTTGGCAAATTGTAACGGCGTTGAGTTTTGCGTTTTGTATTTAGCCCCCCCGAACGAGCAAAGATAGCGCATTTGCAGACACGGAGGACATAGTTGCTGCTAGATTTTGATGAACGATTATTTGGACAGTTCTTAGTTCTGCGTTCTTATTTCGGGGCTACTGAAATTGATGATTTTGGCTTAGCACCTTTTTTTTTTACAAGCCGACTTATATTTTTCATTCACATGTTGATTACTTTGTCTCAAAATTCTGTGGCACACAATTACCAGGATGGTTCAATGTATGCGAATCAATGGATGATATGCCACATTCATAGGTTGAAAGATAAATACCATGTAATTATCTCAGTAGATGCAGAATAGAGCATCCTAAATACTCAGCAAATTGGGCGGAGAAGGAATGCACCTCAACCTGAATTAAAGGCCACAGAGGACAAGCCCACGGCCAACATTGTACTCAATAGCGCGAGGATGGAATCTTCTTTTAAGATTAGGAAAGGCATTGGAAGTCCTAGCCAGAGCAGTCAGGCAAGGAAAAAGAAATAAAAAGCATCCAGATATGAAAAGAAGTGACGCTGTTGTTGTTTATAGAGAATATGATTATATCCATAGAAGACCCGAAAAACTCCCCCCAAAAGCTGCTGCACATAATCTGTGGATTCAGTAAAGTTTCAGGATATGAAACCAGCACCCCCAGATCAGTTGTGTTTCTATACACCGCCAACCAAACGTCTGAAAAAAAAATAAATAAAACCATCCCATTCACAATAGTGTCCAAGGCAAGACACTCAGGAATGACTCTGACGAAGGAGGTGAACGACCTTGTACCCCGACAGCTGCAAGACCTTGATGGAAGAAACCAAAGAGACACAAATGGAAAGCTACCCCATGTTTATGGATTGGGAGAATGATACTGTTAAAATGTCTGTGTTACCCAAAGCCGTCTGTAGATTTCAGTGACGTGTGGGGTTTAAAAATGTCTTCTGTGCACGTGGTTCATGAGTCCGAAAGGGGCACTCTTCTTCCGGCTTCCTCCGATTTTGTCTTCTAACCACGCATCTTTATGACTCCGCTTTGGTTGATTGGGCTTCCTCACCATCCTGTAAATGCGCCAGGTTTTCATTTACGTTCCAGAGCGTTCGCACGGCCTGTGCCTTCTGCCTGGAACACTCTTCCCCCGGATGATTGCTCACTCTCACTGCCTTTAAGGCTCTGCTGAAATGTCACTCTCTCGGCGGGCCCTTCCTCACAGTGGACAAGTATAACCTGGCCCGCCCCGGCAGATTTTTAGCATTTATCACTGCCTGACACACAGCATATTTGCCAGCTGAAGTTCCTCTCGCCCAGCCCAGAATGCGAGAGTGTGAGAACGAGAGCATTCGCCGGTTTGCTCGCTGTGATTCCCTCAGCGTCTATGCTGTGTATTTACTAGAAGGAAGATTGACTCGACATTCTCTGATTGGTGTGTCGTATTATGGCTCAAGACCATGTTTAACGGAGTCTTTGTGTTAAACTTTTGCTAATGGAAAGTAAATATTTAGCTCATTCAAGTCCTAAAATTCATGCTTGAGCCAGAGTACCTGCCTAAAATCTGACGATTTGGCTGTTAAGGATTCAGGCATTTCTTTTTTTTTTTTTTTTTTTTTTTTTTTTGGTGGGAGAGGATTCAGACATTTCTAAGTGGGCAAAAAAAAAAAAAAAGACTTTTCAACATTGTGGGAAGCACAGTTAACACTTATAAATACCTAAATAGATCTGTAGTGTGCTTGTTTTAAAATTCCACGAAGATAATATCGCACTGTGGTGTCCTTTGACTTAGTTGTTGATCCTCAGGGATTTTATACCAAAATCAAGTATCTTTTCGGCCACAGATACATTTTTGTCTTCTGCTTCATTCTCACCAGGGTCCTTCATGCATCTTCTTGTGAATTTAACAGCATTTGGAACTTGATATTTGGTGTAGTTTCGATTTGTAAATTAAGTATTTTTCTTACGCAGGTTAGTTTCCACGAGGATCTGACTCTGATCTTTTACATTCTACCCCCCCGTTGATAGTGGATTGCTGATACGTACATTTTTATTTTGGTTTCTGGCGATGGGGTCACGAGACCGTCCCCGTACATACGTTTGTTTCAACTCTGCCCTGATGTTCTGTGGTGACAGCACTGCTCTGGGACTGCCCGGCTCCGTCAGCCGAGACTCTGCACAGTCACAGCACGTAGGCTCTGGAATTTCTTGTGCTTCCAGATTACTGGGGAGCGAATGCCGTTTCTTCCACTTTAAGCAGTGTGAGGCTGCTTTGTGGTGACAAGGCTTCCAGGAACTGCTATTCAGTCGTGTTCAGGTTCTCATCCCCTTGGAGTTTGAAATGGCTAACTTCTCTGGGAGAGCAGCATTCATATTCCGAAGAATCGGCAGAGCTCTGCTGAATGGCTGTGTATTAAGGACAAAGGTTGAAACACTACGTACTCTTAGCAGTAGGAGCGATAGGTCCTACCTAAGGCAGCAGTCTTCGAGGAAGGGCGGGAGGGTTTTAGAATCATGTATGAGTCATACTCCCTTCCAGATTATGGTTGCCTCAAAGATACCCCAAACAACAGCACCCCCCCCCGAAATACACACAGCCAGGTCATAATAATCAGAATGCGGATATCTAATCGTGTGAGGATGCAAAGATTAGGTGAAGGTGTCGTAACTGCCTGGGCATCTATATGACCTTAAAGGCTACAGTTTGGACCAATGAGTAGAAGTTACTTTGGGGACAATGTAAGTAAGAGCTTTTTAGTGGTTAGGGGAATAAGAGCAGTAAATTTCCAGTTACTCCAGTTGTTGAGATCGACATTGGGTTATCAGAAGTCATTGTCAAATGGATGGCTAATCTAGAAGATTGATGACTGTTAGACTTTTTTGACTGAGACTCGGCACACAGCCACCCTCACTCAGTCACTCGCTCACAACACAAATATTTCACAACACAAATAGTTCATTGCATTATCTTAAGAGCTCAAGAGAAGGTGTTTCAATTCAAGTCTATCCCACTTCTGGCTGCCAGGCAGAGGGGGTTTCCTCTTACTCAGCCCTTTCATTCCATTAAGATCTTTAATTGATTGGATGAGGCCCACCACACACTGGGGAGGGCAATCTGCTTTATTCCTAAAGCACTGATTTAAACGTGAACCTCGTGTAGGGGCACCTGCAGAGCTCAGTTGGTTAAGCGTCCGACTCCTGATTTTGGCTCAGGTCATGATCTCGTGGTTTGTGGGATCGAGCCCCAAGTCGGGCTCTGTGCTGACGGCTCGGAGCCTGCTGGAGATTCTCTCCCACTCTTTCTGCCCCTACCCTGTTAGTACAGTCTCTCTCTCTCTCTCTCTGTCTCTCTCAACATAAATAAACTTAAAAAAAAAAAAAAGCTTTACATTAATCTCATGTAGAAACAGCCTCACAGATACACCCAGAATAATGTTTGCTCAAACGGGCACCCTGGGCCCAGTCAGATGAACCATCACAATGTATCGTGACATTTTACTCTTCTGTGCTAGAGAATTGGGTCTGGTTCTTTTTTTTTTTTTTTTCTTTCTTTTTTTTTTCAACGTTTATTTATTTTTGGGACAGAGAGAGACAGAGCATGGACGGGGGAGGGGCAGAGAGAGAGGGAGACACAGAATCGGAAACAGGCTCCAGGCTCCGAGCCATCAGACCAGAGCCTGACGCGGGGCTCGAACTCACGGACCGCGAGATCATGACCTGGCTGAAGTCGGACGCTTAACCGACTGCGCCACCCAGGCGCCCCTGGGTCTGGTTCTTTATGCATTATTTAAGTAAAATGCCCCTGCCTTTTCAAAGAGCTCTCGTCACAGGAAGCCTGGGACAATAAACTCACATCTTGCAGCAAGTGTCCTTGAGACATAAATCCCTGAGATCCTATAATCATTAAGAAATCCAGCGGGTAGGGCGTGCACATTTTTAAGAAGGATCTCTCGTTTTGTTTGTATAGTTGCCTGGAGCGTAAGCTTCATGCGTTTGCACTACGTGGCGGTAATGCAGTGGGGCAGACTTGTGGCTGTTAGCGTTTGGCAGATTTTTCTTTAGCCATACACAGGCTGGCAGCTAAAGTTATTTTGCAACCGGGCAAGTGAAAACTGCTAGAAATTGCTCCATGTTAGTATCTTTGGGTAGTTCTGTGTATCTACCTTTCGCTTAAGGACCTATCTCTGTGTTTTTTTCTGTTGAAGGTCAGTGCTAGTTTGGAATAAAGAGTAAAACCTAATGGATAGACAGCGATTCTGCATTAGGCTTTTACTAAATGCTCTGTCGTATGTCTGTTTGAATCCCATAGTAATTTTAATGGGGTTCAGGGGAATTTTTCTTTTTTTTCTTTTTTTTTAAAATTTTTTTTAATGTTTATTTTTGAGACAGAGAGAGACAGAGCATGAATGGGGGAGGGTGAGAGAGAAGGAGACGCAGAATCTGAAACAGGGTCCAGGCTCTGAGTTGTCAGCACAGAGCCCGATGCGGGGCTCCAAGTCACGGACTGCGAGTTCATGACCTGAGCCGAAGTTGGCTGCTTAACCGACTGAGCCACCCGGGCGTCCCGATTTTTTAAAGTTTATGTATTTATTTTTGAGAGAGACTGAGAGAGAGCGGGGGAGGGGCAGAGCGAGAGAGAGAGAGAGAGAGAGAGAGAGAATCCCAAGCAGGCTCTGCACTGTCAGCACAGAGCCCAGCTTGGGGCTTGATCCCATGAACCATGAGATCATGACCTGAGCTGAAACCAAGAGTTGGACACTTAACTGACTGAGCCACCCAGGTGCCCCTCATTTTTTTTTAATAACAAAATAATAAAAATTAAGACAATCTATAAATACATAGAGGAAAAATTAACGTTCTTCTTCTGCTTTAGAACTCACTTGTCAGAAATAGTTGCTGAGACATGTACATTTTTCTAAATATTGCTGTTTTTTTTAATTTTTTTTTTAATTTTTTTTTTCAATGTTTTTTATTTATTTTTGGGACAGAGAGACACAGAGCATGAACGGGGGAGGGGCAGAGAGAGAGGGAGACACAGAATCGGAAACAGGCTCCAGGCTCTGAGCCATCAGCCCAGAGCCCGACGCGGGGCTTGAACTCACGGACCACAAGATCGTGACCTGGCTGAAGTCGGACGCTTAACCGACTGCGCCACCCAGGCTCCCCTAAATATTGCTCTGTTTTGATTCAGCTATGTTTCTGGAGATATTTTAGGGTAGAAACCAAAGTCACAGCACTGTGGTTTTACTTCTGAGACTTGTTTCATTCTGCTGAATCGTGGCCACCTTCACGCCTTGCAGATCGAGCTCCTTGTGGGTGGGTGGCCTGATTTATTTAGTGAGCGTGTAGTGTCTCCTCTGAGTTTGTCTGTGTCGTCCACGGTGCTGCAGTGAGAGCAGCTGTATTATCCTCCCTGCATCGTAAAATTTCATTTTCTTGATGACTTCTAAGATGCAAAGTTTCTGCGCTTGGCAGGGTTGTGGTGTGAATGGTTGATCGGAGGGTGATTCTCTCAGGTTTACCGGCTTCGGGTTATGTTTGGGGACAGAATGCACTGTTCTGTGTCGGTTAGTTCTCCAGGGTGGACTGAACGCTCTTCATCGTCCCGTGTTCTGCCATTCGATGCGGCCAACACTGAACCAACCCCAGAATTTTGGCGTGTCTATGCCGTTTGCTCTCCAGTCCTTTTAATGCTGTCTTTCTTCTTCCGAAATTAGGTTATGTAGCACGTTTACCTGGTAAGTAATTAAAATCTCCGTTTCAGGGCTTTATAATTAGCCATGGGGAAAAAAATAACCCCAGTCTAACTTTCTACTCTGTGAGGTTCAGTAAATATCATTTTGATATGCTGACAGCCCCATATGGAGACAGCTACCAGCTATAAACTCAACAGACCATTAAGCTTCGAACAGAAGTATCACAGCAATTTCTGTACTCATTTGCTAATTATCGATGGGTATTTATGTAAGGCTATACAGCTGAAGCGTGAGGCTATTTTTGGCCTCTTGTCCAGGATATAGGACCTAGGGCAGAGTTCCCAGGTTCCCACATTCTTCTTTCCTTTATTTGATCTGTTTCACTTCCGGCTTGAACACTCCCGTTCATCCCAATCTTTGCTGCTCCGTTGTCCTTTGTATCTTACGACAGAGTGGGCCACTGTCTTCTGAGTTCCTCAAGGACTTGTTTCCAGCTCCAGGAGCAGGCTGGCTGCTTTGGAAAGTGGTCACAGCTCCTTTAGATGACCAGCGCCCCATGTTTGTGGTGAATGTGTCGGCGGCCTGAAGGAAAGAGTATAGTTTGCTTCACGGTTTATGCCTTCAGGATAGTCCAACTTTCGTTAAGTGATTTCGTAAACCAATTCTGGGCCAGGGAAATGAAAAGATTTTTGTGAATGATTTCTACCGTGAAAAGAAGTAATTTGAATGGGTAAGCCGCTAAAGCCTTTCTTGGACTGCCCGCTCACTCCAGCACTTAACATAAATCCTTTTTTAAAGGCATTAAAAAGTGGTATGACAAGTGTAGTTACTGTGGATAAATTTAGCTCCCGTATTTTATCTACATAATCTGATTGTAATTTATATATCTGCAGCCCAGATAAAGCACAGCCATTTCTTATTACCAGATTTTTCTTGTTGTCAACATGACGTGAGTGGGATATTGGCTTTAACTGAAGGGTGGTGATTAATCATAACAGCTTGCGGAGAGATCGTTTATTGCTCTGTGTGGCTGAGCGACGGCTGGCAGAGCTGTGAGTCAATCAGGATAAACCCAGGTGGGTCAGTCACTCTCGGATGGCGGCGGATGATGTGATGGATTTATTAGCCGAATTCTCTTTTAAAAATCACTTCCCATTCTCAGCAGGGGGATTTGCAAATAGAAACATTCCGCGTCACCGTCGATGGGAGAGGCTGTGAGTTGGCAAAGTCGAGTGTCGCCGGCTGAAATGTCACAATAAATGGCCCGTCTTTATGTCACAGTCATAGCGGCTGCAAGTGTTTAGCTCGGGATTCCTCTTGTTAAGGGCAGAGACGCCAGTTATGTAATTCTTGGTGATTCAGGTGTTTGGTAGGCCAAGAAGGAGATGTTCACCCTGCGTGGAACCACACGGATAGTGTCAGGGGGGTTTACCTTTTTTTTTTTTTAATTTTTTATTTTTTTCAACGTTTATTTATTTTTGGGACAGAGAGAGACAGAGCATGAACGGGGGAGGGGCAGAGAGAGAGGGAGACACAGAATCGGAAGCAGGCTCCAGGCTCTGAGCCATCAGCCCAGAGCCCGACGCGGGGCTCGAACTCACGGACCGCGAGATCATGACCTGGCTGAAGTCGGACGCTCAACCGACTGCGCCACCCAGGCGCCCCAGGGGGGGTGGGTTACCTTTTGCTCCCCCGCCACGGAGCACTTTGTAACCCAGGCTGACATCCTTCTTACACCAAAGCTGCCTGTGGCCTACCGTTTTCCTCTCCAGGGTTAGTAGTATGTCGTCAGGAAGTGCACAGCAACTTAAGAAATCCAAGGAAGGTGCATTTATGAAAAAAAAGTAAGACCGAGTCTGCCCAGATTAAATGCCAGCGATTCCTGGGTTATCCTTCCTTTCCATCCTTTGTACCACTTTTTCTTCACGAGGACAGATTACGAGCGGGCTACCTCGTTACAGTATCGAGCGCGTAAAATGTTATGCCAGTAAATCACCCTTTGTAACTTTCTACCCCATTTGTTGCTTGGGGAAATTGGATAGTGAGGATATTCTCCTTTCCGGTTGGAAAGGTAAGGCGCACTGCAAAATGGCACGCCGTCGGTGTGGGCGCAGGATGGCCAGCAGTCGGAGTAGGCATCTTGTGGCATTTGAGTTCTCACCTCCTGGCATTTGTAGCAGATCTTGAACTTGTCCCTCCTTGGGAATTTCTCTCTGGTCTGGAATAGCACGATGTGCTTTCCATGCCTCAAATGAACCTCTGGTATTTGGCTAGACAGCAATGACATCGTTAAATAAATTTGATTGAAACTATTTACCAGTTGCTCTGTCTAAACCAATGATTCTTAACTGGGGAAGATTCCCCCCCTTGGGAACATTTGGCAATACCTGGAGAAAATTTTTATTGTCACGATGGCGGGACATAAATTTTTTGTTGCCACAACCCAATACCTCTTGGGTATTATTGGCATTCGTTGGTAAGGTCCAGGGATACTGCTGAATATCCTACATTGTGTAGAACAGTTCCCCACGACAAAGAATGATCTGTTCCCAAATGTCATTATCCCTGAAGTTGAGAAACCCTGGTGTGAACTGTCAATATCTCTCCTCTTACCAACAGCATATTTAGGCCTTTGGGCGTTTACTCATTTTCCTAGCTGAATTACCATTGGTTCTTCATCGTTACAGACCTGTCCCCTTTGTTGAAATGATGACTATGGATGGAAGAAGCTGCAGGAAGTTTAAGGAATTATTATTGTAATCTAAGAATAAAGTGAGAATCTATTTTCTTTTATAAAATATATTAGGGAAATCAGGGTAGACCTATAGGGTGTGAGCTGCTGTGACAGGTATGGCAGATAACATGCAGTCTCAGAAGCTTGCTATGATCCAGTGTAATTGTATTTCTCTCCTCACCGTCCAGTGTGGGTTGGCAGGCAGCCTTTGCTGTGTGCTTCCTTCATGGACCCAGGCATTTTCCGTCAGGTGGCCCTGCCGTTTTCATAAGGTCATGTCCTCGCTGCATTCTGTGGGCAGATGGGAAAGAAAGAGCCTAGGGGAGGCACAGCCTCACTTTATATCAGTTAAAATGAGTCATGCAACCCTCCAGATGCAGGGGATCCACTGAGAAGAGGGGCAGAGCTGCTGAGGACTAGCCGTGGACCTCAGGGAACAGTGGTGGCTGCACATTGCATGCAGGCATCTGGGTCACATTGCATCCAGGTTCCTGGATTCCCCAGGGAACCGAATTCTGTTTCAGTTAAGTGTGTATCGAATATTAGGCAGCTGATGAGATTGTGATTCTCTAGAACAGGACCAGACCTGTAATACGTTAATAATAGGTGCTGACTGGTCAACGATTATTTATGAAGTCTCTTTAAATTTTTCGATATATCGCATACAGTTGCTTCTTCCAAATACTTTTAAAACGCCTTTGTTTTTTTTTTCCCTTTGTGAAAAAGAGTGTCATTAAATGTTGAGCTGATGGCTTTATTTATTCCTAGAGTAAGATATAGGATGACGAAATTTTCTATTATTATTTATTACTTTGTGTACAAAAATCAGGATTAATGAAGGAGGAAACATAGTAAGTATAAAGGGGTAAGTTTCTTTAGGTACTCAGCTTCTTTAGAGAATATAGAAGTATTCTGGTTTTTGATTTCTTCTTGAGTCAGTTTTGTGCACACATTGGTTTTTTAGGAATCTGTGCATTTCATCTGTATTTTAAGAATGTTGGCAGAAGTTGCTCATATTGTCATATTACCTTATTTAAGTTCTTTGTCATTTGTAGGTGTAACATTTTTTATTCTTAACATTCTTCGTTTTTTAAAAAGCAGTCTTTGCAGGCGTTTGTCAATTTTATTAGCTTTCAAAAACCAGTTTTAGCCTTGTGAATGCTCTCTGTGGTTCCTGTTTTGTTTTGTTTTTGGGTGGTTTAATCTATTTCTTATTTTTCTGATTTCTAAAATTGAGTCTTAGCTCATTAATTTTCAACCTTATCTTTTTACATAACTGCTTTCAGGTTATAAAATTTCCCTTAATTTCTCACATTTTAATATGAGAGTTCTATTCCTTATCCTGACATTCTAGGTATTTTTAAATTTTTGGTGTGATTGTTGTGTGTAGTCAATGTTCATTTAGATTTATTCCTATGTTTACCACTTTATTTTCTTGTAATTCAGTTTTACATCTTAGATCTTCCTTCTGGGATCCCTTTCCTTTTGAAAAAGGTATGTTCTTCAGAATTTCCTGTAGTTGGTGGGGGCGGGGCCGTTGTTGATAAACTCCGTGTTTCTTTGTCACAAAATGTTTTCATTTCTCTCATACCACCAAGAAGTATTTCTGCTGTGTATATAGTGCCGAACGGACAGGTATTTTCTAGTAGCACATTGACAGTGTGATTCTGTTGTCTTTGGCTTTTTAATGGTTGCTGAGACATCGGTTGTCAGACTAATTATCATTCTTTTCATGACAATCAATCTTTTCCCCTCTAGCTCCTTATAAAATTCTCCTTATTTCTGGTGTTTTGTGGTTCCACTATAATGTTTCTCAAAGTTTTCTTTTTATTACTTTTTATTAAATGTATTATTTATTTTTGTTGGGCTTAATTGGGTTTACTGATGTTGTGGATTCTTACTTGTTATCAGTTCTGAAAAATTCTCCGTTATTTTATCTTCAGATATTGCCTCTTCCCCATTCCCTCTTTTTCTTTTCTTCTTAGTCTTCCAGACAGATTTCTCATAGACCATATCCTCCACATTGGTTAATTTTTTCTCCCATATTTTCATCAGCCTCTGCTGCAGATGTTCTTGGTCATTTTTATAGGGTCCTGTGTCTTGCATGACACAGGAGTTTGGGGCACCAACCCCCAGTTAGGGGCACTGACTTCCCATTTAGTTGAAAATACATACAGGCTCCCCAGAGCCTAACTACTGATAGCTTAGGGTTGGCCAGAAGTCTTACTGATAAACATGAAGTTGACGAACACATATTTTGTATGTTTTATGCATTATATGCTGGAAAAAATACCTGTGTGTAAGCGAGCTTGTGCATCTTGAACCTGTGTTGTTCGGGAGTCAGCTGTAATACCAATATCTGAAATCTTTACGGTCTGATTTTTTTCTTTTTATCTTGTTAATGAACATTGTATGTTTTGGCCCTTTTCTGATTGGTCAAATAGAAGCAATGAGGGGTACTTCCTTATAATATTATTGTCAGGACTCACCAGATAAATACGTGTCCTAAATTCTGGGGAGTGGTTCCTAGTGAGCTCTTAAGAGATGTTACCCAGTGTAACAATAGTGCTCATAGTAGCAACCATCGTTACTGTTGAGTGATGATTGATGGTGAGCTCATATCTTCTTACACTTTGAGGGATCTTCAAATGTTGGGCTGCAGACGGAACAGATTTGTGTTTGCTTCTGTCAGACAATAACCCACTTTAATTAAATGTTCGGCCTGCGGGTGTTTTGGACGACTGGGTGGCACGGGCTGGTTTGTGGTTATGAATTCTCAGGGGATGTTTCCTTTTCCTCCCACTCACACCCGCCATCAAAGTCAGCGCCAAGGTTTTGCCCAAGATGGCTTCCCGCAGGCCCCTGGCGCCAGGTGGTTATTTCTGGTCATTTCCGGTTCCTCCTCCCGCCCAGGATGTAGCCCCTGGAGGTGTGCGCCTTGGGGCTTGGCTTCCGGGGGAGAGTCGGCTGTGGACGCTGTGCAGCGCATGGGCCTTGGTGCCCGTCGGCTGTCTGGTTCCACCACAAAGCTGTTGCAGTGAGTTGGGCAAATGCCCTGCCGGGAAGTGGTGGTCTCCCCGCTGCAAGCTTTCATCTAGATTTTTGCTTTCAGCGGACGTTTGGGTTCTGAGCGTTCCTTACCTTTTGCCAGCTCATTAATCCATTTGACTCACACTTTAAAAAACAAACATTTGTTAGTTATTTTCCATGCAAGAGTTGGGTTATCTTCCCCACACCACTGCAGATAGATGTTTAGGACTATTTTTTGAATGTGTGACTCGTCTTTAACTGAGGGCCGCGGGCTCTTTTTACGTTGCTGAATTCCTCTCACTGGGCAGACCTGGGTGACAGTCATGCTCAAAGCCGTGCTACGGATGTGGTGCATCTTTTGGAGCTTTGCTTTGAAGGATGATAAATAATGTAAAGCATTATTTTTATGTTGTGCTAAAGCAGATACAGACCTGTGGCGAAGTAGCAAGCGAGGTCTCGTTGGATATTTTGAGTAGAACTCGTGAGAGCACAAGGAAATTGTCGCCCTGGAGTGTGCTGTCTTTACTACTCAGTGGGAGGGGGCTTCTGGATGAGGAGACAGGGCTGGTGATTTCTGTTGGTGGCCCCTCACCCCGCCCCCCCCCCAATAAAAATGGCGGGCTCCTTTAGCTGGAACTAGGGGTAACGACACTCTCCACGATGATCCGCCAGTTGAGAACATTGCGCACGATGTCCCCAAGTGGTCACGTTGTTCTCTTTTTCCCTTCTTTGTCATTGTTTTTATTTATTTTTTTAATTTATTTTGAGAGAGAGAGAGCTCATGTGTCGTGCTCATGAAAGTTTATTTATTTTGAGAGTGAGAGAGAGAGAGAGAGAGAGAGAGCGCTCACGTGCATGCTCATGAGTAGGGCAGGGGCAGAGAGGGAGAGACAGAATCTCAAGCAGGCTCTGCACTGTTCAGAGCCCACGCGGGGCTCGGACTCACCAACCGTGAGATCGTGACCTGAGCCGAAACCAAGAGTCCGATCGATGCTTAACCGACTGAGCCACCCAGGCTCCCTGTCATTAATTTTCCATTATTTTCTCTTCCTCCTCCTTTTCTTTTTCCCTTCCTGCTTCACTCTTTGGACCTTTTCTTACGGATTTTTTTCTGTTTGTCACGACTGTTGGCCTGTATGAGCGGAGGGTCATCGTTCATTATGATAATACTGGCTTTAAAGCATTTCTTAATGTAGTGAAGCACAAGCTTTTTCGGACCGGCGCTCGCCCACCCCTCTGCGACCTGCTTCCTCCGGAGCTCCGCCGCAGGAACCAGCCCGAGGTCTCTGTTACAGGCAGTGGTTAGGCTCCGTGGGCCATCTGGTCTGCGTCACGCTGCTCACTGTCACGCCCTGAGAACAGCCAGAGGCCGTCCGAACGAGCACGGCCCTGTCCAGCACACCGCGCCTTATTGATGGGACACGCACGTTTGAATTTCACATAATTTTCATGTCACGCGCTGCTGATTCTTCCAGCCATTTAAAGGTATAAAAATCATTCTTGGCTTGTGGGTGGTAAAAACACGGGTGGTGGGAAGGATGTGACCCGGAGCCCTATCTACCTGTCACCTTAGACGTACTCTGTGATATTGTCGGCGGCTCAGGTCCTTTTTCAGTGGCTTCTTTTTGACCCCATCGGTCACACTTTGCATCTTCCTAACGTTAAGATACAGGTATGTTTCAATAAACGTTCTAGAGCCCATCATGAAATACCAATTTTTAATCAATGTACACAGGCTTTCTAAATCAGTTGGGAAATGCATCAGTTGTAACTTATCTGCAATATATACAGACGAGTAAACAAATGAAATATGTCAAATGTAAATAATAGTGAAGGCTATTTTCTTTCACACCCTACTCAGAATCATGTGTGTTGGTAACCGGGCAGCCCTTAGCAACTGTTGCCTTTGGTTTCTCCATACTGTCTCCTTTCCAGAATTTCTTTTCGACATAGATAAATGGAATTAAAATGTTCTTGGGGGCGCCTGAGTGGCTCAGTTGGTTAAGTGTCTGACTCTTGATCTCAGCTCAGGTCATGATCTCATCGTTGGTGAGATCGAGCCCCGTGTCAGGCTCTGTGCTGAGAGCACGGAGCCTGTTTGGAATTCTCTCTCTCCCTCACTCTCCACCCCTCCCCTGCTCCGTCTCACTCTCTCTCTCTGTCTCTTAAAAATAAATAAATAAACTTAAAAAATTGAAATGTTCTTAATGGTAGATGGCACTTCTATGATATTTAGGCATAGTTCAAAAGCTTTTCAGTGTATTTTATATATGTAGGCTTTTATGTTGGCCTGGCAGGCCAGGCCTCTTGGCGACTTTGCTATTACTCAGAACACGTTAGCGATTTATTAATAGACCCTTGATGTAAAACCGGTTTGTGGGACACCTGTGGTTAAGTGTCTGCCTTCAGCTCAGGTCATGTTCTCGCAGTTCGTGGGTTCGAGCCCCGCGTCGGGCTCTGTGCTGACAGCTCAGAGCCTGGAGCCTGCTTCAGATTCTGTGTCTCCCTCTCTCTCTCTGCCCCTCCCCTGCTCACACTCTGTCTCTCTCTCTCAAAAACAAATAAACATTAAAAAACTGGTGTGTAAGTTGGGGGCTCCCTGTAACTGTCACAAGAAAACCAAGTCGTCTGACGAGTGATTTGTTCCTGCCGCTGCTTGCGGACCACCGCGGCAGAGAGCCTCTCTGTGGCCCCCGCTCCTCTGTGACAGCAGATATCGCTGATGCTCTTGGGTCTGTGATATCCTGGCACTTTCTGTCGGTCCAGGCAGGATCCTCACGAACGGGCAGAAGAAGGAACAGCAATGAGGGAAGAATGGAACGCTACTGACTTTCTGCATTCCCGTGCCGTCTTACTCCTTCCGTGGCCAGACGAGACGGGTTCCTGTCCAGCTCTTCCCCGGGCCTGTGCTTACATCACCACTCGTAAAAATCACCCTGAGATGATGGCAGTGAAAAGATTCCATTTCTCTTTGTATCCGTGAAGAAATAGTCTAAAACTGGAAGAGTTGTAACTAGGAAAGGTTACTCGAAGAGGCACACACGTTGCCAGATGAATGCCATTTGGGGCTGGTTTTAAATCTCAGCGGTTCACTGTGTCAGGGCTATTGAAATACCGGGTAAAGTGACAAAAAATCAGCAAGAGCTTTTGAGTTTTTGACAAGTCAATTCCAGGCTGTCGTGAGAGTAAATGTTTAAATAAGGTCCTGTTGCATTATCTACTCCCTTCTTTTCAAATCTCAAATTATCCGATCTTCTCCCCGTGGAAGGAATAATGGTTGCAAAATGAGCAGGAAATTTACTCCTCTCTACTCATCTGGCATAAATTGTTTGCCCCACATACGTTGAAGAATTACTGCTTCCAAGGCTGATGTGATAGTTTTTTGTGTTGTTAAACAGCTATAAATCTCATCTAATACGGTCTCTGCCATAACAGGAAGAAAACCGTAGGTTAATATCTGTTATATTTCATTGCTTAAAAATAACTGTTACTGGTAAAACTCCATTTTTACAAACATAATTTGATCTCGCATAATTGATAGAAGAAAATTTGGGGAACCTGTCCAGGCTCTGTTTACAGCTGATATTTTCTTTTTTTTTAAAGTATTT
Source organism: Prionailurus bengalensis (assembly GCF_016509475.1). NCBI lineage: Eukaryota > Metazoa > Chordata > Mammalia > Carnivora > Felidae > Prionailurus > Prionailurus bengalensis. The sequence goes on along the minus strand of NC_057358.1, from coordinate 6,550,392 downwards.
TTTTTTCAACGTTTATTTATTTTTGGGACAGAGAGAGACAGAGCATGAACGGGGGAGGGGCAGAGAGAGAGGGAGACACAGAATCGGAAACAGGCTCCAGGCTCCGAGCCATCAGCCCAGAGCCCGACGCGGGGCTCGAACTCACGGACCGCAAGATCGTGACCTGGCTGAAGTCGGACGCTTAACCGACTGCGCCACCCAGGCGCCCCTACAGCTGATATTTTCAAAAACTGCCACATGCAGTGATCCAAACGAATTCTGTTTGTGTAATAGAGGCCAGAGTTTATAGTGAGCTCTCAGAATGAATTACCGACAGTTACAGAAGCAGCATTTTTTTTATACCTATTCTGATCCTTTTGCAAAATTGAAATATTTTGCGATATGCTATCATAGCATTTTTGGGTGGTTGGTTTGTTTTAAAAATCCCAGAAGACAAAACCTTAGGGGCTTATTTGAAATTTCCTGTTCAGTTACTGAAGGTCTTGCCAGAGAGAGGGGAGAAATAGATGCTGAAATATTCCTACGTTTAGGGCGGCTCCTGCCTGCAGACCAGCACGGCTATTGTTTCAGGTACCGAAACTGCTCAGCTCTTTCTTCACTGGGGAGGGAGAGCCGTGCCATAATTTTGGTTCTTTCCGGACAGTTTCCTTTTAATTACGAGCTGATTTATGGCTTTGATTCACGATTCTAGCATTATGGAATGTTCCTTGCAATGAATCACCTTCATTAGACTTTTTTTTGGTCATAGCTACAAAATCGAGCCAGCTCATTGCCTGGGTGTCTCTGTTTTTGGAATAGTCATTGCAACTCCTGTTTGTCACGTGCGGGAACTTCACCCGGGTGACACCCAAGGGTCAGGGTTCCACGTCACTGCCCGCTTTGGAGCTGTGAGCTCTTACTCAGCGGTGGTTAAGCTAATGAGTAGTAATCAGTTCCCACAGCATCCCTAGTGAGTCAAGACTGATCCAAACTGAGCTCATTACTGAAGTGTTTCTCCCGCATGAGTGGAAGAGGGAGGGTGTCTGGGGTCCTTATTTTGGGGGTACACCATCTCTGGTCTCAGTGGGAGCTGTCTCTCTGGGACCAGACTCTCCCCTGCTCCCCCGACCCGTGTTCCGTCCCCCGAGTCCCTGTGCTCAGTGGAAGTTCTAGTCCACATAACTATACCAGATTGGTTCTTGAAAACTCCACCCTGGGCCAGATTCTGAAGGCAATTTGGAACCACTGTGTTTTTGCCGCTTTGATAGTGTAGGGCTGTTGAGATAGATTCCCCTGTCAGTGGGCGTCCTCGGAAAGAAGCAGGGGTGAGGACCCTTGAAGGAGGGAGGCATGACGGAGACGCCAACTTTCTTTTTTTTTAAGTTGATTTATTTAATAAATAAACGAGAGTGGGGGAGGGGCAGAGAGGGAGGGAGAATCGCAAGCAGGCTCTGTGTGGCTCGATCTCACGAATATGAGATCATTTCCTGAGTTGCCATCAAGAATCAGACGCTTAACCAACTGAGCCCCCCACGCGCCCTGAGTTACCTTTGAGGGAGCTTGGACAAACTGCCTGAATTCTCTGCTTCCAGTTATGTGAGATCAAATGATGATCCTAAAAATGAAGCTTTCCTAGTAACAGTTATTTTTTTTAAAATGCATTTATTTATTTTGAGAGAGAGAGAGAGAGAGAGAGAGAGGGAAAGAGAGAGAATCCCAAGCAGGCTCCGTGCTCTCCGAGCAGAGCCCGACGTGGGGCTAGAACTCATGAACCGTGAGATCAAGACCTGAGCCACGGTCGGATGTTTAACTGACTGGCCACCCAGGCTCCCTGCTCGGAAGCGATGAACTGTAACATATTTATTCAGTTCTCCCGAAGAGAATGACATCTGAGCAGAGGCCTGCGTGAAGTGCGGGACCGAGCCTGGGACGTATCTAGGGGAAGAGTGTTCTGGGCAGAGGGAACAGTAAGCGTAAGCGTCCTGAGGCGGGAGCATCCTTGATGTATAAGAGGAGCACCCGGGAGGCCAGCGGAGCGGGGCGGGAGTGCGCGCTGGGGAGAGCATCGGGGGAGGATCGGAGCCGGGGCCGGCAGGGCCCAGTGGGCCGTGGTGAAGACCGGCCTTTCTCCATCAGTGGGTTTTGAATGGCCTGTGTCCTAGGCAGATCATTCTGGCTGCTCTGGGGAGGCAGCAGGAATAATCCAGGTGAGAAATGCTGGTGGCTCGTGTCAGGGTGCTTGCGTCTGGGGGTTGGGGGATGTGGTGGGAAGGCGGGAGAGAGAGCATTAGAGCCAGGGCTGGGTCCAGGGCCTTTGGTCTGAGCACCTGGGGAAGCTCGCTCGTCGCGGGGTCCGGACGTCGTGTGGGGAGAGCGTGCCGGGGGTGGGAACCAGCCGCTTGTGCTTGGCCGTGTCGACGTGAGGTGTCGGTGGAGATGTCACGGAGGAAGGTGTCCGTGTGGGTCTAGGGCGCAGAGGGCGGTGCTGTTGGGTGCTGGAGCCGGGTGCTGTCGGCGCAAATGGTGTTGGAAACCGCGAGACTGGATGAGAGCAGTCGGTGGGGGGGGGGGGGCGGGTGGAGGGAGAGAGGACGTCCTAGGACTGTGCTGTGGGACACGCCAGTGTTTTGAGGTTGGCCGATGAGGGGAGGCGGCAGGGGAGACTGAGGCGTGATGCCCAGCGAGGTGCACCGAGAGGGCTTGATGGCCCGGAAGCCAGGTGTCCTGATCAGCTGGGACAGCTGCAGCAAAGCAACGCAGACTGCCTTAGAGGCGACAGGGCTTGCTTCCTCCCAGTTCTGGAGGCTGGACTTCTGAGATGAGGGGGCCGGTGTGGGTGGTTCTGGGGAGGGCCCTCTTGCAGGGCCGCAGACTGCCAGCTTCCCCTCGTGGCCTCCTCGCCGGGTAGACGGGTGGGGGAGCCCTCGGGGCCTCCTCCGTAAGGGCACTAATCTCATTCATAAGGGCTGTCCCTTTGTGACCTAATCGCCTCCCAAAGGGTGTCAGATCCTGTCACCTTGGGGGTTGGGACTTCAACCTAAGAAGTTTGGGGAGGCACACAAACATGTACTCCACCAACAGAGGAATGTTTTGTAAGGAGGAGGGAGTGATGAGACATTTGGGACACTGTCCACAATGTCAAGTAAGCGTAAGACTGAGAACCGACCGCTGCCTCTGGCAATCCGGAAGTCCTTGGTGAGCTTACCCTTCTGCCTGCTCAATCTTTCCCATTCTGCGCTGTGCTCTGCGGGGCTGGCCCCACCTGGTTCATGGTGCTTGGCTAGGTTGCTTCCCGATAGTTGGACCCTGGCATCTGTTGTGGCCTTTGCCCTTGGTTTCGCCAGGTGAGAAATCGATCTGTGAATTTTGCCGTATGGAGTTGTCGGAGCACAAATTTCCTAAGAGAAGAAACACGTAAAAGAGTGAGGTTATGTTGAGACTGTTCTCCAGCTTGCAGACCTGTAATGTAGACAGTATTCCATCCCGTAATTTTGGATCACTACTGATTATTGTAATGTAGACATGCAAAATGTGTTTTGATTTTTTGAGAAAAAAAAAAAGAAACTATGTCACTAATATTTTTTCACTAGCGTGCTTAAGAAATGTACCATCGGTAAAAATGTTCTCATGTAATGTAGTAATGGAAAGCATTTAATTCTATGATAACTGGATAATAAATCCTATTTTTTAAAGCTTATTTATTTTGAGAGAGAGAGAGAGAGCACGACAGAGCCAGGGAGGGGTAGAGAGAGAGGGAGAGAGAGAATCTCAAGCAGGCTCTGCCCTCTTGGCAAAGAGCCTAATTAAGGGGCTTGAGCTCACCAACTGTGAGATCATGACCTGAGCTGAAATCAAGGGTTGGACGCTGAACTGACTGAGCCACCCGGGCGCCCCAATCCTGTTGTTAAGCGCATGTTTTCTACGGTCTCTGTTTTGCCAAGACGTTCTGTTTTGGGATAATTCAGAGTATCTCAAATGTTTTCATAGGATTTGTCGGTAGAGGAGAGTTTGAGTTTCATTAGTATTCAGAAAAATGGCAGATTGAAAGAATTGACCCACATCTGGGGCCATGTTTCACAGTGAGACATGACTGCTGGGTCAGCCGACAGAATGCCTGCAAGCTATTGGCGCTTACGTTTGGACCTAACTGATTAGGTAAGAATCATGCCTCTTCTCTCGAAGAACATACTCTGAATCTTCTTCACCTTTGCTGTAGCGAGAGGGATTTCGTTGCGTATCGTTAAGTATGTCAGATCTCAAGTCAGATGCTTACAGATAGAATCGTTGCGTTGGCTTTTCTTGTGTTACGGTTCACATTCAGCGCTGACACACTCTCAGTGAGGGGTAATTAAAGATGCCTTTAATTATTTTAATTAGCATGTTAATCAGATCTGTACATTAAGAAAGTAATCTTCAGTGAGGTGTTTTCACGAAGTATTACTCTTTTTAAATATTTCATTCTAACGGAAATAACATTTCATGAGGTGTGGTGGTTGGGGTAAACAGGGACTTCTGTTTTAGTTTTAGTTTTAGCTTTCTTTAAGTATCTTTTTTTTTTTTTAATACTTATTTATTTTTGAGACAGAGACAGAGTGCTAGTGGAAGAGAGGGGGAGAGAGAGAGTCCGAAGCAGGCTCTGCCCTGTCGGCTCAGAACCCGATGTGGGGATTGAACTGATGAACTGTGAGATCGTGACCTGAGCTGAAATCAAGGGCTGGACGCTTAACGGACTGAGCCACCCGGGTGCCCCAATCCTGTTGTTAAGCGCATGTTTTCCAAGGTCTCTGTTTTGCCAAGACGTTCCGCTTTGGGATAATTCAGAGTATCTCAGTGTTTTCATAGGACTTGTTGGTAGAGGAGAGTTTGAGTTTCATTAGTATTCAGAAAAATACTATTGAAAAATACTAATGAAAAAATACTAACTCCTAGAGAGAGACAGAGACACAGAATCCAAAGCAGGCTCCAGGCTCCGAGCTGTCAGCACAGAGCCCGATGTGGGGCTCGAACTCACGGACCACGAGATCATGACCTGAGCCGAAGTCAGATGCTTAGCCGACTGAGTCACCTAGGTGCCCCAGGAACTTCTGTTTGAAATCATTTAAAATTGACTCACCCGGCCTTATGAATCTTTTAAAGTGGACCCACAGAAGGAGTTTTGAGGAATCTGACCCAGAATCTAAAGTTTTGTTGAGTAATTGTGTTTATGTCCTAGATTCCTGAAATAATTTGTGTTGCGCATCTGTTTTATTCTCATGATTACACAATACGTATGTTTGGAGGGGTTATTCTAAAATTGACATTTTATACAGATCATGTAAATTAAGAGACATCTGTCTGTTGGAAATGCATGCTTTGGTGTATTTGTGACCGATCATAGGCCTGCCTCATCGCTTTGAGTCTCACTGGTTGAACGGGGACTAGAATAGCTCGTCCATTGGATTTTTGGGGAGCACTCCCTGAGGCGCTGCGTGCAAAAGCGTTTGGCTTAGTGTTTGGTACACAGCGAACTCTCTGTAGCTGTTTTGTAATCAGAGTTGCAGGGTCTCCTATCTGCTGGGTTGGGGAAAGATGCCATGTTGATTCCTTTGAAAGGAACAGTTGTGTTTTCAATTGTATGGGCACAGGTTAAGAATCTCTGTTTTAGGGGATATAGTAACTGGTCAAATTGGAACTGTAGTAACAGGCCTGTCTGGGATGAGGAAACTGACCTCACTGTTGGGGTCTTGGTTAAGAGAGGTTCCTAGCAGTCCAACATATGGGTCGTATGGGATCTGTAGAGCCAATCTTTTTTTTTTTTTTTTAATTTTTTTTTAACGTTTATTTATTTTTGAGACAGAGAGAGACAGAGCATGAACGGGGAGGGTCAGAGAGAGGGAGACACAGAATCTGAAACAGTGTAGAGCCAATCTTGAAAGAACTGACATCTTTCTTAAAAAAAAAAATTTAATGTTTACTTTTTGAGAGAGAGAGACAGAGCCTGAGCAGGGGAGGGGCAGAGAGAGAGGGAGACACAAACTCTGAAGCAGGTTCCAGGCTCTGAGCTGTCAGCACACAGCCCGACACGGGGCTCGAACTCACGAACTGAGCCGTGAGATCAGGACCTGAGCCAAAGTTGGATGCTCAACCGACTGAGCCACCCAGGCTTCCCACATCTTTTTTTTTTTAATGTTTACCTCTTTATTTTTGAGAGAGAGAGAGAGAGAGAGACAGAGAGACAGAGAGAGAGAGAGAGAGGGAGAGAGAGGATGCACATGTGCACACGCACACAAGTCGGGTAGGGTCAGAGAGAGAGACACACACACAGAATCCAAAGAAGGCTCCAGGCTTTGAGCTGTCAGCACAGAGCCCAACGCGGGGCTCGAACTCACGAACTGCAAGATCATGCCCTGAACTGAAGTCGGACGCTCAACCGACTGAGCCACCCAGGAACTCCAGAAGAACTGACATCTTGACAATATCCAGTCTTCCTATCCATGAACATGAATTATCTCTTTATTCAGTTCTTTCGGTTCATCATGATTCTTTCGTGCTCTGGAGAGGCCAGTCTCTTGTGCTATTCAAACCTTCACCTGATTCGGTGAAGCCCACCCACATGAGGGAGAGCAGTCTGTTTCACTCAGAGTCCATTGATTTCAGTGTAAATCTCATCCCACATCATCCTCACAGAAAAATCCAGGCTAATGTTTGACCAGGTCTCTGGGCACTTGTGTCCCAGGCATGTTCACACGTGAAATAAAACCATTACAGATAGCAATTGTGCAAATTGTCTAAAGATTCCCCGGCTCATGTAATGAGATATATGCAGAGGGCACGTTAATGTAAATTTTATGCAAGCTTGTTTTTTTTCCCTTTCTTTTAAAAGCTTACAACTAAGGGAAGCTTTGGGAAAATTTTCAACGGAAGCTATTTTGCTGCAGCAAAGAAAGTAACTTCACAGAAAGAAATAAGTCAAGTATGTGTGGGAGAGAGATACCTGTGAAAAAAAGTCTTTAACAAAAAAGTGTCTTATTCCATTGAACTTGGAGCCCTGGCCCTTTGTGATATGTCAATTCAGTCCCGACACTTTCTCTGCAGCGTGAGCTAATAAAAGACCTGTAGGAAGTTTTTTCTTAGTGGAGAGAAAAAAAAAGTGACTCTTTGGAGGAATATTCTTTAAAGGCAGGAACGCGTTTGAAGCGATCGCAGAAATGCCTGTGGAGTGAGATATTGGCAGCTAGAGAAGAATTGGAGAGAATGTGCTAGAATTGGAGAAATTCCACGTTTTATTGGATAAAAAAAAGTCTCTAAGCAGGGACCAGTGATTGCCTTTGAAATGTCTTTGCCTTCTAGGCTCTTAAAGATACGGTGTGGAGTCATTTGAGTTCTACCTTGAGAATGTCATAAATGATTCTTATCTGTCTGGCTTTTGCTTTGGAAATCTTGGTTGTCTGTGGCGCTGGGAGGCTGTCGGGAACTTCAGGGAAGCAGTTGACGCCTGGATGCGCACTACCTTGTCTGTTTTTGACTTCTGGGTGATGCCTTTGCCTGGAATGAGCAGGTTCAGTGCTGCCTGTTGGGGCTGTAGCGTGTGCTCCTTCAGAAGGAGAACTCCAGGGACATGCCGAATGTCTGCCCTACCTCCTCAGATGTTTATGATGCCAGCTTAATTACAAGGATGGATCTCTGGCTTTCTGGGTTGTATGTGCCACAACTGAAAACTAAAATGATTACTTAATATCACACGTGAGCCGTTGCAAGCCAGGCAGATGAAGGAAACGGCAGCTCATTTGTGCACGCTTGTGGCGTGCTATGGCGTTAAATCGTATTTTAGTGAAAGGTCTGTGTAATATCCATGGAAACGGTGGTTCTTCGTCGGAATCCGGCAAGTTGTATTTCCACACGAGATTCGGAAAACAGACATGGTTTCCGAAGCCATCGGATCTGTCCGCCCTTACTTCCCGTGACAGACTTTATGAAACACCTGCTGTATGCATTTGTTACTGGGTGTGTTGAGCGCGGATGGAGTGGGCAGGCAGATAGGGACTGTCATTAGGCACATGAGTACAGGCGTGTCATTGTACATTGTGTTCAGGCTGTGAATGGAAAGGCTCTGGGACTCCAGGAGGCAGGACAGCTGATCCTGGAAGTTAGGGAGGACCCATGAGGGAGTTATGGTTGAGGGCAGGAGTTTGCTGGGGACACATGAGGGGGAAGGCGTTTTTGCACCAACGGAGGAGGGTGTTGAGGCCAGTAATGAGGCCACTGGAAGGGAAGAGTTGAGAGGATACCAGTGTGGAGAGCGAGGGGAAGAGAGAGCCAGTCAGGCAGGACATCGGGCCAGGTTTGGGAGTTTGAAATTTACTCTAAGATTCAGTGGCTGCATGAAAGGATCTCATGCCTTGTTTTAAAAGGCTCATGTTGAACATAATATTCAAAGTCAAAAGCTCTGCCGTATCTAACAAAGAATTAATATCTGACATAAATAAAGAGCTCTTACAAATCAATATATTTCTCTAAAAGATCAAAGCTTGATTTGATGGATGACAGGTATGAGATGCCTTCCAGAAACCCATGGAAATCTGTGGAGCAGGCAGTGGAATCTGAGATTCTAAGGCTCAGAAAAGAGGTCTGGGGGCGCCTGGGTGGCTCAGTCAGTTAAGGGTCCGACTTGATTTCGGCTCAGGTCATGATCTCGCGGTTCGTGGGTTTGAGCCCTATGTTGGGCTCTGTGCTGACAGCTCGGAGCCTGGAGCCTGCTTTGGACTCTGCGTCTCCCTCTCTCTCTGTCCCTCCCCTACTCGTGCTTTTTCTCTCTCTCAAAATAAATAAACTCTAATAAAAAGAAAAGAGGTGTGGTTTGTAGAGATAAATTTGGCGGTTCGGGGCACGGCTGTGATTGAAGTCACGTGGGTGGATAAAAATTGTCCACGGAAGGACCACCGAGTGAGAAGAAAAGCGAGCCAGCCCAGGACCAGATTCTGAGTAATCCTGAATCGTTGGAAGTGAAAGGGGACTGAGAAGGCGTGGCTGGAGAAGGAAGCAAGAAAAACAAAATCCAAGTGATGACTTAGAAGCCCAGAGAGGACTTTGTTTAAGAGAGGACGTTGTCAGCCGTGCGGTCCAGTGGGCGGCTTGGTCGTCGTGGGGGCGGAAATTGAATGGATGGAATGGTGAGTGAAGAGTCAGGTCTTTGCTGAGGTTTGGTTTTGGAGGGGAGCAGAGGAATTAGGGTATTGACTGGTTAGAGTTCAAGGGCGGTTTTTGTGGGATGGGTCATTCGAGAACTTGTAGGGAGCAGCTGGGCTCAGTGGTTTTCTTTATGCTGCAGAGCTGAGTCTTCTTGCTTTGGTTTCGGAGGGGCACAGACGGGGAGTCAGAGGGAGGCAGGGATGGGGACGGTGGGGTAGGTGAACGACGTGGGTGACAGGATTGGAAGTGGGTGGTTGTTAAGTAAGGAGAACAAACATGACGGTGGCGGTGGCCCCTTCGGACAAGCGTCCCTTCCCTCTGCGTGTCGCCGGTTCTAGGCGCTCCCTGCTGCCCCCGCCCTGGATGGCACGGCCTGTCCTCGAGTATCGTGCAGCTCCCCCCATCCCCTCAACAATGCATTGCTGCACATCGAGACGTCCTGAAGTCCTCGCCTCGTTGAAACAGGGGAATAAAATACCATAAGAGCTGATTAGAATGCATTCATTTTCCAGGGAGCTGTGACCGGCGTGAATCGTAGGAGTAACGTCACTACAAGGGAAGTGAGGTTGCAAAGCTGTTGCTTCAGCCGGATTGTAGTGTCGACGGGAAGAGATCTGGCTGGAATTCTGGGTGTTAGGATTATCTCACGCGTGCTCGACTTCTTGCGTGTATGTGCCTTCGTGCATGCCACGGAGAGCAGAGGTTTGGTTTGGGTGTGGACGACACGCAGACCACGGGATCGGTCGCCCTCTCGGTGGCGTCCACTAAAACTTAAGTAGCTGTGTGTCTGCATTCAGGACGGAAGCATCGTGTAACCTGTTCACTGTTGGTCTTGTTCTCAAACTTGAGCCAGTGCCTGTCTTCGCGCATGACGTATCCTATTGTGTTAAGGCTGTGACTGCAGAGTGTAACTAAGAGCGATTGCGTGTTACCTCTAGGTAGCAGGTGATCGGTTTTATAATAATGTGAGGAAGCAGGAGCAGAAGCTAAAAGTGAACCGGATTCCCGTCACGGTTTACATTAGGAATTACTTTCCATAAGGCAGATTTTGATTCTCTTCTCCGGTACCACTTTGTCAGTGTTTGAAGATGCGATCGTTAGCATGAATTAGCGTTAATATCCAACGTGGGGAGAGGCAATTAAGGGATGAGAAGGCTAAAAAGTATCATCACGCTCTGGAAGAAAGATTTTATTCTAATGATAATGTTTGAAATTAATAAAATAGCAACCATGTGTCTTTTTTTTTTCCCCATGGTTGTCATTTTATATCCATGATCTGATGTGCAGGTTTATTAAAAGTTAAATTTGGATTGCCAGAAATCTGTTCATGTATAATTAAAACATCATTTGGAGGGGCGCCTGGGTGGCTCAGTCAGTGGAGCATCGACTCTTGATTTTGGCTCAGGTCATGATCCCAGGGTTGTGGGATTGGGCCCCACACATGGGATATTCTCTCTCTCTCTCTCTCTCTCTCTCTTTCTCTCTCCTCTCTCCCTCTGCCCCTCCCCCAATTGCACCCCCGGTCTAGCTCAAAAAACAAAACAAAACAAAACAAAACCCCCACCATTTTGAGATGTTTCATGTACGTTTTTCTAGAGGAAAACATAGTATGTTATATAAACATTTTAACGCATTAAAGAGGGAATGATGGACAGCATTATCAAAGAATACTTCCCTTTTCCCCAGGGCTGATACTGTGCCACCAGAGTCGTAACTGCAAGGAAGCTTTTTCTCGTTTAATGCTTGCAGCCGCCCAGTGGAGTAGCTCCCATGAAGTCACATATGACCCCGTAATAAGCTAATTTCAACACAGAGGAGCTCTCCTGCTCTCATTCCCAATATTGAGGAAAATTCTGAGCAACGTGTAGAATGTCAAGTAGCAAAGACCTTTCTTGTTAAGAGTCTGCATAAATACTGGCCAAGGTTTTTTTTTTTTTTTTAATATTGTTTTAATGTTTGTTTTTGAGAGAGAGAGTGCGAGCTGGGGAAGGACAGAGAGAGAGAGAGAGGGAGACACAGAACCCGAAGCAGTCTCCAGGCTCGAAGGTGTCAGCACGGAGCCCGACGCGGGGCCCGAACCCACAAATCGTGAGGTCATGACCTGAGCCCAAGTCAGACGCTTACCTGGCTGAGTCATCCAGGTGCCCCAATACTGACCAAGGCTTTAATGATTATCATGGCCTAAATGTTCCATGTTTTCATCATGTAGAATATTCTGAGCCTTGTACCACTCGTGGTTTCTACTTCGACCTACAGTCATGACTCTCTTGTTGGTTTCTTCCAACAGCTCTTAGATTATGTCTTTGTGAAATCCTGATCTTCAGAGCAAGATAAGGATATTCCATTTTGTAATTGTTCAACTATATTTATACAACTGAAAGAGCCCTGGAAGGTTGAATTGAAACTTTTCCTCCTACCCATAGATGGCGAGTACCAAAGAACGTGTGTGTGTGTGTGTGTATGTGTGTGTGTGTAAAGATAATGTTTCGGGGGGCGCCTGGGTGGCGCAGTCGGTTAAGCGTCCGACTTCAGCCAGGTCACGATCTCGCGGTCCGTGAGTTCGAGCCCCGCGTCAGGCTCTGGGCTGATGGCTCAGAGCCTGGAGCCTGTTTCCGATTCTGTGTCTCCCTCTCTCTCTGCCCCTCCCCCGTTCATGCTCTGTCTCTCTCTGTCCCAAAAATAAATAAAAGTTGAAAAAAAAAAATTTAAAAAAAAGATAATGTTTCGGTATTTTTCACGAGTTACGTCTTCATCTACGTCGTGTTTATTTCTGAAGACAGGAATCCTTTTATCCGCATGTTCGAAGCCCAGTTGTATGTAATGTGGTCCGTTGAACACGGTAGGAGCCGATCAATCCTGTTGACCTGTGGAGTCATTTTAATCTATTCTTCTGGTTGTGGGAACAATTTAATTTAACCCTTTATGCAAAATTAATGTGGATTCTTTCCTTTAAAAAGCTCCAAGGGAAAGAACTTTATAGTCTTTTACTCTTAATAGTAAGTAGAAGCGCTTCCGTTCATAATTCAAGATCCGCTGTTGCCTCCTTGCCTTAGTGAAGTCAGCATTAAAGAACAGTTTCCTGATAAGTCCAAGGCGGCGCCTGACATCTTATTGTGAAGCCCCAGTTCTGTTGCGAGCCTGGAGTTTCTGTGGATTGAACACCCTTATTTCTCTCTTCTTCCTCCAGAGACCCCATTAAAATGATAGTAAAGGAATAAAAAATGCATAAACCCACAACAGAAAGGATTGGAAGAGAGGCCAGTGCAGAAAAGAAATTTCAGAATGTTCCTAGCAGCTCGAAAGGTGATGAAGGCTTGGTGACGGCCAAAACTCGGTGGGGGCTGCCACCACCCTGGACATCCTTGGCGGGGGGCCCTCGGAGTCCCTGCAGCGCCAGGTGGGGCTGGGACTCACCAGGTGTAATGGGGTGCCTGCAGTCAGAACACTTCCCAGGCTCTACGTCCCCACCCTAGTGGGACAACCGAGGACCAGAATCCGTGTCTGTCCCCCAGGCTCATCTCTGGAGAAACGGACGGAAGTGTCTGGGGGGAACCAGAGAGGCTAGCTTGGGGGTTTGCTTCAACGACGGGAGATCCGCCACACCCACTCTGAGTCAGAAGCCCCTGCTCCGGGACAAAATCTCACCTGCAGGGTTTTGTGTGGTCTACGGTGTAAGGGTGATGCGTGACCAGGGGCCAGCAGGCACTCCAGGAGAACCTCTGATAGAGAGAAGGAGGGAGAAAAGGAAACAACAGAACACGCCCGCATCAGAACACCCCCGCCACAGAATACCCCCGCAAGGCATACAGGAGGAGAAAATCCTCTCATTACTGTATCGAGAGGGTTTGAAGAGGGCAAAAACCACGAAAAGCTCTCCAAGAAGGGAACGCTCAAAGGGCAGGACAGAGCCATTGCAAACTGTAAGTATGGCCGACGAAGGAAATCCAAAGAAGCTTTGGTTAAAAGCGAACTACAAAAATCGCCAGAAAGAACAAAAGAAGCCTGTGTGTGTTTAAACCCTAAGACAAAGCAGTGTATTTGAGTGAATGCGGCCCTGCTGCTCCTTGGTAGTGATTCTCATCTTTCCGGGGAGCGGAAAGGTAGGACGGTAGCCGGTCTGCCTTCTCCGTGGACCTGTGTGTTGAAGCTGGCGACAGCAGGCTGAAGTCCATCTGACTTCAGCCTGGGTCTCAGTGCGCAGCATCTGCCTGAATGGGCAGCTTGTACCCACAAGCCAGTGTCCACAACAGGCAGCTTCCTCGAGAAGTCATGGATCATTGAATTCTCTCTGTTTACATGTGCTTGATGGGCCTGGGAGTCCAACACGTGTGGTGTTTTCCCAAATCCTGGGAAAAAAAATGATGGTGATCTTCTGCCTTTTATTTGGCACCTTTTTTTTTTTTTTTTTTAACGTAGTCTCTACACCCCATGTGGGGCTTGAACTCACGACCCAGAGATCAAGAGTCATATGCTCTACCGACTGAGCTGGCCAGATGTCCCTATTTGGAACTCACCCGTTTTGGGATCTGGGGCGGTCTCTAAATGTCTTCACAAAAGATGTCCGTGTGCGTGGGCGCACGTGTTTTCTTTTTCTGAAACTCATGTTCATGGTTGTTTCCTTCAGTGAGATGTGGGTTCCTCCCCAGAGTGAGGTGTTAACATGAGGTGTAACTTGGATTTTTAAAAAAGCAGTGTTAGATAATATATATGTGTGTGTATATACACACACGTATATACATATACATATATATATATTTTATATATACTAAGTTTATATAATATTAAAACTGAATAGAATCTTGAATACACGTTCATGAGAAGGTTGTCAAAAGATCCTGATTTTAGTCTTCTTATGAATAAAGCGTCTTCTTATGAACTTTTAGGAGTGTCTCTGTGTAAGTTAAAAAACGGGAAATGATTCCAGTGTTGTGGACAGACTTTGATCCACCTACTTTATTAATCATTTCTTTCTCTCTGTAGAGTCCACATTTGATGTCACTGGGTGTGGGGCAGGTTGTAGGTTTTGTGAACTTTAAGGTGTAGAGCATCTGAAGGACAAGGTAATGACCATGGGGCCAGAAATTCGTTATTCCGTTTGAGAAAGATTGTTCTTACGTCCATGCTAGTTGGTTTTGAGTCTTTGCAGAGAGATGTTCTGTAGGAAATGAAAATATGCAAGTCTTTTACAGTCTTAAAATTTCTAATTAGAAACTTACATGGACACATAGGAAAATACAGATCAATTTCTATTGCAATGAATTCTAACGAATTTCTGGGCCATTTTTATTGTACTAGAATTTAACGGGCTTGAAGATTACTGAAAATAAATCTATTGACTGAGAATCATAGCCGGGTATGCATAGTGTTTTTATACATGGCAGTATTTTCTGGAATAGATTTTCCATTGGAGCATTTAGAATTTGGAGAACTAAATGTTGACCGAAACAGGTTTTCTTTGAAAAGTAACGGTATTCCTGAGAACTGTTTCCTTACTGCTTTTTAATAAAAAATTGTCGGCGTATCTTTACAGCTAAGATCCATTTTTCACGGAGAGTAATTTGTCCGGATGTTCCGTGGCGCATAAAAGATTGCTTCGGAGCCTCGTGTAGAAACATTAATGGCTAGTCATAGGGCTTCTGGAGTAGACGGTTCACAAGGTGTAAATTTCAGAGCCGTCCCTAGTGTTCTCTTGTGATGACTCAGCCCCCTTAAATTTCAGCCTCTTATGATGTCTTCATAGAGTGATGGCATATTTAAAACATTTTAACTGAAATGTTAACTTTGATTGTGTGGAAGTCAGAATCAACCCTTACATGAAAAACTGCACGTTCTTCTCGTAGTGGATACGGACATAAATTCTGTCAAGTACAGGACCATTTTTCACTCAACTACGCTGCTTGTCCTTCTTTCGTAACGAAATACGAAATACATCTTGACCGCGTGCGTTTGTACATTGTCCTGATCTCGAAACTTTTGTTGAGACAGTCATTTGCATATTATCTCTTATCATGCCTGCAATTTAGAGTACTGACCTATCCCTGTGCACAAACTTTGAGCATCACAGAGTCTCACGGAAAGATTCCTAGTAAGATCGGCATCTGCGTGCTTGAGTTTGAGGTTGACTCTGACGTTTGTTTTTTCTGTGAACTTGGGAAAAAGTTAGTTTAAGAACATCCTCCTCAGAGCCTTGTTATGATGATCGAAAGATACAGAGTGACTTAAAGGGCTTTGTAAAGCCTAAGGTGAATACAGTTTTTAATCCATTTGTCCCGTACGCCACTGCTTGTTGGTCTTGTCAGTAACTGCAGGCGTGTAGGAGGGCTGTCTCCATCCATGCAGGCGGCTGTAACAAAAATACCACACAGTGGGTGGCTTATAGACAACAGAAATGTATTTCTCACAGTTCTGGACGCTGGAAGATCCAGATAAGCCGGCAACAGATTCTACTTCTTGGTTCATAGTTGGTGTCTTTTGTAGTAATTTCACGTGGTGGGAGGGGCCAGGAAACTCTCTGGGTTCTCATTTATAAGGGCACTAATCCTATTCTAAACCCAGCTACCTCCTGAGGGTCCTACCTTCTAATGCAGTCATCTTGGGTGTTGGGATTCAATATGAATTTGGGGGGACACAACCCATTTTGTATATAGCAAGGGGCTAAGTTAGAAATGGGTAGAGCATTGAAAAATGATTGTTGCACTTTTTTTTTTTTAACGTTTATTTATTTTTGAGGGAGAGAGAGCGTGTGAGCAGGGGAGGGGTGGAGAGAGAAAGAGAGGGAGACACAGAATGTGAAGCAGGCTCCAGGCTCTAAGCTGTCAGCACAGAGCCCAACATGGGGCTCAAACCCACAAACTGTGAGATCGTGACCCGAGCTGAAGTCGGATGCTTAACTGACTGAGCCACCCAGGCGCCCCGCCCCGATTGCTGCACTTTCTAATGATGGAGAAGAACACAGTACAGCTTTTGCCCCAAATGGATGCATTTCCTTACGAGTGTGTATGTATAAAATAAGGAAGATGGTGTTTTTTTTTAAATTTTTTTTTTCAACGTTTTTATTTATTTTTGGGACAGAGAGAGACAGAGCATGAACGGGGGAGGGGCAGAGAGAGAGGGAGACACAGAATCGGAAACAGGCTCCAGGCTCCGAGCCATCAGCCCAGAGCCCGATGCGGGGCTCGAACCACGGACCGTGAGATCGTGACCTGGCTGAAGTCGGACGCTTAACCGACTGCGCCACCCAGGCGCCCCTAGGAAGATGGTGTTTTATTTGAGATAAAAATCTAGTGGCGAAAGTTGATGAACGGGTGACTTGTTGTTTGTTTAATCAGGGCCAGGGTTAGGACACTGTATGGCTTAAAGCTGGACTTTTCAGCCTTGTCTGGATCCATTTTATTTTGCCTGGATTCTTCCACTTTGATTGTTCTTTTGGTCTCACGATCATGAACAGGTGCAGGTGGGGGATCCTGGCCGAGATGCAGGTTAGAGACGGAAGTGGCAGGTGCTACCACTTTCCCCTCCTGTTGGTAGCCACGCAAAGCATGCTCATGGTTTTGATCTGAAATTTGTGGGGATAAACAATAAATATTTGGTGAGCGTGTTTAATAATTTCATATATACTTACAACGAAACAGTAGCTATGATTTATTAATTGCCTGGTACGTGCCTGGTGAGGTTATGTTTTATTGACATATGTTTCTCCATTACTCCTTATAGCATCCCCTGAGCAGAAATGTCGTTAGCACCGTTATACTGACGAGGAAAGACCATGAGATACATTGGGTAACTTACTCAAAGTTACAGCCAGTGATGGCAGAGCCAGCCACGGAGTCCAGAGTCCCCCTCAGGCCACGACGTCACCTTTTCCCTCCATACCTTTACGTCCTAGTTGCCTTCTGTCATGACTCTGTTCCTTTCAGTTTGAGCAAGAAACTGTTAAAGTTTTTTTTTTAATGTTTATTTATTTTTGAGAGACAGAGCATGAGTTGGGGAGGGGCAGATAGAGAGAGAGGGAGACACAGAATCTGAAACAGGCTCCAGGCTCCGAGCTGTCAGCACAGAGCCCGACGCGGGGCTCGAACTCACAGACCGCGGAGATCATGACCTGAGCCGAAGGCGGACGCTCAACCCACTGAGCCACCCAGGCACCCCTTGAGCAAGAAATGGTTGTCTCATGCCTTTGCAGAGCACAAGCAACTCACGAAAGCTAAGTAGCGAATGTATCCTCGGCAGGGCTCCGGGGCCGGCTGGCTCTCTGTGGGATCCACAGAGTGGCCGGATGGGGATCTGAGGCCCGCTACCCTCTGTTGCTGGCGTTGTGAGTCCTGTGATGCCCCGGGGAAGGTCCAGGGCCTCTCCTGGGTGTGGACGTAACTTGGCAAAGCCTTTGGACAAGTGCGATTTGGGAGCTAGGCCAGGAATGCCGTGTTCCTCAAGTCTCGGGTTCTAAGCGCTTGTTGATTGTTGACTTCCGCGTCTGCTATTCCTTTGTTCAGAGATGTCTCGGCCAAGTCCTTCCTTGTCCTGGGTGTGGTCCCCGCTGCTTGGGGCGCCGGCACTTTGGTACTTGGAGACCTGCACTAGCTTCCTCTTGGGTTTCTCTGCCATTAGCCTCTTCTGTTTCCATCCGAGCCTTTATGCTGTTTTCAGATTCAGTTTATACAGCGACTTCCCGTTTATTCAGTGTTCATGCTGGCTTTCTGGGCGGCCGCGTGGCGCAAAATCGAGGCCCACCAGAGGCATGAAGTCACCCGCTGATGACAGATTTCTTGTCTTCGTTTTATTATTTTTATTTATTTATTTATTTATTTTTTAATTTTTTTTTCAACGTTTATTTTATTTTTGGGACAGAGAGAGACAGAGCATGAACGGGGGAGGGGCAGAGAGAGAGAGAGGGAGACACAGAATCGGAAACAGGCTCCAGGCTCCGAGCCGTCAGCCCAGAGCCCGACGCGGGGCTCGAACTCACGGACCGCGAGATCGTGACCTGGCTGAAGTCGGACGCTTAACCGACTGCGCCACCCAGGCGCCCCTCTTGTCTTCATTTTAGAACTGAAGCCTGGTGCTTGAAATTAAGAAAAGTATCGAAAACCACACGCCTGTCCTGGGAAGTGCTGCGATGTTACACTTCTCGGACGCTCCCCTGCTGTGTTGAAGTGTTGTTGTTGTTGTTTTTCTTCTTCTTTTGTCTTGCCAGCAATCAAAGAGAAGTACACAGACTGGACAGAATTCCTCATTCGTGATTTGACTGGTTCCCGGACGGCCCCCGCCAGCCTCCTGGAAGGTGTATGTATTGTTGTTATTCAGCTATTCTGTGTCTGAAGCATGACAGTTACATGAGCGCCTTTGCATATATCCTTCGGCAGGTGCATGTTTATGTGCGGATGTCTCCACCCAAATGGCCTCACTTCCTGTTTGTTTCATGAGTTGCTTTGGTTAATCTTACGGCACTCAAGACACTTCACCTGTGTTCCAGTCAATAAGTGGAAAATTTGCCTCACGTCTTTCAATAATAACGTTAGGATATCTTTCCACTCTCCTGTACACTTAAGTCTCCATCCTATATTAGTGAATTTAAAGTCCCGTGGAATAACTGATCTTATGGAGGTGACCGCTAAATATACGTGCTCTGGTGTAGTCTTGGGGTATACCGATAAGTGGTTCCATTGACTACTCCGCTCTTGGATGTATACCCTCATGATGATAACACACGGGTGTTACATAATAATTGAATTAGCTTCCCCTTATGAAAACAAGGGGAGAATTGGCTAATCATATTTCAGTCCGGTTAAGGTATTTTTAAGGTACTGAGGAAAAAAATAGTTTAATCTGCAACCTTGATGGTTCATTTAACAATAATTTCGTGATAAAGCATTTAAATATTTACCATATATAATAGGAGGGACAGTGCACTGTCAAAAATAATTACTGAGTTACCAGATCTGTTTGAAAAGTGCCCCCCCCCCCGCCCCAAACGGGGAAACACAGAGTAAATGACAAGGAATATGGTGTGGATTTTGACACTCATTAGTCTCTTAACGTTAACCGTAAATTTCCCTCTTCTCATCAATGACATTGACTTTTGGAGCACTGCTGTGTGATACATAGTTATCCAGTGTTGTTTTGTGAAGATTTTGCCTAATGTATTTGCTTATCTTAATGGCTCTTAATTCAATTGTTTGGTTAACAAATCAAAATGATGGTTCTTCACCCTTTCAGAAGGACAAATTGTCTTTCTCTGTTCATTCTTTTTTTTTTTTTTTTTTTTTAATGTATTTGCCCTCACGGCTGACTGAACAAACACCCTTTTCACGTCTTAACTTACGCTGAGAGGGTTGCTTATACGGGGCCGTAATTATATATCGTCTCTAAACTAACTGTCGGGTCAGGTGTAGAAATAACTTCACGTTAATTGTCGAATGTAGCCGATCATTAAACGTGGAATAAACATGCCGTCTACACCTCTTCACACAAGTGTGAGAGAGTCTTAATCCTTAGAGTGGTAGCCAGTTTAAGATAAATGTCTGTTGGGTCACAGTACGAAGTGATAGCCCCATAGCGGATACATCTGTCTATGGGAAAAGTAGACATTTCGCTACCACATGTTTTCCAGCTCGAGGCAAATTGGGTGCAACTCTCTTTAAAAGCATGCTTATTTCGAGCAAACCCGGTTTTATCCGGGAAGGGTGATTTGTTTGGTGAGAGCGAGGGCGCAAACTGTTACGTTCTGTTTACTTGCGAGTGTCGTCGGGCAGAGGGCTGGGTGAAGTGTGCAAGTGTGTGGCGGGGGGGGGGGGGGGGGGTGGGGGGTGGGGGGGGGAAGCGGGCAGGGGCGGGGCCGTGGGCGCGGAAAGGAGGGGGGAGGAGGGAAACGCCAGACTGTCTGCCAATAGCTTGGATGATGGTGTGAGAAAATATTATCTTCTGCTGTCATCTGTTTCCATGAGAACCTCAACATAAAGTTTAAAATAAGGAGTTTTGCTTCTGTTTAAACAGCCTCTGCGAGGGAAAGGCCCTATAGACCTCATTACAGTTGATTCCTTAATAGAACTTCAGGACTCTCACAACCCTTTTCAGTACTGGATAGTTAGTGTGATTGAAAATGTTGGAGGAAGATTACGCCTTCGCTATGTGGGATTGGAGGACACTGAATCCTATGACCAGTGGTTGTTTTACTTGGATTACAGACTTCGACCAGTTGGTTGGTGTCAAGAGAATAAGTACAGAATGGACCCACCTTCAGGTAAGGGCCGAGGCTAAGGCTGCTGGGAAGTACTTGGGAAAAACGTGTGGTATTTTCCCGGATACGCCTCTGGAGACTTTGTTCAGGTCCGTGTACGTGCATCTTGAGCCTTTTAACTTAAGAATACTTTCTGTAGAAAACAGAACTCAAGGCCTCAGGTAATAATACTTTACGAGGGGAAAGCAGCGGAGGCTGCGGTGAAGTTTAACCTAGTTCCTTTGGAATCCCTGGTTCGCAAATGAAAGGCCCAGTGGACTGGGGCTTGGTCATATTCTCCCTTTTTCTTTAGGAATTTTGACGGTCTTGGAAGTAAGTTCCAAAATTTCTGTCTGTCCATCCATCCTTCATCCATCCATCCATCCATCCACCCACCCACCCACTCATCCATTCACCCTCTCATCCATTCGTTCATTCATCCACCTCTGTTCGTCTGTACCCTGCCCCCTCATCCATACCCCTCCATCCATTGGTCCATCCATCTGTCCATCCACTTACCTACCTGTCCATCCATTCACCCTTCACCCTCCCAACCTCCCACCCGTTTGCCATCCATCCATCTACCCACATCCATCCATCCATCCATCCATCCATCCATCCATCCATCCAAATATCCAAACCAAATGCTTGTTTATATAATCTGTCCTGACCTGGAAATGGCAAAGAGAAAATCGTCATACGTTTTTTCCTGGCACATCAGGGATATTAATTCGCTTCAAAAGCACCGTCAAATGACTTTACGCAGACTTACTGGGGCAAAATAGTGCATTATGCTTCCATACGTACCTCACCGGGCGAGAATCTCACTGTTCACAAGCTGACCATTCTTGAACGTTCTCTGTGTGCCAGGTGATTTTACATCTGGTGTGGTATTTGTTTTGATTGCAAAAAAGTGCTGCATGTTTGGTGTGAATATTTCCTTTTCCAGCAGAGAAAATTTGAGACTGAGAGTAAGCTACTTGTCCAAGGTCATCTAGTTTGAAGGGCGATGGCCCCTTGCCCCCCATTTCTTCCCGTTCCCCCTGCTGCCCATACTGGCCTTAACCAGTTTTTTTAATGGGTATCCTCAGAACAAAAAAATGTTGGATATGGAATTAAAGATGACAAGGTAGAAATATTATTGTCTTCCAGAAATTTCTGTTTTTCATCCTGGTCCGTTTCACCAGATATACTGGAAGCAGAGAGCCAAGTATTTTATTAAAATTGCCGGAGATCTTTTTTCCTGCCATATTAGGTGCCGGTGCCCGTCTTGAGTCTGTGAAGCGAAGGAGTTAACATTCCTCCCTTCTGTCACTCAAGGGCTTTAATTGAAAAAAAAAAAAAAGTTCCTGGTTCTGTATGTCATGTATTTGCATTTATGTTGAGTTTGACAGGCATATAGACCCATAACATGGTATTTTATTAGTATTATTGTTGTCAACGTTTTGAGAAGCAGCCAGGAAATCCATTTATACCCTGAGTAATTTTGGACTCTGATGACAAACAAAGGGCCTGTCAGTGTTGAGAAAAGATCTAAGCTCACATTTGCCTTGGGATTCATAACCTGGCAGGAGAAATTTACTTTGTGTGGGAAGTCGGGTGTATAAATCTTAGCTTAGTATCTAATTGCTTTATAAATTGTAGGAGATCCCTATATTTGCCAGTGTGAACATTTATAGCAAAGGATTATTACTTGCCTCTTAGGTTCTGTGCAGTGTTCTTTGCTGTGAAGTCTGGGGACTCATACTCCAAAGCGAGAATAATGGAAAGTGTCACCATAGAAACTTAGGAGATACTTGCACAGGAGAGCTCTCTCTTTCTCTCTCTCTCTCTCTCTCTCTCTCTCTCTCTTTCTGTCTCTTTTCGATAATTTAATGTCTTTATAAGACAAGAATAAATTGTGTTTACCGGTCTTAGTGAATTTCTGGACACGAATTGTCCATTCCAGTGAAGAGTTCGTGGGTGTCCTTAAAGAATTTGGAGGAGGCCTTCGTCGTGAAGAAGTTTATTTTCTCAACATTTAAATTGTTGGCAAGAGAGGTTTTGTATGGGGAGAGGAAAATAAAAGGCAAAAGGACACTCAAGTGTGGCTTTTAGTTCTTCAGATGAGGTTCTTCATGCAAGATGAAAGCTGGGTTCCCTTGCCTCATGCAGCAGAACAACACGCGAGGTGGCGATTATAGTAGCCGAGTTTTATTTTATTTTCTTAAGTGTCTACTTAAATTCCAGTTAGTTAGCATACGGCGTAATATTAGTTTCAGGTGCACAGTTTCGTGATCCATCCATTCCCTCCATCACCCAGTGCTCATCACAAGTGTGTCCTTGATCCCCATCACCTAGTCCCCCCATCCCCCACCCGCCTCCCCTCTGGTGACCAGCACTGTGTTCTCTATAGTTAAGAGTCTGTTTCTTGGCTTCCCCCGCCTCTCCCCTTCTCACCCCCACCCCCGCTCATTTGTTTTGTTTCTTAAATCCCACACATGAGTGAGATCGTATGGTGTTTGCCTTTCTCTGACTGGCTTATGTCACTGAGGATAATACTGTCCAGCTCCATCCATGTTGTTGCAAATGTCAAGGTCTCATCCTTTTTTACGGCTGAGTAAGACTCCATTGCATATAGAAACCACGTCTTCTTTATCCGTTCACCTATTGATGGACCCTTGGGCTGCCTCCATCCTTCGGCCGTCGTGGATCATGCTGCTATAAATGTAGGGCACCCGTGTCTTATACACGCGAACAGAACCCAGTACTTTGGGCTTGTGTAAATCAATTTCAAGACGCAGAGGGACTTAAAACTTACACGGTAGTGCTCTTTCCTTAACGGAAATACAGGTGGGAAGAAAATTTCCGGCTTGCATAAAAATATTAGCTATTGTTCTTATCGCCAGACACCCTTAGCTAGACGAAAAGTGTCGACTGTTCAATAAGAAGGGGACTTGGAGGTGTGGGGCGGAGGGGAGAGGAGAGATGCTCAGGGTGCACCTGAGCGTAAGCCCTGCGGACCCACCCCTCCACGCCTGCCTTGCTGTGTCCCCGCTAACTGCCACCTTCGCCAACACGAAGCGTGGCCCATCCTTCAGCTTTACTTACTCTTTTTACTTGTTAAAGGGCATGAGATTTCTCAACCGTTCAGTACAAATCAAGGCAGAAGTAAGGAGTAGCAGAAAGTGGCTGGCTAGTTTTCAAAAACGCTAGGAAAGGGGGCTGCTCGTAGACCGTCTAGCAGAGAGAAAGCTGCATTCCCTGTGTCTTCCCATCTCTGGCTCAAACTGGAGAAGACAGGGCGGGGAGGACAGAAAGAGGGGAAGAAGCCCCCCCCCCCCGCCCCGTGTCACACCCAGGGTGGTCCGGGGGGCACGTGGGTGCTGACGGAGGAGGTTGAATCCAGCTTCGGTGAAGACTGGGTGAGGGAGCGGAAAATGATGAAACGCCAGGGGGTCGAGGAAGAGGGCAGCCACTTCCTGAAGTCCTTAGCGGTTCAGGCTTTATCGGGAGAGGACCGGAAATCCTGCCGGTAGCGGCTTCCCTTCTGTGCTGAACGGAAGGCAGCCTGCGATCAGACCCGAGCTCCTTCTCCAGCCACGCGGCCCTGGAGCCCTGCACTCTGAGTGCTCTCCCTGCACCTCCGCTTCCTCTGTGTTCCACAGGCTTGCGAGGCACGTCCTGTCCTCGGGGGGGCCATTCTTCCAGATGTGGCATTGACCGTCCCCTCGCTTCGTTCAGACGGTCCCGTCGTGAGGGCATCTCAGTACCCCTCTAACCGAACATCTGTGTCTGATTCTGTGCTGCGTCCCCGGTGCCTGGCGCTTCGTGGGTGCTCAGTGAATATTTGTCCGGTGAACCGACTGAATAAAAAGCTGGGGATGTCTCTAGGGAGGGAGGGAACCAGCCGAGTCCAGCTTTCAAGAGCCAAATAATTATTGGGGCTGCGGACGCCAATCTGGAGGGGGAGACCTCCCCCAGAATGGCAAGAGCTGTGCTAGCCTTTTTGCCCCTGATGAGTAAGGGGAGCGTTTGAAAACAGGGTCGGATCAAGCAGAGATGCTCTTTGTTGTTCTTTTTTTTTTTTGAAATTTATTGTCAAGTTGGTTTCCATACAACACCCAGTGCTCATCCCAAAAGGTGCCCTCCTCAATACCCATCACCCACCCCCCATCAACCCTCAGTTTGTTCTCAGTTTTTAAGAGTCTCTTATGCTTTGGCTCTCTCCCACTCTAACATCTTTTTTTTTTTTTCCTTCCCCTCCCCCATGGGTTTCTGTTAAGTTTCTCAGGATCCACATAAGAGTGAAAACATATGGTATCTGTCTCTCTCTGTATGGCTTATTTCACTTAGTATCACGCTCTCCAGTTCCATCCATGGTGCTACAAAGGGCCAGATTTCATTCTTTCTCATTGCCACGTAGTACTCCATTGTGTATGTAAACCACAATTTCTTTATCCATTCATCAGTGGATGGGCATTTAGGCTCTTTCTGTAATTTGGCTGTTGTTGAAAGTGCTGCTATAAACATTGGGGTACAAGTGCCCCTGTGCATCAGCACTCCTGTATCCCTTGGGTGAATTCCTAGCAGTGCTACTGCTGGGTCATAGGGTAGGTCTATTTTTAATTTTTTGAGGAACCTCCACACTGTTTTCCAGAGCGGCTGCACCGGTTTGCATTCCCACCAATAATGCGAGAGGGTTCCCGTTTCTCCACATCCTCGCCAGCATCTATAGTCTCCTGATTTGTTCATTTTGGCCACTCTGACTGGCGTGAGGTGATATCTGGGTGTGGTTTTGATTTGTATTTCCCTGATGAGGGAGATGCTCTCTGTTGCTGGGATCTGTTGTTGAGCACCCGGCATGGCTCCAGGACCCACTCCGTGGGCAGGAATATGGCTCTGTGGGGTTCACGGTGACTTTCGTTCCTCTAGAAGAGTTCACGTGTGGCTCCAGCTCGAAGAAGCGGGCGGAGCTGGAAGAACGTGGACTTGGAGCCAGGGTCTGAGTTCCAGCTTCTTCTTGCACTTCTGTCCCTCGCTACAGAGCCCGGGGCAGCCCCTCTACTTTCCTCCTCTGCAAAACGGGGATCATTGTACATTTGCCGTGCTGTGGAGCGTTGACAAGATACCGCAAGTGGTGGGCGTTTTCGAGATACTCGTTCTGCGATCAGAGTTGTGTGGTTCTATTCGGGTTTCTAGGAAATTTGAGAAGGTTGTTGAGGTCAGTGGTCTCTTAGAGGCCCCCCCCCCCCCACCGCTCTTGTGTTTCTGGATGTTCGGAGAGCGAGGTAGAGTCTTACGTGTT
Organism: Prionailurus bengalensis; assembly: GCF_016509475.1. Classification (NCBI taxonomy): domain Eukaryota; kingdom Metazoa; phylum Chordata; class Mammalia; order Carnivora; family Felidae; genus Prionailurus; species Prionailurus bengalensis. The sequence continues at coordinate 6,524,743 of NC_057358.1, read as the reverse complement.
GTTGCGAAAACTAAGGACAGGAAACCTTCTGAGACCTTTTGCATCTCTGTCTCTCGATGTTTTTCCGTATTTTTTTTTGCCTTCTCCACCTTTATGGCAGCCATTTTTTTTTTCTTTGTCTTCCTGAGTCTGGAAATTTCTGAACTATTTCTCTGTCCCAAGATGGTTGTCGCTTTCTGTATTAGTTAGCCCAGGGGGCCACACAAAACGCGCGGAGGGCTTAAATGACACAGATGATTTTCTCGTGGTGTTGGAGGATGTGAGTCCAAGATGCGGGTGTTGGTAGGGTTGAGTTCTGGGGACAGCCCACTTCCTCCTCTGTGGATACCCTCTTCTTTATGTGCACATGGAAAGAGAGAGAGACAGAGAGCTCGGTGCTCCTCCCGTCATGGGGACCCTACCTTCATGACCGCATCTAACCCTGCTTACCTCCTGAAGGCCCCATCTCCAAACACCATCCCACTGGGGGTTAGAACTTCAGCGTATTAATTTTGGGGAGACTCCAACATTCCGTCTGCAGCTTCCCAGTGTCTGGAAACAAGCATAGACCAGTCTTTGCTCACTGGTGAGACAGGAAGGGGTGGTCGTTGCAGGGTGCATGAAAAGGCGGGGGGTCACCCCCTCAGGCTTTCCTTCAGTCGGAGGCTGTGAGCTGGTGGTCCTCTGCTCCCCTCCTGTTTTCTCTAGCCCTCGCCTCGCAAGAGCCGGCCAAACGCTCAGAGGGCGAGCGCCTCATTTCCACTTAGGCTTCTAGTTAAAGATGGGTCAGGCCAGATTTTAATTGCTTATTACTTCCCCGCAAACAGAAATCGACATGATACACTCTATTAAATTACCTGCAACACAATCATTTTAAGAAAATGGTTTATGTTCTTTTAATGGCGCTATTTATCGTCCATAAACTTGCTGGTGTAACCAAGCGCCTCTCTGTCCTAATGAAACACACACGCGGAATATTGTTCTCTGTTTATTGGAACCGTGAGGTGTTTAGCTTTTGCAGGTGGTTGAGCATTCTGAAAAAAACCCACATTTGATTTTCACCTTCTACGAGAAGTGTGCCTTGCCATGGGGTTAAATTCCATATCATAATATCCTCAGAAAGAAGACAAAGGATCGTAAGGTTGTAGGACAGAGACAAAAATCACACGGAGCCTGGGTTTCTTAGTCCATCCAGGCTGTTCTAGGAGAATAAATACCACAGACTGGGCATTTATTATTTCTCCCCGTTCTGGAGGCTGCAGGTCCGAGATCAGGGCACCCACAGATTTGGTGTCCGCCTCCTGGGTCACGGGCAGCCGTCCTTCAGCATCCTCACATGGTGGGAGGGGCGAAGAGGCTCTCTGGGGGGGTCTCTTTTATAAGGGCACTAATCCCGTTCGTGGGGGCTCTCCCCCTTGTGACCTCCCAAAAGCCCCACCTCCTAACCATCACTTTTGGGGAAGGATTTCAACATGACTTTTTGGGGGGACACCTTCTGAGGCGGCGTGGTGGGCAGAGTGGTGCCCCGCCAGCGTGTGGGGACACCTGCCGGGGCCGGGAACGGCTGTGAGCATCCCTGCTGGGGTCTGCACATCACCACGCTCTGTTCTGGTGGTCTGGATCCAGCCCTGGCCAGGTGGGGCTTTTGCTCTGGTCTTGCATAGTTTTCATGAACCACTCTTCTCTTCCCCTCTTCTCTATCTCTGGGGCTCCCCAGCCCCCAGATGCCTCAGTCGCAGACTGCAGGGGTTCAGGCACCAGCACAGGGGACCTTCTCTTGCCTTTTCTCACCCTTTGTGTCTTGTCTTTGACCAGCACCGACCTTTTACGTGACCTTGGCTCTCTTTTTACTACCGTGCCAAGGTTGAACTCCCTATTGACCCGCATCCAGATCCCTGGGACAGTGAATTTGTTCCTGTCTGCTCAGGAAATCCGGGCTCCTGTGTGTCCTTTCCCTCCTGAGGCCCTTGACCTGCTGCACTTGGTGTCCTCAGCCTTTGCTTCCTGGAGCAATTGTCTCCCTTTCACCGAGGTTTTCATGCAGTGCCCCTGAGCTGAACCATTGGTGCGTTTCAGGGAATCCTTCTTCTCAAGGGGCAGTTTATAAGGCTGTGAACTGGTCCCTCTTCCTCCTTTGTGGGACCCTGTGCCCCCCTCCTCACCTGTGCATGGTGGAGGGACCGTTGGTTCATTTTCTGGGGCCCCACTGCGTCCGCCCGAGTATGTCAGATACTGTGAAGGAGAATCACTTTCTTTTTGTGTTCCGATATAGAAATGCCAAATTGGGGAAAAAAAGATTCCCTAGAGGTAGAAGAGTATACATAAAACGTTAAGGAGGATTATACAGTGGGCACAGCAGAGCCCGTCTGGTCACTCATAACCCTTGACGTGACTTTGCGTAACGGACAGTGAACGACAGTGGGCTGAACCTTGATAACTTGACTCCTTCCGGCAGCATCTTTCTCCTCTCGTAATTCTGGTAGCCTGAAAAGACTCGATAAACTGCTAAAACACAGGCACTCAGGCTCAAGGTGAGTTCAGAAGCTGTGGATGCCAAAATATATGGCTGCATGCTGAAAAGCAGACATGCAAGAAATTAAAAATATAGCCCCAAAGGTTTAATGTTGCCTTTTAACTGTGCTTAAATTCATATTCATGTCCTAACGGTCTGTCTGGGGTAGCCTGGGTTGATATAGGGAAGGTATAAACATATCTCCTTCAAGTGAGTGCTTCTGCAAATCCTATTTTGATAAGGTCTTAAATCCGTGGAGATCAGATCATAAAATTCCCCTGCAGTTTCAGCAATCGGTGGAAACAGGGCTCAACACGTTTTTTTTTTTTTCTTTCAGTTTTGCATTCAGCCAGAGTAACCTCCATGCGTAAATCCCTCTGCCCCCACCCCCACCCCCTGGGGCGGGGGGGGGGTGGTGGAATATGGGCCACGTGGGGTGTGTTAGCAACATTTCAAGTGTAAATATTAAACTTGGTTGGTAAATTTTAATTCACCTTTTAATAATTTCCTGGCTCACGTGGGCTATTTTTAGCAGATGCGGGCTTAGAGGTTTAGTGAAAAATGGGCCGTAATAACCGAAAATGCCAGACGAGCGTCGTGTCTAGTTTAGAAATTTATCGGGTCCTAAGTTCTTCATCAGCGGATGTGACTTCCCAGGTGTTTACATGGAATTTGGGGCAGGTGATTGAAGATGGCACTGGGGTGATTTATGCCATTAAATCACTTACAGAATGCCCGCCAGAATGCACGCCAGCGTCCCCTGAAGGGCCCTATTAAGTTTATTCTTCATTTCTGATCGCAGCGGCTCAAGTTGCTGTTGAACGTCAGAAAGTCCCCTCGGCAGGTGGCCTTTTATGGGGGCAGGGTGTGAGTGCTCACAGTCGCTGAGTGTGCCAGTGACTCTGAAAACCTGGAAAGTAGAATTCCAGGAAGAACCACCCAGTAGAATATGTGAGTCCTTACACGCTTCTGTGGTTTGCTGTTGATACAGAAATCTATCCTTTGAAGATGGCCTCTGAGTGGAAGTGCTCTCTGGAAAAATCCCTTATTGACGCCACAAAGTTTCCTCTGCCGATGGAAGTGTTTAAGGTAAGATGTCGGTTCGTAGCGACTTGTTTATTCTTTCTCAGACCGTGCGAGTTCTGGAGTGAAAGGTTCCTCAACGTCCAAGCGCTCCCCACGGTTGCAAAAGCTAGTTTCGAAAAGCTCGGCCGCTCCGCATTCGCGACGTTCCAAGTGTTTATCTGTGTGCTTTGACCACGCTTTGTAATCCTCACAAATTCTCGTCTTACGAAACACTCGTGGAACTGCCGTGGCCTTACTGTTTTTCTCCACAATGGGCTGGTAGAGTCACGTCACCTCCTTTGCCCTCCTTCGCCCTTTACCAAAGGGACTGAAGAAGACGTAGCAGGCCTCGCTGGGTATTTGTTGGGTAAAACGAATCGACAGTGATGCGCCTCTTGGTGGTTCGGTTTTCTGGATGGCCCGAGAAATTTGTGCGAGTACCTGCTGGGCGCGAGGCCTTGTAGGTGCTAACGGACGGGGAATGACATCATAGCGGGAAAGGATCGCCGGGTTCTTAACGCTTTGAAATCATGCCCACCACTTAATATGAAGCCGTGGGCGGGGATGACCCATTCGGGCCAGAGGAAGGCCTCCAACGGCTGTTTTTTTGCGGACCCTGAGTCTTGGGCGGTTCTAAACGTGGTCGCAGCCGGCTGGCAGAAACTGGCTTCCTGGTCCGGAGGGGACACTTGTCTGCAGTACCTTTCACGTCCCGTGTGGGGAATGACATGAGGAAGGCGTTTAGGTGCCAGGGGCAGGAGGAGTTTAGGGCCTGGGCGCGGGCATCGGCTTCCTGAATTTTATGTACGCCCAAGTCGTGGCTCAGGATTTTAACCCATCACAGCAGATCACGTGCCTTCTCGAGCCACGCTTTTCCCGGTTTGTAACACCGGTTTTAACTTAAAAAGACCGCTTTTGAAACCAGGGATAAAATTACGTTCCGCAGTTTAATTGAGCGATGACTTTTACAGCGTTTTGATCCTGTTGCGCTAGATGAACTGCGTAAATAGAACGGGATGTTGGGGGGGGCGCCTGGGGGGCTCAGTCCCTGGAGCATCCGACTCTTGATTTCGGCTCAGGTCGTGATCTTGTGGTTTATGAGTTTGAGCCCCGAGTCGGGCTCTGTGCCGACAGCGTGGAGCCTGCTTGGGATTCTCCCTCTCCCTCTCGGCCCCTCCCCTGCTTGCTCTCTGTCTCTCAGAATAAATTTATTAATTAATTAAAAAAAAGATTTGGTTGTTAGCAGTAGTGATTGTTGGCAACGAAGCAATATCTTGGGCATTCTTTTTTTTTTTTTTTTTTTAACTGATCAAATACTTCTTTCCTCACCTCTGCCTCCCTCCCTCCCTCCCTTCCTTCTTTCCTTCCTTTCTTGCTTTCCTGATAACATTCTCCCCTGGAAAAGATAATGACAGTAAAGAAGAACAGCTTTTCCTTTTCCTTTCTGGCTCCACGGTCTCTTTGCGGCCCTCTGTCGACCCGTGCAGGTGATGTCCACTGTCTTCGCGGTGGCCTTAGGAATATTTTAAACGTATAAATTGGGTTGTGTTCAAACTAGATTTTGTTTTGAAATACATCATACATCTGTGAGGAGCTCAGAGTCAGGGGTGAACGCAGAATACGAGAAGTCACCACCGGGAGCCCTTGTGCGCGTCCCTCCCCCACGCTCTCTCGGGGCTCTGCCTCGTTTTGTGGGGATCGCTTCCTCGCTTTCTCTTTGCAGTGTTACTGCCTCTGTCTGTTTTCCTAACTGTTACGTGATTTGCCTTGACAAAGTCAGAAGCAGGTCTAAGCCTCCCTGTTTTAGAAGAGGCCCTTTCCTGGGGGGAAATAGCCGGATGGCGTTTGGTTAGTAAGTTGGCTTTGCTTTTCCTCGGCTTACAAGAGAGTTGAGTCAGCAAAGGCACGAGCCGATCGTCAGAGAATTAGGGTTCCTCTCAGCCGGGTCATCTTCCAGGGCTGTAGCATGAACTTCACGTGCCGGACATCTTTAGAAACATGGACGGGATCCAGTGGGTTTGTAGTTTCTGCCGTTGTAGCTTACTGCTGTTCCAGGAGGAAGCCCAAACACTGCTCCTCTGGGAAGTGAATGGAATGGTCTCATCGGCTGCAGGCAGCTGGGCCTAGAGCAGGGACTGGGAGCGTGTTTCGTATGCAGTCGGCATGAGCCAGATACCGTCAACGGTCTTGGTCTGGCTTGCTTTGACGTTCTCTCCTCAGATTCTGAAGGCGGATGCAACACGGCAGCCGTCATCGCGATGGCAGCCGACAGGACCCTTGTCCCTGAGTGAGTGAGAATGTCTTTGTTCTGTCCTCATGCTTCACCGGCGGTTTGTTTGGGTAGAGAATTCTAGGCTCCTCACTATCAGTTTTGTCAAGAATTTGGACGTCTTGCTCCATTGTTTTCCTCCCTTCTCCGGAATCTTCTATTTTCCTCCACTTTTCTGCCATTTCACAGAGCAGTGCCTTGGTGGGCATCTGTTTCCTTCCAGTATGCTGGCTGGAACTCAGGCCTTTAACTGGGGGATGTTTCTTTTTTAAAATGATGTCTCCCACCTCTCTTTTGCTCCCTTGATCTGTGAGCACGTGGATGTGGTTCTCCTGGACTGGTTTTTTTCCTCCTCCTCCCCCTCCTCCCCCTCCTCCTCCACCCCTTCCTTCTCCTCTTTCTCTTTCTCCCTCTACCCTCCACCCCCTGCTTCTTTTCCTTTCAGTTCTATTTTTCATTTCCTTGTCTGTTTGCTCCGCTGTGAGAAGTTTCCTGAAACTTGCTTATGCCGTCCTGTTTCTACGAGCACTTGTTTGGTGTGTCTTCGCTGAATGCCGTGTTTATAGCCTCCTGTTCTCACAGCATGGACGCATGAGTTTATCTTGTTGGAATTACAGACTTTTAGAAGTTTGTTTTTTTTTTTTCCCCTCCCTGAATAATTTAGTTCCTCCATGTTGCTTTTGGATTGTTTCCTGTCTTCTTGTTGGAGGCTTTACAAAGATAGCTGCAAATCCTTGACCTTCTGCTCTTGAGTAAGAAGGGGGTTAGAAAGCTGAGGGAGAGCTGTGTGGGTGTGGGTGACCCTGGAAGGCTACTTCTTTGTGCAGTGGTTTTTCCTCTTAAGCTGATTTTCCAGAGGGTTCTTCGACTTCCAGCCCAGGGCTCAAAGGCCGGCTGTCGGTGCTGTTGGGTGAGTGGGGAGAGGGGGGCCGGCGTTTCGGCACTGCACCCACAGCCCCGCGGCCAGCTGTATCATCCGCTTCAGAGGTGAGTGGGGAGCACGGTTGGTCTTTGGGAGTGGAGGAGGGAGCTTCTTCCCTCATCGGTTCCCATCCACCCCCAGTTTTAGGCATATGTGGTGTGACCATTTGCTGAGTACTCGAAGATTCTGCTGTCTGCCCTGCATTGGTTCTCAGCTTTGCTGCCGAAGGCTTGAGATGGGTTCTGTTGATTGTGTTTTTACTCATCTGTGTTGTTACCTTCCAAAACCTTGCTGCTACTGCGTGGATTTGGGTCTTAAAAATTCTTCACTGGAATTTTGGTTTAGGGAAATTAATGGGAGTTTTAGTCTGCCATCAGGATCTGACACCCCCGCACAAACCATCTTGTGGCTTGGGCTGTAGGTAAAGCTCCCTGACAGCCCTCCAAGATGGCGCTGAGCCTGCTGGTGACTCAGCCACGCTTCCCTCCACGGCTCATGTGCGGGGCCTCCCCTGTGTGCCCGCCACCGGCCTTTTCTCTGTTCTTCACATACCTTTTGTCTGTTAGATGCTGCAGAAGGGTTCAGCTGCAAATATGAATCCTCTTAAAGAAGTCTTGCCTGGGCCCTTGGCTTCTGTCCTTGTCCTACATTCGTGCCCTCTCTTCTGCCTTGTTGCCCAGCTCACAATTAGACTTGGTCATTTGTGTGGTTCTTGGTGTAACATCCACGTCTTTTTGCTTAACTGAAGCTTCTGGAAGGCAAGGACCACGTCTTTCTTGTTCAGTGTTGAATCCATTCAACCAGACTGTAGGCAGACTCAGTAAATACTGTCAAATGGATGAACAAATTCTTGAAGAGACAGACGTATTTAACTCACAGATTTAAAATATTTTGAGTTGAGTAAATAAACTAAAAAAGAAAAAAGGGGCGCCTGGGTGGCTCAGTCGGTTAAGCGTCCAACTTTGCCTCAGGTCATGATCTTGCGGTTTGTGGGTTCGAGCCCTGTGTCGGGCTCTGTGCTGACAGCTCGGAGCCTGGAGCCTGCTTTGGATTCTGTGTCTCCTTCTATCTCTGCCCCTCCCCCACTTGTGCTCTGTTTCTCTCTATCAAAAATAAATAAGTGTAAATAAAAATTAAAAAAAAAATATTTTGAGTTGGGGCGCCTGGGTGGCTCAGTCAGTTAAGTGCCCGACTTCGACTCAGGTCATGATCTCATAGTTTGTGGGTTTGAGCCCCGCGTCGGGCTCTGTGCTGACAGCTCAGACCCTCGAGCCTGCTTCAGATTCTTTGACTCTGTCTCTCTCTCTCTGCCCCTCCCTGGTTGCTGTCTTTCTCTCTCAAAAATAAATAAAGTTTTAAAAAAAATTTTTAAAAATATTTTGAGTTAATACTGTTGTTGGTTAATTGGATATGCAGACTTCTTATTCAGGACTATGAATACTAAGACTCAAAAGGTAGAAACATTAATTATCCTAGTATGTTTTTTAATTCATTAAACTTTTATTGGAGGAGCTACTCTCTGAAAAATGCTATTGACCTGATCCCAGGGTTTCATAATTTTTCTACGTTTTTCAAAATACAGTGACCTTCTTCTGTCACTTTCTTGTTTTTCGCTGAGAATTCAGACTATTTTGATGGACTCCTTGAGAGTTATTATTGTATGTACTAAGTGTCTTGTTCATAATGAATAGTGACTTTAAGAGTAGAGACTGAATATTTCCCATTTTTCACAGGGCCTCCCATCAGGCAGGACATAGGGAATGGGCGTTTCGTAAATAAAAATGGGCTAAATTGAAATTATGTGTTCTTTTGTTAAAAAACAGTTTTAAGGTTTATTTATTTTGAGAGAGAGACAGAGCAAGTGGGGGAGGGGAAGAGAGATGGGGGGGGAGAGAGAGAGAGAGAGAGAGAGAGAGAGAGAGAGAGAGAGACTCCCAAGCAGGCTCCACACCAGCATCACAGAGCCGGATGCAGGGCTCGAACCCACAAACCATGAGACCGTGACCTGAGCCAAAGTCGGACGCTTAACTGACTGAGCCACCCAGGCGCCTGAGGTTCAGACTGTCTTAATCATTGCTTCGCCTTAACAGAAACAGGAGAGTTTTTGTTTTGTTTTGTTTTGATTTTTGGTCTCAAGTTTTGGACGTTCCGGTGAGCAGTATTCTCCTGCAGGTGTAAAAAGAGAACTTTGTGTTTTTTCCCCCAGTTACCGCTGTTTGATCATCACTTTCTCAGCAGGCAAACTTACTTCTATTCTTTTCATTATGGTAAAAGGTGTATATGTTTGGATCCAGTCATGAGTCATCCTAGATGCCTGTTGTTAAGGAAAATTGCCATCGTGTTCCACTGTTAAGAGACAGAAGTCAGAGCAATGCACATTTAATGGCTGGAAACGAGCAGTGTTTCAAAGCAGTTCTTTTTTTCATTACCGCCGTTACACTGGAGACAAAATGGGCATTTTGACGGAATGACTCTCATTACGCGGTGGTGATTGTCATTCTGGGGATGTGTTCACATACGTGCCTTGGTATCTGTGTGCCTATGTCTATAAGTTCAGTCCGCTAGTGTTAACGTACAGAATTCCCCATCTCGTACGAATATCAGTATGGACAGCAACGTCGTAAAAAACGAGCACAGAATTAGTCTTCCTGCTGTCATTTACCCTTGATTTGAAGGAACGCTTAGAATGGCTTTCGGGTGCCATATTTTAGTGGCAATTCTGATTTCCCTTATTTAGAAAACACAGATGATCCGCAAACAGGTACATTCATTTGAAATTTAAGTACCTAATGAATTGGGTACCGAAGGGAAGGGGATAAAAAATGCATTACATTGAAAAGTAAATAAGGAAAAACATTTTTTTTCCTGAAAGCTAGACTCACTATTGAAAGACTTAATAGATTTACCAAAGTAGCCCATCCATATATTACTACCAATTTAACTCCTGAAAAATGGTAAGTATATGGAGATGATTGCCCTGCACGTCAGACTGGTGCCTCATGGCTTTCCGTTTTACTTATTAGGCAAACTTTTCAACCCATCGTCTGATTGACCTATGACAAGTCCCACGATCAAAGTGATGAGAATAGAAGAAAATGGCCAGCGTTTTCTGCACCATTTTTAAAAATTCAGTGTTTATTTTTGAGAGAGACAAAAAGAGAGAGCGCGTGAGCAGGGGAAGGGCAGAGAGAGAGAGAGAGAGGGAAACACAGAATCTGAAGCAAGCTCCAGGCTCCAACGTGGCAGCACAGAGCCCAGTGCGGGGCCTGAACCCGTGAACTATGAGATCTTAACCTGAGCTGAAGTCGGACACCTAACTGACTGAGCCACCCAGGTGCCCCTTTCTGTACCATTTAAGTTTTCAATTTTCCTAAGTACCCAAGGCATGGATTTGGGGAGATTCAGCTGAATTTTAAGAAAAGGGCGGAGGGAGATGCGAAAATAAGAGTGTGGCTGTAATTAACGTGATATTTCATGTGTCGGACGTTCATAAGCCTTCTCTAATTACTGCTACTTTTCATTCTCTGCAATGCTCGTAAGTTGTAATCTACATTTGTGACCCCACTTATCTGAGAACGTGAAGCTGTGGACACTTCAGTGACAACTCCCACATACATCAAAGAGATCTACAAGTGGGAAGCCCGAGTCCCTAATTTTCCAGTTAATCGAAGTAAGGCATTTCTCCCTTAGAGGAATACAGACTGCCCTCCTTGCCTCCCTCACGACCACGCCTCGTAATTGTAAGGAGGTAGTGTTCTTTGAAATGTCACTGAGACCCTTTATCCATTTCTATCCCTTAAAGAAGGGAACTTGTTTGAATATTGTTTTTCATCGCACTGAAAACATTAAAAAAACGCTCAAAGTCTCAGTGTGGTTGAAATTCCAAGTGCGCTGTTTAGGGATCGTCGGGAGAGCGAAAGCAGGTGCAAGCCGCTGAGACTTGAGGCCAGAACCTTGGTGTCGGCCCCGAAGGCTTGCTCTTTCTCATGCCTGTGTCGGGTCCCCCGCTCTGCCCCCGGGTTTGGGGAACACCAGGATGGCGGGACTCAGCTGTGGATACGCTCGCGGGTTGTTAATTAGAGAGAGCAAAAGGGTGTAAAGCAACATCGGCAGTGGGAAGAAGAACGTGGTGTGGACTCTGGAAACTCACGCCCAAGCCTCCGAGGGCCCTCTCCGGAGTGGCTCCCGGACACTCTTAAGTGTGACAGCACGTGCTTTTGTCTTCCAGAGGGGATCATTAGAGGCCCAGTGTCCAGGGGCTTAATGGGGGGCTGGCCACCGTGGGTATCCCCTGCCTAGCGTGTGGCCCCGTCTTAGACTCCCAGAAGGCAACTTAAATCGTACCGTTTGTACAAATAATCTTGGCACGGTGGTCCACTCTTCTGTGTAGGGGGAGCTTTGTATCCGTGTCGGGTGCTGTTGGTGATGTATTTCCAGATGACAGCCCAGGGCTAAACCCTGCAAGCGGGCCCTTTCCAAGGACTGCGATCTCTGGCCTGCTGTGCATAGTAATCCTCTTCCGGGCACCTCCGTCCCATCTATCGACAGAACCGGGCTCTGTCCTCACAGTCTTGTCCCAGAGTCCGTCACTTTTCTCTTGGTCCACCACCATGGCCCCAAGACTGGGTCTGTCCTCCTTCTCTCCTGGCCCGCTGTGTTAGTTTCAGAACTATATTCCCGGCTGCTAATCATTGCTTCCCTGCGGTCTGTCCTTCAGAGGGCGGCCAGAGCGATGTTTTAGAAAATATTTACTTATTTTGGGGAGAGCGCGAGCGGGGGAGGGAAGACCCAAAAACGGGTTCTGTGCCATCAGTGGCGAGCCTGATGTGGGGCTGGAACTCACACACCTCGAGATCATGGCCTGAGCCGAAGTCGGACGCTCAGCTGACCGAGCCACCCAGTGATTCTTTGGAAACAAGATCCAGATCCCATCACTCTGTTGCTTGTAAACCCCCAGGTGGCATCTCCTGCTGAGGGAGGGCCGTCCAGGCTCCTGCATGGTCCAGCTCCCTGCGGGCTCTCTGAGCCCATCTGCGGCCTGAGGCCCTCGCTGGTCCCTCCCCACGCCATGGAGACCTGCTGTCCCTCCAAACCTGAGATTCCCCTGCTCAGGCCTTTGCAGTAATGCCCTGGCGCCCTGGAAAGTGACCCCCCCCCCCCCGCCGCCGAGGCCTGCATGGCACCTTCCTTCGCTTTGTTCAGGTCTTTGCTTACAAGAAGGAGCCGTACTCTCCAGCACCAACCTTCTCCTCCTCTTGCCCATCGTAGCACTGATCCCCACACATTTCTGTTAATTTGCTTTTTCTGCATCCGATCCGTTTCCCCTCGCTAAAACGTAATAAACTCCATAGAGCAGATAGCGGCTCCATTCCCGGGGCCTGGAGCAGCGCCTGGCACTTTGGAAGTAAGTGTGCCATAAAAATCCTTGAACGGATTGGTGAAGAAGTTCAGTACAGGAATCAACTCTAGAGGAATGAAAACTCAGGAGAGGTCGTTAAGTGTTGGGTCAGGGAGGCGAATCTCCTGGGAGCGGTTCTGAGTGACACAGTGACCACGTATAGAGAGGGGACCGGGGGCTCTGTTGCGGTGGTGGATTGGCAGCTGAGCTGGTGTTTCCGTGAGCAGCTGAAACGACACCGTGTCAGTTTGAGGCTAAGAGGAGGCAGTTGAGGGCCCTGGGAAGGACACTAGGGAAGGATTGAAATTGAGGAAACGTCTCGGCATAAAAAAAAAATCCACGTTCTGTGAAATTCCGCTGCTGGTGAAGTTGCATTGTCCCTGTGCCTTCTCGTTGAAAATGATCAGAGTCGGGGGGCCTGGGTGGCTCAGTCGCTTAAGCATCCGACTTCGGCTCGGGTCATGACCTCACAGTTCATGAGTCCGAGCCCCGCGTCGGGCTCTGTGCTGACAGCTCAGAGCCTGGAGCTTGCTTTGGATTCTGTGTCTCCTCTCCCCTGCCAGTCTGCCTCCTCTCCCCTCCCCTGTTTGCGTTCTGTCTCTCTCTCTCAAAAATAAATAAATGTCAAAAAAAAAAAAAGAAAGAAAATAATCGGAGTCAACTTAATGTTGCCTCACCAGTGTTGTGTGGGTTAGTTTCCTTTTCAGTGTGGGGCGCTCATTAGCTGTCCAGATGTTTCCAGTAATGCATCGTAAGGTGCTGTGGCTGATGTGTCATTGACTCACGAAACCGATCCGTGGACATACAAGGAGCTTGAGGAATGTCCTGGAGAGGACACTTCTGTCGGGCAGCGGCTGGCTCTGAGTGAGTGGCTTCCGCCTTCTGGGCGTCTGGATTTCTAGCCTGTTGCCTTCCCTTTTCTAGCGTCATACCCACGTTCCTCGAATACGCGCAGTAGCTGCGTAGATGAGAGGCGTTTGGTCGGTGACAGCCGATGTTTGCAGGTTATTCCCGTTTTATTGGAAGCTGAGGAGAGATGTGTTTTTCGATGGGATATACACACCCAGACACTCTAGCCACGACCCATTCCATCCTTGCCAATTCTTGATCCGTATCTGTGGCTAATGAGGTTAATGGGACCCGTGCTTTTACGTCCTCAGGACTCACGGTGCATCAAAAGAGAATACTTGGTCGGGTACTTGGAGGAAATACTCAGTCTCTTGGTGCCCCTCATATAACTCATGTTTTGGTCTTCTTCGACATAAGCGTGTGTTAGAAGAATCCCAAACTGTTTACATAACTGATTCGGGTTCAAGGGTGCTTTTGAAATCCGTAGATAAAGGGCTTTCGTAACGGCCAAGCAATAAGCTAGGTGTTGTTGGGTCCGGTCCCAAGCTATGCCTGTCCTTGTGTCTGTAGTGAGGCTCACTCTCTCCAGAGCGTGGTGTTTCGCAAACAAGGGGAAGGAGCCGCTGAGGGAAAGCTAGTTGGTAAAAGAAGATCCCTAAGGATTATCATTGTTTTTTAGCACAAGCGCCTGACGACGACAGGTAGACATTCCACGCACGTATTTCTTCTCTGTAAAGAGGGTTCAGGCCGTGCTCATAATACACTGAAGTCCCCACAGCCTGTTACTTCTTGAGCTCTTCTCGGCTTTGAATTATGTACCTGTCGGTGTGCTTGTAGATTTAACCCGTCGGAGGGCATCTCTTTCTGTATTTTAGCGTCTGAGACCCAGCTTAAAGGCCGGAGAGAGAAGATGAAGTGTGGCAAAGAGAGAAGAGCTTTCTTTCTCATTCCATCGGCTACAGCCGAAAGGGTAAGAAAGGAAGTGAGCTGTTCTGTTAGGTTGGATTGTGATGTTGTGGTTTCTATGGTGACTGATTTCTTTTTCTCTTGTTCGGCAGCTAAATGCAGCAATAACCAAAAAAAACAAAAACAAAAAAACAAAAAAAAACCCACCAACAATAAAACAAACCAAAATCTCATGGCTGAGTTTGCCCTTCAGGTGGGTTGCTTTTATTCTCCCAGAATCTGCTTTAAGCCCCCCTGTGTAGGGCCAGCACTAATTCCTTAGGCATGACGTCCCTTGTCCCACACGGCAGAGTGAGTGTCGTGATACCGAACGTGTTCTCATCCACTTAAGCCCAAATGTCCCTTTTAAAGAAGGGCTGTCTTAGACGCAGGGTCATTTTGTTATCAGACTGATGGCTTGCCCCCTGGGATCCTGTCAGTGCGGTTGACTCCGCTTTCCAGGGCATAGCTGGGCGCCCTGTTCCAGGCTGTCCTACCTTGGGGCTCCCTCGCCGCACCCCTGGGCGTGAAGGCACAGGCTTCTGCAAGCCTTGTGCGGTATCCCTCCTTTGCCGTTCTCATTTCTTTAAAGACTTAGAGGGATTCTGGAAACAGAGCCTCTCTGGGGTGCTAGATGGCAGAGAAGTGCGGCCCTGTCTGACGTATAGAAACAGGAAGGAGGGCCTGCTCTCTGTCATTCCTCCTGCGCCCCAGGCTCGTGAACCGCAGCCCAAGACTTACACAATGGGAAGAGGATGATGGGGGCCATCTCGCTCCACTGAGCGTCAGAGAAAGTCTTGGGAGGGATGCCCTAAGGAAGGCAACGTGGGTCAAACGATATTGTAACCGGAAAAATCGCAAGGCCGGGACAGAGTTCGCTCTAACGGTTGCTCCGTCACCAGGGCCCCAGAGCTGCTGCCTGCAGTCTGCTAGATAGTGGCTCGCTTTTAATTCGAAGCAAGAAGAACTTAAGAACCGAGTCAACTTTCCGTTCTCTGCTCCGTGAGTTGTCATTCCCAAATGGCTTCTGTTCGCCGCCGATGATGCGCGCTCTCGCCGGTTAACGGCACTTTCGGGCAGGGCAGGGTAATATTAGCACGGACTCTGGGAATTGGTGGCGGGATACGGGGCGGGGGTGGCGCACGCATCTCTAAAACAGAAGCATTTCAAAGCGACTGTCATGTCATAGTTTCATTTCTTCAGATTTTCCGTGCCACTCCCCGTGAAGAATCAGTAAGAAGTGGTTTCTACGTTTTGGTTCTGCGGACGATTTGGTAATCAGCCACAATCAGATCGTACGGATTGTTTTTTTTCCCCTCTAAATATACACAGAGATCCTTTGTAGGTTAGGTTGGACTTTTCATCTCCACGTGCCTTTTGCGAACAGGCACTTACGAATCGCAGTGTCTCAAGAAAGGGAGTCGGATAGGAGGAGGTGTCCTTGCAGTCAGGGGGTTACAGTCCCTGGAACAGGAGGGCCCCAGCACACCGTGCTTCGGAGCCCCAACTTTCAATAAGTTGAACACCTGCCCTGAGGGGTTCGTGTGTATTGTGGGTGTAAATAAAAGTGTGGGGATCTTTCGGCTTCCTTTTATTTCCTGGGACAGCCGTCTGAGTCTGAGTTTCCTTGTCTGGATGGCACGAAGTCAAGGGTGAGATGAAAATCTGCCTCCAGTGTTGTCTCCAGCCCCACTTAGAACCAGTAGGATAAACAAATCAGATTCACTTTTCCAGAATAGGCCATGTTGTGTTTCACATTTAAAAACAGGAACGAATGGGGTGCCTGGGTGGCTCGCTCGGGTAAGCATCCAACTTCGGCTCAAGGTCATGATCTCGAGGTGCACGGGTCCAAGCCCTGCGTTGGGCTCTGTGCTGACAGCTCAGAGCCTGGAGCCTGCTTCAGATGCTGTGTCTCCCTCTCTCTCTGCCTTTTCCCTGCTCATACTCTCTCTCTCAGAAATAAAATAAACATTAAAAAAATTTTTTTTTAAAAAAAAGAACGAATAAGGTTGGAAGAGTAGAAGCCCGACTTAAAGCTTCTTAACATCTATCAGCATGTCCCGCGTGTAGTTGCTGGTGCGATTTCTGGGTCCCAGCAGGACTGATTCTTGCCCCTAGCATCTCCGTGTTCCTAAAGGAAAATTCATGCATACTCAACTCCAGTCTGCAAAGGAGTTCAGAAAATTTAGCCATTCCGGTTGTGATTTTGTACAGATGGGTCCGTTCCCTGGGCCTCCGTTGTTTCTGAGCCGGCCGCAGGGCCATCGGTGGGGGGCGGGGGGCTGCTGAACGAGGAAGGCCCAAGTGTGACAAACCCTTGGTCTTGGGTGGGGACGCGCCCACCTCTGGAGCATCTCTGGAATACACGGTACTCCTTTCAGACCCGGAAGGGTGGGGTACGGACAGCACAGGGTCAAAAGCGCAAGTGAGACTGTGGATACTTGACAGGAACTGTGCTGTCATTCTCCCGTGACAGCTGGCTGCCGTGTTGATGGTGGCTTCTGGTTACGGAGCCCTGCAGGGTGGGAGGGACGATACCGGCCACTCTCCACCTGCCCACTCAGTGTCTTTGCAGCTCGCTGGCGGGCACCTTTGGTCCGTGCGCTCGGGGAGACTCCAGGCTCAGACACGTTGATCTCTCGTCCTACCCTGGGCCGGGACCCCGTGGTGCCTCCAGGACGCAAACACAGACCTGTCTGAATCCTGGGGCCAAGATGTTTTTTCCTTTTGCTTTCGGACAGTCTTTAAGAAGTAAACAAGGGTATTTACAGGCTGAGCCCAATGAGTATTATTGCAGCAGAGAACGAGAAGATAAATCCCGAGGGCATTGAAGATTGCCTGCCAAGTATCCTAGGTGAACTGGAATGCGTCGAGTGACTCGTCACCTTGGACGGAGGCTCTTAGGGCAGGATGATTCTTTATTGTCACGATTAGCAAGTGCCCCCACGTCTTTCAGATGCTGGTACTCCAGAGTGCGGCGGTGCTCCCCGTGTGGAAGAACCATGGCTGGTGTGGACCAGGAGGAGTGGCCCCATTTTTCTTGACAGTGATTGGCTTGGGAGGAGGCACATGGCCAGTTTGGGTCAACAATCCACGGGGAAGCCAGCCGCGTGGTTTCTAGAAGAGACGTGGGGAGGAGGTGGCTCTCTCTTCTTCCCCTGCACTTTATCCCCTCTGGCCGAGAGTCCTGGGACTCACACAGAGTGTTGAGAGGGACGGAAGGAACCTGGGCCCCGTAGGACGGTGTTGCTGCTCCCTTAACCCAGGCCGAGTGGCCGATCCCCGGGAGCTCCCTAACTAGGGACAGGATGGGTTTCCTTACGGTTCATTTCATCTTAAATAGGGCTTCCTGGTCTTTGCGTGTCAAGGCAGCCGAGTGGGTAAAGCTTTCCGCAGGGAACAGCACCTGCTGGGTAACTTGGTCCGCTTGTCTGTGGGTGTGAGGTGATAGCATGCTCCTTAAAAGTAACAAACCCGGTGTTGCCGTGGAGGAAGGGAGGCAGGTTAAGAGTGGTGGCCTTGGGAGGGTAAGTAATGATGCTGGATTTGCCGTGTAGATGCCACGTTGGGATTTCCAGCACTGAGTGAATCCGAACCAAGAGGGATGGCTCATCAGACCGAGAGACTGAAAAGCTGATGAGATTGTATGGCTCATCAGACCGAGAGACTGAAAAGCTCCCGGGATGGCTTAATGTTGGAGACAGAAGCAGAGAGAACCAAGGGGCTCTGGGGGGCTCATGGAAGGTGAAGAGGGAGGAGCCCACACATGCAGGTGTCCCCTCCCCCATACCCGGCTTCTCTCGCGACTGTGTCTAAACTGGTGGTTCTCGACCGGGGAGAATTCGCCCGCCAGGGGGCACTTGGCAGGGTCCGGAGGCATCTTGATGGTCACATCTGGGAGGGCGCTGCCGGTGTCCAGAGGGTAGAGGTCGGAGATGAAGGTGAACAGCCTGTGGTGCATAGGACGGCACCCCCAATAAAGAACTGTCTGGTCCCCAAATGGCAACAGTGCTGAGGTGGAGAAGCCCTAGCCTAGAGAACGGATACTTTTGGGAAACAGGTCGACCAGCAGAAGTCGAGAACAGTCGGGATTTGAGGAAGGTACTTGAGATTTTAACTGTTACGAGGCCCGTGCCAGGCTGCCTGGCAAACGAGCACGTAAAAATTTGGGGGTCGGGGCGCCTGGGTGGCTCGGTCAGTTAAGCGTCCGACTTCAACTCAGGTCACGATCTCGCGGTCCGTGAGTTCGAGCCCCGCGTCGGGCTCTGGGCTGATGGCTCAGAGCCTGGAGCCTGCTTCGGATTCTGTGTCTCCCTCTCTCTCTGCCCCTCCCCCACTCACTCTCTGTCTCTCTCTGTCTCAAAAATAAATAAACGTTAAAAAAAAAATTAAAAAAAAATTTGGGGGTCCTCCCCCCTCCCCGTGTTCCAGGAGCTGCTCTCCGGGTCTAGAAGAGTCGGGACACAAAGTCAGCCCTCCTTGAGGGAAAGTTCTGCTCCTGACTGGCTGTCCTTCCTCTCTCTGAAGGGTGGTGCCTACCCAAGTGGGGACCATCGAGAGCCATGGTCGTATTTCCATGACAACGGTTTGGTTGCATGTGGGGGCTTCCCACAGTGGTTTTGTCAGCCGCATTCCGTCAGTGGGGTGCCAAGCTTGGACCCCCGCCCAGAGTGGCCATCATACTCTTCCTCCGTCTAGGGCACTAAGGTTGTCCCGGGCGTTGCTGTGGAAACGGGAAGAGACGCCCCTGCTTACCAGGAGAGGATGAACTCTGTGTGAGAAGAGACGCTGTCGTCACTGGTGACCTTCACCCAGAATCAGCCACGTTTTGCTGTTAAGTGAGGTTGAATTTCTTGCAGATGCTCTTCTGGTGCTAAGTGTTAATCAGTGAAAGGCATTCTTTTTTTTTTTAACATTTATTTATTTTTTTGAGAGACGGAGAGAGACAGCATGAGCAGGGGAGGGGCAGAGAGAGAGAGACACACACACACACACAGAATCCGAAGCAGGCTCCGGGCTCTGAGCTGTCAGCACAGAGCCCGATGTGGGGCTCGAACTCACGAACCACGAGATCATGACCTGAGCCGAAGTCGGCCGCTTAACCGACTGAGCCACCCAGGCGCCCCAGTGAAAGGCATTCTTAATGCTCTGGTTTTTTTGTTTGCTTGCTTGTTTGTTTGTTTTAAACAACCTAGTGTGCCAGTTTTTGGACTTCGTGAGAAGCTAGGTCTGCCCTAGTTACGTGGTGTACATCTTGTGGTTCAGGTTGAAGTATATAATACTGCATTTCGTCACTACTATTTTTCAGCTTGATTTACTGCGTGGATAGTAGATAAAGCTGCTGCTTACAGCTGTAAGTAAAGAATGGAAATGCTTATTAGTGTTCCGCACCCAGATTTTTTATTACATTTTTGTTATAAATATTTCATTGGCCAAATTTAATTCAGTGCAGTGGAATTAAAATGTAATGATGCTATTGATTTAATAAATGTTGGCATTCTCCTGTCCATTTTTAGATGAAACTAATATAATGAGAGTAATTTCCTAATGAACACACGAGCACCGGATCACCGGTAAAACAAAAAGGGGGAACAGTATGATAAATTGGACTGGATCTTTTTTTTTCTTCCGGCATGGCATATCATGCCATTACGAGGAAAGGAATTAAAGCGTAGTTCATTATATATCAATTTGAATGTAATACTAATTAAAACCTTCCTTTGCCTTCACTGAAGCCTATTTTTAGAAATTATGTAAATTAACCGAGGCCTTTGAAAACGGGCATATGCAATGTTGGAGTTCCCCGAGGACCCCAAATGCTGGCATGTTGGCACCGGGAAAACAACGCCGTGCGGTATTTTTTGTGTAGGTACGATATACACTAAGAGATGTGGATGCTCAAAAAAATGTGGCAGGGCCATACCGCAGGGCTGCTTTTTGTGCATTTTATGTGCTATCCAACGTAAGCGAAAAAGGAAGCACCGTAGAATTAACGATTGAGGCCCACGTTGCCGCCACTGGAAAATTTCCCGTGGCGTTTGACCGCGGGACTTGGGTTAGGAGTTTGGTTTCCGCACGGGAGGCAGTTCACTGCTTTTCTTGCGTGGAGATCTTCACCAAGTGCATTTTAATTGCATTGTGTTAATTAGTTTGAACTCGCTCTCCCCGCTGCCGCATTCTTCATATTGTTGTCTCGCGGGTGGTGTATTTATCTAACGAAGCGGGGAGGTGGGGGAAGCATCGGCTATTTTAGGGAGTCTGTGGTCCCCACATAACCTGCAGCTCTTCAGGCCCCTAACATAACTGCAGAGAGAGGAGTCAGGTTCAAGCAGGAATGGGGCCCACGAGTGGGACCTGAAAGGGTGGCAGTTTCCGTCTCTCGCGTCTTCTCTTTCCTCTGTCTCCTGCTTCCCGTATGCTCCGTCTCCTTGCGTAGATCAATACTTAGAATCGTTTCTCTGTTTTATAAAGAGCGCCGGGGTTCGCCCTGAAGCTTTATCACTGTGCCAGAGAAGTTTGGGCTGGTGCTTACTCACGGATGGCTAATACTAAGACCGCTCCGTGCGGTGGTGTTTCCTAACTAGCTGTGTTTGATTCTTCGGGAGCAGGCTGTGCCTTTCTCCAGGCGTAGTGATCGTTCCCAGGCAGGGACTGTGTCAGAGGCTGACGTCGGAAGAGGTGGCTGGCCAGCGTGGACCTGCCACCCCTCGGGGAAGGCTCTGAGCTGGCTCGAGGTCGGGATGCTCTGACCTCAGTGTGTCGGGTGAAAAACATGAGACATAAGCCCGAACCGTAAAGCCAAACAACCAAATGCACTGGTGGTTTGTCCACTCTTTTTCCCAGTGTTACACTTTTTAAAAAAAAAAAATTTTTTTTAACGTTTATTTATTTTTGAGACAGAGACAGAGCATGAACGGGGGAGGGCCAGAGAGAGAGGAAGACACAGAATCCGAAACAGGATCCAGGCTCCAAGCCGTCAGCCCAGAGCCCGACACAGGGTTCGAACTCACAGACTGTGAGATCATGACCTGAGCCGAAGTCGGCCGCTTAACCGACCGAGCCACCCAGGCGCCCCCCGACCCCCAGCGTTACACTTTGTCAGGAACCACCTCATCCGCTGTCTCTTCATTCTGTATAGATTCACGCGTAACACGTAGTATTTAAAATACTACTGACGGATTGAGATTCATCAGCCAGGAACGTTTGCCGGGTTAAACATGTTTATCAGACCAACCTGTCTGGGTTAACGTTGATAATGTTGTGATAAAATAGGCATCGATGAAGGATGGCTTCCTTGGAAAGCACCACAGGCATTTTGCAGCACACTCTTCTTCAATCCTCATTGCTTAAAGCACACACGAAAGCAGTTAGTAAAAATCATTTGCTAGTTTTGGATGAAGGCTGAGTGTATATAAACATATCGAGGGTAATTTTTAGTGTCCGAAGCCTCTGACACACGTTTTTCATAAGCCGCTGAAAGAGTGTGATGAATTAACAGTGAAAATTGGAGGTTAAGGAAATTATCAGTATTAAGAGCTGTTACTTTTTAACCTGGCAAGATGTCTGGGGCTCCTGGATGGCTCAGCGGGTTAAGCGGTTTAAGCGTCAGACTGTTGATTTCGGCTTAGGTCAAGATCTCACAGTTTGTGGGATCGAGCCCCACATCGGACTCTGCGCTGACAGCGCAAAGCCTGTTTGGGATTTTCTTTCTCCCTCTCTCTGTCCCTTTCTCAAAATACATAAATAAACTTTAAAAGCAAAATAAAGGGGTGCCTGGGTGGTTAAGCGTCCGACTTCAGCTCAGGTCATGATCTCAGGGTTCTTCGAGCCCCACATCGGGCTCTGTGCTGACAGCTCAGAGCCTGGAGACCGCTTGGGATTCTGTGTTTCCCTCTCTCTCTGCCCCTCCCCTGCTTGTGCTCCGCCTCTCTCAAAAATAAAGATTAAAAAAAAATCAAGAACAGAGATAAAACCTGGCAATATCTGTCTTTGAGATAAAATTTTAGGAGCCTCTAAGCTCTAATGGATTTTTTTTATTTGTTTACTTAATTAACAATAAAGAAAATAAAAGATCCCGTTTCTCCTTTGCTTCCCAATCCGTTGTATCACCTGAAGCTAATCGTGGATGTAGTCGGACCATTTGAATTTGAATCTGTTTTCTCTTGTTAGTTCTGTGCCCTTGCTGACGTAACTAACTTCTCTGTGTCTTAATTTCCTCCCTGTAAGATGGCTACTACCCCATCATCTCTTGTGAGGGGGGGAATGATAATACGAGGAGGTGCTTAGGGGCATTTACAATATATTGCCTTGTTCCTGTTTTCCTGATTGATATTATGTGCCAAACCATGATTTTCGGTGTAGAGTCCTTGCATCTTTAGTAGGAAAGCATGAAGCTCTTGGGTTCCAGAGACAAGGAAACTGATGGGGAACAGAAGTTGATGTATATATAATCTCTGTTACATTGTCGTGCGGCTGAAAATAAGGTTCCCTGAAGAGCGATTGTTAAGGTAGGCTGGTAAGACAGTCCTCCAATGAAATGAATGGCATTTTATCTCTGATCAATAGAAAACTACTTTAGGGCGAGAATAAAATGTGTAGCGATGAGTGTAAATGGGAGTGACATTACCAGCATTTCTTCGAATGAAAGTTTTTCTGTAAGCAATTTCGGTGGACTCCAGCACATTTAAATAAACAGTATTTCCCGACTGTGACAGGCATATTTGCGAACGTACTGAGCATTTAGTAATCCCTCCTGATTTCAGGAATAACATCATTCTTGATCCAATAATTGTGAGGTGTGAATGATTCTCTAGAGCTTTGCAGAGGCCAGGATGCATCTCTCAAACCACAGTGAATTTTCCATTATCTCTCGGTAGATAATCGGTTTTGTGAATCATCTTCAGGGGCCAGGAGCTCTCCCACTTTTTAACACCGAGAATGATTAGCTTGTGTTTGCGAAAATGAATGCATGTACGCTGACTGCATTAGCAGCCTCAAGTAAATGGTCTGGGGGCGATTAAATTTGGTTTTCAATGAGAGTATCAGTACCTTTTCTCGTATACCAATATGAATGTACCTATATACGCACACACACACAGAGCTCGGAAGGTCTGTGTGTTGTCTTATTTTGGAAATCTACCACCATTGAATTCTTTAATTATCTTAAAAATAACTCAGTATTTTTTAGGAGTATCAATGACTCTTTTGCCTTTTTGGATCAAACTGACATGCCTAAATCTGGTATTTTAAGGTCCAGCCTCCTGAGCTAAATTTACCAAGCCACTTTCCCATAATTTTTTCTTTACTCTCCCGAGTCATATTCATATTCCAAATTAAGATTCACCCCTGGAAACCCTCAGATTGCCATCATCATAGCAGTAGTGATTTTTATATGCTGCAGGAAAAAATGCTTATTCTGGAAATTTCTTCTAAGCCTGGATATTCCATAGCTGTTCTTTGTCTTTTTCCTTCTCCCTCTGATAATATGTGTGTGTGTGTGTGTGTGTGTGTGTGTGTGTGTGTGTCTGTGTTCTCTGCATCTCTGCCTCTCTGCATGTGTGGTACTTTGGCAATGTCTAATGCACGCTTATTGAGCAAATGCTACACTCTGAAATTGGAATGAATATCAAAAAGTCATCTAGTTTTGGACATTCCTCAGCTTAATTCAATAAATGCTTGTTGGGGTCCTAGTTGGGTGAACTGCGGAACATAAATGAGAGAGTTATGCATTGACGGGGAAGTATTGCACGTAACACATGGCCTCGTGTCATGTTCGTTTCAAGGTCTCCAGGGGCCCATGGGAGGTTTCAGTCTTTGAGAAGACACTGTTCTGCCTCTTGTAGTATAAAGTTTATGACATCATGGTTCATGAAGAACATAAACATTAGAGCGGTGTATATATGGTCCTAATCAAATTCATAATCCTTATGTGTCTTTGCTTCTGGATGTAAAAGACTTTGTTGTGTTGATTTACCTTCGAAATGGGTGGGATTTTAGACATTGGAAGATTTGTCTTTCCTTTAAAAAATTTTTTTTAACATTTATTCAGTTTTGAGAGAGAGAGAGAGAGAGAGAGACAGAGTGTGAGCAGGGGAGGGGCAGAGAGAGAGGAAGACACAGAATCCAAAGCAGGCTCTGGGCCCTGAGCTGTCAGCACAGAGCCTGATGTGGGCCTCGAATTCACAAACTGTGAGATCATGACCTGAGCCGAAGTCGGAGGCTTAACCAACTGAGCCACCCAGGCATCCCTCTTTTTTTGTTTTTGTTTTTGTTTTTTTAATACTGATTAACTACTGATTAAAAGTGACTTTAAGAAAGTGAAGGGTAGGGCTGTGGCTACAGAAATGTGTTGTATAATTTCTGGGCTTGTTTCTGAAATTTAGACTTCAAGTTTAAGAGGCTCTTCTGGATAGATGTGGATATTCGAGACCAGAATATAAACATCTGTGTTCGAATACAGGTACCCATCACAATATCTGGGTTCCTTTTCCAGTATATTAAATGAGAGGGTTGAAGGATTTTCACATAGTTTGGGACAAAAACAGATGCATTTCACAAGTAAGAATTTTGTGTGCTTGCATGTAATTGAAAGCTAGTCAAAATAGTTTACGATGTAGGAAATCCAAGCCTTAGATGACCATGAAAGACTTCTTTGTAAACCTTTGCTCACTAAGCATCATTTTTAAATTGTTTAAAAATATTTTAATGGCAGGGTGCCTGTGTGGCTCAGTCAGTTGAGCATCCGACTTCAGCTCAGGTCATGGTCTCACTTAGAGTTTGTGAGTTCCCGCCCCACATTGGGTTTTGGATCCTTTGTCCCCCTCTTTTTTTTCTGCCCCTCCCCTGCTCACTCTCTCTTTCCCCAAAACAGATAAACATTTAAAGAAATAATTTCATATCATTGAGACAGAACACCATTTTAATTATTTTAAAAAATACTAATGTCATTAATGTTTTATTTTTGTCCCCCATTTGGCCATGTGTGATTGTGATGTGAATGGTGTTTTTTACGGATGACACCACTCGGTGGTTGACCAGCGCTTGGCCACTCCAGGAAAGAGGGAACAGAGTGTGTGATATCTGTACAAAATGATCCCCTCTTTACCTGGAGATACGGTTGGATGAGGTAGACGCAGAAATCATGAACGACGAACATTTATAACACCAGCCGCAGGTGCCAAAGGAGAAGGTTATCTGAGGAGCAAATTCTTGCCCTAAGCCTTGATGCTTTATTTCTAAGGAAAAGCGGCCATTGCCTGGTCCCACCCGACAACTGGGTGTAACATAAGGCACCTGTTAAGGGACATCTAGCAGTGTCGGGTGACTGGTCCCATAGACTTTTCAGCATCAGGAGTTGTGATGGAGAGACCTTCCGGTAGATATAGGGTGAGTGTAAACTTGGCTAAAGACTTCAAGTCCATGGTCAAGGTCAAACGGAGAGCCTGGGATGTAGAAGGGTTCTGGCAGTCCCGTGTCGACCCTGCTTGAGAAAGCTGACTCTACTCAGAGCAAATGTAGGGACAGAAGTATATGGAGCAAAGCGTGGGCACACAGCTGAAGTCAAGAAAGGCTGAAGATGGCAGGTAGACCAGAAGCCCAGAATGTCGTCAGGAATCTCGCAGCAGAAACAGAGGGGAAGCGAAAACAGGTGATAGAGGGAAATTGCCAAGAGAGCAGATCTGGTGGCGGAAGCTGCCACAAGTTATAAATGTTCTATTATTGGTGAGTCACATCTCTAGTAATGAGAGGGAACGGTGCAACAGGGAGGGACATCTGATAGCAGAGAGAAGCAGAACATCTGTGAAAATACTATATTCGTCTGGGCCATTTATTAAACAGTCGACCCTTGAACAGCATTGACCTGAACTCCATCTACATGCAGATTTTTCTTTCGATAGATACAGGAGAGTGCTGTAAATGTATTTTCTCTTAAGATTTTCTTCCTAACATTTTCTTTTCTCTAGCTTACTCTGTTGTGAGAATACCGTACGTCATGCACACAACATGTACAAATATGTGCTCATCGACTATTTATGGGATTGGTAAGGGTTCTCCTGGTCAACGTGAGGCTCTTAGTTAAGTTTTGGTGGGGAGTCAGAAGTTACGCGCCCGTTCTCAACTGTTCAGGACATTGTCTCCCCTGTCCCCCCGCATTGTTCAAGGTACCAATGTGTCATTAGTTCCTGAGGAAAGTTCTGTATCGTCAAGCCGTGTAAGAATGACTGCTTCAACTTGTTGACTATATTCAGGTAAAGTTGTGTTATATTATGGTTTTGGAATAATTCGTTTTTTTCAAAAGGGGAAAGGGTTTTTGAACTTAAAAGGGGAAAAGTGTTTATCTGCACAGTTCACTAATGTGTGTGCGTTCCCACTGGTAGTGAGATGCTGGGGGTGGGGGTGATATGGATGTCCGACAGGAACGTTAACTTTTAATCTTGTAATTCGGGTGTCAGCGCGTCCTTTGTGGTTCAGGGTTACTGCTTTTCTGTCATCCCCCGTGCTTTCTGGCTTTGCCCTGGCACTGTGGTCGATCTGCATTATTATGCGTTAATATGCATTAACTCTCTATACGGTGTCTTTTGAGGTTTTTTTCCCCCCTGAGCCAGTTTCCCAGCCACCATTAAAAATAAACGCCATATTTTCAACATAAAAACATAAAAATCATCTCCTGCATGTGAGGGGTGTTTCCTTGTGTTTTTCCTTATATGCATCTAATCTCTGCACAGCGTGATCGTTGAGTTCTGGAGGAATTGATAAAGGCTGGGAACGGGCTAGTTCATCCATTGAGTTTTTGTCCTACGCCGTTGCACTTTGGACACATCCCTGCCTGTGGATCAACCCCTCACCCCTGCCGCCGCCAGATGTGACACTGCTTGCTTCCTCCAGACCTAGCATTTCTTGAGCCCCCACCGGGTACGGATACCTTTGCAGACTGCGGTGACGACAGGAGACGGGGTCCTTGTGGTCTCTGGGTGTTCAAAGCCTGCACCTTCGTTGGTAGAGCAGTGGCTTGGCGGGGGTTTGTAAGCGGTTCTCTGGTCTCGTGCCCTCCACCGACGGCACTGACCAGCTTTTGCAGGGGGAGCAGCCCCAGCCCCGCGGGGCTCTGCCCGATCCTCAGGGCTGCACGAGGAATGGTACCTCTGAATTAATTAAAAACCCCCTGGAGGTCTGCAGATAGAAGCAAGTAGTAGATCCCTGGATAGGTTTGGTGCTTCTCACCCAGTTGATGAATTTAGAAATGGTAGGATTTATTTGTAGCTATTATTTCCCCCAGGGACGGGCTGCGGATATGTTTCTTTATCTGCTACCATTTGCACGGACTGTGAGTTAGGAGGTGACCTCCGTCTCGGCCAGATAAATCCTGGCATCCCGAGTCCAGCCAGCCTCCTCTGTTCCGTGGAGGGAAAGCGGGCACTGAAATTTCTTGGCTCGAGAAGGCAGGGGAGCTCCGTCTCGCACACAGAAGGTTGCCGTGAGCGGGTTTTAAAACTGCCAGACGCCTATTAAACAGGGGCTGTGGCTCATCCTGATGGAGCCGGAGTCGGGTTCCGATCGCGCGCAGAGCTGTTTGGACCTCTACAGGCACACATTCCCCAGATGGGCGGCTGACCACCAGGAACTGATAAGCTGTGAGCTCTCAGGCACAGGACGCGGGGACAGGCCGTGTCAGCCACAGGGTCTCCCGGAAGCCCTGGGGAGTTACCTCCAGAAGCACGAGGCCACGTTTGCTGAAGATGTGCCTGCTGTGTGTTTCAGATGACTGATGGCCCCCATTACTCGGCCGAGCTTCCGTTCTAGCGCCTGGGAAGATCAAAGCAGTGCCGTGTGATTTTTTTCTTTTCCTTTTTCTTTTCCTTTTTTTTTTTTTTTTTTTTTTTTGGGTTAGTGTAAATTCAAGCATGGCCACAAAGGCTTGTTTCCTTCCCTCGGAAAAGCAATTTAGCCCACAGAAAATAATTAAATCCGCAGTATCTTGCAATAATGAGAAATTTGCAACGGGGGAGGGTTAATTGTTTCAATCCGATTTTAGTTACCCAATAAAATGTCTAAGGAGGGCGTCCAGACAGTGCCCGAGTTCATGCACAACACGGCCGCTTTTTCAGCCTTTCTGTTGCTTCCCCTGCAGGATCATGCAGATCTGAGAAGCCATTTCTTCACGGTCGGGATGAAGCTAGAAACAGTGAATTTGAGCGAGCCCTTCCATATCTGTCCCGCCTCAGTGACCAAGGTGAGCCTCCCGTTTTGCTTTCCACCTCAGCCCCCGTGTTGCTGTTCACAGCCGACCGGATGAAATACGCGGTTGCAGGGGCGTGCCGCGGCACCCCTGCGCCCGGTGGAGGGCACCTTCTCGCCAGCCCCGCTGTCACTGGTCGTAGAGAACGAGGCCGGTCCCCTGCCTCCCGTTGCAGCAGAGATTCGGGGAGCGCAGAACGTAGACGCTGGTGTCCCCGAGTGGCCGGGAAGAAGGTCCAGACGCCCGCTGGGTCTGCAGCAGCGACCTCTGCCGTGACTCTGATCCACCTTGTGCTGTTGGCCGTGGCCACCTCAGTGTCCCTGTTGGTTCCCGTTATCTTTGACACAACATGCTCGTGAGTCACGCATCGTCAGCGTTGCAATGGCAGCCTGGTCCTCTCCCGCTGGCAGGCGTTAGAGTGATGTGTTTATAGTTCGAACACCCGAGAAAAAGGCGGAAAGCCGATTCCCATCTCCAGTGTGTCCCCCCCACCCCGTCCGCTTGCATTTTGTCACTGGCTTTCATCCACGAAGGGAGGAGCCTGCTTCTCCGATTCGCGAATTTAAGACGAAATTGCCTTTTAATGTAAAGTTACTGTCATTACGGCCCGATGGGCTTTTCAGATTGTAATGTCCCTTCCCTGTCGAGGAAGTCACCTGTGGAAGTCACACCTGAGGCACGTGTTTCTACCTTGAGTGTCCTCTTACAGATGGCGGGAGAGACCAAAGCCACATTCTTGCCCAGTGTATGTTTAGTTAATGGCCTTTTGTGAGGGAACTTAACGGTTCAAAAGTCAATTCCATCTTCATTTCTTAAACTAAGGAAGCCTGGGTTTGTTAATACAGGGGTGGGCGTTTCAGAGTCATTCGGCGTGGTCTTTTTTTAATTCACGATTTGATAAGATGTACGTCACAATACGGAAGACGGTTGTGATCGCAGTGTTTCTTCTCTTCTACGTAGGTTTTCTTTAGAACGTGAATTACTTTTACATCACTGCTGATTTATTTGGAGAACAACTGGCCCGTGGGAAAAAAAAATACGGAGTGATGCTTTGCACGGTGGTTTCTAGGGTTGCGATTTATGTTCTCGGTCATAACGCCATCCGTTAAAAAGCTTTTTTATTTAAGTTGACCTTTGGGGGTTTTCCTCGTGCATTCTGGTAATTGCACATTTTCCCAAAACTGGTAAGTGTTACCTTGCTGCACGCTGGCCAGAATTTCCCTTTGTCCCAGCAGCAGCTGATGTGGTAATGCCAGCTGCCCATCTGTCTGCATAAATGTTACCCCGTCGTCATTCTGAGAGGCAACGGTGTCCCCTTCCCCTGGTATTTATACAGTAAACGAAAGAGAGATGCCGGTGTGCTCAGTGTCTCCACAGAGGACTCACATTTTTATGCCTGCAAATAATCGTAATCTGTACCGTTAGAATGTGACATACTAATTACGGATAGTCTCAGCCCAGATACCGGTGTCTTGTGGGATAGATTTCCAGTGACAGTAGCTTGGTTTCACACTAAAGAAGTCTTATTGGGGGTGGGGGCGGGGAGGATATTTTCTCTGATTTTTTTA